>NC_138203.1:225149393-225749393 GCF_964194415.1 Vipera berus
GACACTCTAGCCTCTCTGCCTGGAAGATCTTTGGTTTATGAGGATGGGGCTTTATGGCAGATTGCTTTGATCCATGCTGCAGGATTGGTTTGGTGCACTCCATCGTCTTTCTACAATGTTTGCTGAGACATCCCAATCTAGAAGGACTTTAACCAGGATAACTTCTCTTAGTCTTTTCCTGCAAAGTAAGCTTTGCTTCATGAAAGATCTTCAGGGAGGTACTTTGCTTGTATTGCATCAAAGCAAAGCCCCCTTCAAGGATTTGAAGAGACCCAACAATATCATTTCCTGCGCAATGTTCATCAGGAAACCAGAGAGAGACCACTTTACCTATAAATCTCCATAGGGTAATACAGATGTTGTGGAGAAGAAAGAAGCTAACAACCTAACATTTCAGATGCAAAGTTGTCTTCAACTTTTGACCACAACAGGGGCCATAATTTCCATTGCTAAGCAGGCTGTTGTTAAGTGAGTCACATCCAATTTTATGATTTTTGCCACAGTTGTTAAGTGGAACACTATAGTTGTTAAGTGAATGTTTCCCCCCCATTGTTGGAAACTGGCTGGGAAGGTGATCATATGACCCCAGGATGCTGCAACCCTAGTTACCAAATGTCAGAATTTTGATTGGGTGAACATGGGTATTCTGTGAGAGTCATAAATTCAAGGGTGAGTTGTAAGTCACTTTATAACTTCAAACAGTTGCTAAACAAATGGTTGTAATTTGAAGACTATCTCTATAGAAGGAGTGTTGTTGTACAGCAGGCAATTAACTCAATAGAGAAGGAGAGCTAGGGAGACATTTTGGCTCAACAAGGAAGGCTTCCGTACAGACATCTTACAGAGCGCTCCAAGCAACATGTTTGCATTGTTTTCTCTGGCGGAAGAACAAAAGTTCCCCACGGACATTAATTCACTTTAATACGCTTCATTCTGCGATATAATTTTCAGAACTTACGGATCAAGTTGCGAGACTTTCCTTGATTTCCCAAAGGTGCTTTTTTCTTTTTTTCTTTTTATTAAAGAGTTTTAACATACAATTTTTCCTTTAAGAATCCCCCCTCCCCCTCCCTTCTCCCTCCCCCCTACCTCTCCCCCCTCCCCCCTCCCCCCCCCGACTTCCCAGAGCTAAATACAAGGTGTATATAAAAAAAACAATCATAAACAACCATATACTAACAACCATAAACTCTAAAATCCATCACTCTCTAGCTTATATAGCATACATATATATATATATTATATATATATAGAAAAACAAAAATAGAAAAAGAAGAAAAGGAAGAAGACTTATTCAAATGCTACATGAAACTTCTTAACCCTATACTTGTTCTGGATAAACTCAATCCATACGTAGTCACATCATGTTTGAAGCCAGCATGTATATTTTCTATTGCGTGTTTTGGAATTGCCCACAATGGTATCTTGCAGTCTAGTTTATGTCTGTACTTCTTCCAAACTCTCAACAATGCCTGTCTTAAAATATGCACTCTAAACACATTATCTACCTTCTTATCATACAACAAATATGCATGCCAGCCAAACAACAAATCGTGGCCCTCAAGATTTAATAATCTCTCTTGTGTCAAATTAATCCAATCACTTATTCCTACTAATGCAGCAGCTTCATAATATAGTTTAAAATTAGGCATTTTGAGACCACCTCTCTCACGAGTATCCTGCATAATCTTAAGTTTAACTCGTGGTCTTTTCCCTGCCCAAACAAATTTATTGATACCTCGCTGCCATTCCTCCAAATTAGAATCTTTCTTAAGAATCGGTATCATTTGAAATAAAAATAAAAATTTAGGCAGGACATTCATTTTCACTGCTGCGATCCGTCCCAACAAAGACAATTGCAATTTTCCCCAACTCTCCAATTCTTTTTGAATTTTCCCCCATAATTTTTCATAATTATTTTTATATAACTGTATTAGAGGGCGACAAAAGCACCCCCAAATATTTAACCCTTTTAACAATCTCAAATCCAGTTAATCCTTCTAAGAGAGCCTTTTGCGAAACTGTCATATTTTTGGCCAAGATTTTGGTTTTCTGTATATTAACTTTAAATCCAGAAACCTTCCCATATTGTGTTATTATCTCCATCAGGTCCACAACAGAGTTCTCTGGCTGGGTCACTGTAACAACCAGATCATCTGCAAATGCTCTCAATCTATAATCCTGATCTCTAATTTGTATCCCCTTAATTTTTTCCAAATTCCGTATTTTAACCAATAATATCTCTAATGTTAACACAAATAACAAGGGCGATAACGGACACCCTTGCCTTGTGCCCTTCTCAATATTACATGCTTCTGTCAGACTATTATTAACTATAATTCGGGCAGTTTGTTTTTGATATAATGCCCTAATCGGTTGCAAAATTTTTTCCCCAAAATCCATTTTATCTAAAACTTTCATCAAAAATTGCCAATTCAATTGATCAAAAGCTTTTTCAGCATCTAGAAAAATTAACGCCGCAGAGATCTGGTTGTTCCTTTCCAAAAACTCTAACACATCAACTATATGCCTCACATTATTTTTCATTTGCCTACCACTAATAAACCCCGTTTGGTCCCCATGAATCACCTGTTGCAGAACCCTCATCAGTCTATTAGCCAAAACCTTAGCAAATATCTTATAATCTGTATTTAAAAGCGATATCGGTCTATAATTTTTGACTTGAGTAGCATCTTGGTCTTCCTTCGGAATCAAAGAAATAAAAGCTGTTCTCCAAGACGGTGGCACCTTTCCCCCCCTCTGGATTGTCTGGAACAGTTCCTTTAACGGTTTCATCATCTCTAATTGTAAATTTTTATAGTAAGCCGCAGACAAACCATCCGTACCTGGTGCTTTATCCACCTTCAATTCCTTAATTGCTGTAAAAATTTCTTCTTCTGTAATTAGTTGATTAATCTCCTCTTTTTGTACTTGCGTAAGAACCGGGATGCTAGCATTCTCCAAATATATATCAATGTCTTTTTCATTAATCTTCTCCTTAGCATATAATTTAGAATAAAAATCCACAAAAGCGTCCTTGATAAGGTCCTGTTGAAACACAACCCTTCCTTTATACTCAATTTTGTCTATATTAGAAGCCCTTTGTTTTTTCCTCAATCTATAAGCTAACCATCTACCTGGTTTATTAGCGTTGCAAAAAGTATTATGCCTGGCAAACCGCAAATTGGTTGCCACTTGGTCAGCCATTAATTTATCAAATTGTCCTCTTAACAATTTAATAGCCTCCTTAGTCTTCACATCCTCTGAATTCAAAATCAAAGCCTTTTCTTTTTCCTTTATTTCATTCTCCAGTTCTTTCCTCCTAGCTTCCACAGCACGTCTATGTTTATTATTCATATATATCAACACCCCTCTCATATAGGCCTTGCTAGCATCCCAAACCATATCCATAGAGGTGCCCTTATTCATATTAATTTCAAAAAAATCCTTCATCCGCTGCTTGCATTCTTCCACATTTCTCTGATTTCTAAACAAATTCTCGTTTACGCGCCATGAGCGCCTGTCTCTATTCTCCTTATCAATCTCTAGCCAAACTGGACTATGATCAGAGATAGTTCTTGCACAAATCTTCACCTTTTTAGTCCTCAAAAAAAATCATTAGTCAACAAAATAAAATCAATCCTAGAAAAAGATTGATGTCTGTCAGAATAAAAAGTATAATCCTTTTCCTGCAAATGTCTCTCACGCCAAATATCTCGCAGTTCCAAGTCATCTTTCATTTCAAAAAAGGATTTAGGCAGTCTTGTTGTTGTTTTTCTTGTTTTTTCCTTGAAGATGTTTCACTTCTCATCCAAGAAGCTTCTTGGATCAGAAGCGAAACATCTTCACAGAAAAAAAACAACAGTCCAGTCGCCTCCTGAAAAAAGCACCTTTGGGACAACCATGACTTGGATGACTGAGAATCTCCATAGACACTTTCTTGATTGCGTATGGACACTAGCTCTTGTGATGAAAATCTAAAAAATATGCAGAAATAAATATAAAAAGATAAACTGTGGACAGCCACTAACCTGCTGTGCTTTTCTGTTTGTTTCTTTTACAGCTGGTGCCTCAGCTCCTTCAGCTCAACCCCCTTATAATCCAGCATATATGGATCCTCCAAAGGCTTCCTACTAAATGGACTTTTGCTGTGTGTCTTCAAATTGCCTTTTTCACCAGGAGTTATTTCTGAAGATGTTATTCCGACATATCTGTTTGGAGGGGTGGGGTCACTGTTTAGACAATTTTATTTACAGTGCATTGAGACGTGCAAGAAATTCAAGCAATTAAAATATGATTTTTTTGTAAAAAAAAAAGTAGGGGTGAATCTAAGAAAGAACTTAAAAAGTAAACATCAAGAATATAATTGGATTAAATAGGAACAATCATTTGTGGAATTATTTTGCCATTATTTCATCAAAATCAATTTAGAATGGGCTAATTTCTGCTCCAGGGAAGAGTAATATCTGCTGTGAAACAATGTTTTATGAGTAATAGGGAAATAGCTCTTTAGCAAGAAATGGGGCATGTTGTTCAATAATTCTCTTGTTTTTGTCCATTATGCAGCACTTGCACAGCCATTCAGTATCACAGTGCAAATATCTGAATTTCATTGGAATTTTGTCACTATGCCAAAAAAATCTTTTGTATTCTCTGTTGCATGGAGATTGTTGAATAGGATCATTTATCAGCTTTCTGTGTTCTGCAACAAAACATTACAGCATGTTGTGCTCTTATGAAAGAAGACCCAGACTCGGACCAAACAAAGATAAATAATGTGACCTTTTCTACTTTTATATGTAGTTCCCAGAATCCCTTGCCCTTAGCACCCAGAAGCTGCTGGGAATTTAAATCCAGCTGGAGGGATGTTAAATTACATAGCCCTGGTCTAGGCTATTTAAATGGGACATTTCATTCCTCCCCACATTAACCATTTTTCTTATCTAACTGACAATCGGTTTCCTATAGGCATATACATATAGTTTTGATTAAG
This sequence comes from Vipera berus, assembly GCF_964194415.1. Taxonomy (NCBI): domain Eukaryota; kingdom Metazoa; phylum Chordata; class Lepidosauria; order Squamata; family Viperidae; genus Vipera; species Vipera berus. The sequence goes on from NC_138203.1 coordinate 225,154,387, forward strand.
GCTGTATTTGCTTTAATTAGTCTCACCAGCCTGAGCTTACTATTAGAAGGAGGAAATATCACAGTAATATTTCATTTTAAATGGATGTTTTGCTGCCATTTCAGAACAATCCATTTCTCAGTTGAAAGTAATTTTTCAACTACTTAAGGAGAGAGAAAGAGATGCATTTCTGTCTTGAAACAAACATTATCCCAGGTTTTATTCCAGCATGACTCAGTCTGTTTTTACTTCCACATATGGTCTCACAAAGAATACCTCTCTCTATCCCTGTGCTGTATTATGGAATCATAGTATTATTTTGCTGAAGGCCGTTTGCCTGCTTGCCTCGAGCTGCTTCTGTTTCCTTATTTAGGCTATATATGCTGAGGTTAGTTTCTAATGATTGTAATGTGTGAAATCACGGTTAACATTGGCAGATTTCAGTAATTCGCAACTATAACATAATTTCTCAAAAGTATTTGCTTACGGTATGTAAAATTTATAATAAAAGGTGTTTCTTTAAAGGCACTTTCTACTGCTAGAAGTGGGTCCTGTTACAATTCACAGTACTTGTATGAAGGATTGTAACAAGTGGCACATGTAGTGTCTCAATTAAAATGCTGCATTTTTTGTTGAAGAAGAGATGTTAGTTTATCCTTTTTTATTGTGAACTTTTAAAGTGCCTTTTCAAATTTTTGTAACTTGCGTCACCATAGCAATTGTACAATATTAATGTGCTGTGATATTTTTGTTCCGAATCTTGATTTTGTTTTTAATAAAATTTCCCTTTACATGTTGTTGCTTCTGGTAAAGAAAATACATTCAGAAAAAAGGCGAGCGTATGTGTGGATATTTCTAATAAATCAGACCATTTAAAATACACATTGCTTTTAAATGACTTGAATTTGGCTTAGATTAAAAGTGTTTGCATCCTTGAACTAAATGTTAGTGGTCCTAACTCAAAATTGCATGGAGCTGTTTTCACATACACTTGATGTTATATTTGTTTTAATTAAACATCCCCACACATTTCAATGGGACTAAGATTTCTTTTTCCTGGTGATGGCTCTTTTTTCATGTGACCTCTAATTGTGAGCAGTCTTAGGAAGATACAACAAAGCCCAACTTCCAGCTTCTTTTGTGCCTCTAAAATAGTTTTTTTATTGAGTATTCTATTGTGTTACAGTATGTTGGAATGTGACTCAGGATAGGAGCAGATACAGATATACAGAGAGAAGGAGAGTAGTTAAACAAATGAGGGATTAATAAAGAAAAATATTTGTAGCTCAGGGTTGACATGAAGGATCCTTGGTGCTCTCTGAGCTTGCTTGTTTTCTTGCAGATGTTAGCACTAATGATGTTACCTAGTTTGGGTAATGAAACATCTGTAAGAAAACAAGCAAACTCAGAGAGCACCAATAAACCCTCAAACAAGGAGTTTTATTCTGGCACTGATTTCTGTACTAATGAAGTAGTATGAAGTTCTAATATATAGAAGTAGAGTATTGTTTCCAGAATAGGAGAGAAAATATAAGAAATTAAGCCTTAACCTACTTAAACTTCCCTCCCTCTAGTCTCTTTCCTTTACTATGGTGGCCTCTCCTGCTTCTTATCTTGGGTATTGACACTGGAATGACTTGAGTATTCTCCTGGCTGTTTACCTCCCAAAGTCATTAATTCAGAGTGTCCCACCATCCTGCATCTGAACCTCCATACCTAAAGCAGTCTATTCTCCTGGCCTTTCCTTTGGAGGGCAATAAAACATTGATTTAGTTATAGGTGAAACATCTGTGTGAACATTCCTGTACTCCTGAGGAAGTGAGAGTGTGAGGGCTGAAGAGAAACACAATAAATTTTGAATGAGGTGGGATGAGTGTGGAAACAATGAGACAGTATTAATAAATGTGGATGGTATCAAAACATGGCCCCTGAAAAAGGAGGTGGTTTGATCAAACGGGGAAAGAAGGCGGAGTGAATTGCAGAACAAATACAGAAAGAAGAAGAAATGGTTTAAGAGGGAGGGGGCAACCTGAGAAAAATCTGGATGGAGTTAATGAGAAATGAAAACAGGGATATGAAAAATTTAGGGAATAAAAATCCAGGTAAAATTAATGGATTGTGCTAATAATGTGTGCAAATATGTTCCAATCACCAAAAGAACTCGAGTTGAAAAAAATTATTAGGGAAGAAAATTTTGAGCAAGTGCTCAACATCATCTTAAACCTAAACTTCAATATTTCACTATTATTCTTTCTACACATTATATGCCTCAACAAGAAAAGTATGTTCATTTATTACGTTATCCATTTAGTATTACAAAACATTTGTTTTCCTCACTTTCATTATGAACTTTCAATAAAGATGAAATATAGAGCTTTCAGTAGTATGCCTGTTAAAAAAAAGTCAAACTAATTAGAAAAAAAATAACTTCCTTATGATTTAGCATGTAAAACAGGTTCAAATCTGGGGTCTGTTCCTGACCTTATAATGACCCTTATAGAGCTACAATTTGCATAGTCTGATCCAGTACATGAATCTTGAGTAGGATTGCATAATGTGCAGAACAATAAGCCCTTTCATATATATGGAAAAAACACAAATTAAACTTTTCTTTTTTTTAGCTGTATGGGGTGTGTCTTTATTGTTTTTTAAACCAGCCAAGCATCATTGTAACTAAATTACTGAATTACTTGCAAAAACTACCTGCTGATTGTTTGGAGATAAAATGTACTGATTCTGCAGCTACAAAGCCAGGAGCATGTGCAGAGGGCAATAAAAAGGCCAAGATGGTGGCTACCACTTTATAATCAAAGCTCTAACCCTTTCATAGGTGTTTAATTGAGGCACCAATCATGCTGTTTTTGATACCCCTAGATAGCTCTGAATTATGGTCTTTATAGCAAGAATATATTGGGGAGACAGGTGGGGTGTATGGCTAAGCATGTTTCTGTTACTATCTCCTGTTCTGCTATTGTTTTTTCCTTCTTGTATTTCACTCCTTTCCTCTTGGAGCAACTTCAAAGTGTTTTTTTTCATTTGTCCTCCTCCTTCCCTCACTCCTCTTCCCTGCAGCTTCCTCTGTCTTCAATCACCTAATCCCCAAATGCTAACATCACCCATGGTTTCTACCACACCTCTATTTTGAGTAGCCTGAGAACAGCCCAGGGATAAACAACATGGCAACTGCTTTAGGAAGAAGGTTACAGTTTATTGCAGAGGAAAGCCAAACAGAAAGATGGTTCCAGCAGAAAAAGGACTGAGCACATGGAGGGAGTGGGTTTTATACCCCCTGGAGTCTTTTGTTTGGAGTTATTTCCTGTTTCAGGCTTTGTATTTCCTGTGTCATGTATTCTGACCTGAGTCTGGGTGTGCCTTTCTGGTATTCTTGATGGCTGTGGGTCAATCCTATTATGTCCAAAGGTATCCTGCTTCCCTGGGACTGGGGTATGTAGATTTTAGGTCTTTGTCTTCCTAAGCTTCCAGCTCCAACTTTCCTGATGGTTTACATTTGCATGTCTATAGAACTGGTTTTCTGCTTGGGGGAAGGAGACCTGGGCTATTAAGAAAACTGGGCATGCTTTCCTGGTTCTTCAATATCTTTTTAGGAAATATATTTTTCTGCCCTTTTTAATATTTCCTTCTCTGGGGAGCTTACTTCCCTCATTAGGAAGGATAATATTAACTTGATTCCTTCTGCTGCCTTCACCATCTTCAACAAGGGGTTGCTGAGTCCTGCCAACTGTGAAGGCCACCTTATCTTCAAGTCTTAGCTTCCTTAATCTCTGTTTCTTCTTCCCCAATGAAAATTGAACCAAAAAGAACCTTTCTAATAGTCATTAACATTTCTTGTAAGACTTTAGAAAACTATGATTTCCCCTTGAAAGGTTAGATGAAAGAAAGTATGTGCAGATGAGGCACATCAGAAGAAGGGTCATATGTGGAGATAGGACCCAGGTGTGGTTGAGATGAACATGGGAGTGAGGAAGATGAAATCTGAGAAGAAACATCTACTCTTAAACAACTTTTTCTTAAACAGCTTTTTTCCTTTCTGCTCACTGAGGGTTTTGCAGACAAGCTAGCTAACAGTTGACATATTAGGGGGCTGTGGGGTATGGGGGATGCAGGGCCAATGAAGAGAGACAGAATCACTGGTTTAACCACTTAGCCAGGATGCTGAGTTTTATTTACAAGAAATGTTAAAACCACATAGCTGGCACAGGAAATTAGAAGCTTTGCAATATTCCCGTGACCTAAGGAGGGCAAAGGTCGTCCGATACTGCTATTTTGCATAGCAAGCGAGAAAGCTTTAGAGGGCTGCAATCCAGGTAACCAATCAATATTATATGTTATGCATGCATTCAAATCTAGACAGCACACTAAAAAGCAGAGACATCACCCTGTCAACAAAAGTGCGTATAGTCAAGGCTATGGTCTTCCCAGTTGCAATGTATGGCAGTGAAAGTTGGACCATAAGAAAGGCTGAGCGCAAAAGAATTGAGGCCTTTGAACTCTGGTGCTGGAGAAGACTCCTGCGAGTCCCTTGGACTGCAAGGCGATCAAACCGGTCAGTCCTAGAGGAGATCAACCCTGACTGCTCTTTAGAAGGCCAGATCCTGAAGCTAAAACTCAAATACTTTGGCCACCTAATGAGGAGGAAGGACTCACTGGAGAAGAGCCTAATGCTGGGAAAGATTGAGGGCAATAGAAGAAGGGGACGACAGAGAATGAGGTGGCTGGATGGAGTCACTGAAGCAGTAGGCGTGAGCTTAACTGGACTCCAGAAGATGGTAGAGGACAGGAAGGCCTGGAGGAACATTGTCCATAGGGTCGCGATGGGTCGGACACGACTTCGCAACTAACAACAACAACAACAACAATGCATGCATTATTGGGGGGAGGGAAAAGGGATGTATTGGGTGGGCAGAGGGGTGTATGAAAATCACCTTTGGTTATAAAACTGCTGTAAAATTGTAAAGGACCGCCTTGGTAGCTTCCAAAGCCAAGGTGACTTTTATTCCTTCGTACCAAAATAAAAGTCTCTTTTTCTATACTTTGGGTTTGGTGTAATCACTTGGCTTCAACACCAAGCTAAGACCCAGTCTTAGGAACACAACACACTCACATATTGGAATTGTGGTCCAGGTTGGAGAAGACTCTGCATCCAGAACTTGAGATGTACTTTTCAAAATCCTCCCTCTTTAGAATCTCCTTTCAACAGTAACCTCTGTCTTGCTTTTCAGGAGAAACAGTAGATTACAACCTATTCAGAAAGCATTGAATAGCAAAGAAGGAAGGAGCAGGTCACAAGGGTGGGTGGAAACTTTGCTGGAAATGTGCATTGTCTGACATGTGTGCAGATGGAGTTATTTTAAAGCTGAGTTGGAGATGGTAGAAGGAAGAAGAAAGGATTACTGAGCTTGTTTTGCAGTCAACTTTTGTTCCAAAGCTTTTACAATCAGAGATCTTAGAAGGTTTTTTTAATACAAAAAACATTACCACGGTTTCTGTTTTGGACTGAATTTTTTTTTAACCAACACTAACTTATTTTATTTATGAAATTAAAATGGGGAAAACTGCTGTGGAAAATTAAAGAGAAGGGTCAGAACAGCATCTAGCTACTGTCTGAAGGATTCTTTATTGGGTCTGACAGCAAGAAGAATTAGAAGGGGATCCAATTACCATCCATGATTATTTATAGAGAAAATGTTAATAAATCCCTGTTTTTTCCCCACCCAATTACTTGGAACTGCTAGAGTCCAAGCCTCCATTAGCAAAAAGAAAAAAAATATCTTTTTAACTATTCCACCATGCTGGGAAGGAGATTTAAAAGAATCTGACTTTTGATCTTTGATGCCATTAAGAAACCAATCTGCTTAACGAGAAAAGAGAAGCTGATTGATTTAAAAATGAGCCTCACTGAATTTGCTGTCTTTACTTTGATTAGCAGGATATTACCAAATGTATTTCACAAGCAAAACTATAGCCAAAATATGTTTTTCTTTATACAGCTGCATTCACACAGTATACTTATCTGATTATCAAATTAATCCAACAGGCAGCTGGAACTCCCCTCCTGCTCTGCCCTGCCCAAGCCCAGCCCCAGAGCTGTCCCGTGCATCCCACACCCCTGCACCTTGGGGCCCAGAAGCCAGCACCCCCCCCCACTGCCCCACCATCTGCCTTCCCTTTTCTCACCTCGCAGCAGCGGCACCAGCAGCAGCAGCCCCGTCCAGCAGGAGCCCCGTTTCCCCTCAACCCCCCCCCGAGCCTGGGAAGCCCAACCTGGGCAAGGAAAGTGAGCACAGCACCTCTGATGTACAATAATCTGCAGTTACTCAAATACAATCATGACACCTTCTTCTGGAACATCGTCATAACTCTCCAAATCCCAAATTCCGCCCTGAATTTCTTGCAATTCCATTTCCTGTAGAACCATTGGCCCCAATCTCTCATGTCCAGCAACAGAGCTCTCCTTAAATGAGCACTTCATGTCCATGTAGCCAGACTCGTAGTGCACTGGCAACACAGCCATCAGTGATTTTATCCCATGAATTCTTCACCCAAGTCAGGACCTCTGGCAGGCTAGGCTTCCAAAGTTTCCACGCTGATTTCTCTCCATTCTATTTTAAATGTAGACATTAATTTCCATGTGCAAGTGGTCCTTGTTTATTGCAATACCAAAAATCTGGAGATAGGCATTCCTGTGGGAATCATTATTTGATCTATTCTTCTCTCTGCAAGGAAGTTCTTCATGTCTTTAGTGCAGTGAGTGCTGGCTGAATCACAGACTAGCAGATCTCTTTGGCCACCTCGCAAAACAAGTGGCAGCATTAAATCGACCTACTTCCTTATAACTGCTTGTGTGCACCAGGCTTCTTCAGTTTCAAGAACATAAATGCCTGAAACACGTTCAAGCTTATCTTTCTTGCCCTTAGTGATGATTAGAGGTGGGGCTTTCTTTCCATCCAGATGAAGTGCCAAAATACTGGTAACACCTGCACTTTCGTAACCAGTGGAGGAAATGTAGATTGATGAGACACCCCTTTGATCAATTGCCATTTGAGATCCTTGGCCCATAAACACTGCAGTTTCATCCATAGCAATCGTGTTGGAGAGTTGGTATTTAGAAAAATCGGTGCCATCAACAAAGGACTTGAATGCAAGTACACATTTAATAAGTTCATTATCTTCCAGTTTGAACAGTGTTGTCGATCTTCTTAGAGACAGTTCATATCGCTGAAGGAAGCCATCCAGCCAGTGTTGAGATGCTTTGAATTCTGGGGATGTTTCTAACTGTGGTGCCATTGCAAGGGCAAGTGCTTGCTTGAATATCAGCCCTGCGTACAACCAAAGCCTTTGCTCTTCTGTCAGCAATCCATTCACAGATGCTGTCTTCCAGTTCAGGAAATAATGGTTGCCGATCTGAGCCACACTTGCACTTCTTAGCATTTCCCTAGTCCACCTGTTGACTGAGGTTATTGTACTCTGCTCGCCATTTTGGGGCCATTCGGAGAACCAGCTGCTTCTCTTTGCAGAAAGCCATAAGATTCTTGTTCCTTTCTTGAACTCAACAGAATAGCTCTTTGTTTTTGCACTCATCTTGTCTGGGGGTCAAAATATCATTCCCATTAAATCTATCATTAAATCAGGGGTGATGGCTGCAGGGCCCTGAGATGTGCGGGTACAGGGTGCGTGGTGGAGCTCCAGGGCTGGGCTTGGGTGGGTGGAGCAGGGAGGGGAGTCCTGGATGCTTCTTGGGGATGGGGGCTCCCTGCCCTTCACTGAGGCTGTCACGGTGGGGTGGCGGGTGGGAGGCTCGTCCTGTGTGTGCAGTGGAGCTGGAGGGCAAGGGTGGATGGTGAGGACCAAGCACTCAGGGGTTGTGGCGTGGCACCGCCCCTGCCCTTCCACCTCCCTCTCCTCACGGGGGCGGCACCAGCAGCAGATGGAGGCAGAGACATGGAGGGAGGCATGAGAACCGGCCTGCCAGATGTGCTGCGTGGTTGCTTATTTCATTGCGGCCACAGGCAAGCAAAGACAGACTAATTAATATTTTATAATTTAATACGTCTGTTGTGTGTTGCAATGGATGTACTAAATGCGTCCATCTGGTTGATGATCTTAACTGGGACTTATTTTGGGGGTAGGGCTTATATTACGAGCATCCTGAAAAATCATGTATGAGTTTGTTTTCTGATTGGGTCTTATTTCGGGGAAGCACAGTATTATCTAGTAGATTCATTGAAGCTCTAGAATTTAAAATGAACTCATGCTAAATTCTTTGCTTTCTTAACATGCAGGAAACTACTTCCAACTAAAATGGCAAACAGAATAATGTAGACAATAACAGCATTTTTCACAGTAGCATTTTTCTCAACTAGATCACTGTAGCTTAGATGCAAAGGAATTTAACAACAGGAGAAGCTTTCACTTTCCACTGATCTTTGAGAATTCTTCTAACTGTAGATTCACCAGTTCTGGCAGAAGCCAAAATACTGCTGGGAGAAATATAGTTCTCCCAACAGAGGTATTCTGTCTTCAGGTGTAGATTACAACATTATGCAGAGTGCTAATAAATTATCCTTACAACAAAAGGCATGTCAAGTCATTCTTTTTTTTTAAAAAAAACCTGGTTTAAGCCAAACATAGTTCAAAAAAAAATCCAGGAAATTGAAACATATAATTAAATTCTCAAATTTTGTTTAACATAAGCTATGAGCCTTGGTGGAGCAGTGGGCTAATGCCTCCTTAAGTAACACCAGCTGCCTGCAATTAGTGCAGGTTCGCATCCCACCAGGCTCAAGGTTGACTCAGCCTTCCATCCTTCTGAGGTAGGTAAAATGAGGACCCAGATTGTTGGGGGCAATTAAGCTGACTTTGTAATAATGCCGCTTGGGGGTGTGTGTGAAAGCCCTAATAAGCAGGCATATACATAGAATGAAGGCTACTGCTAAGCTTGTAAGCTGCCCTGAGTCTTCGGAGAAGGGCGGGATATAAATGGAATTAAAATAAAAAATAAATAAAAATATGAAGGCTTTGTTCCCATTTTGAACTCCCTGGCGGATTTACAGCTCACTATTCTTACACCCTGCTCCTATTAATCCTTCAGGTCAATTTGGTCTGGAGGAATATCATTTCCAGAGAGAAATTCACGAGCAGCAACTACCTCAGTCAGTTGACAGAGATGCCCTGATAAAATTTTGTCTTATATGTACTTTCACCAAATTCCACCTACTATGTAAATGAGGAGGCAGAAATCTAGCAATTTCATGATCTGTCCATAATCGCCTGATATAGATACATCTGAGGAATTTCTGACAAGTGCTTGCTGACAGAATACATATTATTCTCCAGCGCAACTTCTAACAGTTAGTGTAACTCTCAGCAAAGGAGGTTATATATGTGGCAGTAGTTTTCTTGCACAAGTGGATTAAAATATATAATGGGATGAATTAGTCTCTGAAAGTCCAAGGAAAGGGACAAAATTAACAGAAGAAATTGCAGGTTGTGCCATGTCATGTGAAGTATTACTGGGGTCCCCTATTTGTTCAGGCAGAGGGGTGTTTCCAGTTTCAACTGTATCCCCTGCTTCCTACTTTTTCACAACTGCCAAACACTGTTGCTTCAGCCCAACCAGCTGGAAAGCAATGCTGGTGGATGGAGGGGTTCTATTTGCAACAATAGTTCCAGATAGATTTGCTTTGATTAAACATTCCAGAATTGCATGGTTGGAAACTTATTTGATCTCTGTCAAGAGATAAATCTCAGAGAGGCTCCATAAATCTCTTCAGTTGCCTGCCAATATTTTACTGCAAAAAAAAATAAACTCCCGCAATAATTTGGAATGATGTGTTTATTCCATTAGCTAAAATGATCGGACAGGCAATTTCTGTTTTCCCCATTGTGTGGTCTATTTCCCTGTGGCACCTTGAAGTGCATTCTAAGGTAACCAAAGTTGGCTACAAATTTCCCCGTTAATGCTATTTTGAGCATTACAAGGAGCAGCCTTCAGCACATCTTTCAAAATGGGGTAAATTTTGTTATTTAATGAAAATGACTGGAGTTATGAAAGGAAAAAAGAGGAGTTGGGAGGCAGAGGCTGGCTAAAATCTTATGTGGGTGACAAAAAAAAATGCTCATCCTGTATTTCCTCTTAAACCAATATGGTATGAACAGTGAGAATTCCTTACGCTGTTCTAAATATAGCAGTTGTAGAATCTATGCTATAATTTAGTCATATTTGTTTAACTCTTAGCCAGACAGAGTTCACATAAACACATATTTTGAACACAGGGGCATGCAAAATAACTATTCAAAAAGAACAGCCATTACATCTGTAAACAGTTTATTTGTATCCACTGACCATGGAATGCAAATAATGGTTAGAATGGAAACAATGACTCATTAATTCACAATTTTGCTTTCCAAAGATTCCATTCAGAACTATTTTACTGAAAGTTATTTAACAGAAATCCAGAAGCTTCTAAAGCTGTAAAGAAAATCTCTGTTCTTTAGTTAAGAATTACTTAATATTTAGTTGAAATAAATCTAAATTAATATGTCCTACAATTTATCATCTGAGTTCCTGATACTTCCCTCATTTATTAGAGTGTTTTAGAATTTGTTTAAACTTGCTCCACTGTTGCAGATGATCTATTAATTCACCTTGTTATTGTATTTCCTGCTATACATCTTTCCGTCCTTCTTTTGAAGTTTCTCAGTTCTGGTATGAAAAGGCCACTTGGACGTTTCCTCATGAGTTCTTCATTTTTCTGCATTTAATCCAAACACAGGACATCAGGGAGGGAGCAAATTACCAAAAAGTTTACACAGTTGAGGACACTCACAAGTGATTATAATATTCCTGATTGCAGTTTTCAGCTTGTTTGTTGTTACTACAATTATCTCCCTAACCTGGTCATGGTGCTGTATGTATTGCAAAATGCTGTGGGGGTGGGGGATGGGGTGGGAGGGGAAGTCACCAAGGTGTAAGCATCCTCTATTTTTTCTAAGATGTTGCCTTAAATAGTTGATCTTCCTCACTCAGACCTGTGGGATATTTAAATTCTATCTCAGTTTCCAACTGAGCTTCATCAGCTCAGCCTCATGTTCTGCCAACTATTGTTCTAGAACAGTGATGGCGAACCTTTTAGAGACCAAGTGCCCAAACTGCAACCCAAAACCCACTTATGTATCGTCGGGGGCTGGGTGGGTGTGGCCCATTGGGTGGTGGCAGCTCGTTGGGGTGGCATGGCCCTTGAGGGGGCCTGGCTGCGGTGGTAATGGCAGATTGGGTGGGACTAAAATGTTCAATCAATCAATTCCAACTTTGTGAGATCTTTTTTTTTCCCAGTGAGAAGTTGAAATTGATTGATTCATTGAACCTTTTTTTTTTTGCACATGGCGGTGGAGGCCTAAAGCGAAAAGGTTTTATAAAACCCAGCTGAAGGCCTAGGACTGGGTCGATGGCACGCATGTCCACAGAGAGGGCTCTGCGTGCCACCTGTGGCATGCATGCCATAGGTTCGCCACCACGGTTCTAGAATTTAGAAGGCAGGTAGAAATAAATACTCTGTGCTGCCCAATTAAGTGTTTGTGCACAAACACTGTACAAGCTATTGTATTCATGTCTTATTCTATTTCAGGTAGCTCATTTCATTGGTTTTCATATAGCAATATATCCCGGACATGTGGCTCCTTATTACATACAAGCTCTCCTTTCAGAACATTCAGATGCCACCTCCTTACATATTGCTGAATTCTGCCATATTAAAACTAGATGGGGGCTGACATCTGTCAAATAAATCATTTTCCAGACTCCTGCCATTTAGCTTTGGTTAGGAACAATGTCATAGTTTTAAACAATACCATGGTTTTACTCTCATTTTTTAGCCATTCTCATCTCAGTTTCTGGGCCCATTTAGTTTAGTATGAACAAGAGAAAACTACATCCATACATGGTAATTGAAATTGAAATTTTCTGTATGGTGCCATCGAGAGAACATTTCTATTTTGCTTAGGTTTTGTTCTTTTTTTGTATGTTATCCTTGACCAAATGATTAAATTGAATCTGGCAAAGAGTATTCTCGAAGTTGTACTCAGATGTTCTAAAATCAAAAGAATGAATGCTTCCTCCAATTATTGTCCTCCAGGCCCCCAGCCATGTCTTATTGACAAACAGGATATGAAACAGATGCAAACCACATTAGGAAACTCGATTGTTCAAGATTTCCAATAACAAAGAGGTCAGTAATTTCACCCAGATAAATCTAGTTGCATTTTGACTTCAGACTGTCCCAATCAACACTTCATACCATCAATAGAGGGAGATTGAGTGGGAGGGAGATGAATGACTCTGATCCACTTGACTGTTTGGAGGTTCATGGTGCCAATATAAGATAAGGCTCTAGAAAAAGATGTATTGCAGAAAGGCTAGAGCCCTGTTAAAACTGCACTTGAGTGAAATTGGGTTTCAAATTTCATTGTAAATAAATATGGGGGGGGTGTAAATTCAGGCCATTTCCAAGTGAGAACTCCTTTGGATAGGAGGTCCTTCTAGTATTTCTGTATAAATTGGAAAATGCAAGTATATTTCTCATAATGACTTTATACTGTTTTATATGTGTATGTCCTCCTTTTCTTTATAACTGTCATGGAGACAGCTTCAGCTCCTGCTGTGGCCATACCTTGACCATCTTGGGACAATACAGCCACAGGGAAGTTCAGTCTACCCAACACAATATCCTCCACTCTATTCAGGCACAGAACCATCTGTAGTTGTGAGAGGCAACTCGGAGTCCCAGTGGACAATCACTTCAATATGAGCCAGCAGTGTGCTGCAACTGCCAAAAAAGCCAACACAGTGCTAGGCTGCATTAGCAGAGGGATAGAATCAAGATCATGTGAAGTACTAATACCACTTTACAATGCCTTGGTCAGGCCACACCTGGAATACTGCATCCAGTTTTGGCCACCACGATGTAAAAAAGATGTTGAGACTCTAGAAAGAGTACAGAGAAGAGCAACAAAGATGATTAGGGGACTGGAGGCTAAAACATATAGGGAACGGTTGCTGGAATTGGGTATATCTAGTTTAATGAAAAGAAGAACGAGGGGGGAGATGATAGCAGTGTTCCAATATCTCAGGGGTTGCCACAAGGAAGAGGCAGTCAAGCTATTCTCCAAAGCACCTGAAGGCAGGACAAGAAGCAACGGATGGAAACTAACCAAAGAGAGAAGCAACCTAGAACTAAGGAGAAACTTCCTGACAGTTAGAACAATTAATCAGTGGAACAACCGGCCTCCAGAAGCTGTGAATGCTGTGAATGGAGATTCGCCCTCCTACCACAAAATAGTGATAGACGAGGGAAACATCTTACCAGCAGTGTAGTTCACTGAACAAGTACTGATAAAAACAATTGCACCCTACTCCTCATGACAATGTTAGCGATCAAAAACAAGAATGGATATGATCTTGATTAATGTTCTATGATTAATCTTGAACGCATTCAGAAAAAAAAAGGATTCATCTCTCTACTGAACAGAAGATGACGCCAGAAAGCTTCCTTTCCCATCAGTCAGAAGAGAAAGAAAACACGGAAACTTTATTTTAAAATGGCAAGTTACAAAAAGGATTAATAAATAACGAGAGAGAAAAAAATATTTTTAACAGGATGTAACATAACTAAAGTACATATGCCATAAAATCCAAACACAGTCAGAAGCTGAAGTTAAGGCTGGAGAGAACCAGATCTCATCAAAGCTACGTTTAGAATCAGAGCCTTTCCCAAAATCACACGCAGGCATTGAATTTTCACGATTAGGCACAAGGAAGGGATAAAAGAAATACAAAGCGGGCAGAAGTCAAAACACAAGATTTCAAATTTATACTTCCATAGGATAAAATATAGAGAAAGGAACTTACAGGTAGTCCTTGACTCAGAACCATGCATTTAACAACTATTTGGTTACAACAGCTTTGAAAAAGGGATTTACTGGCCAGTCCTCACACTTATAACCATCGCAACATCCCCTCTGTCGTATTATTGTGTACTTGGCAACCGCTACGTATTTATGACAATTGCAGTGTCCCAGGGTCACACGACAATTTGCAACCTTCTCAGGAGGCTTCCTATAAGCAAGTAAATGGAGAAGAAGGACATAAAATCGGGCACGGTTCACTTAACGGCATTGCTTAGCAAAGGGAGTTCCAGTCCCAATTTTGGTCATACGTCAAGGACTATCCTGTACTGAGGTACTTTCAAATCCGGAAGGCTTCAATCTAAAATATCCGTGCTTTTATCCAGGCCTTCATTGCAGCCTTTAGTCACAGATCTTTCATGTGCACTAGGCTAAAATTGGTAATGGGTGATGGGAATTGCAATCTGACATCTTGAGAGCCAGATTCTACTTCTCCCTGATCTAAATTGTACATACAGTGTATTTATCTTGTGTGTCTTAAGATCTGATACAAGTGCTGAACAAAAGAAAGTTGTGAAATTCATGGATTACTGCCTTGTTGTGGCGAAGGGGCTTGCGTAATTTAATGAAGCTATGAGCTATGCCATGCAGGGCCACCCAAGACTGACAGGTCATAGCAGAGAGTTCTGACAAAACGTGATCCACTGGAGAAGGAAATGGCAACCCACTCCAGTATCTTTGCCATGAAAACCCTATGGACAGTACCAAAAGGCAAAACGATATGACGCTGGAAGATGAGCCCCTCAGGTCGGAAGGCATCCAATATGCTACTGGGGAAGAGCAGAGGGCTAGTACTAGTAGCGCCAGAAAGAATGAAGCGACTGGACCAAAGCTGAAAGGACACTCAGCTGTGGATGTGTCTGGTGGTGAAAGGAAAGTCCGATGCTGTAAAGATTTTTTCTCCATAGGAACCTGGAATGTAAGATCCATGAATCAAGGAAAGCTGGACGTGGTCAAACAAGAGATGACAAGACTGAACATCGACATCTTAGGTATCAGCGAACTAAAATGGACAGGAATGGGTGAATTTAATTCAGATGACCATCAGGTATACTACTGCGGGCAAGAATCCCTCAGAAGAAATGGAGTAGCCTTCATAGTCAATAAAAGAGTAGGAAAAGCAATACTGGGATACAATCCCCAAAATGACAGAATGATCTCAGTTCGAATCCAAGGCAAACCATTCAATATCACAGTAGTCCAAGTCTATGCCCCAACCACCAGTGCTGAAGAGGATGAAATTGACCAGTTCTATGAAGCTCTACAGCACCTTATAGAACTAACACCAAAAAATGATGTCCTTATCATCATGGGGAATTGGAATGCTAAAGTAGGAAGCCAAAAGATAACCAGAATAACAGGCAAGTTTGGCCTTGGAGTACAAAATGAAGCAGGGCACAGGCTGATAGAATTCTGTCAAGAGAATACGATGGTGATAGCAAACACTCTTTTCCAACAACCCAAGAGACGGCTCTACACATGGACATCACCAGATGGTCAACACAGAAATCAGATTGACTATATGCTCTGGAGCCAAAGATGGAGAAGCTCTATACAGTCAGTAAAAACAAGACCAGGAGCTGACCGTGGCTCAGACCATGAGCTTCTCATTGCAAAGTTTAGGCTTAAACTGAAGAACGTAGGGAAAAGAGGTGACAAATAGATTTAAGGAATTAGATCTGATAGACAGAGTGCCTGAAGAACTATGGACAGAGGTTCGCAACATTGTACAACAGGTAGCAACCAAAACCATCCCAAAGAAAAAGAAATGCAAGAAAGCAAAATGGCTGTCTGAGGAAGCTTTGCAAATAGCTGAGGAAAGGAGGGAAGCGAAAGGCAAGGGAGAAAAAGAAAGGTACGCCCAATTGAATGCAGAATTCCAGAGAATAGCTAGAAGAGATAAGAATGCCTTGTTAAATGAACAGTGCAAAGAAATAGAAGAAAACAAAAGAATAGGGAGGACCAGAGATCTTTTCAAGAAAATTGGAGAGATGAAGGGAATGTTTCATGCAAAAATGGGCATGATAAAGGACCAAAATGGCAGGGACCTAACAGAGGCAGAAGAGATTAAGAAGAGGTGGCAAAATTACACAGAGGAACTATATAAGAATGAGCTTAATGTCCCTGATAATCACAATGAGGTGGTCACTGACCTGGAGCCAGACATCCTAGAATGTGAAGTGAAGTGGGCCTTGGAAAAGCTGAGCAACAACAAAGCTAGTGGAGGTGACAGAATTCCAGCTGAGCTATTCAAAATCTTAAAAGACGATGCAGTAAAAGTGCTACACTCAATTTGCCAGCAAATTTGGAAAACTCAACAGTGGCCACAGGATTGGAAAAGATCAGTTTACATTCCAATTCCAAAGAAAGGCAGTGCTAAAGAATGTTCAAACTATCGCACCATTGCACTCATTTCTCATGCTAGTAAAGTTATGCTTAAAATTCTACAAGCTAGACTCCAGCAGTATGTGGATCGAGAACTACCAGAAGTACAGGCAGGATTTCGAAGAGGCAGAGGAACTAGAGATCAAATTTCCAACATACGCTGGATCATGGAGAAAGCTAGGGAGTTCCAGAAAAACATCTACTTCTGCTTCATTGACTATGCTAAAGCCTTTGATTGTGTGGATCATAACAAACTGTCGCAAGTTCTTAAAGAGATGGGCGTACCAGACCATCTTATTTGTCTCTGGAGAAACCTATATGTGGGCCAAGAAGCAACAGTGAGAACTGGACACAGAACCACTGATTGGTTCAAAATTGGGAAAGGAGTCCGGCAAGGCTGTATACTGTCGCCCTGCCTATTTAACCTATATGCAGAGCACATCATGTGAAAGGCAGGGCTAGATGAATCAAAAGTTGGAATTAAGATTGCCAGAAGAAACATCAACAACCTAAGATATGCAGATGATACCACTCTAATGGCAGAAAGTGAAGAGGAACTAAAGAGCCTCTTGTTGCGGGTGAAGAAGGAGAGTGCAAAACTTGGGTTGAAACTTAACATTAAGAAAACCAAGATCATGGCATCCAGCCCTCTCAATTCCTGGCAAATAGATGGGGAAGAAATGGAGGTAGTGACAGATTTTATTTTCCTGGGCTCCAAGATCACTGCAGATGGGGACTGTAGCCAAGAAATTAAAAGACGCTTGCTCCTGGGGAGGAAAGCCATGGCAAATCTAGACAGCACACTAAAAAGCAGAGACATCACCCTGTCAACAAAAGTGCGTATAGTCAAGGCTATGGTCTTCCCAGTTGCAATGTATGGCAGTGAAAGTTGGACCATAAGAAAGGCTGAGCACCAAAGAATTGAAGCCTTTGAACTATGGTGCTGGAGAAGACTCCTGTGAGTCCCTTGGACTGCAGGGCGATCAAACCGGTCAGTCCTAGAGGAGATCAACCCTGACTGCTCTTTAGAAGGCCAGATCCTGAAGCTAAAACTCAAATACTTTGGCCACCTAATGAGAAGGAAGGACTCACTGGAGAAGAGCCTAATGCTGGGAAAGATTGAGGGCAATAAAAGAAGGGGACGACAGAGAATGAGGTGGCTGGATGGAGTCACTGAAGCAGTAGGGGTGAGCTTAAATGGACTCCAGAAGATGGTAGAGGACAGGAAGGCCTGGAGGAACATTGTCCATAGGGTCGCGATGGGTCGGACACGACGTTGCAGCTAACAACAACAACAACATGATTTTCTCCTGGAAAAAAAGAGGCTAGAGATACTTTGAAGCCTTACAATATGGCCGAGTGGTATAGGGAAAGCGTATATTTAATGGATTGGCACATCACACTACCGGTATCTATGCTTGTTTGCTTTAAAAATCAGTTAGGAATAAAGCAATCTCTAAAGGCATAATTATGCTTTTCTCCCTTGATTATCTTTCAGAAGTATTTTGTCCTGGATGTCCAGCTGCAGAAGTGAAACTGAGTTTCACGATGGAGTCTTGATTCTGGTCTTGAACTTCAGTATCTGAGGAATTAGCATTTGTTTTTATTTATGGAATTCTTGGCACCAAGTGGTTTTTAAAAAATTCTTTCCAGACATGAAAGCAGAGATGGAAGCTCATACCAGGCGATCCACAACTGGATTTAATATATGATTTGTGGTTTCCTATTGTTGAATTCCAGTTTCCAATGTAGCCGTTTTGGAGAAGTTACCTGAAGAGGTTTTTTTGTTTGATGAGAGGGTCTAAAATTACTATCTTTTCCCAGACATAACATTACATCAACCTTAAGTGTGTCACAGTGTGGCCGTGGGTCCTTTGGCAGCTGGATGTCTGTTTAACTAAGGACAACCGCTTCACAATGATAGAGATGGTAGGGGCTTTTCTGATTGTTTTACTACAGGAAGTACTACTTACAGCAAGTAGGAACTCCCATTTACAAATGGGTCACTTTCTCCCAGCCTTTATTCAGGGCTATTCAATAACAAACCCTTGGTCCAGTGCTAAGTTATCAGCTTTCCCACCTTTTTCTTCTTTTAGCCCATTCCCCAAGGGAATTGGTTGTACTGCTGTGGAAAGTATTCAGCAAGTTTTTTCTGTTTGGATCTTGGCGGCTGGCCTCTGCATAGACACTGTGTGATACATCTCCCCCTGGGCCTTTTTTCCAGGCCTTCGTGATCTGAGGTAACTTCAAAACTCCAAGTATCTGTCTGCAAACTTTGTCTGAGATTTTGTTTCTCTTCTGCCAGGGAAAAACCTCCCACTATCGTCTTCAGCTTCTTCTCCCTCCAGCACCAGGTAATTACAACCACACTTAATTCTCTTGTATGATTACTATTATGTTTTTCTCTAACCAAAACTTCTAGCACTCTCCAAATAGCATGTTCTGCAACACTTGCTAAAACGTGGCTGCCTGTCTCTTTCACAGGTTAGACAAGCAGCATGTCTTATTATAATAAGACCCAGTAGTGGGCCTTATTCATGATGACAATGAGGGTACTTATCGCAAGGAGGTTGAGGTTTGGTGAACTGGTGTAAGAAAAACAGCCTAGTTTTAAACACTGGAAAAACCAAAGAGATCATTGTCGATTTCAGAAAAGGCAGGCACAGCCGCACTCCTCTGCGCATTGATGGTTCATCTGTGGAGATGGTTACCAGCATCAAATTCCTGGGTGTGCAGTTAACGAGTAGGCTGGCTTGGTCGCTCAACAGTGAGACATTGGTGAAGCTGGCACAGCAGCGCCTGTATTTTCTGTGTCCCATGAAAAAAGTACGCCTTCCTTCCCGTGCTTACCATTTGCTACAGAGGGACGATTGACAGCATCCTGTGACATTGCATTAGTCTGATTTGGAAGCATTACTGCTTCAGACAGGCGGTGCAGAGTGATGAGGATGGCAGAAAAGATTATTGGCAGTTCCCTCCCTTCCATCCAGGACATAGTATACAAGCACTGCTTGAGCAGGGTCCGCAAGATTGTCTGAAACACCACACATCATGACCTGTTTTCCTTGTTATCTTCTGGGAGGAGGCTCTGTGGTATATGAAGCAACTTTCAGATTTAGTCATACTTTTGTTCCATACAGTATTAACCTTGTGAACTCTCAAGCTTCCTCTTTCCGCTATGTATTCAAGATGGACAATGATTAATATTTATATGTATTTATATGTGTGTAGGTTTATACATATGTTGTATATAGCAGGTTTAAATGTGTTATGTGTACTTTGAGAGCAAGCAACTAAATTTCATTTTTAATGTGTCAATATGCCCACAGAAAAAATGACAAGACTATCTATCTATCTATCTATCTATCTATCTATCTATCTATCTATCTATCTATCTATCCTCCAGCAACTGAAGTGGTGGGTCCCCCTTGCCCCCTATATACAAGACCTGACTCATAGAAATGCTGCCTACATCCAGACCCCACAAGAGACCTTGCTATCAGCCATGTCAGCTCATCGGCCCTCATTTCTTCATTCCAAGGCCATATCTGAGCTTTTTCCCTAGTTGTTCTACTTCTGCTGACTCATACCAGCTTCTAAATCTGGCGGCTAAAATCTGTGCGCAACGTAATTATATTGAACTTGAAACAAACATGGCATTCTAATTAAATTTTCTTTTCTTACCACACTGATTATTTGGTTCAGCCCATTGCACTGGTTTATGAAACAAAGATGTTGACATTATAGTCACAATGGCACAATTGCACTGTTTAGTGAGTTGCTAGTCAGTGATTTCCTGGATTTGGCTGCTAAATAATTAAAATGAATTATTAAGGTACACAACATAAGCAAGCTTGAACTTTTGATGATCTTTAAAACACATATATATTCAAATGGCTCTCTACTATGGAATATCTTCTTAGAATGCTATTGTCTAAGACAGTGTCGACTTAAAATACATTCATTACAGCAAGAAAAAAAGGTGGTTCAATTGAACTATTTTTCCTTAACCCTCAAGGAATGTAAATGGTTGGATGGCTTTAAAAAGGGAGGGGAATACTGGTGGAATATAGAGTAGGAATCGTAGATAGATCATTCAACACCTTAAGGTCTAGTCCCTGTAGTTGAAAGGAAGAACATTAGTAATATTACAAGCATTACCACAGCTTGGCTGTGCAAGCCTGGAGATGTAGTAGTACCACTACACTTGAAACAGCTAACTTGCATAGAAAATATCCTGGTGACTTCATGGACGCATCAATTTTGTTTTCTTGGCAACAATTCAGAGATGGCTTGCCACTGCTGCCTTTTCCTATATATTTTTTGAAACTTTCTTGTTTAATCTCTAATCCTAAAAATGACTCAAGACTTTCCATCCAAATATTAATCTAGTCCAATATTGCTTAATTTTTCAGTATCAGAGAAGAATTGTTAAGTGACATTGTTCAACTACAGTATATAATTCCTACAATAATAGACTACAACAATGCAAAATAAAAGATTCTGACAATTAATATTATAGGGTATATTTCCTCACATTGACGCTAAATATACATTTCTTGTTTAACAAGTGAATGCTAAAATTATGGGATTGTATTACTGTGATACATAAGCCATTTTACCAGAGAAAAGCTGCTACAGCCTATTTTAACTTCATCCGACTTCTAAGGAACTCTTTGATTTCTATAGCAAGGACCCCCATCCTTATATAGTATTTGATATGCAGAATTCCAAATGCCACTTAAATTAAGGATTAAAAATGCCCTATTGAGAATAGAAATGAACTGGAACTCTCCAAAAAGATGAAAACAAAAAACATATAATGTTAATTGTAATTTCTAGTCACAGAAAAAGAAGATTCAGGGTTTATTACTTTTATCACTTTTTTCACAGTAAACAACAGATTACAAATACCTATTACCTTGATTTTCTATCCTTTCATTTATAGTGTTGACAGAGATTTATTTGGAAATAAGCACGAGTGATTTCAGTTTTACCCATTGGTATACAGTATACATGAAACAGTATTAAAAAATACGAGCATTTTTCTGTAATTGGACCAGTGAGATAGATATTAAATTGCCCTTGTTAATTAAAAAAGACAATATTAATTCATAAAGCATTATCAACTTTTAAGGAAATCAGATTAATCAAATGGTACTTGGAGATTTAATGAGAAAAAATAGTCCTGACTCTCACCTACTTCTAATCATAATTGTAAATAACTCTTCAGGCACAATGATTAAAGTTTATAAATATAATTTTTAATATATTCTTTGGGAATTTATGTTTCATTATGGGAATTTATTCAATACAAAAGTAATATATTGCTTGGGTTGTGATGGTTTCTCTAATTAATAAAGGAAACATTTTCTGCATTAAATTGTAAATTTTAAAAAGCACATTGAATTACATTTCAATAGTAACCTTTTCTTGGAATATAAACAAATACATTATTGAAAGACAATTATCTGCAATCCATTTCCTGGTCATTGACTTCAGGCTCCAAAGGATACAGTTCATCCAGTGCAAGTTCTGAAAGAATGTACACAGAATGTATAAGATTTTTTTTTAAAAAAACATGTTTATTCAACATTGCTATTGTCTAAATTTAAGAGTATTTTAATACAAATTCCTGTCCATCATGAAGAGTAATAACTGAAGGGTTAGTAAAGCTGAGGGTAAGCAATTTGGTGACCTCAGTTCTTTGCAATTGACATGCAGGTTAGTTTGACAGGAACAAAACAGGCTCCTCATTATATATACTTGTGAAAAAGAATGAGCCAAAACATGTGCACCTTTGCACACTGAAAATACTAGTGTAGCAAAAACAAATTTTATCATTTGTAAGTTGCAGAAACAATGCTGTGCTTATTCAGCCTGTGACACTTTTATTTACAAAGTGAAGTTGTCAATGCTGCTAACATCAGATGTTTTTGCATTGACAACAGATGGAAATGCAACCATCTTTTCCCTTTCGCTTTTAGAGTTAGATGATGCTGGGAGGGGGGGGGATGTGAATGAGAGTCCAGCTAGACATAACAACACTAAACTTAGCCTGAAAATCAAGGTTATTGAGCCCAGAGCTGATAAAGAATTGGTGGGCTGGAGAGCTGGAGAGAAAGCCCGTGCTTCAAACTAATTGAGGAATGTGATTTATGACTGTTAATTGGAGGAGGGAATTGTGCTTTGATACTATGTGCCCAGGGGAGGGGAAATCAGTTTTTGGCTTCGATTATGTAGTGCCAATATTAGGCTACTCGAATAAAAGATCCTTTAAGGTAAACAATGCCTCGAAGTTCTTTTGAAGAGTTTCATCTGTTGGAACCATGACAGAAGTTAGAAGAAGATAGATATGAGAATCATCTCTAAAACCTTCCTTATTGGCTTAGCCATAATTCAAATGATAGGGAAATTTATAGCAGAAGAGCATATTGCTTATAAAAAGTAGGCTCTAAGTTCAGTCCATAGAATGTCTAAACCCCAAGATACATGTTGTCATGTTAAACACAACACTAAATTAGATCAAAAGTGAGCAGCAACAACAATAACTGTTTATTACAGCCTTAAGGCCAGACACAATCCAAATATATAACAACAGTAACAATCTCATATCCATATTTACAGGATATAAAACCACCAATCAATATAATACAATCCAAAATTCTCAAAATAAAACATCATATTAAAATTTTTCAAACCTTAATAATGGTGCGACATATTGTGCAGGTGGTGGCACAAAATTGGACAACCTGAATTGATATTTTCAGGTCCTTATCCAAAAGTAGTAGCATTAAATAAAATTCATACCCCCTGCCTGGAAATTTCTTCAATATCGGATATATAAGAATTTGTCTAGAGTCTTTATATAGGGAACAATGAAGGAGCATATGGCTTAAGAGTTTCTACAGAGCCATCACCACATGGACACAACCGAAGGTGCATAGGAGTGCCCTTAAACCATCCAAAAAGGACTGCCAAGGGCAACACTTCTGAGCTCAGTGTATGTCAGGAGGATGCAAAATGGGTGGGTCCAGGAGTTTCTTCTTTGAAAATTAATGAACCTGACATATGTGAATAATGGAATGGGATGTAAAGGTCACATGTATGACCTTTTGTCACTGTGGGCAAGGAAAAGTTGATTGAGGTAGCTAATAAAAAGAGGACACAATGTTTTGAGTAGGTACAAAAAAGGTTTAAAAGTATATGTCTCTTGTCCAAGAATGAACATTTGAGTTTTCTCTCTAAAGTAAAAATCCAGTTTTCCTAAGACAGAAGAAAAAGAGTTACTGTCCCCCCCACAAATTATAAAACAGTTGGTGTAATCTTGGAAAGAAAGATTGGTGGCATTATAAAGTCTAATTTTACAACAATAATACTGCAGAGACCTGAGGACGAAACTATTCTATTAAAAAAAAGTTTAATTCACAAGGATAACTAAAAAAGAGCTAGTAATTTTGTTACCTTTTTTTTAAAAGACTGAAGTTATGAATATCATCTTATTGTCTAGATCTCTATTATGTTTAATAAAGTTTTGGAAACCCTTACAGGATTCTGATTAGTATGCTCACATCTTACTCTGTTACCAATGAAAGTAAGGATCTGTTCTGCAAAAGAAATTCCATAGAGCCAAGGTGGCTGTCAGCAGTGATGGTTAACAGTTAAGAACACTGAAAAGTTGGATTCAAGAGATTAAAAAAACCACTCTGAACCCTAGATTGCAATAGAAAGTTTGGGAAATATGCTTTTTAATTTTAGCAGGATTGCTTAAGATTTGGGCTACAGCATTTTAAATTTTCTACTTCAAAATGGGAGATGTCACCAATTTTCAGCAATTGACACTTGAGGGCTAGAGCACAGGTCCAACACCTTTTGGACACCAGGGACTGGTTCCATGGAGAGTTTTTTTCACAGACCGGACTGCGTGTTTTTGTGTTCTGCCTGCATCTCATGAATAGGGCCAGTGGACCAGTTGCTGGCATGCCATGGCCCGGTACTGGTCCACAGACTGGGGATTGGGGACCCCTGGACTAGAGAAAAGGTCTACAATTAAGAGTTTGAGGGTGCCATTCCTGAGACTGACTTATTTGGAAGATGGTAAACTTCTGTGTCTACAAACAGGGAATGCATATAACTCAACAATACTCTATAAGGGGGACTTTCATAAGCCAGAAATTAAAGGGTATTTCCTCCAAATAGACAACTCTGTACTAAATACAAAAAAACAACAACCCATCAGTATTAACAAGTAATGGTTTGACACAAGTACCTTTAGGATAGTCTCTAAACTATTCCCAATGCTTTGGAGCCAGTGCACACTTCTGAAATTGTAATAGTATGTGAGAATGACCCTGAGGAATGAGAAGAAGACATCTTTCCTAGGAAATAATCAGATAAGCGGCTGGGAGGGGGAGCCCCAGTGGCTTCATGGTCAAGGAAGGAAACTTAGGAAGGTCCCGCCCGAATGGATCAGGAAGTTAAAAGTGTCGGTGGGTGATCTGTACTTTCAGACTGGCAAGATTCTATTTAGGTAGCTATACAATAAAGCATAATTTCCTCATCTGGTCGTGTTTCCTGTCTGGTTTAATGTAGCCTTACAATAAAGTAGAATTACCTCATCTGGTTGTGTTTCTTGTCTGGTTTACCTGGGAGGATTGCAGAAATTTAGAGAGGATGTTGTGGGTGCACTCTCAAAATGGCTGCCAAGGTCACAAAGCACCAGGAGGCAAAAAGCAAAAAGCTCCTTACAAAGAAAGCATTCTTGAAAATGAAGATGGTGTTAGAAAGTGGCATTTTGGAGCATGCAAACTTCCCAGCCATACTCTAAAAATTCAAAGAGGGAAGAGTGCCAGGTGAGTTCTAAACAGCAAGATCATCTAAAGGCTCAATTACAGTGGTGCCAGAACTTTTTAAAAAGCCACAAGCATACCAGTAGAAAACAAAATATGTTCCACAGGAATTTCAGAAGAATTATATGAGATATATCCTTTATCATTCTTGGTCCTCGCACTGCTTCATAATATCCCATTCAGTGTATTTGAAGTACTAGTCCTGGGAAAGAATATGGCCCTGAAAAGTGCTTCAGCTAATTTGATGCCTGTCACTGTTGACAGCAGTTGATTAGTTAAAAGCAGCTCTTTTAGAAATCTGTGAATCAATTAAACATGAATATAATGCACACTAATGACATGGCAAACCGTGCAGTTACAAACTCTAGAAGCAGCAATGACAATGGACCCAAATAGCACAGGTTTTGTTAACATAATTCTGCACCTGTTGCCTTTCTATGCTATATTATGACAGACAGAGGAAATGAATGATGTTCATTTCTCAATAATCATGCACTTGCAGGTGGCAGATCACCGTCTATGCTAGCAGTCACATGTTTAATGCAAGGAGTCTCACCTTCACAAGCTTTTAAATGCTGCCCTTTTCTCAGGACTGCTGTAACCCCAGACAACACTCCGTCATATTGGTGGAGCACTTCCAGGCAATGTTCATGGAAAAGTTTATCTTTCTGGGAGAGACCATGCAGAAGCAAAACAGCATCCCGCAAAAACTGTACAATTTGCTTTTCATGTACACTGAACACGATTCCTTCCATTTTTCTGATCATAAGCCATTGCCTATGTAACATTACTATCAGAGCCTTCACTACCTACAAAAAAAAAAGAATACAGTTGTCATACAGACTGGGGTGTGTACTGTTACATTTATAATTGCTCTCTTTTTCAAATAGTACTATTGTAATCAAGACATATGAGATTCTTATTAGAGGACCAAGGTTTGAAGATCACAAGGTATACTTAAGCAATATAGCCTGACTGTAACACTGAACAGGTAACGCTGGAGTCATGTTGATTTCTCAGGTGAAAAAAGCACATAGTATTAAACTATGATCGTAAATGTAATTTTTAGTGGCTTACCTCAGAAGTGCATTGACAATCTGTTCCCACAAGTAAAACAGAGGATCTACAACACTGCATACACTTCGTCAGAAAACGAACCGTCTAGGAAAAATTTACATTAAAAATATTTTTAAATGCTATTTTCAAAGATAAAACATATAGTATCAATATAAAGGGAAACCCTGCCCTTCTCTGGCCCCAAACTTACTAAACAAATGTCTTTTAGTGCTTGAAATAACAGGAAGGAAGGAAGGAAGGGAGGGAGGGAGGGAGGGAGGGAGGGAGGGAGGGAGGGAAGGACTTTCAAATAAATTTCCTGAGCATCAGGTTTTTAAGTTCTGTTTAATCCCTCATACTAGCATAACTAATGTATTTTTATTACACTTCTCTATTATATAAACTTGGTTCCAGCCAAGTTTAGAAAAAACAAATCAGAGCTGTATCAGACAGCTCTTCTACTCCATTACACATCCAAAAGTTGAATCATAACTCAGATAGCTTTAGAGGCTTAGAAACTGATACAAATTTATGGTTTTCAGTTGGAAGGCAGGATTAAGATAAACTGCATTTAATCTCTCCTGTTCAAATAAACTGTCGTGTTTTTACCTTTACACATGCAATACACTTTTACCTCTTGTTCCAACCGCAGCCAAAGCCTCTCAGATGCTAATTTATCGGGGCGTGATGTGATGTACATATATAATGCCAAAAGTAGGCAGGTTTCTGTGAAAATAATTAAGTGTAACATGTCAACCTTATCATCCATGTGACTGCAATGTCTTAAAAACTACAAAGCTCTTTTGAATACAGGGTGCTCCTCATTTTCTATATAACAAAATTAAATATTACAGTAATTTAATTCATTGCAAAGCGGTTGCCAGGACAGGACAAGTGGTAAGGGAAATCCTCAAAAGATGGAAACATTAAATTAATAAATTCCAAGTGGTGCCCTCCTGGTGTTTGGAAACAACGTCCTTAATTCTTACCATTGGCAGTGATGGCTGTCTACTCCTAACATAGAGCATTTTTGAAATAAGCATTTCAGGCAAGATTCCCATAATTTCATCTAACTGGCTGTACCTATCTTCTTTTCTTCCTCACTCCACTTAAATGTGTTATTTGTTCAAAAATAATATTATGGGTGAGGAGCTGGATTGCACTGGTGGTCCCACACCACAGTAAACAACATGTGCAGATATTGTAACTCTCTTGACTGTCCTATGATGAGTACATAGACCACTTTAGCACCTTTAGACTTCACACACTGTTTTTCTCCCAGAGGGACTGGAAGCAAGATAATTTGCCTGGGTTCCTCTATTTGTTATGCTTCCTTGCTCAAAAATATAGTAAATATATAAATATAGTTGATGGAACAAGATGTTGTCATAACAAGTAGAGTGTTCAACTGCAGTATGCTCATTCCAACTTATTCAAATTGAAGAAAACAAAACATAAAACCTGGCCACAAATTTTATATTCTGTTCTTGCGAACTGGTTTTAGCCATTCCCTTAACAGGGTTTAAAGGTGAACAGTAATTCCGATCAAGCTAATTATGTTGCAAGAACCATCTCTAAAACTACTTTATTTCACAGAATGATATAGGCAACCAGTTGCAGAGACCCAAAATGTTGATAAATGTCAAAAGTATTTTAAAATAAACAGGGAAATACAGAAATCCTCAAGGAAACAACACCCAAAATTGGGACCACATTTTAACATGCTCTTGCTTGCCTTATGAATTCAGTGTTTTACTAAAGCAGTAGGATGGCTGTTTTCTTACCTGAACGTGAACAGAACCGAGCAGCCAGCTCCTGATGCTCAGCAAGCAAACTTAACATCCTAACAGTAAGAAGGACAGCAAACAAGGGAGTTTCCGAAGATATGCAGCGAAGCAGGATCTGCGACTGGCTATCGAACAAGCACTGAAAGCTTTATAGAAAAACATAAGAAAATACCATTCAGTGTCTGATTTTTCCAGCAGTTTATTCATATCGAGCAATGAAAATTAACATGCAGAGAACAGAACAGAAATGAAGCACTTCAGATCCAAAGATGCTTCATAAGGAGATGTAGGTCACCCACCATAACTGTTGGCCCTGCTTTAAATCAGCTGTTTTTTCTTGGGCTCACAAAAGGTACTCCGGCATTGGATACGCTGTCAGCATAACCTTGTTCCAAATATTTCACAATAATGCTTAGAAGATACAGAACAGCCTCAGTGACCTCCAGATGTGATGCCTTTGATTCCCCAGCAATGGGTAGCCTAGCTTCCAATTTTTAGAGTTGAAGCCACCCATCTGAAGGATGTCCAGATTGGGAGAGGCCATTTTAGAACCCAGAACAAAACAATCAACCTGCATATTTTTAATCAAATGAGCTGTCATGTGAAAATGCCATGAAACAAATTTATTTAAAAATAAAAGTGGGGTTAAATTCAAGCTGTACTTTTACCTTATTAATAAGTCAACTGTTGACTTTTCAGCTAATTTCACCAAAACCTCTAGGCACTGATTTGCGATATGGCATCTCTGGCATCCTGCCGAACTTAAGCACAAGGTTAAGAGTTGTAGTAGCTTTTTAAACAAAGGATGCTGGGATTTGTCCCAACTGGTAACCTCTAATTCTGGGAGGGTTTCCGGGAGAGGAGCTGTATTCTGTTCGTTGCAAGCCACAGTCTCGTTCTTCTCAGAAACGTCTATAGCGCCTGGATTACAATCTGCTTTCGTATCACGGGATAGAAGTGTACTAATAACTTCCCAGCTATAAAATACCAAATAGTAAAGGATGCCCAGTGACACGAGTGCATATTCCTCAAGAGTGGAAAAAGCTTCCTCTACACTTGAAGCCGAACTTGAAGATGTCCTAGAGGAGCGAGCAGATTGATTTCCAGAAGAAATGCTTCCAGTCTTTGTCACTGACAAGAGGGCTTGGTTATATGCACCAATGTGAAGTTCCAGGAGGGGAAGGAGATGTGCTGCTCCGGGAAGTTTAAAGCACTTAAGGTGGGGTCTGTCTCTCCTGTTCTGTTCTCCTTCCAGTGAGCCTCCATCTACAGCAATCAAATTCAATCCAGTTAAGGCGAGTTTTTGAGTCGTTCTCAAGGAGGTCTCGCCTCCCTGGGGGCTTCCAATCTGGTTACTGGATTTTTGTGTAGGTCCTCTAAGAAAACAAGAGGGGGGGGGAGAAATAGCACTGTTTGTGATGTTCTGTGTTATCTTCTGAAAGTAGAACACATTATTATGCTCCAGGCAAAATGGGCTGAACGACACTGCTGCCACTTTTTGCAAAGGGAATTTAGAATTGACTGTCATCTGGAGAGTCTGTCTTAATTTAATATTCCTTCTCACACAGAAACTGCTGCGAATTAGTCCCCACATAAACACCATGGTTGTCGCTGCCCATGGTAGAGGGAAAGGTGGTCCTTGACTTACAACAGTTCATTTAGTGACTGTTCAAAGTTACCACAGCGCTTTTCACCCTTAGGACCGCTGCAGCATCCCCATGGCCACATGATTTAGATTCGGATACTTGGCAACTGACTCGCATTTATGACAGCTGAAATGTCCCAGGGTCACGTGAACACCTTTGGCAAACTTCTGACAAGCAAAGTCCATGGGGAAGCCAGATTCACTTACGAACCCTGTTACTGACTTAACCACTGCAGTGATTCACTGAACAACTCTGGCAAGAAAGGTCGTTAACATGGGGCAAAATTCACTTAACAACTGTTTCACTTAACAATAGAAATTTTGGGCTCAGCTGTGGTCGTACGTCGAGGACTACCTGTAAGTGTCTTTAATTTCTAAGATACATTAAGGATACTTTTATATCCTCCGTTTGCATTAATTAGCAAGGATTAGAATTTCTTACAATTCATCTGGACCAGCAGGTCTGGTAGATGTGCTACGGTTAGCATCAGTAGGGCATAGATATGTTAGGCCACTAGTGGCACACTTTAAATCAGTGGAGAGGTAAAAAAATAAATGGATATTTGTCAAACACCCTCCCCCCCGACTTACTTTGAATATTAAATTCCTCAACTCAAGTACCTGACTACTATGCTAGAATAAAATTCCACCAAAAAGAAAAAAAAGTTTAACACTCAGTAGAGTGGATCAGGCTTACTTTTCAGATTCACCCAGTCAAGTTATCTAAAAACAATGACATAAGAAAACCAGCCTCCATCTGATAAAATGCTGTCTCAAAATATCCACCCGTCGGTTTCAGCAATCTGATTTCTTCCTATTTCAGAAAATGTGAACAATTGTCAAGGGCAAACATACACACTGAAAGAAGCAGACTGCATAGCAGATCCAGGCCAAGCTTTGGTATTGCTGCTAAGAAGGTTGCAGATTCCTAACGATGATCCCGGAACAAGTGGCTGCTTCATCAGTGCGTTTAGTAAAAGGGAACCTACAACAGATAAATCCAAGGCTGAAGACACACACACTGAAGCAAGATACACAGTGTGTTTAACAGCTAAATAATAATATACTTTGCTTAATTTTAGCTTGGTGCATTGTTACTTTGCATTACAGAAGAATCACGCTGCTACGTCTTATGCAAGAAACCCTGATTAAAATCCTGGCTCTGAGTAGTAAGTGAACATATTCACTATATATTTGTAGCTGTATATAACTTCTTATGGCAAAATATTCCCTCCCTTCCCACCATATGCCCAAGTTAATGTATTTTCTTCTTTTGCATTTACTTACTTGGTACATTTTACAGTGATACTCAACTATCCTTATGAGTGAAGAAATACCATAAGCTTTAATGTTGTGGCATTTGTTTTGGTTCGTATGTGAGAATAAATACATGTAGGTTGCATTCAGAAGAGAGCAGTGTTTATGAAAATAACCTGGTTCAAACACTGTTCACACCTGTTTTCTGGATGTTAGGTGAAACATTTACAAGGTGCCAAGTGAAAAGCAGGGAAAATCCTAGATTATTTCATCCTTTAGAAGACTGATTAGGGATTAGTCAAGCAGACATTTATTAACTAGCTTAATGGATGATTATGCCAAGATATAACCTAAAACTTATATATTAACTAGGAAAACCTTGAACAACGTATTTCAAAGTATAAGACAAAAATATGTTAATATAGAAGAATGGCTGATGCTAATATTAAGCTAAAGCTGTTAACATTTAAAGTTAAAGTGACTTGATTTTTCTTTTTTTTTAAATGTATTTCAATTTATAACTCAAGGTAGTAAGCAGAAATCATTCCAGGAAAGAGTGCATTCAAAATCTAGAATTTGAAAGTAAGGAATTTTTATAGGTCTCCACTTCCTGTGACTTTGGAAATATTTCATTTCTACAGCAGAACAAAAACACAATAAGGTATTTATTAGTAAATTAAAGGGTTATTTGCAGATCCACCACACTTTTTTTTACTTTATTTGCCCAAACCCCCTCTTCCCTCATAGTTGAAATTAATATTAAAATAGCCTGTGATTTCCATTCATACAGGTTTCTAATCCTAATCACAAGATCTCTTAGATAAATTTACCTGGTTTCAGAGGACAGCTGAAACTTGTTTCTTGTTTCACTGGCTCAGTTTCAAGGACAGTTATTTTGCTGTCTGGATAGAAAAATCCAGTAAATCAAATAGTATTTATTTTTAACCTAGTATAGGTTGCCCTTTTATCACAATGCAATCTGTTTTTGGGATTGATTTATCTGATATAGGTTTGAAATGCATTTTGCAACTTCAGAAAATAAACAAGGCAAAACAAAGCAACTACTACATTTCAGAACCATATAATGGCTACAATTACGAGAATCCATTTGCATATTCAGGTTGGGCAGTAATGGAATTCCCAAAGCTATCTTCAGAGATCTTTTTAGAGAAAGACCAGTAACTGTTTCACATCTTCCCACAATGTCTATGCAGACTAAGCTTGACCCTATTCACTGAAGTCCAGCAATATTACTGGACCATTCCTAAATGAGACACAGTTATATACATTAAAATAGTGATTTAATGGACCAACTGTGAAAAGAACGTTTGCTATTTCTAACTGTCCATTAAATCAGAGGGCCAAGCAGTGGCTGGGTGCTAGACAATTGGTTCTTTGAAGATCCCGAGACAATAAACATACTAGTAAGGAGATTTCAAGTTTTAGTCTTTAACTGTAGTAGGCAAATTAATCAGAAACTCAAGAAAGCATAACCTAATCAAACAACACATTCTCCCTTCAGCTGCTGGGAAACCCATCTCGAGCAGTGGAGATATCCCAAGACCCTGTGTGCCCATTTTGAGCACTCAAACCTGTGCAGAAGCTCCACGTTTTAATGAACACATCCAGGATTTTTTTTATTACAATCTAGCTCCAAGATTTCACAGCCCTGCTTCCATGGTCATGAGAAGACAGCAAAACCTGATCTTGACTCAGAATGTGTCTGGGGGTGGATGCGTGCATAACTCAAGGATGGGAATGAATGTATGATGAACTTTCCAGATAAGGAAAGCTTTGCAGCTGTGTGAAGATTTTTCCCTCCCCTTTTCCTTTATTCAGCAAGCAAGAATGACAAACAAGAGGGTTAGCTTAGAATGAGTTCTAAACTTCTAGAATTTTCTTAATCTGCAGGAGAAATCAAAATATGCCACTAAACTCTTTGAAATTCAATGGTCTTCCACATTGTTACAATATCATCCACAATGCTGTTGTTACACAAATTATATCAATTGTATAATAATACCATCACACAATTAACATCACACAATTAACAGCTGCCCGTGGAGCTCAGGACTGCCCCTGACCTACGCTCATTCCGCCGGGACCTGAAGACTTGGCTCTTTGAACTCTCTGACCCAGGCTGAGAATTTTAACTGGGGTTTTATTTTCAGGGATAATTTAATCTTTTAATTCTCTTTTAACTTTGTATTTTATATTGATATGATTTTAAAATGCCCTGTAAACCGCCCTGAGTCCTTCGGGAAAGGGCGGTATATAAATCTAATAAAATCTAAAATCTAAACATAAAATTATGTGAATACCACAGGAATTTTGTTCCTTGCATTAAAGCTGTCAAACTCCACACAGCTGGGCAAGAACAAAGGAGCAAGAACTACATAGATTTCAGTGAGATATTACTAGTGGTAGTCTTGGGTAAATATAGCATCTTGGAATTTCCCTATAAGAGGAACCTCATCAGTTAGTTATGGTGAATTCTCTTTGAACAATCTGAAACATTTATTCTTTGATTTCTTTCTGGGGCGAAATTGTTACTTATAAGTGTCAACTAACTTGCTGATTTTTGCTTAGTAGTTTCTGTGCTCTCTCTCTCTCCAATTTCTTTCTCAACCTTCTTACAATCCCCCACAAAGACATCTAAATTACCAAATTAGCCTCACCACCCAGGTCAAATACAGTTCACCAAAAATCTACCTACCATTATTTTGCTGAGGAACGTGAACATGGGACTGCGTCCTGGAACAAGACGGTATTGGTAATATCTGAGATCCAAAAGACTCTTCTGTGGGGTAACTTTTTTTTTCAATATGAGTGCATCTTTCGATTTTCACAGGGTTAGAGGGGCTTTTCTTAGGACTAAAAAGTAAAAATAAAGTCTGGATTAACTGCACAGAGGCATTTCATTTTGAAACTTTAAAGGTCTTTTCCTAAAAATAGTTAAACGTTTACGGTGACTTATATTTCCTAATGAAAGAATCCGAATAACAATTTTAGACATTCACAATGCAGTAAATGAAAGGCAATGTCTTCACATGTGTATTTTCCAAGCATAAGAGGAGCAATCTATGCATTCAAACACTAGAAATAAATTCAGAGTATTCTATGTGTTCAACTATAGTGTCTGCTCTCTAGCTTGTAAAAGAACTGTTCTGAAATTCATTATTTTCAGCTATAAAGGGGAGGTAAGGAAATTCTTCAGTAACTGAACTCCCTGAAACAAATTCAATTTTATTTTGTACCTGGTATATGAAACAGGGGTCACGGGTTTAGTCCTTTCACAATTCAAAATCTTTGTTCTCATCTCATTCATTTCAGCATCTCTAAACTGTAGTTCAGACTGCAGTGACTGTAACTAAAAGAGCAAACAATTAGACATTTCAAATTCCACTGAGCACAGAAAACAATATACAACTATGAAAGAAGCCTGCAACTCCTCCCTCATTTTCACTTATACTTTTGCTCTGTTCAGTTACATCAAAATCAACACTAACAGCTTATTCATCAAAACAGTAAAAAGTATGTTTTTCCCATTCTGAGAAAGTGCTAAACACATGTAGTCAGCCTGCATTCCTGTCATTGCTAGAAGTCTCCCAGAGAACTGCTGGCTTTACGATATTTCCCTCTAGGGCAGACATGTCAAACACAAGGCCCGGGGGCCAGATCCGGCCCGCGAAGTGGTTTCACGTGGCCCGCAAAGCCATTCTGGAAACAGTGAGGGAACGGCCCCCACTGCCTTGGCCCTGGCCCAGAGACCCTCCTTCTGCCAGAGACCCTCAGATCTGTCCCACTCCTGCCCAGGCCCCCCCATGGGCACCCTTGATGCCAACGATGTAGAGCTGGCCATGCCCACCCAGTAGGCCATATGCACTCTAGCCACGCCCATCCAGTAGGCCACGCCCACCCTGGCCACACCCACCCGGCCCCCTGAGGGCAACCGCAATGTTGATGCGGCCCTCAATGAAATTGACTTTGACACCCCTGCTCTAGGGGGTCTAAGGCCGAACAACAGCGCTGACATCAGAGAAGCAAATCTGACTTTTGAAATCCCCCTTGCATAGCTTTGGAAAAACATTTAACGCTGGCAGAGCCCAAAGGAGCTACTCTGGAATGGACAAGGGGCATTTCAGAAAGGGACATGGATCCAAATTCCTTCTAAACATGCGATAAGGCTTCCAGTTTGGCAGGTAATCAATGGCAGACCTTAGTGCTTCGGCAGAATAATTCCTTTCCCTTGGTTTCAACTGAAGGGTTGCTTCCAATAAATAAATGAAAAAATAAAATAACAGCCAGAGCGGAAATAGAACATCAAACAGTTCATCACTTGCACACATTTTTTCCCCCCAATGTGCCCTTGAGTTACTCTTGACTCCTGGCAACTGTCTGGACAAGTCCTGCAGTTTTATTGGCAAGATTTCAGAAGTAGTTTGCCCTAGCCTTCTTCCTAGAGATGAGAGAAGGTGACTAGCTCAAGGCCATCATTCAGGATCACAATAATTCTGACCTAATGATTTTATCCACTACACTGGTTTTCATTTGTCCTTTTACCATTGGAAAAAGCAGTTTGCCTGCCATTGCTCATTAGCAAATGGGCTAGTGAAATCATTTTGGCTGATTATTTTCAACAAGCATCTATGATTAAAAGTCATTCCAAACAGGAAAAAAGGAAGTTTCAACAAAGGACTTCTTAGATCTCAGAAGTTTTAAGGCAGTTTATATTGGTCATTTGTTAAATAGTACCTTTCTGGAGAATTCCTTTTCTTTTTCACTTAAACACTCAGCTTTTTCTCTTTCCAGTAATATGTATGATTTCCGCTGCTCCTCCACAGTAGATTCCATCTGCTGCATTGAATCCCGCAAAATTTTTATTTCTCCATTTTTAATAAGGATTTCATCCTGCATTTCCTTCAACTGCAAATTCAGTTTAAACATTAATGTAATTAATCTATTTGCAGACATGTTAATTTTTATTCAAAACCCTAATACAAAAATAACTTCATCATAAACTGAATTGTTTTTCCTGCAGTACTAATTTAGATGTTAACTCTTGATAAACTGATACATTAATATATTCTGACAAAGATATCACAGAGATAGCCTCAAGAATTTACCAGATTTCATATCAATCCAGATGAATTTGGGTAGTTACAAATAATTATTATAAAAGATTGAGATCAATTCAAGAAATGCAATCATGACTTCTTTAAGCCTAAGGTTAAAATAGAAAAACCTATGACGATAGTTTTAATTATCAATGTTTAGTACAATAACAGCATTAAAGAGACTATTCTTCCTAAAATTTCCTTTGTTCAAACATATCAAAGTTATGCCACTTTATTTCATAAATGGCAACCAGGTTTTTTCACTTATGAAACTATAAGTAAACTGGAATTACACAAACCATGCAATATAAGCCAAAGTATTGTGAAGGATTAAGAATACTGAATTTGGAATGTTGTTTGGATGCCCTACAATTCAGATAATTAATTTATATAATCAGGAATTCAATTAATGCAGGATCCAATCTGAGTAGGTCATCAGGACCAAAGGTTTACTTTTTTGAGCTTTTGGAGTCATGCTGGAGCCCATCTTCAGGGAACTTCTTCCTCTTCAGAATCTGTGCAGAGAGAAGTTCCCTGACGATGGCTGCAGCACAAGCCTGAAAAGCTCGGAAGAATAAACCTTTGGTCCCGGTGACTGGCTCAGACTGATCCTGCAATATTATCGTGGGATGTGTATTTACCTTCATTTGCAATTCAATTAATGTTCATCAGGTACAGATGAAATTAGCACCCTATTTCCATTCTGGGCCATATGTTTTCTCTGTGACAATTTGTTATCTGAAACTGATATTTGAAAGAGTAGAAGCTTGAAAAGATACTTTTGGCTCCTGGTTTCTTTTTTCATTTTTGATCATTCTTTAAAGATAAACTTGGGTTAATACAAAGAATGGAAATACAGGTTGTACTTGATTTAGAACCAGTGCTTAATGACCGTCTGAAGTTATGAGAGACTTCCAAAAGCTACTTACAACCCATCCTCGAAGTTATGACTGCCACCCCCTCCCCCATGGTCAGGTGATCACATTTCAGGCACATGGCAACCAGCTCACATTTGCAATCAGTTGCATTGAACCATAGTCACGTCTCTGTGATTTGCCATTTTTTTTTGCAGTTTTCCAGCAAAAAACAGAAAAAACCCCATTGGATATGCTGAATTCACTTAATGACCATATGGCTCATTTAACAATGTGATTCACTTAACAACTGTAGTGACTTGATTTATGATGCAAAAACAATTGTAGAATCAAGTCGAGTCACACAATGCCTCAACCTAGACTGCAATTCTAGGCCCCACTATGGTCATAAGTCCAGGACTAATTGTGTTACAAGAGAGACTTGTTTATTAAAAAAAATTCTGGGATTACAGAATATATTATGGAATATGACTGATTACAAATCCTGACTTGGTTTTAAATGAGACTTTCAACCACTATTTCTTCTGCTAAGTAGGCTTTAACAATTATAACCGTCAAAACATTAGTAATGTGGTACACATCTCTTTAATTTTACATAAAACTCATACATCAGGGGTCCCCAACCTTCGGTCCGTGAACCGGCACCGGACCACAGAATAGTAGCAATCGGGCTGCGCAAACAAGTGAAGCCCCACCCGCTGGATGCAGGCAGCACATGAAACCACGCCCCTCCTGGTCCGTGGAAAAATCTTTCTCCACAAAAGGTTGGGGGCCCCTGTCAAACCTGACACACAGCAAGGTCTGCTGAAAGTCTTAAAACTGCAAGTGTATAATTTAGAATCTGATAAACAAATTATATTTAGTATCTTGAGGAACACTAGAATTCTTTGTGGCATAGAATTCATTTCAGCAAGTCAAGAGCTGATCGTGAAGATAACCTGTAGCTGTTCCTGGACTTTGTTGAAACTACTGTATTAATAGGGTTATGCAATGCTTTAGACTGAGTTCCAAAAAGTGCTCCAGAATGCAAATGTAATCCTTGTTTGCAGCTCTTCAAAGCAGCTGCATTTTCTTGGGATAATGTGACAATTGCAGACGGCAGCCAACTGTATCAAACAAGTTATAACAATTTGAGATTGTGTTACTAGAACTATAAGCAAACTGGTACATGTTATTATCTTTGGTATAATCCTTTTTTTAAGGCTTTGAAGAATTTGTGGACACCACACAACTTTCACCATAAATTCTGCTAATATAATGTTTCTCAAACATTTTGACACCAGTTCCCTAAATATGCTACCTCTAGATATTATAGAGATAGGTACGCGGTGGCTCAGTGGGTTAGGACGCTGAGCTTGTCCATCAGAAGGTCGGCAGTTTGGCGGGTCGAATCCCAAGTGCTGCGTAACAGAGTGAGCGCCTGTTACTCGTCCCAGCTTCTGCCAACCTAGCAGTTCGAAAGCACGTAAAAATGCAAGTAGAAAAATAGGGACCACTACGGTGGGAAGGTAACAGCGTTCCGTGTGCCTTTGGCGTCTAGTCATGCTGGCCACATGACCACGGAGACGTCCTCGGACAAGCGCTGGCTCTTCGTCTTTTAAACGGAGATGAGCACCGGCCCCTAGAGTCGGAAACGACTAGCATGCATGTGCGGGGGAACCTTTACCTTTAGATATTATAGATTTACATGTTTGCATAGGCAAAATGAGAAGCAAAACCAAGAACAGGTTCTTGACAGTGTTTTTGCTTTGTTAAGGCAAGACTGATCAAGGTTTTGAAAATTAGTAATTTCCTCTTCTCTCCCTGAAGGGTCCCGACCCAAAATTTGGGAAGAAGTGGCTCTGCTGCCCAGTCTCAGGGTCCAGGAATGGCGCTTTCTAATGGATGATGTGGAATGACTGACTGAAATTTTCTGGTTTTTTAAATTGATTATGGACATTCTTATATGTTTGTATATTGGATTTTAACTTGTTTTTATTGAAATTATTTTATCTGTTGCGAGTTGCCCAGAGTATCTTAGATAAGGTGGATGGCCATGCAAAATCAAATAAAAAATAATTTCTTATGGGAGTTTATTATCCACATTTCCTAATCTATATAAAATTATCCCCCTTAAGCAATGAATTTAATTCAAATTGTTACTATATTCATTACTGCAACAATGAAAACTTAAATTAATATTTGAAGTTTCTAATGTATGAAAAATTGCTTTCACTAAAAAATTATTAGAACAAACACAGCTTTAAAAATTCTTGCAACTGAGGATGAAAAGCAAATTGAGTTCAAATGTTGGTAATTTCATGGCAATGATACAAATAAAGTTTGCCAGTGTTCTACTGTGATGTGGTTTCAAATTCTCAGACTAGACAATAACCCTGAAATTTCTTGGAGTATAGCGATCCAAATATTAACCATGCCCAATCGTGGTTAGCTTTCAAGCCCAGAAAGTTGGCAAATGTTGCCAACTCTGGAGGCATAAAATTTGGTCTTCAATTTCTTCTTTATATTAACAATATTTGTCCTAATAAATTTATTTCCATTTGAATAATTATAATAATTACTATAGACAAAACTAACCAATAAGGATTTTATTTTGTATCAGATATACAGGTGAAACTTGAAAAATTAGAATATCGTACAAAAGTTCCATTTATTTCAGTAATGCAACTTAAAAGGGGAAACTAATATATGAGATCGACTCATTACATGCAAAGCAAGATAGTTCAAGCCGTGATTTGTCATAATTGTGATGATTATGGCGTACAGCTCATGAAAACCCCAAATCCACAATCTCAGAAAATTAGAATATTGTGAAAAGGTGCAATATTCTAGGCTCAAAGTGTCCCACTCTAATGAGCTAATTATGCTGACCATAACACCTGCAAAGGGTTCCTGAGCCTTTAAATGGTCTCTCAGTCTGGTTCAGTAGGAATCACAATCATGGGGAAAACTGCTGACCTGACAGTTGTGCAGAAAACCATCATTGACACCCTCCATAAGGAGGGAAAGCCTCAAAAGGTAATTGCAAAAGAAGTTGGATGTTCCCAAAGTGCTGTATCAAAGCACATTAATAGAAAGTTATGTGGAAGGGAAAAGTGTGGAAGAAAAAGGTGCACAAGCAGCAGGGATGACCGCAGCCTGGAGAGGACTGTCAGGAAAAGGCCATTCAAAAGTGTTGGGGACTTTCACAAGGAGTGGACGGAGGCTGGAGTCACTGCATCAAGAGCCACCACACACAGACGGATCCTGGACATGGGCTTCAAATGTCATATTCCTCTTGTCAAGCCGCTCCTGAACAACGTCAGAAGCGTTTTACCTGGGCTAAAGAAAAACAGACCTGGTCTGTTGCTCAGTGGTCCAAAGTCCTCTTTTCTGATGAGAGCAACTTTTGCATCTCATTTGGAAACCAAGGACCCAGAGTCTGGAGGAAGAATGGAGAGGCACACACTGCAAGATGCTCGAAGTCCAGTGTGAAGTTTCCACAGTCTGTGTTGATTTGGGGAGCCATGTCATCTGCTGGTGTTGGTCCACTGTGCTTCATTAAGTCCAGGGTCAATGCAGCCATCTACCAGGAGATTTTGGAGCACTTCATGCTTCCTTCTGCAGACGAGCTTAATGGGGATGCTGACTTCATTTTCCAGCAGGACTTGGCACCTGCCCACACTGCCAAAAGCACCAAAACCTGGTTCAATGACTGTGGGATTACTGTGCTTGAATGGCCAGCAAACTCGCCTGACCTGAACCCCATAGAGAATCTATGGGGCATTGCCAAGAGAAAGATGAGAGACATGAGACCGAACAATGCAGAAGAGCTGAAGGCCGCTATTGAAGCATCCTGGTCTTCCATAACACCTTAGCAGTGCCACAGGCTGATAGCTTCCATGCCACACCGCATTGAGGCAGTGATTGCTGCAAAAGGGGCCCAAACCAAGTACTGAGTACATATGCATGCTTATACTTTTCAGAGGTCTGATATTGTTCTATGTACACTCCTTGTTTTATTGATTGCATGTAATATTCTAATTTTCTGAGATTGTGGATTTGGGGTTTTCATGAGCTGTACGCCATAATCATCACAATTATGACAAATCACAGCTTGAACTATCTTGCTTTGCATGTAATGAGTCTATCTCACATATTAGTTTCCCCTTTTAAGTTGCATTACTGAAATAAATGAACTTTTGCACGATATTCTAATTTTTCGAGTTTCACCTGTATAGTACAGTTGTGCACACTATCAAAATTATTTGGACTTTGTAAGAGCACATGGCCTCTCTGCTGTTCATTAAATCAACACATTTTCTTCAACCACTCATAATTTACTTGTATCTGTTGGAATATTTGTAAACACATACACAATTTTCTTACCTAATTATCCTTTTCTAACTATGACAGCACACTAAAAAGCAGAGACATCACCCTGTCAACAAAAGTGCGTATAGTCAAGGCTATGGTCTTCCCAGTTGCAATGTATGGCAGTGAAAGCTGGACCATAAAAAAGGCTGAGCGCCAAAGAATTGAGGCCTTTGAACTGTTGTGCTGGAGAAGACTCCTGCGAGTCCCTTGGACTGCAAGGCGATCAAACCGGTCAGTCCTAGAGAAGATCAACCCTGACTGCTCTTTAGAAGGCCAGATCCTGAAGCTAAAACTCAAATACTTTGGCCACCTAATGAGAAGGAAGTACTCACTGGAGAAGAGCCTAATGCTGGGAAAGATTGAGGGCAATAGAAGAAGGGGACGACAGAGAATGAGGTGGCTGGATGGTGTCACTGAAGCAGTAGGGGTGAGCTTAAATGGACTCCAGAAGATGGTAGAGGACAGGAAGGCCTGGAGGAACATTGTCCATAGGGTCGCGATGGGTCGGACACGACTTCGCAGCTAACAACAACTATGAAACCTTCCTTTTGAAACTATGCATTCTTCAATTTCTTCTATGTCTAGGTTACAATTCTATATATAGTTAGCTGAAGAGTAAGTTCCAAAGAATACTACAAAGCTTTCTCCTGAATAGCATGTACATTACGTGGTCAAGTACACAAGAGAAGCTGCATCAAACGTTTCAGGACTAGAACTTAATTCCTGGTTACATTTCAAAAAACATGAATGAGTTGCATCTCACCTTTTTCATGGCCTCTTTATGTTGTGCCTGGAGTGTTTCAAGTTTAAATCTTCCTTTAAGTTTCATTTCTTCTATGCTACTTCCTGTAGATAAGAGATTAATCTAGTAATGCGACTTTAGTAAAGGGTTAGATTAATTTTTAGTCCATTTTTTATTTTTGTTTCTTAAGTGTGGGAAAAGGAATGGAAGGCTCACAAACTACTTGCAAGTGAATCTTTCAAATTTTCCCCCCAAATTCTGGCTCAATTTCAATTTTTTTTTCCAGGAGTTAAACTCGGACCTGGAAACAGTTGGTTTCTCAAGGACTTCCTACTCCCATCCCATCCTTATAACCCCTATAAAGAGCCAAAAGGATTCTGCAGTCGGACTGAGAAACAGTAATTCTAGTCTGATTTGGAGTGAGAATCAGTTAAATGTTTCCACTGTGATCCCCAATCTTAAACTTGAATAAAAAAATCAATGCCTAATTGTGGTCATTTTGCTATCATGATTCAGCAATATGATCTCAGAGTGGTGATAGGAAGTTACTAGTTAATGGCTAATAGAGCCATTCCTGCCTTATAATTATGTCTCCTCTATAAATGTTAAGTTTTATATGTAGGAACTTTAATTTTAAACTAAAGACAAATAGCCAATGGTTCTGCCATGGTTATATCTTCTTGCTAGGAAAATGGTTTTTTTTACTGCTTGTGTTTACTAATAGAATATTGATAAGTGACAGGCCAAGCCTGTATTTATGCATACAGTACAATAAAAAAACCCTGCTCTTTCATATAGCATTATTTTTATGTTACTCAACATGGAGATGTAGAGGAAAAGAGAGAAATGAACTAATTTACCAGAAAATAAAAGTGGATTTGTTGCAATTTCTTTCCATATACCTACATATTTGATTCATATCAATCAATTTCTGTATTCACTGTGTACATACCAAATAATTTTGTCTCAGTGCATTGATCAGGTGTTTTGAACTGATTGGTGCTACTTGGGAAAACGGACAACTGAGCATTTTGCTCTGTTTTGAACAAATTTGTTTCTGAAGCAACATCTGGTGTCAATGCCTGGGAAGCAATAATGTCTATCTCCTTCAAGTCATCTACTGTAAAATCATCATTATCCCCAAATGGATCTTCCGTTTCTTTACATTTGGGTAAAACAACACTTTTGTAACGCTTGTTTGGTGGGAATCCTTCACCATGATTTCCAATATTATTATGGCTCATAGATGTCTGGAAAGGTGAAGATGAAGAAGTAATTTCTGTCTGATCAACATCATATAATATGGAGCTGTTTCTCTTCTTATTTCCAAAGAAGTTATTCACTGACATTTTCTATTAACATAGGCCTGGCAAATGGACAGAAAAATAAAAAAAAATAGTTAAGAATTCAACCAAATGTTAATAATGAAGAAACATAAGAGATCAGCAGAGTGACATAAACAAACTATATTAGGGTCTCATTCACTTATTTCCTAAGGTATTGAAAACCAAATGCATGCATATTTATCACATACACAAAAAAAACCCCTTCAGGAAATTTACTGC
Organism: Vipera berus; assembly: GCF_964194415.1. Lineage (NCBI taxonomy): Eukaryota > Metazoa > Chordata > Lepidosauria > Squamata > Viperidae > Vipera > Vipera berus. Next base: position 225,197,980 of record NC_138203.1, read on the forward strand.
TAGGCCCAATGATTTGTAAAAATAATGAAAGAAAAAAACCAAGAATTTAAACACAATTATATTCAAGCCACAGTCCTACACAAGTTTACCTGGGAATAAGTTCAATTGAATTCAGGAGTTTATTTTAGAATAGATATGCACAGGATTGCACTTTAAGCCATTTGCATTCCAGAGGAAAGTTGTAAAAATTGATTACCCAAACTTCTTAGAGCAGTAGTTCCTAAAATAAAGAATTCAGCTTTAATAATACATAATGCATATTACAATAGTTTAGTGTAGCTTTTCCCAACTGGGGTTTTGTGAAACCCTAGAATTTTATGAGAAGTCTCTAGATGTTAAAAAAAACCTTTTTAACTCTGGGAACTGTAAGCATAATTTTTATGTTCCCCGAGACATGAACATTATTTTAAGGGTTCCTCCAAAGTAAAAAGGTTGAGAACGGCTGGTCTAGTAAATAAGCAAGATCCAAAAAGATGCTTAAGCACTTCATAGCTTAATCCTACAAATTTTTATTGAGAAATAATCTCAGCAAGTTCAATAGTATTCAGTGCAGAGTAAGAATAATCTTAAAAGATGAGCTACAGAAGCATTATTTTCACATGTAGCAAGTTAATCAGATGCCAATTCTAGGCTTCCTGTTGCTCAAGTTATATGTTGGCTTTAGCTTTCCAGCTATCAAAACTCACAATCTTAAATTTATACTAAAACTCACCTTGTTCACAGTTCTTCTATCTTAGCTTTATTTGAATAGTTCCTCAGATCCTTGAAGGTTTTACCTATGTAAAAGCCACCTGAGCTACAAAAAAATGTCCCTGCACAATTTATTTAGTTAACTGATCGTTAACTTAAGCACGACTTATCACTGAGTTTCCCGTGCTCTTATGCCAGAATGGAATCATAAACGAGCCACAGCGACGTTTATCGTACATCCAGCAATGGTTATTGATGTGCTTTATCAATACAGACATCTGCCGTTTTTTACTTCATAACTCGGTTATCTAACTTGCATATTCGGTTTTTCTTATCGCAGAAAAACGAGGTCGGGTGGAAGCGAGCGTGGAAATGGTTTGGAGACAAAACAGGGTTATTTATTTCCTGCGCTATCTACATAAAGACACTAGAAGCAGGAAGCGAGCGGGAATTCCCTCTCGCGCATCGTACAAGGCGTACCGAGGGTCACGCTCCCGGCCCCAGCGCGGCGACGGCTTCCGGTTCTCCGGCAACTCCGCATCCTCTCCTTCCGTCTCCTCTCGTCTCCTCCTCAGCAGTTCCGCAATATCGTCCTAAGGAAGCGAGGCAGCCAAATCTCCGGCAAAGAGCGCTGCGAAAAAAAGGAGAAATAGACCGTCCGAGCGTCCTCCCGAACTAGGCGGGTGATGGCGGCCACGCCCCCAAATCCCCACCGACCAATCGCTAGCTGACTCCCCGCCAATGACAACACCGGTGCCCTTAAGGTCCGATCGGCTTTTCGGAAACGGAACGTAAAGCGCCGCGCTACGGAAACGCAGCAGCGACAAAATGTGAAACGCCAAGGAAGGAGAGAAGGAAGGAGGGGGGGTTGGCCAGTTTTCTTTGTGGGATTATTTCCAAACTGCCTTGTCTCCATTATTATTCATGATTTACTTCATCACTTTCTGGCTAGAGCGGTAAAAATGACAACTGCTCCTAAGGATGGATGTCGAAATCCAAGGCTTTTTGGTTGCAGCCACTAAATTTCTACCTCCCGCAATGAAGTGAAAAGGAGACGTCAATGGTTCTCCGGATTTGAAAAGGGTATTAAGGTGGAAATACAATTTGATTTCTATTTACTCTGTGTTTACATAGTAGCTTCCAATCTAAACTAATATTGCAATAAAAATCATCAAACAGCAGTACAAAAGATCTACAATTAATGAAGAAAATAAATGATAAACTAGCAGCGGTCAGAAATGCATAGGTTTTTTTTGCTATCTGTTGAAAAGGGCAGCATATATCATTTCAATTTCATTGGCCCTCACTTAAACAGGATTGTAAGTAAGTGATCAATTTAAAAAGTCAATTTTTTAAAAAAATTGAAACAACACACCACACTTAGAGTATGCCTTCAGCAACATACAACCATAAACACCAAGATTTATCCAATAGCCTAGCCCACAGGTCTGCAACCCGCGGCTCCGGAGCCGCATGCGGCTCTTTCAGCCGTCTCCTGCGGCTCCCAGTCCTCTGCTATGTGTAGTCCCAAAAAAAAAGGTGGGACTAAAAAAGTTCAACCAATCAATTCAAATGTGCAGGGTAGGTGCATATCTCGCCTTGGCTCCACTCTTCAGTCAAACCCTGTTTTGCGCATGCGCGCATGTATGCGCATGTGCACACATTTTTTGCGGCTCCCAGTTTTTCCTTTTGTGAGGGAACCGGTTCCGAGTGGCTCTTTCACTGTTTCAGGTTGCTGACCCCTGGCCTAGCCAAATGCTCAGGCAAGAACAAAGCTCTCAATGTCTTATGAAAAGCCAGCAGGGTCAGGATTGTCTTGAATTTAAGGAAGGTCTTGTGACAGAGAAGGCTGGTACCCCTTAGAACACAGGTCTGCAACCCGTGGCTCCGGAGCCGCATGCGGCTCTTTCAGCCATCTCCTGCGGCTCCCGGTCCTCTGCCATGTGCAGTCCAAAAAAAAAAAGTGGGACTAAAAAAGTTCAACCAATCAATTCAAATATGCAGGGTAGGTGCATATCTCACCTTGGCTCCACTCTTCAGTCAAACACTGTTCTGCGCATGCGCGCATGTATGCACATGTGCACACATTTTTTGCGGCTCCAAGTTTTTCCTTTTGTGAGGGAACTGGTTCCGAGTGGCTCTTTCACTGTTTCAGGTTGCTGACCCCTGCCTTAGAAGATATTTAACAGAGAGAACCTGGAGCCCACCCTATGAGATTTTGTGGGATGAAGAAAAATAAGCAATTTTGCAGATAACCTGGCTCTACGCCACAAAGAGCTTTTTAGGTGAAGATTAGCACCTTGAATAGCAGTCAAAAGACCTCTTGGAGTCACGAGTTGCTCACAAGTAGAATGGGTATACCAATACACATTCATAACTACTCACACCATTGAACCTTCCAAATTGTCTTCCAGGGCAGTTTATATAGAGCACATTGCATTAATTTGGATGGGAGTGAACAAAGCAACAGTGACAATAAGTAGGGTGTCCTAATCTAGGAATTGGCATGTAAGATAGGCCTCCTATTCATAGATGTTCCTCAAGCAACAACTGAAACTCTAGGAGGATCCCCAATTTGGGTACCACCTTTCTCCTGGGATGTGCTATCCCACTGAGAAACAAAGATGTTAAATCCTCAGAACTGTCAGGATCCATGAGAATGTACATATGCTCTCTTTATTTGCATAAGACAAACAGGTATGGTGAAGTTATGTCCATATAACATCTGTCCATAGTTAACTGAATCTTGTTTTATTTAATCAAATTTTCTAGATGCACCGAATACTCAGAACCATAATCTAATTGCAAAATGAGATATTGCACAACATATTACCTCAAAAAATGATTGGATAGATTGTGATTCAGTGTAGATTGTGCAAATATAGCCAGTCCAAAACCTGTAGTGTAGTCATTTTCAAGACTATCCTCCATCTGGAGCATGCAAGATTTATTATTGGACAGCCAGCATAACTATGGATTATGTCACTTTCAGATTACCTGAAATTAGAGGAGAAAATTATTTAAGGATAGCTTTTTTTAATTCTCTTGCTATTCTAAATGGCAGTCTTTCATAATATATTTGGCCTATGCAGGATACTGTAGGTGACATATCTCTGATGCTAATGAGCCTGTATCGCCAACTAAGCCTGGTACACCTCACCTTTTAAAAAAATATTAGAAAAGATGAACAATGGAGAAATAGCATATTATATACAAATAATCTCTAAAATCTTTCTTATTGATCTCTACTGTGACTTCATGGACACATTCTTATAATTTTCTTGGCAACAGTACAGGATATTTGGGCTTTTTCCATTTTTTAAAATTTCCTCACATATATACCTGCATGTCCAGTCTCCTATTTAAACATTAAGTACCACAGCTAAAAATCTACTTACGGTAATTTTTTGAGATCAAGTGAAGTTGTTTAGATGGTGCCACCTACTTGGCTATAAGTCTCAAACATCCTCTTTATTTTCAAGAACATGTCTAAGCCACCAGATAGATCTCAAAAAAATTCTCAAAAAGGACAAATGGGAAATGAGGGGTGGTGGAGGTGATGAGCATTATCACCTTGTTTTCTGATAAGCTGATGTTTTATAATTAGCCACCACCACTATGGCAGTCATTTTGTAAAAAACGCAGCTCTCTAAGGCAATCATTTTGGAAGAAGGTTCATATTTTAAGTTTTCCAAATATAGCCACTGTTCTAAAAAGATGGCTTTCCCAGATATGACCAAAAACATTTATTTTGAAAACTCGTCTAATATCGACAAACTAGTCTTTGAAATATATCCCTTACATGGATTAACAAAAACCCATTTAATTCCTTGTAATTGTGCCTAAAAAAGAATTACTGAAGTTTCTCTGTAGCCCTGTATCTTAAACAAGGACAACAGATAACTCTCTAGATCTGGTGCCTGTGTGCAGTAAGAAACGAAGAATTCTCTAACAACAATGATAGATAATGCTCACACTTCTCAGGCCATGAATGTACTGCTATGCTGCTGTTCAGACATCTAAACAAAATGTGGAAAAGCTTGTGCTCAACCAGGCAATAAATCAAATACCACAAAAGTAAGGAGTCCATGACCGTCTAGACACTGCTGAATTACAAATCAGATCAAAACTGGCATGGCCAGAAGTGAGGGATGAGGAGAGCTATAACTAAGTAATACAGTATCAGGATTGGCACATATTTGCCACTCTTGAAAGGATTGAGATGCTTTGATTTTTAGAGGAAGGATGCTTAAGCTCCTGGACAACTTCTGATCTTTCCCAATATTATATCTTTCTGAATGAAGTAGTTTTCTTTTTAAGCATCAAGGCACTTCTTACCTTCTCAGATATCAGAAAAGGATTTGATTAAAAATATGAAAGAATGATAGTTTGCTAAAAGCTTTTTGAGACTTTACTAAAACCTGCCATCTTTTTTCATTCGAATCTCATCTCTGCATAACATTTATAGGACCATACAGAAGTGAAGTTCCCTTGATAATATTTTTTCTCAGTCCCTCAATATTGTATCATTAATTTACATGTGTTAAAAGCTTTGTTCTTTGAAATGCCACAGACTTGCATAAAATTGTGCAAACGTCTCATGCATCATCAGAATTAGCACCCCAAAGAAGTGCTAGACTACTGATAACTAATGCAGGGCAAATTTTTGAATTACAGCTCCTTTGATCCCCCTTGGAAGAACAGATGTTAAACAGTCCAAATAAAGTTGCTTTCCTGATAAAATAATGTGTACATCTAGCTTTCTTATACCATTTGAATAGTAGAAACCAAAGGACTGCAAAATAATATTACTCCAAAAATGCTCAGTATATTTCCTGACTGGTCAATGGGGAAAATTATGGATCTTTTATTTTTATGCCAAGATACTGAGGATAGGATTACCTTGCTGAACACCTCTGAATTTTCAATTCAAAAGTTTATATGAGCAATAATCTTTTGTTACGGCTTCCTTGGATTCTATTCTATTCTATTCTATTCTATTCTATTCTATTCTATTCTATACTATACTATTCTATTCTATTCTATTCTATTCTTATATCCTCCCTTTTGTACAGAAGCTCCAGGGAACATAAATAGTGCTTCTTGTATTTTTTCCCCCCAAGACCACAACCCCGGGAGGTATGACTTCAGAATGCCTAGCCCAAAGTCACCCAGGGAGCTTCCATAGTTGAAGGTAAAGTAAAACATACGTCTCCTTACTTCTAGATCTAGGCCAGGGGTAGGCAACCTCGGCTCTTTTATGACTCATGGACTTCAACTCCCAGAATTCCTGAGTCAGCTATGCATAGCTGACTCAGGAATTCTGGGAGTTGAAGTCCATGAGTCATAAAAGAGCCGAGGTTGCCTACCCCTGATCTAGACCAATAACTTAACCCCTACACCGCACTCTAATTAGATTTTTACTCCGCCTTTTCCTAGAATCTTCTAATCTAGGTGACTTATTTGGCGTAGTGGTCCTATGACATATCCAGCTCTCGCCGCATATTTCAACTACATTTGCATCACCCAATTCCACCACCAGGCTCAGAGTTTCCTAGGTAAGCAAATTCTTAACCCACTTCCTTAGTGCTTTTGCGAAAACATATCTCGCGCATTTACAGTCAACTCCCGACTGCTTGGCCGACGAGAAGACCGCCCCCCCCCCCGCCGTTGCGCTCAGCAGACTGTAAACATCTCCGCCTCCGAACTCTCCTACCTTCCGCGCGCAAGAAAGAGCCCGTCGGCTGTTTCAACACCACCTCCGGCGCTGACGCAGAGAACAAACAAATCAGCGGGGCCTTGAGCCCCGCCCCTCTCAAACTTTCTGCGCGGAGAGAATCGGAGATAGCGGCTTCCTTTTGCACGGCCCGGCCAATCAAGAGACTGCGTGCCATTTCTCGCCCAATCGGGAGAGGTGGTTTGGCGTCCGCCAGACGGAACCCCGGTTTCTGTGATGTAGCCGCTCGCCTTCACCTTCATTGGTTGGGGCTGGTCACGCCCCCACCCCCCCCGTGTGTGGAGGCGGAGGGGACGGCCGCTCACCGTCTGTGTCTCGGGATCTGTTGACTCCTCGCGCTCGGCTCCCCAGCGGCGGCTGAGTGGGTGGCGGCTGCGGCGGCTGCAGCAGCTGAGCCGGCGGCGCCGATCGGCAGCTGGGTCACCCCTCCCTTCCCCGCAACATCTGCCGCCTTCGCCCTTCCGACGCAGCCGCGCAGCCCGCAGCGAGAGCGAGAGAGTTGCCCGGGGAGAGCCATGAAGACGGAGATTTCCACGGCCGCGGGCTTCATCACCCGCCTCCTCAGGACCCCCGGCGGCATCGGCGACGAGGAGCTGCGTTGCTTCAGCGAGTCTCTCCAGGAGGCACTCCGAGGTGAGGCAGCGGCGAGAGACCCCCGTCCCCCTTTCCGTCTCTGCCTCAGCGCCGCCGGCGCCGGGACGAGCGACGCGGAGCCCGGCGCCCCTCAGCCGCCGGCCCCGTTGCGCTGAGCCCAAAAAAGGACGTCCGTCCCCGTCCGCGGCGCGACGGCAACCTCCTGAGGCGCCTCAGCCGGAGACCCGAGTTCCCCGACTCCCGCCACCTCCTGCCCCCGCCGCCCGGGCTGCTCTTGGCGTCTCTCGTCCTTGGGCGGTCGGCTTCGGGGCCCCTCCGCGCTCGACCACCCCAGCCCTCCTACCGTTGGCGGGACCCTTCTCGGACTTAGCCCAACGGTTTCTCCTGACCGACGGGAGCGGTTCTTTGCTGCCTTCCGTCCAGTCCCCGCTTGCCGGCCCCCTGCCGGGCTGGTGGCGGTCTGGTCCGGCTGATTCTGGAGTGCCCCCTCCCCAACACCTGCCTCCCCAGGGCCGGCTGTGCAGGCTCTAACCCAGGGGTAGGCAACCTCGGCTCTTTTATGACTCGTGGACTTCAACTCCCAGAATTCCTGAGCCAGCCATGCTGGCTCAGGAATTCTGGGAGTTGAAGTCCACGAGTCATAAAAGAGCCGAGGTTGCCTACCCCTGCTCTAACCCTTCTCCCATTTTTCTTTTCCTTTGTTCCCTGTTTGCAGATCATTATAAGCAGCACTGGTTCCCCTTGATGCCCTCCAAAGGCTCTGGGTACCGCTGCATTAGGATCAATCACAAGATGGACCCCTTGATAGGCAAGGCAGCAGGCATGATTGGACTAAGCCACCAGAGACTCTTCCAGCTCCTGCCCAGCGAACTAACTCTCTGGGTAGACCCGTTTGAAGTGTCCTATCGTATAGGAGAAGATGGGTCTATCTGCGTCCTCTACGAAGGCCCTAAACCAGCCATGAAGAATGCCAAAGCTCTGGAGAGCAGAAGCAGCTGTAAAGAGGAATGGAGAATTGGCAGAGCCAGCCCTTCCAAGAACTACAACATGATGACAGTTTCCAGTTAAAAACAAAAACAAAAAAACATTCCCTGTACAATGATGTATGTATGTATCCCACTTTGATAATGATGTTAGATGATGTAATTGATATGTTGATTTTCACCCCATAGTCATTAAAGTTGTAGTACTACTGCCAAACTCTTTGTTTTGTGGCCAAGGGCTAATGTATAAAAACAGTTCTTTTACATGTTTTCTGGATTGTATACTGTAAATGAAATTGTACAGTCACTGCAATGGTTTTACAGATTTATATTTTGGAAAAAAATCCTTGGCTATTTGTAATAAAAATGAAATTAATTTCATTTATTTTTTATTTTTATAATGACTTTTACTTTAGAATAGCATTCCTACATCATCATTGCACTTCTTGAGCAATAACATAGGGGTGGACATAAGAAAAGAGATGGGGATGTGGTTGGGCATTATACACTTTAATAAAAGGGATTTTTAAAACTTAATTTGGCTGCACAAACTTTTGTATTTGGGGATGTAAAACACTGCTGTGGAATACAAGTATGCTATGACTAAATATCCAGAATACTTTTCCCCCAAAGTTGTCAAGCATGAAATCTGAGTATTTTAGAAATTTGCTGAATGGTTTATTCCTGTCACTTTGGTCAAATATCTATTAAATATTTTAATGTTTTAATATATCCAATATATATTAAATTTAACAATTATTCAAGCCTTCAAAATATAATTGTGAATGTTTTCTTGGGATTAAATTGTCTAACAGTTTGTTTTGATCCACAAGTCTAATTTGGAATTATTTATGAAATAACAATATCCTTCCCAAACTTCAACTCAGCAGCTTACATGAATGGAATTATGTTCCATTCATGTTAATTTAAAGTATTCTCAAATAAAACAGTTGTGATTTCAGTTCATATAGGTCAATTTCATAGCACATTTGAATCCAGTGTGTCTGATATTTAAAAATGTTTGCTATTGTTCTACTCAAATTTTAAAAGAATCTCACATTCAGTGTTTTAGAATCCTAAAGGCTATTAAAAAAACCTTCTAAGGCCTTTGTCATACCACGTAGAGTTTGGTTTTGTATGTTGTTAAACTCTCTAACCTGTCTTAATATATCACATTACCAAGGCAAAAGGTGCAGTTAAGGAACAAGTCTGGACAGATTCAAAGTGACACGTAGAATGAATTGAAAGAGTAGAATCTCAATTGTTTTATAATTCAATAAATAAAAACTGTTTAAAATGGAGATTTCTAATAAAATAGTTCAATAAACCATAACGTTTTAAAGCATATCATGAAATACATTAAAATTATTTTAACTTCAAGATATATTGAGATTTTCCCCCCCCCCCCATTTAATTGTGTCGAGTTCTGCCTGGACATGTCTCTGCAGTTTGCTTGGTGAGTTGTTTTGAGAAGTGGTTTGCCATACTCTCCTTCCTAGGGCTGAAAGTGAGCCCAAGTTCACCTAGTTGGCTTTCTTTGTAGCCAATTATCTTAACCACTACACCAAAATGATTCTCACTGAGCCTTTGAAAGCAGCTGTTTAACAGGAAATGAGCTTGTTTCTTTTTTCTTCTGGTCAGTGCAAGTCAGTATTTTGTATTCCGTATCCTGCTTAAGTTCATAAAACATAAAGTTAAGTTTTTGAATGCCACTGAGTCAGGGAGACCCTCTCTAGGATCTTTTCACTCTTCATGCCCTCCAGTTGGATAATCAAGATTGCTATAGTTGAATCTATCAACCCACACTATACATATAGATCAAGCATAAATCATATTTTCATAAATGAAAATATATTTTCCCAAATTCTCTGGTAGGAACCCAGAACAACATAAAATCCCATAATTAAAACTACATAGAAAAGATCATATATAAAAGAAAACTTTTCTGTAATGTAAACCAGGTGGGTGGAGATGAATCTAAATTGTCAGCATTATATATTTGTGCTTAGAAGAATACTGCTTTTTTTCTTTCCTCTTCCTTTCCCCCCACCCTGCAATTACTGTATATTGTTCCCAAACTGGAAGTTTACAGAACATGTATCAGCTACTAAAATCTTTTAAACTATTCACAAAGATGTTTGGAAGATAACATTATATCAAGAACATTTGTTTGAAAGTATTAGTGTTTGTTCATAGTATGCCAGTAACGTGTGGCAAAGTGCTCTAAATAAATCACTGAAATACTTCTGTAAACTAGCCTGCCAAGGGGCTATCAGTATTATTGTGCTTGCCATGGAGAAAAGGAATCCATTTTCTGATGTCAAGCTGGAAAAAGCAGCCTAGCACCTTTTAGCAGTCTACTTGGGGGGGGGGGGGAAATGACTTCCTGCATGGCTCCATTGATTTCTCTTATGACAGTCAGCTTGGTTTTCCTGCTAGCAATGGAGAACACTTGGAACAGTTCATATGGAATGCAGTTCCTATATTAATACAGAATTCTTCATATCTCAAGCACTATTTGATCCCTTAAATGTGTAATACAGGATTGGAATTTACCTGTCCGGTGCCTTGTTTGCTGACCTACCTCTCAGTAGCCCCTCTTGACCTACGACATCTACTTCTGAACAAACTTGGATGTAGAAATGTCTGTTACCCATTTTATAGTGCATAAATTATTCTGCCACTGTAACTTCACATGTAACTGCACTAAAATGCTTTTGGTTATTTGGAAACATAAATTTAAATAATGCATTATTACTAACATGTAGTTTAGAAAGGGTATTCAGTAAGAAAAACACAGCACATTAAATCTAGTCATATCATTCTTTACTGTACACCTGAGGCACATAATATGAACATTGTGTGAAAAAGGAAATGCTATTGTACATTGGAGCCCAAACTGCTCTAAATATAGTGCTTGGGGTCCAAATTCCCTCTTTTCTCCATCTTGCTCCATGTGCCCCAGGTGTCAGAGTAAGCAAAAAAAAAAGAAATATAAAAGGCTGTATTCTGTAGTGTAAAAATCTACATTTAAAAAGGGGGTTATTTTCACTTTAATAGTCCTTTTGAAAGTAGGAGAAGAAATCACACATAATAGCCAGTGATAAGTCCAAAGGAGAAAAAAGGTATACCTGAAAGCAAAATGTTTTCATTAAAAAAACCATACTTGATTATTTTGTATCCTTCCACACCAGGTATACCCAAGTAAACTTGAATGGTGAGTTAAAATCATAATATAAGTACTATTTATATCAAAGCTATAGTTAAAAATGCAGCATACAAACTGTAAAATGAGTCATCTAGCAAATTTAGTAAAAAAAATCACCATATTAATGGTGAGGAATGGGAGGGAAAGGACTAATATACCAAGATCTGTATGTGAGTGAGTGAATGACCCTTCCTCGACAAGGAGGACACCAGCATGGGCCCCAAGGATGACCTTTTTCAACCCTGGAAAGTTTAAAATGTGTGGACTTCAACTCCCTGAATTCGCCAGCTGGAATCCAGGAGTACCTCAGTAAGATGGCACCCAAAGATGAGGTAGTGAGAGAAAGCCTGGGACAGCAGCAGACATGGGAAGAAGGTCAGGCAAAGGAAGTGCCATGGGAAGACAAGGCCTTGAATTAGATGACTATCAAAAGACGTCTTAGCTAGACCCTTAAGTCCATATGGGAGATTCCACAGAAACTTGTAGAGAATAACTTTCTTGCTAAGATCTTGTGGGACTTCCAGATCCAGACAGACAGCCAGGTACTGACCAGTGAACCAGACATCATGATAGTAGATAAGGACCAGAAGATAGCAGTGCTGATAGATATAATGGTGCCAAATGACAACAACAGCAGGAAGCGTGATAAGCTAAAGAAATCTGAAGAAGAAACTAGAGAGGATGTGGAAAGTAAATGCCAAAGTGGTCCCAATGGTGGTAGGAGCACTCGGGACTGTGTCTCGTAAGCTGGGAATATGGCTCCAACAAATCCCAGGAACATCAGAGCTCTCTGTCCAGACAAGTACAGTGCTAGGAATAACTAAGACACTGCACAGAACCCTCCAGATCCCAGGCCTTTGATGGAGGACTGAAGATCAGGGAAGACACATATCGCCCATAGCAGTGAGAAGCGATTTATTTATTTATTTTGATTGATAAAGAAAAACCAAATGTATTCCTTTGTGAAAAGTTATAGGATTACCGTAATCTTCATATTATACTATGGAAGTATATGTATATATGTATATATCTATAATTATCTGTGTGTGTGTGTGTGTATGTATGTCTGCTGTCAACTCTACAAGTAAGCATGGCTGCAGCCATTTTTCCTCTATTTTCGCTTGCCACATAGAATGGAGGGGGGGTTTGCCAGGTGCTTCGCTAGTCAAAATAAACTTTTGTCCCATGGGAACCAAGGTCATTGACTGCTCCTCAGACTGCAGGCTGGGCATTGTGAAAAAAGCCCACCAGCACAATGTATTGGGGAACGTAGTTGCTTGCATAATTTCAGGCAGTGGTGGAATTCAAATATGTGAACAACCAGTTCTCTGTGTGGATGTCACTTCCATTCTGGGCCTGGGCAACAAAAAAGTAGCTACCAGTTCTGCCGAAGTGGTGCGAACTGGCTGAATCCCAACACTGGTTTTAGGGTTGGGATTTTCAATTTTGTATTAGGGAATTGTTTACATGTGTCTGGCAGTTTTGACATGCCGATACTTTGTAACTAATAAACATGTTCTTTGAGGAATTTCCAAGCCTCGGAGTTCTGCTTTATTCGTCTCTGTCTGTTGGAACTACGACATCTACATTGTACTTCCTGTGAAAATGAATGACTCACAAGTATTCCTCTTTCCCATGCTGTTCTTCTTCAAGATAAAAATTACCTGAAACCTCTACCTTCATTCGTCCCCAGTTTGAACAGTAATCTGTGACACATCATTACTAATGATTTTTTTTTCTGGAGTATGGAGGTAATCTTAGATTTCTGTGTCATCTTTAGACTCCATTGTCCATTGCAGTTGAAAGTTTCATTGTTTGGAATATAGATCAGAGCTTTTCCTGTAATGGTATCAGGAAGCAGCCCAGTTGGTTCCATATTAAAAACAACATGTTAAGACCTGTTCCCTCCATTATATCTTCAGTCTCCTCTCCACTGTGGTTTCATCTATGAGGGAGAGGGGTGATTTAAAAATGTGAAAAATAAATAATAATTAGCTCTTCTGTAAACTTTCTCTCTACAGTGTTCTATTTAATATTATTTTGTCACTGAGGGTAAGTTCTGTTCATTGGCCTGAAAAAGAATTTAAATGTGCACTAGGCAATGTTTTCATCAACCTTACCCAATTTGGCATTCTCCAGATGTATTAGGACTGCATAAATAGGAATTCTGGGAGATACTATTTCAAAACAAGTACAGAGTCTCATCTATAGAAAGGGTGGTTAAAAAAATCCTTAAGTAAAAGAACTGAGAATTTTCTTAGCGTGAAAATGGGAGTTTGAGGCAATTCTTCAAATGTACATGCAGATAAAAACTTGAGAGTCTTGCTAGATCTGATTTGTACAACATTTCAAATAAATGATTGCAAAACTGTTGATATCTCATATTTGGTAAACCTAGAATGATCAGACCTGAATTGAAAAAAGTTGGTCAATCACTGAGTAGCACTCACTACATGTTTCTGTGCCTCCTTGTTGCCATCTAGTGTTCAACCAGTTTTTTGTAGCCCTAACAGCCACACCCACACCCACACCCACACCTACCTATGTCTAACTTCATAATTTCATCTCATCTTAATTTATTTTATTTATATATTCTCTTTCTATTTTTAAATTTATATCATTTATGCTGTCACTTTACATTGCATCCGAAAGTTTGTAGATACATAAGCATGTTAATGGAAAGCCAATTCTGTGATATATTGCCGGGGGGGGGGGAATTAAATAAAATAATCAATTTGGGGACTAAGGGAAAAAATTAAATTAAAAAAGAAGTTATCAAGATCAATGGACTATAAAAACATTCCTGAAGCTTTCTGATAGGGCCTTGCAGTTTAATTTTTGTGTATGGGAAAAATAATTTATGGATTTGGGATTATTTTTTTCCACCACAATCTGAGGATAAAGAGGAGGGAGAAACTATATAGGAATACAACAAATACTTCAAACACTGTGGAAGGGTGTGTCTTCAAAAAAGATAAGGCTTTATAAATGTTTACATCTGACTCATTTAAAGGAAGTATGTAAGTGGTCCTGCCTTGGCAGCCTGTGGAAATTTCCCTTGTATAAAGGTTCCTCTGAGATTCTCTCGCAACTTGCTGGCATCAGTGAAAAGAACATTTAGTATAGATTTTTGTTATTGGTCTTTTTGTCTATTTTCTCTCTTCGTTCCATCACATTCTATTACTTGGATATTTTCTGGATGTTAAATGACTACACAGGAGAATTTTGAGTTTGCTGATTTGGAGGAGAAGGTTCAGTTTTTGTCTAACACCCATTTACTATTGAGTTACGTAGAAGCTGAAATAAAGAGAGAACGTCTGTCTTAATTTTCAGAAAGTTCTTTATCCAGCTCCCCTGGTTTGTTTGTTTGTGGCATATTCGTTCAGACATGTCAAACACAAGGCCCGGGGGCCAGATGTGGCCCGTGGAGTTGTTTCATGTGGCCCTCGAACCCATCCTGGAAACAGTGAGGGAACGGCCCCCACTGCTTTGGCCCTGGCTGGCCAGAAGCCAATGTACAATTTTGTGGTGGCCCATCTATGCTGAAACGCATTCAGTCTTAGCTCCACAAGGCCATCTGGAAACAGCAAGGGACCAGCCCCTGCTGTGTCGGCCCCACCCACTGGGTGCACGCTGGGGAGGTATCACCCTTTGTGAGGAATGAAGAAAGGCACCATTGCCTGGAAGTGGCCAGCACATGGCCCTCCCTACTTCAAACAGGCTAGGGGCTGGGCAGCATTGCGCTTCTCTTTAGATTCATGCCACCCGGCTCAGCCTCACTGCACTGTGAGGAGAGCACTCTGCTGCCTGCCAAAACTGGGCAGGCTGAGGGCTGGGCAGCACTGCGCAAGTAACATCGACTCTCATGCTGCTCATGGTATCCCCTCTCCCAGAGCCCACCAAGCCGGATATGTGAAGTAGGCGAGGGCCATGTGCTGGCCACTTCCAGGCAATGGTGCATTTTTTCATTCCTCACAAAGGATGCCACTTCCCCAGCTGCGTTTCTTGCCTGTTTTTCTCTCTCCCTCATCTCAAATATTTTCCCACCACTCGAAGGAAGGAAGGAAGGAAGGAAGGAAGGAAGGAAGGAAGGAGAGGGAAGGTCTGAGGGAAGTCCTTAGTCCTTCCCTGCTGCCCTTTCACCATCCCCTTGCCCCCTCCTCTTGGCCTATCCTGGGGGTCTCCCATCCTATTGCTAAGGAAGTTTTGGATACAAAGCCAGGTCTCCACACATGGAGAGGGAGTGGGCCTCCCTCTTGACTTTGCCCTCATACCCATCATAAGCAACCTGACTAAGGAGAGCAAGCACAGCAGCAGCAGCCTTGAGGTAAGTGCAGCTGGGCACCCCCTTGGGGAATTGGGGCTGGGCTTAGTGCCACGGGTGCTTGAGGGCTGGGCTGGGCATTTGACCTCCATGCCACCATCCAGCCCCCCCCCCTGCATGGCCTGAGAGAAACAGTGAGGCTCCTCCAGTGGACCATGCCTTGGCACTTGCCCTGGTCCCATCTCCTTCTGCCAGAGACCCTCAGATCTATCCCACTCCTGCCCAGGCCCCCATAGGTACCCTTGACACGAATGATGTAGAGCTGGCCATGCCCACCCAGTAGGCCACACGCACTCCAGCCATGGCCACCCAGTAGGCCACGCCTACCCTGGCCACACTCACCTGGCCCCAAGGGCAACCACAATGCTGATGCGGCCCTCAGTGAAATTGAGTTTGACACCCTATATCATAATTGTGAGGAATGATATGAGTCATTTTCCAATATCTCTAGAAAATACCAGATGAGGGGAGTCTGTGTTCATGAGAAAAATGGCACTGGCTTCAGTCATTTCTCACTGACAGCAACTTTGTGTTTACTGAATCAAAAGCAGAGAAATGCAGTGAATCATATTTTGTGTTCGGATTTTTTTTAACTAAAAGGAAACAAAAAATCAGGGAGGGAGAAAAATGTTTCTGGCATATGCCCCATCTCCAGTGAGCAAGTGCAGTATTAAGATTCAGGAAGTTTTGGCAAACTAAATACTTAGTTTATACTAAATGCGTAAGAACTCATTTGCATCAAGGAGAAAAAAGCATTTGCTGGTGCTTGCTTCATTTAACATACTTAACCTGCAGGAAAAGACTGAAAAGTTAAAAAGTTAGCTCATCGTTTTGTGAGTTTGTTACTCCTAAGCTACTTTTTTATTTCCTAGCAGATCAGAATAACTTCCCATAATTAATCCATCTGTTAAAAGTATGGCTGGGATTTCCTTCCTTCCTTCCCTCCCCCCCTCCCTCCCATTACAGCAAAACATACCCACAAGTGATGTTACAAATATATCTGAATAAACCACATAATCTTCCCTGAAATGTAAAAAATATTCTGGATCACATCCTTAAAACAGTACGTCTATAGTGATATTATGGTGGCAGTTCTAATACAGCTGTAAGAACAGTCCATCCATCTTGCAAGCCTGAAGTGAAGTACTAAACTAAAGATTTAAACTAAAGAATTAAAGATCGGGCTTTCACAACCCAACTCTACTAAAACAGATTCCTTGAAAGACAATGGTAAATCAAAAAGCAAGTAAATTTCCAAACCAATGAAAGGGAATATTTGTTGCTCAGGATTGAAAAAACGCTCAAATTTTCAAGATTCACGTTGGTTGGGAGAAACTACTTTTGTCACCTTTATATAATGAATTGAAGGGAATGAATGAGTGCTAATTTCTTCAAAACTGTCAATAATTACTATTTAAATTGTTCTTAATAGAGAGCAATTTTCTGGTTTATTTATGATGTGTTCTTGTGATAAAATAGTTCATTTTGCTACTATATCTTTTATTGTTTTAAAGATTTTGTTTATTGTTTGAAGGCATTTTTTGTCCAGTGTCATTCTTTGCTTTTCTTGTTAGATTTAACTGCATAAAAATCAGGAACTGTATAATGGTGAGTTTTCCATAAATTTATATCATTATTTGTTTTGTAGATGTTTATTTTTCTTTGAGTGATGTTTGGACATAGCATTCAATCTCTTTAGAAATGGATGGTTATTAATTATTTACTTAATTTACGGTATTAGCCACCTATAGTAACTTCAGTGTATTCTTATGCGTGTTCCTGTGGAGTGAAGAAGAGAGGATGGTAATAGTCAAAATACTGTTTGGAACTTCTCAAGATTCACTACAAATAATTTTTGTACTTTTGCATTTATGTGTATTTGCCTTCAAATATGATGTTTTCATATAACATATAGAATTAGCCAGCTAATAACCCCAGAGAAAGTTATATTAATGTGTTGCAGCAAAAACAAACTGTGTGGCCTCTTGAAGAGCAATATATTTATTATGGCATAGGCTTCAGTTCATCACAATATAAAATATTAAACTAGACAGATGCATACAGTACATGGGCAGACAGATAATTTGTGGGAAGGTTATAAACAGTAATGATAATGGGAAATAAAAAAAAAATACAGAGGATGATAATTACATTACCTCAGTTGATCTCCCCCAACTGAGTCAGATCTAAAAAGTATTTAGAAGAGAGACCATCAGGATATCGCAGAGCTGTAGGCTAGTCTGAAAAGCTGAAAAAAATCCTAAAAGAGTTGTAAAAGTAAAGGTGTGATATATATTTAATTAATAAATATCCAGAAATGTATCTATATACTTTCCAGGAGCTACTATATGTTCTTGTAAATCATTATAATTACAGCTTACAAAAGAAATATTGGATATAGCACATATATTCTAACATTTAAAAACAAATTCACATACCGTATGTAGCATGTTTAAAAACAAATCCTATTGTTGGAGAATTCTGAGACCAAACAGAAAGGAAATAAAGAGCATTTTCCCACCTTCTGCCTCAATTATACATAAACTATAATAGGTTTCTTTCCTACAAGATACATACATTTTTTATAAGTAAATTTGATTGAGTTCTGTTGTTACTTATTCCTGAATAAATACAGCAATAGCAATAGCTCTTAGTCTTATATATCACTCTATAGCACTTTATAACACTCTGATTCATTTACAATGTCAGCATATTGCCTCCAAGAATTTAAGTCCCCATTTTATCAACCTCAGAAGGATGGAAGGCTGAATCAAACTTGAACCTGTCAGGATCAAATTCCCGATGTGAGCAGAATTAGCCTGCAATACTGCATTCTAACCAATGCGCCACCAGGGCTCCTAACTAAAATCTCTGTAAGGGCAAATTCAATGGTGACAAGTTTATGTTGTTTTCTTGGAAAGCAAGAACACAAGACATAGCTTGCTATTATTTTCTTCTTAGAAACAGATGTAAGACCTCTTTAATATAAGTAGAACAGAGAAACAATCATGTAACTTTTAGAGAGAAGACAGTTCTGTATTACAAATGAACACTCTAACTACTCCTCTACATTAATGTAGTAATAATAATAGACATAGCACTATTGTGCATCCTTGAAATTTAAAATTGCTCTTGTGGAATCTATTTGTGAAATGCATGGCGTTATTCGAGGGCCAAGTCTTTATACTCTATATTTTAAAAATTGCGTTCTCCCTTCAGAATGCATATTCTTTAATTTTTTAAAAATAAATGTATTACGCTTTAAAAAGGTTACATGTAAGAGAGAGAATCAAACAGACTATACATTTTTAAAGTTTCGTACATAGACATAAACCCAAATTATTCTATTCATCTTAATGCTTACATACATATCAGGAGATAATGGTTGAGGGTGCACATCTTTCTCCATTTATTGAGCAGACAAATGTCCATGATCTGTAGCAAGTGGTAATCCAGCAAAGGCTAAAAGGACAAGATGGATTTACATACCCAAGGCTAGCTCTTCTTCCATTTCTTCCATCTTAGGTTGCTTTTAGGGGATTTTTTTTTCCTTTCCCCTATTTCTCCAGAATGGGCATCACTTGATATCATTCCTGGCAACTAGGTTTCTGGCTTCTGGGAGCTGTGAAATGAAGGAAGATGTCGGATATCATAATATATTATAAAGATCAAAAATATACAGTAGGTTGGGGGATGAAGTGAGTCTCCTTAGAAAGAAAATTTCAGCCATTGATAAAATAAGTTCCATGTTTGAAAATATTCTGTATCTTGTTTTTGTTTGATTCTCAATGTAAGTCTATCCATTTCAGCACAGTCCAGTATTTTCTTATTTCTTTATTACTAAGCAAAACAAATCAGCCCAGACAACACATTGTTCATTAAGCACTAATGAATTATAATAATAGAAAATTAATAAAATACTATTAAAAAGAAAGAAAGAAAATTCTGTGACAGGTGTGGGTTTCTTGCAGGCCTTTGAGAGAATAGATTTGTTAGTAGAATCTCCTCTTTCCCTGAAACAGGAGCTGGAACTGGATCCTGACAATGTTTGTGTGAGAGAGTGTGAATGTGCATGTATAGCAAGGGATGAGACTGTACAAACAGGGCTCTCATCTCAGTATTTTTGGAATCTCTCATTTCCTACGTTTTTAACAAAACTATTCCATTTTTTTGCATTTATCTATGAATTTTTAAAAAATGCTCAAGACAATGTGTAGATATTTTAATGCTTCTTTTTTCCCCAAACTACTATTTCAACGTGCATTTTTCTCTGTTTCGAGACATAATTAGCCAAGATTTTTTTCATAAATATTTAAAGATTTAAATCAGGGGAGAGGGTGTAACTTAATTTTTATCTCCATGAAATGTAAAGAAATGTGGATTGAGTTTAGATACTCTGCAATAATTAAGATTTATGACCAAAGTTATCTTGATGGTAAGATAGGTGGCCAATAAGTTTATACACACACATACACAGACACACAAATATATTTAAACACCTTAGATTCTAACAATAAATTATTAGAAAAGGTAGGAATAAATGAACCAAAAAGTACAGTTAGTACTAGAGAACTACTGATGTTAAAAGCTAAACTAAACAGTTTTACACTGTTCGCAAAGTTTCTATAAATCTGGGACCTGGAGGGGGCTCCTTTTGGAAATAATTCCCTAGTATCAATGCCCATAACAAGAATGCTTGGCTAGTTTCCATTCCAGTTATAATCTGGGACAAACAGAGTATTATTAATGTAATGATCAACATTGATTTTGAAGGGACATTTGGCATGCCAATTATATTTCCTTTTAAAATGTTGAGGTTTGGGTCAATGGAACTTCCTGTTTTATTCACCAAAGTTCTCAGATAGGCTCATCCTGACAGAGCAATGGATTAAACCAGTGCCACCAAATTAAACCTTCCATATGACAAAATATCAGTAGCTTCATTCACATGAAATAGGCTGATACCATTGCTAAGAAAAAACCAACTTAATGCCATAACAATTTGTTACATCTTTAGGGTGCCACAAAATTATAAAGTTATTATATCTGGTAAGCTTTGACAGGTAAAATGCAGGAAATACTTGCTATAATAGAAATCTGGTATTCTTCTAGCCACTAGATGGTGCTTTTTTTAACAGTACAATCAATGCCAGAGAAAGGTGTCGAAAATATTTTTCCCTTGAGGAAAATGTTCATTTATAGTTTTAATCACTGTTTTTCAAACAGTAATTCTTTCAAAATTATCATAAATGATTAAGAATAGCAGAATGTTTACAAAGTATATGTGATGTTCTTGGGAGAAAATAAATTGTATGATTCATTCATTTACTTGCAGGAATCATAACAGAGTTGAATGGCCTATAAAACTAATAGGTGCAAGAATTCTGGAAAATTTGCATATTGTTGTATTAGTCTAGTTGGTTTTTATAAAGGTATTACCTAGCTACAAATTGTTGGAATTCCCTGACCCTTTCCTGAGACCAATACAGTTATAGTTGCTTTTTCAGACAAAATATATAGTGGTACCTATTGATGGATTGCTGTTTGATCAATCTATGCTGTATAACTTTCTAAGAAACCTTGAAATATTAAACTCTACACACACCATTTACCTAAAACCAGAGTTCATAGGAAAGAATAATGATCAGATTGAAATAGTGAGCAGGCAATAATTAAGACTGAAGTCTAGTAGTAATCTTAAATATACAGTATCTCCTTTGCTGGAATGAATGACAAGATTGTGTAGAAACATAAAAGTTGCTTTTGATAATGAAAGGAAAGCTACTTTGGAAGGGAGGGAATTCTGAGAAACAAAAAACAATAAAAACAGAATATAAATTATCATTTAGTCAGAGACTCAAAAAAAAGAAGCACCTCAACAGGATTTTGATAGGTTTAGATACAGGAAGAGAATGCTGTTTCTAATGAGAGGTAGAGGAAACTATAGAAGAGACTTTATCTCTATACATTGCACAATTCTCCATTTGAAAACAATGTAAATAGTTATGAACAGGCTATAGGAGAGATGATAGGACAGGTAAATATCTATTTATACCAACCCATGTCAATGTAATTATATAATAGAAAGAGAAGAGACTCTAGCTTCCAATATTAAAATATTCAGACAACGGATCAGAAAGACAATTCCTAGCTCAAAAACATACAAAGTGTAGGCTAATTTTTAATTGTAGGTCTACCTTACAGCTATCTAAAGTGAAGCTGTAGTGTGACAATGGGATCGATTTCACAGAAGAGATGCAGAGTTGTTGGATGTTACAACCTTTCAGTCTTGTAGCTTTACTACAATTTCTCTCCAGAAATCAGGCTGGAAAAAAACTGCCAGAGAAGGTGGGGGAGAACTAGAGAAGGAAAAGATTACTGTCAGAGGCAGCATTTAATTCCACTGTTCATACACAATTTCATACAAACATTGAAATATCCCTGGACAAATTACACATCAATGATGTCAGTAGAAAGTTGGCTCAAGCCCTACACTATACAAAGCTAAGCAGGGTATTTTGAATGCGTATATTTTTTATGGGGATTTGTTTAGATTCAAAATCAGGGAACTGTACATATAGCAGATATAGAAATATGAAGTCAAATAGTCCATAGTCAATACACTGTAACATCTCCTTTGGAGAAAAAAATAGCAACTTCCAAACATTTTCTGTCCCCAGTTAAGAACTTTTACCTTTCCTATAAGTATTTTATGGCTGAACATGTTTTAGATGAGCTTTCTCAGATCACATGCAGTTTGGGAGAAGTGATAAGAGTTGTTTGGCAAGGTAGACAATGGAGTTGGAGGACAATCAGAAGGGTCATGGTAACAAACTGTCTTCTGAAAATGCACAGTGGGCATATACTATGTATATGCTAAAACATAAACGAATGTTCAATATCGATTTGTCTTGCTTACTTATTGGGCCTATTTAATGTCAACTATGTAAGAAGCAAATATGGGAAAATAATATATCACCCTAGATAAGCATTGCACAAGGGCAATGACATTCTGGCTATTATTTTTACTATAAAAACCCATAATAGTGTTGTTCTTGGAAACAAATAATGCATTTGTAGACTTAAGGTTTGTGATGCTTCTATGCAACTTAATTCTCCAGAGATGTTTATTGCTATATTATGAAATTCTTACAGATAGGCAACTACAGACTTAATAATATATTGTTCTCAGTTGCTGATTAGCTAAAGTGAAGATTTCAGCTTATCAAAGCAATATAGAGGAAAAGCCCTTTAATTACCTTAAGGTTTAACGGTCATAGTACAAGAGACCCAAAGACCTTGGGTGGGATTATTTATCCCAGGAATGTTCTTAAAGTTTCTGTTTAATCTCTTTAATGGAATCTATTGTAAAGAAACATTGTATGACTATTTCATAAAACTATATAAATAAATAGGTTTAAAACAAAATATCTAACTTATGGATAAGCACAAAATATTTTGTGTTGCTAAAAACTTGAAGAAAATTTATTTACTGCATGTGTCCACTAAGAGTGGACACCAAATTGATTCATGTATCTTAAACAATACATTTTCCCTGGTCACAAAAATGCAATATCCTTAGTTCAATTTTTCCCTATATTGCCCATAATACTCTACACAATCATTTCATATGACATTAAAGTTAAACTATGAAAAATCAGGAAAATTTAATTACATAAAAAGAACTCTGTTGGATGAGATCTTAGACCTGCCATTTTGTTTTTGGAATAGATAAGACAATACCCGTGGAAAGTTGCTGGATATCAGTGCCTGTTTTCCAGCAATTGGTAGTAAAAAAGTTAGAATATAATGAAAGAAACTTCCAGTTAATTTATCTTATAGCCATTGATAATTGTATATGCTAAAGATTTATTTACCACCCTTCCTTTTAAGACTATTCAAACTGATGCCAATCTTTATGTTTTTCAGTAGGCAATGCCAAAGTTTAGCAATTCATTACTTGAAAAAATACTTCATTTTCAATGTTTTGAGTTTTTCCCCATTCAGATCAATCAGATGACCTGGCTTTAATATTTTAGAGAGAAAAATATCTATCCAGTGTCTTCATGTCAGACACAAACATAAAGTATGAATAAAATGTAATCTCTTTTATTAGCCCTTCAAACACTGCAAACTTTCCTCACATGAATTGTTTTCAATTTCTCAATCATTTCAATTACCATCTTCAATGTATTTTTTTCTAAAGTATCTTTTCTGAAATGTACTAACTTGAATTGTACACACTTTTTCCAGTATAGTTGCACCACAGAATTTTTGGGAATCACTGTAAATTTTATCACAGTTTTATTTTTCAATTTTTCCCACCCATGAATCCCTTTTTCAGAAAAGCTAAATGTTGAGTAATTCCAAATGTAATGTATGTGATTTCTTGGAGTCCAATCTTTGAATAACCACATCTAAGAAATCTTAAAGGAAAAGCAGTACTATATACTTGCAATAGTTTTGGTAACTAACAGGTCAAAAACCTGCCTGGCCTAACTGTTACACAAAACCACAGAGACCCGTGAATGTTTTAGGAACAGTTCTTCTATTGTATCAGACCTCTTCTCTTTGTCCTTCCTCCTTCCTGGTCAGTTGTTCAGAGTTGCAATTTTTGCTTAAAATTCTGATGTATTACTGACAATCATAACATAAGGTATCTAGATGTGAGTGAATCAACTTCCTTTTTGTCTGCTGAGACTTGAACCTTTGGACTGCTCTGTGGCACTCTATATAAATTAAAGGTGAAAAAAACTGAAACCCATGTTATCTAACCTCAATAGTGGCATTTAAAGTACTGGATTGCCATTAAAGGTAAAGGTAAAGGTTCCCCCGCACATGCGTGCTAGTCGTTTCCGACTCTAGGGGCCGGTGCTCATCTCCGTTTCAAAGCCGAAGAGCCAGCGCTTGTCCGAGGACGTCTCCGTGGTCATGTGGCCGGCATGACTAGACGCCAAAGGTGCACGGAACGCTGTTACCTTCCCACCGTAGTGGTCCCTATTTTTCTACTTGCATTTTTACGTGCTTTCGAACTGCTAGGTTGGCAGAAGCTGGGACGAGTAACAGGCGCTCACTCTGCTACACGGCACTCGGGATTCGACAAATCATAAAACTGAGCACAGCCTTATAGAACTAATTGAAATACAACTTTTAAGTGGGATGACCCCACCATTAACTTTTCAATAGTGGCATTTTCTAGGCATTCTGATTATTTGCTTCTAATTCAGTGAGAATATTTTTGATAGAAATGTGTATATGGAAATTAATTTTAAAGAAATTTACATAATATATAATCCAAAAAATCTACAGAAACAGTTTGGAAGTTTGGCATATTTGTAGGCATAGATAAAAGTCCAAATCCTCTGAATTCACTAAGTTTATCATTAGGGGGCAAAGCTACTCGCGTCCGTGGCAATCCTTAAGCCACACGTGCCTCCTGGGTGGTGCTAAATGAGTAACAGACGGACTGGTAGCCAGACATCCGCGAGGATCTCCTGGCTTCACACACAACTCCACAGTCCTTTTAAGGACTAAAAAAATAGCAGAAATAACAGAAATAACAAATACCAATACTAAAATGATTCGGAATATTGGAAGTTCAATATGTATATGCCAACTTAACATCGAAGGCAGTAGTAGATCAAAATGTGAACATCTCTCCAAACTACTACTTGAAAACTATGTCGATTTGGCTGTGATCCAGGAAACACACATTGAGAATGAACAGCAGCTTAAAAGCAGAGGAAGAATACCTGGATATGACGTCTTAGGCGCTATTTTTCATCAAACTCTGATAACATACGTGCGTAATAACATTGAAAACGCATATTTATTGGAAACAAGCAGTGAGGATAACATCTACACTATCACAATTAAGATTGGAGACACCCAAGTTATGAACATCTATAAGCCCCCTACTATCTCTTGGCCTACTATCTCTTGGCCTAACACAGTTCTTCCAAGGATTCCACACCCGGGCATCTATATAGGAGATTTCAATAGCCACCATACCCAATGGAGATATATGCTTAATGATACTAACGGCGAGACCCTCTGCGAATGGGCAGAGCAGAACAACCTATACCTAGTTTTTGATGCTAAAGATTGAGGTACTTTTAAATCAGCTGCATAGAAGAAAGAGTATAACCCTGACTTATGTTTTGTTACACAAGATAAAACCAAACCTGTACCTGCCTCTCGGCAAGTGCTACCAACCTTCCCCCATAGCCAACATAGACCTATTATCATTAAGACAGGAATAAAGATACCTATTATCAGATCTATACCCCGACCAAGGTGGAACCTGAAGATGGCCAACTGGGAAAAGTTTACGATGGACCTTGAGAACACAATAGGACGTATCCCGGCAGTTAGTAAAAGCTACTTGGTTGGAGCAATCATGTCATTGGCTAAAAAATCCATCCCACGTGGCTTCCGCAAGTAATATATCCCAGGATAGAATGAAACCTGCGAAAACCTGTACCAAAAACATCTAGAGAATGGTGATGCTGAGATAGCCAATGAACTTCTTCATAACCTTGACCTGGCGCGCAGGCAGAAATGGGAGCAAACTACGTCTGGACTAGACTTTAAACACTCAAGCAGGAAGGCATGCTGAATGAGTGATACTTATGACTGGTCATTGAACTGTTATTGCAGCATCCTCATGGTTACATACAATCTTAGTGCTTAGTAGTCAGCCCAGATTTCCAATTGTTGCAGAATCCTGTGCTCATGGGATCATGATATGCAACTTTCCCTTCAGCTTCCCAGTTGGTGGGGAAGCTGGCAAGAAGTCAGAAGTCGCAGTCATGTCGGGCCCTTACTTAACAACCTGAAGTGATTTGTTTAACAATGGTAACTGGAGACTGCTGAAACTGCCATTGTTAAATGACAGTCATGTGATGCTGCACTTTATGCCCATATTGTTTAGTGGCATAAATTCCACTCCCAATTATTGCTATTAAACAAAGACTAGCTGCATAATAAAGCTTATTTAGTGGACTCTGATTTAGCAAATTTTGGCAACTGACAAACTATATATAGACATCATTTCAAACAATAAATTGCATTGTAATGGAAGTAAACTGGATGATTCACATAAATTAGTATGATTTAAATAATTATATGCTTTTGCAACCAGGACAATTCACATATTTGCTTGTTTTACATCAAAGTGTAATTATTTGAAGCAGCATAAATTGATGCAAATTATACCACTTGCATAATTACATAAATGACATAAAAGTGTCTGAAATAATGTACAGTGAGATTTGACACATTTCAGTATATTGGAAGCCCCCATCCTGAACTGAACTGTTAACAATGAACTCTTACTGCATGCAAATAATTTATTAAACAATGGCCAAAACAGTTTCTTTTAGCAACGATGTCATATCTGAACTGTTCTGAATTGTTTCATTTTTTTTCTATTTTCCATTCCAGGAAGTGAGTCATAGTAAGGGATAGATGTATAAGCAAAGGGCAATTGTTGGGAAATATTTAACTAAAAATAAATAAAGCACTTGGAATTCTAGCAAACTGCTAGAATTTTGGCCCAGGATCATTTTCTGGACACGTTTAACTGTGATGTTCAGGGGGAAAAATTAAATGCACTGCTGAAGAATGTGGAAGAAAATTTACAACCAGCTGGTTTCTCCCTAATTATGGTAATAACTGAATAAAGCCCCTAGTGACTTTTGCTAGATGCTCCCTTTTGGCTCCTCTTGCCATTAACAACAGTGCAACAAATCAAGCAGCTAAGGACAAATATTTGCTTATAATTCTGATTATAAGATACAAAGAATCATTCCTTCAATGGAAAGTTAAATGAACCATAGGTGTTCCCTGATTTGTTTAGCTCAAATTGACAAATCATGTGGAATAATGGGGCAGAACACAGTAGCCTGCTTATGTAGAATAATCCTGAATTATGAAAAACATTAGCTTAACATGTCTTGTAATTTAAGTCTCTATGAACAACCATATCTAAAGCCCAATTATGGGATCAAAGAATATGAATTAAACCAATTTATAGCAAGACATAGTTCTTTCATATAGAATTGTACATTATTTCCACAAATTAGAACTCATTTTCCCCAAATATTACAATACTTTTAATATCAATACAGATATCTTGAACAACCAAACATGCCATTTACAAATTACTTGTTTATAAATTCTAGTTGTGAATCCAAAATTATCTGAGTAGTCTATGTTGTCTTTAATGAACATATTCTCGTTATTTTGTTTTTCATGATGAAATTGGCTCCCTCATGTTTAAAACCACAAGACCATATCAAATTGTGGGAAGTCAGCCCGCAGGGAAGGAAATATTAAAAAGGGCAGAAAAATATATTTTCCCTAAAGGATTTTAAAGAGGTAGAAAAGCATGCCCAGTTTTTCTTAATAGCCCCAAGTCTCCCTCCCCCAAGCAGAAACCAGCTCTATAAACCATCCAGGAAGGTTGGAGGCCCTCAGCTAGACTATTAAAAAGAAAAAGACACCTAAAATCTACATACCCTATCCAAACTCTAAGGCAGGACATAATAGGATTAACCCACAGATGCCAAAGGGCACACCCAGACTCAGGTCAGAATACATGACACAGGAAATATGAAGCCTCAAACAGGAACAGGAAACAACTCCAAACAACAGGCTCCAGAGGGTATAATTTTATTAATTTTGTTAATGTGTTTTAACTTTTTTATTGTGTTTTAACTTATTGTAAGAGTTGTGGGCATTCTGTTTAATCCCTTTTAATTTTTGTATTTTGTATTTTAACATGCATTGCCCTGTTCACCGCCCTGAGTCCTTCGGGAGAAGGGCGGTATATAAATAAAATTAATAATAAATAATAATAATAATAATAAAAACCCACATCCTACATGTGCCCACTCTTTTTCTTACAGAGCCATCTTTCTATCTGGCTCTCCTCTTCAATAAACTGCAACCTTCTTTCTAAAGCAGTTGTCATGTGGTTTATTCCCAGCTTGGACTGAACCATGATGAAGACTTTTCCTTCAACAAAATAAGATTAGTTTTTCCAGAACTAAATATTTTAAAATAATATGCCACCAGAATTTTGAAATAATTCCTGTCTGAAGTCTAGGCACAACTATTTAGATTTTGCCTCTTATACTTTATATATACATAACTTGCTCCATTATTGCTCTGAAATCCATTTTCTTTTAAGTTGCAGAGTTATTTTAATGCAGAGTTTAACCTCAGGACAAACAAAGTTTACTACTTTACTGTTCTGTAAGTTGCACTGGCAGACTTTTTAGTTGAGGTGTTAATACAATTTTTAATAATAATAACAATAGCCTGGGCAAGTCCATCATTTTTTTTACATGACTGAAGCTATGAGGTTTCAATTTGATTGCCCTTGGGTGCCAATCTGCTATTATAATCTTATTATTATTATTTATCCTAGTTCTGTTGGTTTTTTATCTTGTTTTTCATTGCCCAGAACTGCAATTATGAGATGAGTAGCTACTGTATATAAATCACTTGGACGGATTGCAACCCCTGGATCATTTTGTCCAACAATCTGTTTTCACAGCAACCAACCAATTGCACAAGGATGTCCATTAGTCTTCCAGCAGATGGCCTTCAGAGGCAGTAACACTGCCATCAAAGCCAATAGACATTGATCCCCATAATTTCCTGAGTTTGCTCAACCCTTTTTGAGGCCAGTCAAGTTGGTAGTCCACATTACGCATCTTAATTTATTTTATTTTTTATTTTATTTTAATTCCATTTATATCCCGCCCTTCTCCGAAGACTCAGGGCGGCTTACAAGCTTAGCAGTAGCCTTCATTCTATGTATATGCCTGCTTATTAGGGCTTTCACACACACCCCAAGCGGCATTATTACAAAGTCAGCTTAATTGCCCCCAACAATCTGGGTCCTTTACATCAAAGGAAAAAGGTTCAGGATAAACATTTTATCCAACATTTATCTAGATTATGATTAAGAAGGAATTATCGCTTGAGGCTTCTGGCATGAACACCAAATGTTCTGTTGTTGCCATCATGTTTTTTCCTAAATAGATTGAACGATGGAAACTATAGGTGAGCGAGCTCACATTTGAATATCCATCTATGGAAAGAGCAAGATTTTCTGGGGAAAAATCCTAATAGCACATCAAAAGTTTATACAAAAGCGCTGTCCCTTTGTTTTGCAGCAAGTAAGGATACTGTCCATTTTCCCCTCTCAAAATTTGATTTCATATTAGTGTATGCATCATATTTACTAATAGTGGAGCAGGGAAACAACTCTCTGCTAAACTTTTCCTGAACTGCTATCAAAACAGATCATGCGTGCCTTGATGGACAAAATGCAAGACTCCATATAAGATGCCTTCACATAGTGCCACAACTGAAAGTGGGTTCTTAAGGGCTTGGAGTTGATGCAGCTTAGATGCTTTTTAAAATTTGTTACATTCTCCAAACCTTTAGTAAGGGACACTTAACACGAATAGCATTATGTAGCAATTTGTACTAGCCTATTCAGATCTACATTCCACTGAGCTTTATCTGCGTTAAATTCTGTGCCGTGTCAATCTTCACTGCTGGTTTAATTTAGGTTGACTGTATTATCCTATGACTCAAGAATAAAAATACGAACATAGGCAGTTAATGAAGAAAAACAAACCATAACCCTTTCCGAAATCATTCCACCGTTTAAAGTAATCCAACTCCTCGCTATATTACCCCCAATATTCTTCTGCGCATACTCAGTAAAGCTGGTGAAGCCCTCTTTTTTTTCCCCAAGAGCAGAACTCGCATGTTTTTAACAGGCCACATTCTCGCGACCACGGCAGCGGAAGCTTCTGCCCTCATTAAAGATGGCTAATTAAGGAAGTCCCACCCCTTATTCCTTGCATTATTATCATAGGTTGGTGGCTTCCACTTGCCCGATGGCGGAAGGTGGAACTTCCTGTTCTGACCGGGGCGCCAGCTTAGCGTGTGTGTGTGTGTGTGTGTCGAAAACTACTGAGTGGTTGACTCGTGAATGACGATCAGAGGATCGGAAAAGGTGCTCTCATTGCTATTTGGGTTTGTGGGCGGGCACAGAGGAAAGCGATAAAAGCCGAGGAAGAAGAAGAAGAAGAAAGAGAACGAGCCGGAGGAACCTGCCCGGAAACCGTAAGGAAGGTGCCGTTGGCCGGAGGATGGAAGCGGAGAAGATGGATGAGAATGAATGGCGATATCACGGGGAGGGCAACAAGAGCCTCGTCGTCTCCCACAGACAGGTAACGGCGCTGAGGGGGGGGGGGCACGCGCGCAGCCCGCCGTTCGCCTCGCGCTTGTCTCGAGGCGGCAGCGGCGGCGGCCAACGGCTCTCTGGTCTCGGGTAGCGCTCCGCCCCCCCTGCCTCCCCACGGGTCTGTCTGTGCTCCGGCCGGCGACCCCACCGTTACGCTAATGGGCCGGGAGGAGGAAGTCCTGTCAGTCCCGGCCGGTTCCTCCTGGGATCTCTTCCTCCTCCCCCCCCCCCCAACCATGCCAGAGAAAGCATCCCTCAGACTTGCCGAGCGCGTTTCCGCTCCTCACCGCCCCCCTCCCCCCTCCCGCCCTTGGCTGGTGGGAAGTCGCCGGTGGGTCTCTTGCCGCCCCGTTCTCACATCCTTCGAGCGGGTTTTCTGCCTCTTTCCGCGCTCTTACAAAGTGCAGTTTGTAAGAGGTTTTAAAAAACCACAAAGTGGTTTTAATTTTTTTATAATAATTAATAATAATAATAATAATAATAATAATAATAATAATAATAATTATTATTATTATTATTATTATTATTATTCAGTTCCACTTTCCGTAAATACAGATCCTGAAAGTTAAGGGTTGGAATGCAGAATTGAAGCAAGATTTTTGAAAACGGTCAGAGGAAGCAAACTGTCATCGGTTTGGGAAAGCATGTCTTGGGGTCTCCTTGATACACAGAGGAACCGCAATACTGCTGATCGAGATGGAAACATTTCACCTCCGCCCAATATCTTGAATGGTGAAGTTATACTCCATCATAAATCCAGAGTCCTTGAGAATTCTTAGCAGAATTCTTCTTGGAAAAACTCCTAAAGTCGGTGTAGAAATAGGCTGGAAAGCAAGTCCTTTAAAGCTGCATGCAAAAGTGCCTGAGTCATACTTTTAAAGCAATTGCGTTTGACATCAAGAGCTAAGTATGTAGGAAAGCAAGCTGCTATGATGTCCTAGAAGAGGCATTACGGTATTCAAATGACCTCTTGTGTTTGAGTCAAAGTTCCTCTGTCCAAAAATATTAGGAAAAATACTTTTTATTAAAAAGTCAATAAAGCCCCTGTTGGAAACTCCGGAGACCTGCCGTGTCGTGATTTCATTCTTTGGCACCTTCTCCTTGTTCTTTTAAGAAGTAGTGTACTGTAGAGATTAATGTCTTAGGCTTAAAATTTTGTCAAACTACAAAGAATGTTGCATGACACATCATTACATCTTAGCTTAAGAGGTAAGCTATTTCTTAAATGAGGGATTAGCCAATAAATAATACACATTAAAGGATTCCTGGCATTCTTATAATTGTTTATTTTTTCAAAGACCTTCTTGAAAAACAAATGTGGGACAAACATGTACAATGTGGCATTTGGAATTCATTCCAGCCCTGTTATCAGCAGTCATCTGTAGTTGGTTCTGTGTTACAATGTTTCTCTGTGCTCCCCTCATGTTGTATCTGTCTGGGATGTATATAGGTGTGCACTGGGAAACATGGAGCAGGCTGCATATGCTCTGCTCATGTGGCTGGGAAGGAGGAGGGAAGGGCTCAGAATAGCAGAGTCACCGATTTTTGGAGTCGTTGCCCTACGGCCTCACCCTTAGGTTTGTACTGATAGAAGGTTTACCTTGTATAACATTCCTTTCAAATATTCATTTGCGTTATAAAGAATAAAAATATCCCATTTTATGATAACTAACTTCTTTTGTACTAAGAACCACATTACAATGTTATCATTTCTTTGCCAAGTTTTTGGGAGGAGCAAGATAAAACATACTTGGTAAAGCACAACATTGCATCCAATTGTGATTTGTAAAGCCATAGTTTATTTTATTGCATGAACCAACATGTGGCAAGCCATTATTAATGAAATTATTGTTTGCGTAATTTAGCTTGCTCTTATTTGAAAGCATCCCATGATTTGTGATGCTGCATCCCCAGAAGTGGCTATTTGTAATAGTTCCTTGAAATTCTTTACATAGATTGGGAAGGAAATGATATAATCAGAAGTTTGCCTACTGTATACATCATGAAGATGCATCGTGATAACTAAGATTAATGTTAATGATCAACTTATAGCCAGCATTTAATTTTGGTTACTTTTCTAGTCACAAAATAATTTTGTTTATACATTAATGGGCTTCTGTGGAGTAGTGGAAAATACTTACGCCTAGAGAAGTATTTTACAAAGTAATTTATATTCATTAATACTGGCTCCAATAGAAAATGAATAGAATGAAAACAAAACCCAAGGTTTTAGAGTTTGCATTTCATCCACTAACTGCCTTAAGCTGATTCTGTTCTTTTCTTCATAACAGAGGTTGAACATGTATATTGAAGAGTTCAGAGCAGGTTCTGCTGCTTTTTTTTCTTTAGGTTTATTAACCTAACAAATGCCATTGCCTTCCAAGTGTATAATTATACTAGACATCCAATGACCCGTTGGACCATCATTTCAGAGATATTCCCTTTCTCAAACAGGGAAACTGAATGACCACAGACAGACAAAAAAGCAATGAGAGAAGGAATGATTTCCAACTTCCTGCAGGTTTCTCCATTGACTTTCCTTCCGGGAAACTGACAGAGAGCGTGGGAAATGACAATCACATGATTGTGGCTGACTATAACGTTGCTGAAATGGTCACAATTTTGCCAAGTTTCAGTCCCAGAGAGTAATGGGTCTTGGATTTTGGATACAATCTTTAAGTTAGCCCATTTGAGGTTCCTTGATTCAAAAATTATTGCCTTATGATGTGCCATTTTGCTTAACTGAAGGTGACCAACAGACAAACAGGAGAGTTTTAATAGTATGTAAATAGTTTAGTAGCAATGCTAAATATACAGTATTAAAAGTTGCACTCTCTTCTATTCCAAACATTGGGATAAGTTGAATATGAGATTTATAATTGTCTGTAATGCCAAGTACTATCTTTTGATATCTAAATACATTTTTTTTACTTTTAGTTATCTGAAGTTTTAGCTAGAAGTATACACCTTTACACTGCCACTCATCTTTAATACCTCTTTAAACAATGGTGGTTTTAATTGCTATATAGCAGTATGCCCATGAAATGGGAGATGCATTTTATTGGAGAAAAAAATGTTGCATCCAAAAGATTTATTTAATGGGTGGACCATGTTTCAATGGGGCAAAACTGAAACCAGTTTGAGTTACTTGATTTTTTAGTTATGGGAAGTTTCTCAGACTGCGGAAATCCAGATGACTGGATGATAGAAACGAGAGAGAAAAAATCCTCAAAGTCTTTGCTGCCATTTAGAAGTAGTTGTCTGGATTTTTGCAGCCCAGATCTGGTAGCTTATCCCCAGCCTGTCTTGAATTCACAGTACAACAATAATTTGTAATGGGTGATATAACTATTTTAGTTGAAAAGAATCTGAGGAGAGAGATTATTGGTGATCTGACTCTGTGTTATTGATGTATCGCAAACATCAACAATTTCTTCTAAAGTATATTATTAGTATTGTGCAGTTCATTAAGAAGCTACTTCAAACATGATTGAAAACAGTTTTTTTTGTTGGTGGTTTATTCCAAAGATTAAACTTGTTATCAGAAGCAGGGACTATCTGCCTTCCTCTAAATCGTTACAGTTTACCTGCACATAAGTTGTATCAAACATCTTTGCTGTTACCTTCAGTTCTTCATGTGGGTTATTTTTTCATCCATGCACGTAAAGTCCAGAATGATAAGGATTGTCCCTACTTGTCCCTTATTTTGAGCTCTGATTTAGTCACTTGCTGACTGAAACAAGTCATGTTCTGATGAGTTTCTGCCTCATCATCCGAGAGCTGCATGCTGTATAAAATTTATTTGCCTATATTCATTCTTAAAGAAAAGGGATTTATTTTGTTCACTTTTATTTTAACTGGTATCAGCCTATTCAGCAGTTCAAATTACCAAATCGTGTTAATTTTGCACTTTTTTTACATTCTAGCATTGCATAGTACTACGCTTCTTGAAGTTTCCTCCAAACCGAAATAAGGTGAGTTTAATGTTATTTTTTATTATTTTGCTAAAGAGAGATACTATTTATTTCACATTGCATACCAAAGTAGGAGAATTGTGTACAACTGCACTATATATTACTTATCATTTGCATTCTGACTTGCAAAGATCAATGGAACAATGGAAGACACTAGTCAATGGTAATAGATGGGAAATCCTTCAGGCTCTAGCACACTGAAATCAAGATGATTTGTAGTGAATACACCAGAAGAGTGAAGAAGATTTTAGAATTCAAACTCTTTGGTGGAAATATTTATTTATTTTATTTATTTATTTGATTTGTATACCGCCCTTCTCCCTAAGGAAGGTGATTAGCACCTGGACAATTCCAGTCGTTATATATCCAGTTGGAATGGTGGATTAGACTCGAGCTGAAGTAGAAGCTCTGGATAGAAAGACCAGAAAAATAATGACAATCATGTCCTTCATCCACGCAAAGGCGTTGACAGACTCTGTTTACCATGGAGCATAAATGGGTCAGGAATATTGCAAGTATATCAGACACTTAAAGAAGAAAAAAGGACATTGGAAGAACATCTAAAGGACAATGTAGAAGATGTATTGAACATAGTACACCATGAAGGCTTACTGAATACCAAAGAGATTAAATTATATATATAAGAGAGACCATCTGAAGAACAGAAAAGAACTATGATGACAGGGCAAAATATTACATGGCCACTGCATTAAAAAATGAGTAGGTATAGCAGATAAAACAATAAAGAATACTTGCAGTTTAGGGTTGAAATGACGGGATAGGGTCAGATAATAACAGGATCTGGCAATGCCTAAGAGCAGGAAAGTTGAAGAAAGAGAGAGGGGGGCTAATTCTCAATGCAGAAGACAAAACATTAAAAACAAATGCATATAAAGCCAGAATTGGAAAGAGAGCAACAGACAGCAAATGCTGTCTCTGTAAAGAAGCTGAAGAAGCAGTGGACCACCTAGTTGAGTGCTGCAAGAGGTTTACATAGACTACAAACAACGGCATTTTCTATTGATGGATTGGTAGAAATGTTTCTGATTCAACTGAAATTGGAGATTCTGCCTGTAATGTGCAATTCAAGATTTGTATCTGCTGATTTTCTTGGCTATGGTTGTTATTTGCTACTTTATTATTTCCAGTGCTTTTTTGATCTTCTTGGTTTTTAGATCAGATCTGAGCATTTTACAGTCCCAGGGCCACATCTGTCTTGCGGTGTTGGCATCAGCATTGGGGTATCATTATCGGGGGCGGTGATACAGCATCAGTGGAGGGCAGAGGGCATCATCATCCCTCCACAACAGTTCCAGTTTCTCTTGTGGCTCCTTGGGAAAATTAATTGCTCACCTCTGCTCTAGGTCATATTTCTTGATTAGGTATTGGTCTTGTTCTTTAGCTTCTTTTCTTCTATGTGTTTTAACTTGCTTGCATTTGATCTTAACATTTTGATCGTATTTTCTAACCCAACCTTCCATTTTGCTGATGTACTGTTTGGTTTATTTCTTGTTGACTGATTTTGCATCCAAGATCTTCAGTTATAATTGCAACTATGCTGTGTATCAGTTGTTTCGTTTCTTGAAATGAGTCGGTGCTTATTTTTGATATTACAATATTGGCATCATTTAATACCTGTGCAGGGACAGTCGGTTTGGTGTAGTGGTTAAGAGATCTGGATAGAAACCAGAAGACTAGTCTCAGCTTAGGCACAAAGTCAAATGGATGACCTTGGGCCAGTCACTTTCTCTCAGGAAGGAGGAGGAAGGAGGAAAAACCTTGCCAAACAAACTGCATGGACTTGTCCAGGCAGTCTCTGAGAATCGGACATGATTGAACAGAAGAAAAAAAAAACACCTTTGGCTAGCTGTTTTTTGTAACAAGCTTCAAAGCAGTTATTTGTTTTCAGTCTTTGTATATTTGCAACAGGTAAGCAACTTTTTTTTCCAATAGTCCTGTAGCTGCTGACCCTGGTTATTCAGTCACCAGTTTTGAGTCCTTGTAACCCACTTGTTATCTGATGTGCAGGAACTCCATCACTTACTGCTGGCCTTGTTGATCCGGGCAATGACTGATTTGGATGACAAAATCACCATCAATCTATTGCAAAGGCAGCTTCAGTTGGAACAGCTTATATCTTATGACAATTCTTGTAATATTATTAATCAACGACATCTGCCTAACCCAATTCCTTGGAAAGGACTCAATAGGTAGACAAAAATGTCAGATCCCCTATAAATATCTGGTTTTGACCAACCATAATAATATTTATATGGTGCCTGACTCCCAGAGATTCTGAGTGGTTTATCAATTGTTTAAAAACCAATTAAAACAAGAAAGCAGTACCAAACAAAAAAGATGGCAGAAACAACAAACTCAGATGGGAACAAGGAAAAAGAAGAAAAGAGGGCTTCAATAACACTAAGCAAGGCCCTAGGCAAAGAATCAGGTCATAGTCTTGATTAAACATAATCAAACAGACTTGGATTAAAAAATATTGAATACTGAAATTCCAAATATTTAGGTTCAGCTATATTTCCATTATGGTTTTGCATATAATGGCACACTCAAGATATTAGTTTCTCTCTTATAGATCATGCCCAATATATCCAGATTTGTAAACCTTACTAGAGCAATGTAAATAATAATTATTTCTTAAACAGTTATAAAAAGCCTCCAAAATGTCCTTTGAATTCTGAACTATATATTAAATGTATTACAATTGTAGTTATAAATGTTATAAAGAAAAAGCCTAGATGTATCAGGGAGTAATTAAATCATATTGCAGCCTTATCATATGATAATATTGCAAATAAATGAGGTAATAGTTTTATAAAACTTGCGTGCTGCCCAACTCTCAGTTATTCTGGGAGGCTAATAATCAAAAAAATTACAATGAAATAAAACATAAAAATAAGGTTAAAAGATGGCAAGCTTGATGAAGTGAGGGTGTAACTCTTCAATATGTTTAATCCAATTTGGGATTAACGCTAACATTTTAAAAATGACTAACTGCAGGTAAGCACATAACAATCCTAAAACTTAGGATGATTGCTAAATACTTAAATTTTTAACATAAGGACAGTGCAACAAATGGAAACTATAGAAAGAAGAGGAGAGGCGAAAAATAATCCATTGAGAATTGTGCTCACTTGAGGTTGGATTTTGCCCTCTATAAAGGTATCGTGGGCGAAGAAGAAATGAGATGACTGTAGTTTACCAATTTAGAGTTCTGTTTAATTGCTCTGTTTCAAAGTTCACTCTCATATACTTGATTCTTCATGCATGTTCCATTTATAAAACCAATAATGAAGTTCAAAAGGGACTTTTAATTTCATCATTTTATGTTAAGATTCTAAAATAAAATAAAGTTAGCATGTTCAGTTCAGTGTTGGAAAAAGAAATTGTCTTGAAGACAGTGCAAAAAAAGAGGTTGCTGGGTTATATCTGTACAGTACTGGGTGAAGTGCATGTGGGGAAATGCTCTTAGTTTTCCCATCCAGATATCCCTAGTAGTGACATCTTTTAAAACCAAGGTACTTAGATTTTGCTTCTATATTGATTGTCTTTCTGGTTTCCTTCATACTAATTTAAATTTTTAGTAAATTCAAAAAACCCAAAATAGTTGGCACCATTGTAGGTAAAGGACTTGATTTGATATTAATTTCTGAACACCATATGGAAGGCCATATTTCAAATTCATGCTTATTTTGCTATTTTCTTGATAGGAAAGATTTGTGGCCTGATGCACTACAGGTACTAGATTTATCTAAGCACGCAGTTGTCTTGAACAAACTATAACTTTCCAGAAGAGGTGGATTGACAATGTTTTCAGTGAAATGCTGAGTACTGATGAATGTACTATTTGTCTTGGTGGATGTTATTGTCTCTGTAGGCATGGATTGGTACAAATACGAGGCTGACTTTCCTCTTACAATCATTTCGGAAAAGAACAGCCTCTTTGTTTCTAATGTTAATTACCGCTCCCCTTACTATGCTAATTGCAAGTGTTTTGTTAAAGGGTGTCATGCAAGACTCTATAAATACGTTTGGAACTGAGATATTTGTAAATGTGATTTAAGCTGATAGAAGTGGTATAAAGCTCACAATGTTGAAACATATTTAAAAAGAGGGGAATAGATAATTCTTTTTCGAGTACTCACAATATTGAATAATAAAAATGACTGTATTTTTATTTTTTGTTCAGTTTATTAGTTCAGCATAATGATGATGATCCTTTTGATTGAGATTTAGAGGACTTTGAATTCTTGCTAAATCCTTAGTCTAACCTTTTAAGTAAAGTGAAGCAATTAACATTTTCATTGAGCTTCAGAACCTATATTACTTATCCACATTTAATCTAGACACAGTTTAACATTCATTTCTATCCATAAAACCAAAAAAATATATGTATATTTTGAAGGTTTACAAAATACGAAGTTTCCTTTCAAAGCCTGTATAAAATCATGTTTGAATCAGTTATGTAATGCATTTTACATTCATTTAATTAATCATTTCAGTAAATTTGCCTAGAGGTAGATTCTGGTAAGTATTCTATTTAAGTAAAATCTCTTTTGGGTTGACTTTCTTATGATTTCATGGACTTATCCATGCTGCTTTTTTGGCGGCAATATGAAAGTGGTTGGCATTGTCTTCATTTGCGCAAATTTTCCATAATGTCTTCAACCTGGTATTCCCCTGAGACCTTCCCTTGAAATACTAATTAGGGCCAGTCACTTTTTGTTTCTAAGCCCAGGCAAGTCTACTGAGGTGTTGCATCTTCTGAGGCATTATTTCATGGACTGCTTGCTTAATTAGCCAATTAAACATGTTCTCTGTCAAGTAAATATAGCATTTTCACTCTGTGAGGATTGCCCTTTCAGAGGAGCTGTTTACTATTGTTTCTTCTTATATTGCATTATCCTTTTGCTATACTCACCATGCTACTCTTATACTAGAAACAGATTTTGTTCCCTTTGACTCTTATGTCTTGATCTATTTCAAAATGTCTGAGTTTATGTAATTCTCCAGGAATAAGGCTGGATAGTTGGCCAGACCGAAGAGTTTATCTTTATAAGATAAATAGTTATTATTTTGCTAAAGAATAAAGTAGATAGAAGTTTTTTTATACATAGGAAAGGATTTCTGGAGCCAGAAGCTAGTCTCTAACTCTTCTGTCAATATATCTGACAAAGGGCTGAATTCAATTTTAAGGCAGAAATAGACACTTAATATAGTTGTATTTGGAGTGGAGTTATTTAAAATGTTCCATGCAAGGACTGAACCATACATAGAGCAGGCAGTTCTGGTGGATAAAAGAAAGGTGTGGGAAAATAAAGGAAAGGGTGAATGGGTGAGTGGAATTGGTACATGCAGCAATAGTGTGTGTGCCAGCAAGAGAAAGAAAGGTGTGGAAATACCAGGTTTGAAGTGGGCAGCTAGATGGATATGGTGCATTTGATTTCAAGTACATCAGTGGCAACAGTGACGTACAGCAAAGAGAAAGGAGGAAGTAGGAAAATTGAGATTGGGGCAGTTGCACAGGCCTACATTGCAGAGGAAGTGTTGAGAGAACGGTGAGATGCTGTAGTCTTTCCTTCTCACCTGGTAACCGTTTTCTGGATTTGCCTTGGCCCAAAGTGCATTTGTTCCAGGTTCCCCTTCATCTGGACAGTGACCTCACTTAGAATGGTTCAGCTGAACCATCTAGCCATAGTGTCCCATGCATGGAACAAAACATATTGTTCATTGAATATGTTTCTAACTTAGAGCTGATATTACTGAGCTGTTAAAGACAAAACTTCAGAAATTAATTTAAAAGATTTTGAAGAGTGCTTATTAAATCTTAATGCTGATCTGAGATGTTAAAGACAATACTTTAGAAATTATTTTAATTTGAAAAGTGCTTATTAAATCATAATGCTGATCTAAGAATACATGTTGTTGGCTTTTTAAAAATACACCAGAGATGCTGCAGATTTATTTTGCGCTTTCACTGAAACTTAATATTTTTACATCTTAGCTTTTCCCATTTCTTATTCATTTCTTCTTCTATGAACCAGTGATATCTTTTTGTTTCCTTTGCTTGCTATTGTTACCAAATTGGTACACATGTACATTTTTTAGGATTTATAAATTGTACACCCAAATTATCAGAAAATGGTCTCTCTCGCACTGAATTATTTGATAGGCAAATAATAATTGGTGCATGTTGATTATGTGTGTCTAAAATATGTAATAGAGAAATATAACGAGAGAAAACTAGTTTTGGTAGTGATGTTAGCTAAAGGTGCGAATGATTGATGAGGAAAGACAGAGTTATATAAATTTGTATTTGGTTTGGCATTTAATACAAGGAGTTGTGTTCTCTGCATATTTGAAATAATCTTTTTATACATAGATTGACAATTATTTGATCCAGAGTAGTTAGAATTTCTACCTGTTAGTAATACGTATTGTGTTTCACTAATTATTTATGTTTGGTTTTTTTAGACACCAGAAGAAATCTCTCATCATCTTCAGAACATAGTATATTTTGGTAAACACATCATGAAGCACTTTTTTGGGGAGAAATATGTTCATCATGGGGTAATTATTATTTTCTTATTTTTTTAAAACAAGCAAAGTTTTTTTTCTTGCAATGTTTATAGCCTCAGGTAGTCAGCTTGATTTTGACAGAAAGAAAAAATATGTATTTTAACTTATATTCAGATGACATATATGGAAGATAAAGCAATGGACAAAACTTCTGTTGTATACATTCAGAATAGTTGCCTTAAATTTTAAGTTTCCTGCAGTAACAAGAGGACGAGCACTTGAATGTGGCTTTCCATGATTCTGCCATTGATCATTTACAGTTACCCCTTTTTAAAGGAATGGGGTAGAAATTGTACATGATAAACTTTAAAAAATATTGATATCGTGGGTCATGAAATGATTGGGTGAAAACATTTTGTGAATAAAAATATTACCTGTATCCTACTTCCACATGAAAAGGTGTAAGCTGTAAATTGAGCATTATTGAAATATAAATTTAAAAACACCATCAATCGTGTAATTGATAGGAACAAAATTCAAAGGACAAGGATGCAGGCTTTCCTTATATATTTCCCTCATTATCTTAATATTCTTTTATACTATGCTTTCTACCAAGACATGCATTCAAAGCTACTAGCACAATAGTAGTAAAATAAAAACAAATCTGTAGAATTTAAGCAAATACTTTTAAAAAGTTAAGTATTCCTTGGCTTTTGTCCATTCATTCAGTGACTGTTCAAATTACAGTGATGCTGAAAAAAATGGATATATGACTGGTCCTCAAAGTTAAGGTCATTGCAGCACTCCCATGGTGATGTGATTGCGAGCTGGATGTTTATGTGCCTGGCTCACAATTATATAGCCTGCACCATCTTCCCATGATTTAAGCACAACCTGTGCCAGTCCTCTCTTAGGCCCTCCCTCAGCCTCTCTCACCCTCTTGCAGTATCCCCATGTTCCTTACCCAGGACTCCCAACACTTTCTGTTTAATGGCCTGCACCTCTTGGGATTATCAGGCAACTGGGACTGCTCTGGATTGGCATCACTAATCGCTGCTGTCACATGATGTCACATTTTATTACCACTTCGCTTAGTTACTCTCCCACATTTCCTTATCTGTCTTTGACTTAGAGCATGTTTTTCTTTTTCACCAGATTAACCTTCATTTTATTTTTCTAATTCATTATTGACATCAGATTACAAATCAACTCTATCCAACATATAAAAAATATTCTCGTAGGTATTATAAAGTTGATTTCAGTCCTTCATCAAAAAAGGCTGTTTATTAAATATTATTAAAAATGAAACAAATGCAGAAAGTGTATTTAAAGATCACATTTCCTGTGCCACTAGCCAGGAAAGGGAGTGGAATTGGGGGACACCTTCTCTAGTCTTCTCCTTCAGTTGGAAAGTTGAGTTTGGATGATTCATGCATTAGTGGCTGCTTGCTCTTGACTTATAAACTTAAGCAGCTAACTATTTTATAAATTTTGATTGGTTTTGAAAATGGGATCACATAAATATTTAGTAATGAGGGATAGGAGAGAGATACAATAATGTTTAGTGTATAACAAGCATTGGGATCAGGAATTATTCCCAAAGTTAGTAGTTATTACTAAAAATATTATATAACCAAAGGAGTTTTT
This sequence comes from Vipera berus, assembly GCF_964194415.1. NCBI lineage: Eukaryota > Metazoa > Chordata > Lepidosauria > Squamata > Viperidae > Vipera > Vipera berus. The sequence goes on from NC_138203.1 coordinate 225,240,948, forward strand.
GTATTCCTTTTCTAGGGAGAGGTTGGCAAACATTATTATTCAAAGCTGACTATTGAACTAAATTGAACTGAACGCGGAACTTTAAGGCAGTATTCTCCCCTTCTTTTTTTCACCTTTTCACCCAAAGGTTCCTCCAGGCATGTTTACTCAGCAGTCATTTTTATTTGAAAATGGTGTCTCCTTGCTATGCATATATATATAGCAATTTCTTCCGTAAACATGTTATTATATAGTTTTTTAAATTGTTTTATAGGGCAGCTTCAATTATTACCGACTGATATAAAGAATATAAAGAAAAAAGTAGCCCTTGTTTGGGAACTTCAGTTGATTCTGGCAAAATGGTTACTTAGTGACACAGTCACTAAACAAATCACATGAGAGAGAGAGAGAGAGAGAGAGGGAGGGAGGGAGGGAGAGAGAGAGAGAGAGAGAGAGAGAGAGAGAGAGAGAGAGAGAGAGAGAAGATTGCTGGTTGCTGCTGTCTCATTTAAAGTTCTATTGTGCAGCAATTCCAGTGTTACTCTCAGTCTGGCATGCTTTACTGTCAGGTGCAAAAATTGGGTGTAAGTGCACATATTGGTTGGAAAGTGATTTTTATATTACTGTTTACTACACGTTATTACAATCGTATTTGTGAACAGTCATTATCCAAGTCGGTTGTTAAATGGGGATTACCTGTATTACACTGTTTACATATAGCAATAGGAATTATCATCAGTTTAATAAAAAATATTTAAACATCTTTTAAATCTTTTAGGAAGTTGTCCAGCTGTCTTTGGACTTTGTGAAACAGCTTTGCTTAAAGATCCAGGCAGAGAGGCCAGGTAAGAAATTAAAATAATGGCACAGCTATTTGAACATAAAGTTGAAACAGTATTTTCTGAAACTTAGCTAATCTCAACTCATGCGCAAGTAGATTCAGTTTTCTTGAAAAGAGTACAGAAATGTGGTTTGCCCTTGTCTTCTAGGTTTTTCCCCCCAATTTCCCAATCTAGTTTATTGCCCTGTTATTCCCTTGAAATCTTCCGTACAAGAATTATTACTACCGCTGAGAATAAGAAAATTAGCTTTATGTAGATTATAACCACATGATTCTTGTCTTGTGTTTAGCCCCAAATTTTTAATGGTGTAATTACATTCACGTGACAAGCAGATCTTGCTTATAGAATTAATTGTTCAGTTATTAGAAAAAACATTGGTGTTGCCTTCAGTATAGGTAGGTAGTTCTCGATTTACAACTATTCTTTTAGCATCCGGTCAAAATTACAGTGGCAATGAAAAAAGTGACTTACAACCAGTCTTTGCAGTTAATGACTGTTGCAGAAACCCTGTGGTCAGATGATCAAAATTTGGGTATTTGACAACTGACAGGTACTTACAGTGGTTGCATGTGATTGTCACTTGCAACCTTCCCAGCTAGCTCCCAACAAGCAAAGTGAGGGAAGCCAGATTCACTTAATGACCACATGATTCACTTAACAACTGCAGTGATTAGCTTTATAATCATGGCAAAAAGGTCATAAAATTGGACGCGACTCACTTAACAACTACCTTGTTTAGCAATGGAAATTGTAGTCTCAATTGTGGTCATAAGTCAAGTTCTATCCGTACTCTTTTCATACAGTGGAGCTAAACAAACTGAGATTTCAGAATTGTATATTGTCTTCTGAAACTCAATTCTTGGGTCCCTCCAGAAATTTTAGTTTCTAATGTGCTGTATGGAACAATAAGGTTAATTATATTTACTGTAATTTCAATTCAACACAAGTTAAATTATGCCAAATTTAGCCTTTGTTCTCAAGCTAAATTTTTGGAGTTTACCCCTATAATGCCTCTTTGCTGCCAAGTATGTTCCTGAAAAGGTTTGTGTAGCTTGATCTATTAGTTTATATACCTGTCTAGATACTTGAATACACTGGCTTCTGTTTTCCCCTGCTGTCTCTCATTTCATGTTGGAATTGGATTTTCCATTGTTAATAAGTGTTGAACACATAATTAACTGGGACACAAATACTTCATTACAGTTGTAATTGTATGTGTGTGTATACACACACACACACACACACTCAGGACAATACAAGCAGGTTAGGCCAGCGAATAGGCAAATAGTGTATTTCCTTTTTCAGAATAACTTGCCCTTTTAAAAGAGAAAAATGTAGCAGTATAATAGCATATTGTTTGATGCTAGAACTGGTTCAATTTGTATTTGATTGCAAAATAATAATAAAAAACCCACATGGGCTTTGCTGCAATAGGAAGCACATCTCTTAAATATTTTCCCCAAAGTTGGATCAAAATTTATTTAGTTAATGGAGTATAATTTATTTGTGCCTATTATATTTATTGGGTGAATAATTAACATCTCTAACATCTAACACATCGCATATTTGATATTATGTATGGGATAGATTATTTGTTTTTATTTCTGTTTTTACATTAAGTAGACACCTTTCTCCAGCATAGTATAAACCAAAATAAAGACTATCTTGACTTGAGTTTGATTGTTTGTGATTAAATAAATGTAGCGCCACCCCTGAAGGGACCGCTAAAGTCTGGGCCCTCCTGACCTCCTCTTCGGCTGGCTGCCAGCCCAAGGGGTCTCTCACGTTGGCACCTCTGCCTGACAGGGCACGTAGCACGGTGATGCTCAGTCACGGTCAGCAGCCACGCACATGGGGCAGTGATGGTCGATCTCTCTCGAAGGTAACTCATGTGGAATGATGATAGTTGATCTCAGGCAGAAAGAGCTTACAGGAGGGCAATGGTAGTCAGTTCCTGGTAACAGTCGGTGTACCACGATGGTAGTCAGTTCCTGGTAACAGCAGCTTGCGTAACACAATGGTAGTCAGTCTCTGGTAACAGCAACCTGCTTAGGACAACGTTAGCCAGTCTCTGGTAACAGCAACTTTTCTATGACGATGGTAGTCAGCCTCCCGGTGACAGCAACTTGCCTAAGATGCTGGTAATCAGTCCCCTCTCTGGAGCTCACAGGGGCCCTCCTTTATCCACTCTTCTTGTCTCTCTCTGCCCTCACTATACGTAATCTCCCCCCTTCCTTATCTCCTTTTTGCCTCCTCCAGCTGATCCTATAAAAACCCTTCTACTCCCCACTAAAAGACATACCCTCAACCCGGTCAAACTCTTTCCTGGCTCCCCCTCTGCCCAGCTTGCTCCAACAAGGGTGAAGAAATAAAACTCCCCAACCTACCCTCTCTCCCTCTAACTTCAGCAAGTTACTCTCGCTCGCTATCCCCCCCTCTTCGTCCAGCTTGCCTGCAACAAAGCAGAAAAACACAAAGACCCCACCTTCTTACTCTCTATCTCTTTGCTCAGCTGGCCCTGGACTGCAGGCTCCAATAAGGTACTCTTTTTTTTCTTCCTCAGCTGGGTGTGCTTGACGTCCAGCTAAACGCCACCTTCCAGTCTCTTTCCTCTTCCACGTCGGTTTCCTCCTCTCTTTTCTTCCTTCCTCAGAACTACGCCCCGTCGCCAGACCCACAGCAGCCGCCGGAGCTCCTCATTTCCCTGCCGGATCAGTAGGGCTCCCGCAAAACCTCTCAGCCGGCCCCATTCTCACCCGAGCTCCACTACATAAACATGTCCTATTGGTTATTTGGTATCAATATGGAAGTGTCCAACCACTGCTTTACTTCTGATTTTTTTCCAGCTTGCCTATAAATAATAATAATAATAAATAAATAATAAACCTTTATTGTCAAAGTACAACATGTGTACATTGAGATTAGCTGAGCCTCCCCCCGTGCTCTCTTCCCCCCAACACACAGTGACAACAAACCCTCCATCCCACCACACTATGTGAACCAACTACACCACACACCGGCCTCCCAAGTCAATTTTGCATAAGATTATGTCCCATTTAAAAGCCTAACAACCCACGGATAAAAGCTATTTTTCAGCCTGTTGGTACGGCTGGCTATATTCCTATATCTCCTACCGGATGGTAGGAGAGTAAAGAGATACCGTCCAGGGTGTGAGTCATCCCTGAGAATCTTCCTCACTCTTCCAAGGCAACGAGCCCTGGCGATGTCATCCAGTGGTGTCAGGGAACAGCCCACAATGTCTTGTGCTGTGCTCACTACCCTCTGTAATACTTTCCTATCCGCGGCTGTCAGACCAGCATACCAAACAACAATACCATACGAGAGGACTCTCTCTATAGTAGACCGGTAAAAGAGGGTCATTAGCTGTTGTTCTACCCTGTTCTTCTGCAAGACCCTAAGAAAGTGAAGCCTCTGTTGGGCCTTTCTAGCCACCTGAGTTGTGTTAACTTTCCAGGTCAGATCTTCACAGAGGTAGACTCCCAGAAATTTAAAGGAGGAAACTCTCTACACAGTTCTCTCCGATGTAAAGTGGGGCAGATTCCTCCTTTTTTCTCCAGAAGTCTAACACCATCTCTTTCGTCTTGCCGATGTTTAGGTGCAAGTTGTTGTTACTACACCATATGGATAGTTTTTGTACCTCCGCCCTATATGCTGTCTCATCCCCACCTGTACACCTAAATGTAGGATCCTAATCTTCCCTCCCAGACTAAATGAGGGCTGAGTTGATTAATCATTTACATTTTTACAATCATCCAAGATTGATTAGAAGATACTTATTTACTTTTGAAACAAGTTGATATTTCAAACCTTCTTAACACTTAACCTGTCTACCATGTAGCCGAACTTCATATCATGATTCAAAATCCAAAGTAAATGTTAATATCTTGTATTTTTCAGATAATTACTTCAGAGAATTTTTCAGCACAATTGCTACATAGATGCTGGAACATTTGTATAATTGAATTAAGCCATATCCTATTATTTTGGCAAATATTTCATTTCCCCCCAAGACTACTTACAATTTTTATTGAACACTTTTACATGAATGAAAGGTTTATTATTTATGAAAACATAAATAAAAAAATAAACTGGAAAATATAAAAGAAAAAGTGTAAAAAGCAATACAGATAACGAAAAGAGAAACTAAACAAGATAATTAAAGAAGTGGCTTCCAGTCTTCATTGCAACATACTATCCCTCCTTCATGGATTACTGCCTTGTCGTGGCGAAGGGGCTTGCGTAATTCAATGAAGCTATGAGCTATGCCGTGCAGGGCCACCCAAGACGGACAGGTCATAGCCGAGAGTTCTGACAAAACGTGATCCACTGGAGAAGGAAATGGCAACCCACTCCAGTATCTTTGCCATGAAAACCCTATGGACAGTACCAAAAGGCAAAACGATATGACGCTGGAAGATGAGCCCCTCAGGTCGGAAGGCGTCCAATATGCTACTGGGGAAGAGCAGAGGGCTAGTACTAGTAGCGCCAGAAAGAATGAAGCGACTGGGCCAAAGCCAAAAGGACGCTCAGCTGTGGATGTGTCTGGTGGTGAAAGGAAAGTCCGATGCTGTAAAGATTTTTTTCTCCATAGGAACCTGGAATGTAAGATCCATGAATCAAGGAAAGCTGGACGTGGTCAAACAAGAGATGACAAGACTGAACATCGACATCTTAGGTATCAGCGAACTAAAATGGACAGGAATGGGTGAATTTAATTCAGATGACCATCAGGTATACTACTGCGGACAAGAATCCCTCAGAAGAAATGGAGTAGCCTTCATAGTCAATAAAAGAGTAGGAAAAGCAATACTGGGATACAATCCTCAAAATGACAGAATGATCTCAGTTCGAATCCAAGGCAAACCATTCAATATCACAGTAGTCCAAGTCTATGCCCCAACCACCAGTGCTGAAGAGGATGAAATTGACCGGTTCTACGAAGCCCTACAGCACCTTATAGAACTAACACCAAAAAATGATGTCCTTATCATCATGGGGGATTGGAATGCTAAAGTAGGAAGCCAAAAGATAACTGGAATAACAGGCAAGTTTGGCCTTGGAGTACAAAATGAAGCAGGGCACAGGGTGATAGAATTTTGTCAAGAGAATACGATGGTCATAGCAAACACTCTTTTCCAACAACCCAAGAGACGGCTCTACACATGGACATCACCAGATGGTCAACACAGAAATCAGATTGACTATATGCTCTGCAGCCAAAGATGGAGAAGCTCTATACAGTCAGTAAAAACAAGACCAGGAGCTGACTGTGGCTCAGACCATGAGCTTCTCCTTGCAAAGTTTAGGCTTAAACTGAAGAAAGTAGGGAAAAGCACTAGGCCACTCAGGTATGAATTAAACCATATCCCTGTTGAATATACAGTAGAGGTGACAAATAGATTTAAGGAATTAGATCTGATAGAGTGCCTGAAGAACTATGGACAGAGGTTCGCGACATTGTACAAGAGGTAGCAACCAAAACCATCCCAAAGAAAAAGAAATGCAAGAAAGCAAAATGGCTGTCTGAGGAAGCTTTGCAAATAGCTGAGGAAAGGAGGGAAGCGAAAGGCAAGGGAGAAAAACATAGATACGCCCAATTGAATGCAGAATTCCAGAGAATAGCTAGAAGAGATAAGAATGCCTTCTTAAATGAACAGTGCAAAGAAATAGAAGAAAACAATAGAATAGGGAGGACCAGAGATCTTTTCAAGAAAATTGGAGAGATGAAGGGAACGTTTAATGCAAAAATGGGCATGATAAAGGACCAAAATGGCAGGGACCTAACAGGCAGAAGAGATTAAGAAGAGGTGGCAAAATTACACAGAAGAACTATACAAGAATGAGCTTAACGTCCCTGATAATCACAATGAGGTGGTCACTGACCTCGAGCCAGACATCCTAGAATGTGAAGTGAAGTGGGCCTTAGAAAAGCTGAGCAACAACAAAGCTAGTGGAGGTGACAGTATTCCAGCTGAGCTATTCAAAATCTTAAAAGACAGTGCAGTAAAAGTGCTACACTCAATTTGCCAGCAAATTTGGAAAACTCAACAGTGGCCACAGGATTGGAAAAGATCAGTTTACATTCCAATTCCAAAGAAAGGCAGTGCCAAAGAATGTTCAAACTATCGCACCATTGCACTCATTTCTCATGCTAGTAAAGTCATGCTTAAAATCCTACAAGCTAGACTTCAGCAGTATGTGGATCGAGAACTACCAGAAGTACAGGCAGGATTTCGAAGAGGCAGAGGAACTAGAGATCAAATTGCCAACATACGCTGGATCATGGAGAAAGCTAGGGAGTTCCAGAAAAACATCTACTTCTGCTTCATTGACTATGCTAAAGCCTTTGATTGTGTGGATCACAACAAACTGTGGCAAGTTCTTCAAGAGATGGGAGTACCAGACCATCTTATTTGTCTCTTGAGAAACCTAAATGCGGGTCAAGAAGCAACAGTGAGAACTGGACACGGAACCACTGATTGGTTCAAAATTGGGAAAGGAGTCCGGCAAAGCTGTATACTGTCGCCCTGCCTATTTAACTTATATGCAGAGCACATCATGAGAAAGGCAGGGCTAGATGAATCAAAAGTTGGAATTAAGATTGCCGGAAGAAATATCAACAACCTAAGATACGCAGATGATACCACTCTAATGGCAGAAAGTGAAGAAGAACTAAAGAGCCTCTTGTTGCGGGTGAAGAAGGAGAGTGCAAAACTTGGGTTGAAACTTAACATTAAGAAAACCAAGATCATGGCATCTGGCCCTCTCAATTCCTGGCAAATAGATGGGGAAGAAATGGAAGTAGTGACAGATTTTATTTTCCTGGGCTCCAAGATCACTGCAGATGGGGACTGTAGCCAAGAAATTAAAAGACGCTTGCTCCTGGGGAGGAAAGCCATGGCAAATCTAGACAGCACACTAAAAAGCAGAGACATCACCCTGTCAACAAAAGTGCGTATAGTCAAGGCTATGGTCTTCCCAGTTGCAATGTATGGCAGTGAAAGTTGGACCATAAGAAAGGCTGAGCGCCAAAAAATTGAGGCCTTTGAACTATGGTGCTGGAGAAGACTCCTGCGAGTCCCTTGGACTGCAAGGCGATCAAACCGGTCAGTCCTAGAGGAGATCAATCCTGACTGCTCTTTAGAAGGCCAGATCCTGAAGCTAAAACTCAAATACTTTGGCCACCTAATGAGAAGGAAGGACTCACTGGAGAAGAGCCTAATGCTGGGAAAGATCGAGGGCAATAGAAGAAGGGGACGACAGAGAATGAGGTGGCTGGATGGAGTCACTGAAGCAGTAGGCGTGAGCTTAAATGGATTCCAGAAGATGGTAGAGGACAGGAAGGCCTGGAGGAATGTTGTCCATAGGGTCGTGATGGGTCGGACACGACTTCGCAGCTAACAACAACATCCCTCCTTCCTTTCTAAGATTACATTACAATGATCACTTGTATCCCATTTTCAGCCCTTTTTAATTTACAAATCCAAATGTTACCCTCATTTTTTTCCATTTTCAACAAAAAGTCCATAAAGGGGTTACAGTCTTTTATAAAAGTATTTAAATTTATCTCAAACAAACCAATCAATTCTGTCATCTGTGAAAATTTTGCCATCTTTACATCCATTCTTCTATTACCGGTACTTTTAGGAAACATTTCAGACATGCATTTTAAAATGCAATAACATGCTTTGTGTAAAATGCAGATGGCATTCAACTTAGAAATGCATTTGATTGAAATTTGTTTTGGCAGTTTTGGGAAAGTAATAACAAAGTTATTGGTCTCCTGTATTGAATAACATGGAAAGTTTATGTGTGTTGAGCACAATAGTATGTTCTGTGTTTGTATTCCACCCTTCCTTCCTTAAAAGAGTTCAAAGCAGAATTTATACACTCTCAACTATGCCTGTGAGTCTGTGCTTATTTGGTAATTTGTAGGGATTTCATTGTGAGTTTCCCATATTGAAATCCAGGAATGACACTATTCAAGCATACAGTCATAGCGGAAATTGTTGGCACCCCAGAAATTTTTCCAGAAAATCAAGTATTTCTCACAGAAAAGTATTGCAGGAACACATGTTTTGCTATACACAAGTTTATTCCCTTTGTGTGTATTGGAACACAACAAAAAAGGGAGGGGGAAAAAGCAAATTGGACATAATGTCAAACAAAACTCCAAAAATGGGCTCGACAAAATTATTGGCACCCTTTCAAAATTGTGGATAAACAAGATTGTTTCAAGCATGTGATGCTCCTTTAAACTCACCTGGGGCAAGTAACAAGTGTGGGCAATATAAAAATCACACCTGAAAGCAGATGAAAAGGAGAGAAGTTCACTTAGTCTTTGCATTGTGTGTCTGTGTGTGCCACACTAAGCATGGACAACAGAAAGAGGAGAAGAAGACTTGAGAACCAAAATTGTGGACAAATATCAACAATCTCAAGGTTACAAGTCTATCTCCAGAGATCTAGATTTGCCTTTGTCCACAGTGCGCAACATTATCAAGAAGTTTGCAACCCATGGCACTGTAGCGAATCTCCCTGGTTTTGGACGGAAGAGAAAAATCGATGAAAGGTTGCAACGCAGGATAGTCCGGATGGTGGATAAGCAGCCCCAAACAAGTTCCAAAGGAATGCAAGCTGTCCTGCAGGCTCAGGGAGCATCAGTGTCAGTGCGAACTATCCGTCGACATTGAAATGAAATGAAACGCTATGGCAGGAGACCCAGGAGGACCCCACTGCTGACACAGAGACATAAAAAAGCAAGATTATAGTTTGCCAAAATGTACTTGAGTAAGCCAAAATCCTTCTGGGAAAACGTCTTGTGGACAGATGAGACCAAGATAGAGCTTTTTGGTAAAGCACATCATTCTACTGTTTACCGAAAACGAAATGAGGCCTACAAAGAAAAGAACACAGTACCTACAGTGAAATATGGTGGAGGTTCAATGATGTTTTGGGGTTGTTTTGCTGCCTCTGGCACTGGGTGCCTTGAATGTGTGCAAGGCGTCATGAAATCTGAGGATTACCAAAGGATTTTGGGTTGCACTGTGGAGCCCAGTGTCAGAAAGCTGGGTTTGCGTCTGAGATCTTGGGTCTTCCAGCAGGACAATGACCCCAAACATACGTCAAAAAGCACCCAGAAATGGATGGCAAGAAAGCGCTGGAGAGTTCTGAAGTGGCCAGCAATGAGTCCAGATCTGAATCCCATTGAACACCTGTGGAGAGATCTTAAAATTGCTGTTGGGAAAAGGCGCCCTTCCAATAAGAGATACCTGGAGCAGTTTGCAAAGGAAGAGTGGTCCAAAATTCCGGGTGAGAGGTGTAAGAAGCTTATTGATGGTTATAGGAAGCGACTGATTTGAGTTATTTTTTCCAAAGGGTGTGCAACCAAATATTAAGTTAAGGGTGCCAGTAATTTTGTCCAGCCCATTTTTGGAGTTTTGTTTGACATTATGTCCAATTTGCTTTTTTTTCCTCCCTTTTTTGTTGTGTTCCAATACACACAAAGGGAATAAACCTGTGTATAGCAAAACATGTGTTCCTGCAATACTTTTCTGTGAGAAATACTTGATTTTCTGGAAAAATTTCTGGGGTGCCAACAATTTCGGCCATGACTGTATAAGATTTTTTTCTCAAATAAAAAATATTGAAATGCTGATGGCTTTTTGTTTTGTAGCTGTTTTAGAACTTTTGAGAGATTTGCTGTATTTTCTAAAAAATCTTTCTCAGTTAATATATTATGCTTTTATTGGATATAAACATACATACCATAATGTCTGTATATCCATAATTTGAGCCTGATTCCTTGTAGGGATTTGACTGATCATAGAAAATGGTATTAAAGATAGGAAATTTGTTAGTATAAATGGAAGGGCAGGCCTGAACCATTCACATTAACTATATGAGGGAGTAGTTGATGGCTGTGTGTTTATTTGTAGTACTCAAAAAGTTGAAGTATTAAACATGGGTATAAGCAGTTACTTCTTCTTTTTCTTTAGAATCACGCTGTGATAAAGACATGGATTATCTTAGTGGTTATGCTTTGTGCCTTCCTAATCTCACCAGGATGCATTTTGTTGAACATCGCCCTAAACTTTGTATAGAAATTAAGGTGAGTACATCAGGAATTTGATATAATCAATACTTTGTGTTCACATTGTTGCTATTATACCACTTTAATTTTATTAGCTGAATGAATGAAATGTTAAACAATGTCAAAACATAATTTTACTGTTTGGTTTCCATTAGAGGAAGTAACTATAAGGATGAAATGGTATTTTACAACTTATTTAAAGTCATAAAAAGTTTTGAAGCCCATTTCAAACAGGCAAAATTATTTAGAATAAAACTATAACATAGATCATTTTGTATACCCATCCTGATGGCTACTTCTCACAAAGGAAGTAAAATGAAACTGTGTTCTTAGAATGATTTTGTTCCAGCATTCCTCCTTAATGACATCAAATACATTGAAATTATTCTTCTTTTTTGGGTGGCACTTATGCAGATTTAAATATTTGAAAATTTGAAATTTGAACAATTGAAAAATGTTAGAGCCATTTAGATTTATGCCAAATACTTCTGGGAATATATCAAATGTTTTATAGCATGAGTAAAATAAATATTTCTGTTCTTTGTGTGGATTAGGGGTAGAAGGTTTGTGTATTGCTTTTCATAAGACTTCACCAAAAGATTGAAAGACCCTAAAGACCTTATTAGTTATTGGGAGGGCATGGGGGGTTGTATTAGTTTTAAATACAAAGGGAAGGTGTTCTAAATTTTAAACTGCATTTATTCTTGCAGCCAAAATGTGGATTTCTCCCCTTTTCCAGTCATGTTTCACAAGAGATAAAATATAAAGTTTGTCGTTACTGCATGCACCAGCATCTAAAGGTAATGTACAACTTAAGTGAATTGTAAGCTTTTGATAAGAGTGTTCTGTACCAGCCTGCTACCGGCCCTGCAGAAAAGGCAGGGACAACCCCTTTTACAAGAAGGCAAGAGGCTGGAACTAAGCCTGCCAAATTTATTAACATAAAAACATAAACAGAGCAAACAGCAAAGAGAGCAAACATGAACCATGAAACAGGAGCTATTCAAACGGTTGCCTTCAGCAAACCAGCCCTCCCACGCATTCCCCTTTTATACAGTTCAGGGCGTGGCTTCTCTCTGCCTCCTTCCGAGGTGCCCCATTGCCTTCCTCTGTTTACTCCTGATTGACTGCCTCCTGCGTCGGGCGTCCTTGAACAGGGCCAGCTGTGGGTCATCTTCATCCACGCTGTCAGGCTCACACAGCTGGGTCTGCGTCGTGACCAGATGGGAGGGGCCTGGCTGAGGGCTCTGTGGAGCCTCAATATTATTCTCAGCAAACTCTTTAACACCCCCCCTCCTCCTCCTCTGAATCGTCCGACCCAACTGCCAAACCCACAGGCTGACCCTGAATCACAACAAAGAGTGGAATTAATACTCCATTTGAATATGGCATATATAATTATTTATAAGTCAAAACTCACTTCATTTTCAGTTGTGAAGGCCATTTTATTTGCATTAATCCACACTTTCATGAAAGTGGAGGGAAATGCTTTTGTTGGGAAAAGTGTGAAGGAGAATGTTGGAGATTGTAACTTTCTTAAACTGGGAGGACAGGGAGACAAAAGGCAGGAGGGGAAGTGTCTGACAATATTGATGAACTCCCAGCTTGAACAGTTCCAGAAATTAAATTAGCTGGAAATTTGAGAAATAAATGAATGCATATTTGGGAAATCATATGTTCTGTTCGTCAACAGGTAGCAAAAGGAAAGTGGAAACATCTAAGTAAATATTGTCCTCTAGATCTATTCTCAGGGTAAGAAAGTATATTTCATATTTTTATGTATATTTCCTTTTTTATGCTGTTGCTGTTATTCTTAGTACTTGTTTTGAACAATTCTGCTATATGAAATCTTAAGAACTTCGCTCCAAATGTGAAATGTTTTAGTCTGTTAATCCAGAGGACCCCAACCTTTTGAGCACCAGGGACTGGTTCCATGAAGAGCTTTTTTTCTGTGGACCAGAGGGGGCATGGTTTTATGTATTGCCCCACTCAGGGGTGGGGTTATGTTAACTCTGGCAGGATGCTCAGGGGTGCAGGGCGACGCTAGCGCTGGTGGCATGTGCGCTTGCACTGGCCATCCCTTCACGCAGCCCGTGGCCAAGCGGTTGGGGACTCCTGCGTTAATCAGTATAGAGCTGCATGATTAAGGTTATTGAAAGAAGCTAATAATGTGCTAATTGGAAAAACAATTGGAACAATTTTTAGGAAAAAATGTGAAAAATATGGATCTTACAAATGACTTCTAAGTGGAACTATTTTAGGATTAAAGTGGGGAATAGTTCCAGTCATAAGATCGTAGAATTAGAAATAAAATACTGTGTTTGAAAGTAGATCTGATAGATCAGAGAGAATGTTTATTTTAGTGGTGGATTGGTTACACTTCATTTTAAATATTCAATTTTTTTATATGTATTTTAGAAATAAACAGCGAATGCACTTCGCCTTGAAAAATCTATTATATGAAGCACAGAATAATTTAAAAATATTTAAGGTAAGGTGCTCTGAATTTTTCAAGGAAGCTTTGGTTCCTCAGTCAGCCTATTTCACTTTATTATTTTTGTTCTAATCTAATGTGCTTAATTAGGAAGCAGCTTCTGAGGGTCCAAACTTCCATCTCCGTGACTTAATTAAAATAGCAATCAACACTTTGCTTACTGGGCAAATTACTTATACTGATGTTGTTTGAAATAATCCAATAATCCTTTCCCCTTTTTTATTTTCTGAAAATAATTCAGAAATGTGCTTAATGAACATGATTTGGAAGTTTAAAGTAGAGAAATGGTATAGAAGAGGAAGAGGGAATGTGACTCTGCAAATTTGGACAAAAGTATAAAAAATAATGAAAACTCTGACTGAGAATTATTAAGCTCATTTGAGAAAGCATACACTAGTTAGAAGCTGTAATAAGCATACATTTTTGGATGTCTATATGTCCCTTTGTGACAGTCTTGGATTGAAGTTGAGTAGGGATCAATTACATCAGGTTAGCATTTCTGTGATCCTACAGAAGACACAGACATCAAAGATTAGAGATACTGGGCTTCTTTGTTTTTTGTTTTTTTTTATTATTTATTTATTTATTATTTATTTTTATTACATTTATATCCCGCCCTTCTCCGAAGACTCAGGGTGGCTTACAAGCTTAGCAGTAGCCTTCATTCTATGTATATGCCTGCTTGTTAGGGCTTTCACACACACCCCAAGCGGCATTATTACAAAGTCAGCTTATTGCCCCCAACAATCTGGGTCCTCATTTTACCTACCTCGGAAGGATGGAAGGCTGAGTCAACCTTGAGCCTGGTGGGACTCGAACCTGCACTGATTGCAGGCAGCTGGTGTTACTTAAGGAGGCATCAGCCCACTGCTCCACCAAGGCTCTTATAAAGAAGGACTACAAGAAACTATGTTACATATGCAACATAGCTTCAGGTGTTTGAAGTCCAGCATTTAAATGCAAGGGCAGAGGTTAATTACTAGTGTAACCAGCCTCTCTTTTCATTCCAGTTTATCCTGTCTCCCCACTACGATTTGTGTGCCTTGTTAGGGTTGAATATGCTAGGCTAGCTGCCATTATCTTCTGCTGTGGAAGGCTGGAGTCTATAAAGTTCTTTGATGGAGTAGTTTCCTCCTGTAAATTTTTTCAAGGTTTTCTCCCTTCCCTCAGCCTTCCAGATCAGCTTCAGTCCCACAGCGTCTGTGCTGTTCATCAACCAGCTATGCTAGTAGCATAGCAATAATCTTTAGACTTATATACCCCCCACAGTGCATTACAGTACTCTGTATAGTTTACGATGTCAACATTATTTGTATATTGCCCCCAACAGCCAGGGGGGTCTTCATTTTAATGGCCTTGGAAAGATGAAGTTGGATCAACTTTGAGCCTCATCAGGATCAAACTCTAAGTTGTGGGCAGAGTTTGCCTGCACTTAACCACTGCACTCTAGGGCACCTATTTATATCTAATAGTGAATGAATGCCTGATGAACATCAGTTTCTATTTCAGCTTAAATTATTGCTGGCTGGCAGTGCCATTTCCTCTTCCTCCATAAGTAGGATGAAATCAATGTAACAATCTCTAGCATTTGCAGACCTACATTCATATTCAGAAGAGTTTTTTCATTCCAGTTTTGGTTGATTTCAGCCTGAGTCTTAATTAAATATTTTTTCTCTTTTGTAAATTATATCTTAATTTTTATATCTAGTATTGGATCAAGAAATGTACAGAGACTTTGATAGCTGTTCTTTGCTGTGATTAGGAGAGAGAAAAAATGAGGAAAGCAGTGAATTGGGCAGGGTCTTAAAACTTACTCTCTAGCTTCTGCTTTCATTTTCCAAATAAAACATTTCTCCTGCTTCATTTAATTTGTCTTGATGATCAAGTACTTCTATAGGGATCTATTATTTATCACTGAGTAAAAGCTTGGTGAAGTAGTTTCCAGCTAAGAATTACTTACACTCAGCTTTCCAGTTGAAAGATGCATTATCACACACTAATTATAATTCAGGTTGTCATAACATATGTATATTACTTTCACAGTATTCCCTTTCAGGATAGCAAATTATCAAAGTAAAGAGAAAAGCAAGAAGGAGTAAGTGAACGAAGGCAGGAGAGAGGAAAAAGAGAGAAAGACTAATTAAATCTAGTTTACACCAGCACCATACATTTTATCTGTTCATTAATTTCTATCCTTGGAATCCATTCTTATTTCTACCAAGTGCAAATATTGTCATATATTGGGTTTTGTTCTTTAAATTTCTCATTTTTTCTTTAATTTTCTCATTTGTCTTTGAGGATCTCATCAACTTTATTCAACCAGAATTTCCCCACACACACACACTTTTTCCCCATTTCTTCTCAAACATTTTCCTCACTTCTTTCATATATTTATTTTATTTTATTCTTTAAATTTCTAAGCTGCCCATCTCCCCTACAAGATGTTTCTGGGTGGCTTACAAATTAATATACCATTTGAGATTGGATTATTCATTCTCTCTTCAGAATTCTTTAATACTGGTTACTCACTTTTGCGTTCAATTCACACACATTCATAATTCATTACTGATTTCATCTTACAGTTTTACTACACAAAATTTCATGCCTAATATATTTAGCTTAGTTTTAAACTTTCTTTTGACACATGCAACTCTCACTTCCCTATTTTGAAGCATGAAGATGCTCTTATGTTCACTAAACATTACAAGTCTGCATTACAAATTCATCTTCTTGTTTTTATCACCATTTATATAACTTCCAGTCATTTATTGTATATTCTTTGGTATTTTATAAGTCAATTTTCAGCTCCATACTCTTTGAAGCACTGTTTAGCATTCTCTACAGCAAGGGTGTCAAATTCCCGTCCTGTGGGCCAGATGCGTCATGCCAAAACCGCGCTCACCCCATTGCCGGCAATGAAAAAAAAGTCGTGATACGTCACATGACATTGCGAGTTTGACACCCCTGCTCTACAGCCAGTGGTAATTCTCAGTCAAGTCCGTCATTAATTTTTTTATCCTTCTTTCCAGATTTGCAGATGTACATTTACAGTTTTTCTATAAAATTTTTCTTTCAGTTTCTACATCAATTTTATTAACCATATCCCTGAATTAACTTCACTCCTAATTTTCATTGACTTTTAACATTTTGATTGTTTGTATTGTTCATTGCTTTCCTAGCTATTGCCCTTTTCTGTGCACACCCATTATATACAGTCATACCTTTCATCATTCCACCAAGCATTCATTTTCATACTTCCTGCTAACATCAGTCCAGATATTAGCACTCTGTGACACAATTCTTTTTATTCTCTTCCAAAAGCTCTCTTACATTTAGTTACCATTCATTCTGTTGGGATTGTAATTTGTCTTGTAATGCTTTTCCTAAAGGACTTATGCTTTCTCTTCCTGAAGTTCTTCACTAATTTTTCATTTTTCCCCTTTGCCACACTATTTTTCCCCAAGTTCAGTTCTTGACAATATTAGAATACTATCTGCCATATTCAGAACATTTTATTAGGTATTCTTTATCTTAATAATGGAATCAATCTTTTTTTCTTGAATTACATTAAATCGGAATTTTTCATATTTTCCCCCAAAACTGATGCCATCATTCACTGGAATGTAACTATGACATTTATGATTTTTAATATAAATGATGCTACACTTCAATTGTTAGATGGCCTAGACCAGGGGTAGGCAACCTCGGCTCTTTTATGACTCATGAACTTCAACTCATGAACTTCAACTCCCAGAATTCCTGAGTCAGCTATGCATATGTGTGTGTGTGTGTGTGTGTGTGTGTGTGTGTGTGTGTGTGTGTGTATATATATATATATATATATATATATATATATATATATATATATATAGAGAGAGAGAGAGAGAGAGAGAGAGAGAGAGAGAGAGAGAGAGCTAGTCCATGTATAATATGCTAAATAAATATGAATTTACATCTTTATATATACTCAGAACAATCTTAATGGTAGAAATTCACACTTCGAAATATATTTTAGCCTTTTCATTCATAATTAAACCTATACCTACACTTCAGTGCATCTTATTCATCAATCCTTTCCCCCAAGATTAGACCTTCATTCAAATCTGTGGTTTTCTCCTTTCTTGCAGTTTCACGAACACACAACATAGCTACTTTTTTCTTCTTTTTCCTTCATTAATCTATTTACTTTACATTTACTTTTCTTACATTTTGAGTTGCAAAAAATATACAGTATGTTACTAGGTCATCACCTATAGATATCAAGTTCCAGTGCCCATCATGCCTTTGTTCTACCAAAGTGTAGACTAGATTACTAGCCATAGTTATTTCCATGCCATCTGCAGCATACTCTGATAAGATCAGGACCAATTAAGTTTTTCACATATTGGCTAATATTCTGTACATTTTTTAAAATTCTGGTTTTACCCCCAAATAAACTCATGTTATTTTGTGCAAGTTAGGATTTTAATTTAGAGACTATCTTGCAAGCCAACTTACTATTTTTTGCATCCCGCCTATGAAGTACTGGGAGTATAACCAGAAAGTATAGTTGGGATACCCCATTTACAACCGTTGAATTATTTTTGTTACTATTTTAAAAGTATTAATTAACTTCTTTTCTGTTACAGAATGGTGAATTAATTTATGGCTGCAAAGATAATGAGGATTCTCTCTCTGATTTGAATGAACTTGCTTGCCATTTGAAACCTTTCTTCTTTCCTTCAAATGGCCTGGTCAGTGGGCCTCATTGTACAAGGACAATTCTGAAAGAGTTGATCCACGTAATAACAACAATTTTACTGAGTAATACAGATACCTGTAAAGCAGGTGATTTGAAGACAGTTCACACCTCACAAGGAAGAAGCTATTGTGAAGCCAGTGCTTTCAGTAAAGAGCTAGTGCGGAATGGTAAGAATTTTTTTCCCTTTTGCTACAAGATATCTATGTCATTCTGGCCTCTTCACATCACAAAATATACTATTTAAAATTTGCTTTGTTTTTAGTTTTAATACAGAATTTACTTTGTATGCATTGGTTTAAAATACGAAAAAGTTCTGCTTTTTAAAAAAAGGATCAACTAGCCACTAAGGATGGCTGAGGTATTTTCCAGAGAGAAGAAATTAAGCAGAAAGCTACTAGTAACAGTTATCTCTGATTAACCTGAACTATTGATAAAAATATGAGAATAAACCTATTCCATTTTTTGCAAAAGTGATGCTTTTTGTAGTTTGTATGGTGTGAAATAAGCTACCCATCCTCTCAGTGCTATCTATAATTAGATTTCCCTTCTATTTTTCTTTTTTTACTACTACTGAGTTACACGCTGAACACTACATTGTGGCGTACGTCTGCAACATTAAGGAAATGCCATTGTTCAAGACATTAATGTCTTGAATTAATGACACTATAGAAAGCATAAAATGTATTTTAGGCATCTACTTTTCCAATCCAGAAACACTTAAATTATTGGTTTCTGTTAACCCAGAATATTTGTTTTATACTTGGTGCCACATTCATAATAAAATTATACTATAATATGAAAGAGATAATTCCATTATGTAAAATGTACTTTCATATACAGATTAGTTAAAGCAAATAGTCTGTTCTAATTATTCCTTCTCCTGAATAATCAGAGAAAAATCGAGCACATACAAAATAATGAAATATTATTTTTCTAAAACATTTCCCACAAATTCTGGACGAACTTAGACAACATTTTACGATACACTGTTTAGAATCATTTTCATAGAACCTTCTCTCGTATAGGGAAAGAACAATACAAATCTGATTTCACTGTTTCTCCTTTGGAAGATTTCTCTCAAACTAGAGCAAGAAACTGAACTGCAGAGCTTCTTTTTCCCATTTTTGAAATCTGTGTTTATATAGTAGAAGGATCACACCTAGATTCTCTCCTACGTTTGTGCCACTTGCTGTTTTTGGTCAGAGAGATTGGTATACCCACTGTAAAAACTGTTTGAAACTTATTCTTTTTAGCTAAAAACAAAGTAGAGACCTCTGGCTTGCCAAAGGGATGTCTCCTTTACAAAACACTTCAGGCTCAAATGCTGGATACACTGGATATAGAAGGGGTTTATCCTTTATACAACAGAGTTGAACAATACTTGGAAGAGTTTCCCAAAGAGAGGTAAGTTATACTTGGATTCAGATCGGCAAATTATTAGGGTCAGAGGAGACCTTAAGTATGCAGCATCTCTTAAAAACAATGGCTTTTTAACCCGTCTCAGTCTTAGTCTTTAGACTTTGGACTTGAAGAGTTAGTATGACCCTGTCACCTGACCCTAAACTGTACTATCCAACTATGTCTACAAATATACTATATCCAACTATAGTATGTCTGTTAAGTCTAAAATTTGTACCCTAAAACTGGGAAATTATTCAGTAGTTTGTCATAATAATGAGGATGTTTTCTCCATTAGCAAAGCAAAAAATGGTAATTGAAGTTTCTATCCCAATAGAAAAATAGCTTTTTTCCAGAAATATCTGAATCAATTGTTTAGATATAAACAAATTAGAAAATTTAATGTTTTGGGGTGTGTCTTCCTTCAGTTTTATTTAACAATTGTCAGAGAAACACTGCAAAGTGTTTATAATTCTAATTGATTTTAAGAATGAAGGTTTCTGCATTTTTCAAGAAAATTATGGCTATCTGGTTTCCTTCAGATGCAGTTTCTCGAAAATGAAAACTATTCTTGCTATGTATAAATATTTTATTTTTTACATGCTCATATCATATAGGTAATATGCCTAAACTTTAAAGAAAATGGGAATGACAATAAATATGGTGTAGGAAGAATATTTGTGTTCAGTCGTCATTCCCTTACCAAACCATATTGAGCAAACATCTTTCTACTTTTTTAAAAATTACATTTTTGTCTTTCTTGTTTATATGCTTTATTTACTTTATTCAGCTATTGCATTAGACATAATTTGGTGCAAATTCATTTATTTAAAATAAGGCCACCCAACTCCCAGTGACTGGTGGCATAAAAAAATAAAAATGAAATAGCCTAAGTGTACTGTTCAAGAATTTAGAACTTCTTGAAGTAGAACTGTGGTACATATTTTATGCAGTACAGTGTATATAGAAAGTACGTAACCCTATTAAAATGTCAGGCTTTTGAGATGTAAAAAAATCAGACCAAGATAAATCACTTCAACATTTTTTCCATCTTTCATATAACATAGAAGTTATGAAATCCAGTTTGAAAAATGAACTGAAATCTTTTAGGGGGGGAAATAATATGGTAGTAAGATCTATCTTGGTCTGATTTTTTTTTTGAAACTTAAAAACTTGGCATTTTAACAAGGATTTGTAGACTTTCTACTACACCATACATATTTGGCTTATAGTATTAATAGTAGGGACGTGGTGGCTCAGTGGGTTAGGACGCTGAGCTTGTTGATCAGAAGGTCGGCAGTTTGGCGGGTCGAATCCCGAGTATCGCATAACAGAGTGAGCGCCTGTTACTCGTCCCAGCTTCTGCCAACCTAGCAGTTCGAAAGCACGTAAAAATACAAGTAGAAAAATAGGGACCACTACGATGGGAAGGTAACAGCGTTCCGTGCGCCTTTGGCGTCTAGTCATGCCGGCCACATGACCACAGAGACGTCCTCGGACAAGCTCTGGCTTTGGCTTTGAAACGGAGATGAGCACCGGCCCCTAGAGTCGGAAACAAGTAGCACGCATGTGCGGGGGAAACTTTACCTTTTATTAATAGTAATGTGTTGTACACTTTTGGGGAACCAAAATAATGCTTTGGTTAAGTAAGCTATAATATGGAGAAGAAATATATTAAGAAGATAATCTAATGGAGGGTTCTTCTTCCTTAAATAGCTCAGTGCAAGCTGAGGCTATTCAGTGCACATGGAACTCTAGTTTATCATTAAATGTTGGAAGTGGGGTACCAGGGTGGTAAGAAACTTCAACTTTGAAAATAACATGCCAGGACCCTTTATTGAGGTCATTCAACACAACAAATAACCTTTTGCAGTCATCATGTCACAGGAAAACCAAAGGCAAAAGATTTATTTTGGAGAGTTCTTATTTTGCAAAGTTGCTTTTCTTCACAGTCTTATGTAATTTTAGGCAGCGGTCACTAGAGGGGACAGTAGCTTCACTTGTCATGCACTTGAACTGTGAGATTTGTGAAATAGCAACTGAAATGATTTTTGCAGTAGTTTCATGGTACAGAAATCTGGTTTACTTTCAGTTCTGGGACTGCATTTTACTTTATTTATTTTTTGAATGTAATTATTTTTTAGGAACGTACTACAGATTGATGGGCCTTATAATGAATCATCCTATGAGAAGTTACTAGATCGCTCAAGTGAGGATGATGGAACTATAGCGTATGCATTGACAAAGGTACCTACCTTATTTTGACATCTCATTTCTTGCTAAAGACACAGAAAGTTTAAAATGTAGCATAGTTAGTAACATATATTGTCCTTTGGAAAATAGAAAACAACACAGGATGCCTTGTTGAGCTCTCATTCTCTATAAACATGAACATTAGTTACCCTCTTCAACAAAATACTGTAGGATAAGGAGGAAGAAATTAAAAGATCATCTAGGCATGTACTCTTGATTTTGTATTGTGTATAATATTTTTATTTCCATTTCAATTTAATCCTGTCCTTGGGAAAGCTTTTACTATATTTACTTTCAAATATTGTGTACTGTTTTGAGAATATAAATATATATCAAGTAAAATTGAGATAGAAATAGAAATACATTTAATAACCTCCAGCTACACACAAACACGTATGTATGTATGTACATACATACTGGATAGTGTAATGGTTAGTGGCACCCTTTGATGTGGGAGACTGGAGTCCAAATCCCACCTGGCATCTACCTTACCAGTCAGGGTCTTTGGGCAAAGACCCCCTCCTAAAGCTTCACCTGTTTATCTCAAATATCAGAGTGACAAGAACTAGGAGAGTCATGCTGACTCAGATGTCACCCAGATTTACAAGGTCTGCAGTACCAGAGTCTGAAGGAGGAACTAGAGAGGATGTGGAAAATAGATGCTCAAGGGGTCCCAGTGATAGTAGAAGCCCTCAGGATTGTGACTCCTAAGTGAGGAGAGTGGCTCCAACAGATCCAAGGGACGACTTCAGAGCTCTCTGTCTAGAAGAATGCAGTGCTAGGAACAGCTAAAATACTGCTCAAAACCCTCCAACCCCCAGGTCTCTGGTAGATGATCTGAGATTGAGAAAGATACAAACCACCCATAAGGGTGAGAAGGGTTTTTTGTGGTTAGATAGGTGATAGCTAGATGATTAGATAGATAGATAGATAGATAGATAGATAGATAGATAGATAGATAGATAGATAGATAGATAGATAGATACAGACATGGATGGATGGATGTTTTTCAGTTCTTGTTGCCTAGTAGATGACTATAGGCTTGATTTTTGTTACAGGTTCAGCAGTATAGAGTTGCAATGACAGCAAAGGACTGTTCCATAATGATTGTGCTTTCACCTTGTCAACAAGATGAATGGTAATGTCTAAGATAAATATTCTATCTAAAAAAACTCTCAGTATTTATCTATATACAAGTATCAATTGAGAAAGTGCTGTATTAGCTTACTGCCTGTATTGATTGTAATCATCTGTATTCCCCATACAGGAAAGGTAGAAAATAAGTAACGTGAGTGAGCGAGGATTACTTCTCATGTCCTTTCCTCGCTGCAATATAGCAGGATCCCTGCCCACCCTCTGGGTCTGAGCTGGCAGTGGAGTCCCCCAGGGTTATGGTTCTAGCATACTTCAGTCTGCCCTCTCTGATCCCAGGGTCAGAGGTAGTGCAGCAGTTCACAGCCACCATGGCAGCTGTTGACCTGGACCAACTAATTCATGGCCCTACTCACATGGGGTCACAGGGATATTGGAATTTTGTGAGATTTAGCAAACTTTAGAATGATGGCCATGAAAAACTGCATTAATTTTAGCACATAATAGAAGCCCTGGTTCTTGATGGCTGCCATATTTCAGTCATCTGATGTCTTAAGAGTTGCATAGTGGAAAGATGAACTTTCCTCAAAAACTTTTTGTCTGATATCTGGACAAAATGTGATTCTGCTCTGCAGTTTTTCAAGATGAAATATGTAATTTTTGTATGTAATGTATAGTTTCATTTAAAGTCAGATGTTTCATTATCCAAACTTGGTAATGTCATCAATGCTAGTGATGATGTTATCTAGTTTGGGTAATCAAATGTCTTCAAGAAAACCATCAAGCTCAGAGAGCACCAAGGACCCCTCATTTCAACCCTGAGTTACAAATATTCTCCTTCATTGGTATGCAGTTATAGTCCATTGCATACATAGGTGTAAGTTTTTATATCTCTGTGTAATAATCTGAAGGAAATGGAGGAAATATAAAACTAGAAAAGTTTATTTGCATTTTCAATTTTGATTTAAGCATAATTACATTATTGAAAATTAAGATTATTTTTATATTTATTTCTAATGTTTATATACCTCATTTGAAGAGGTTCCAAGTGGTGTACTAAAAGAGCAACAGTAAAATAGCGCATAGGCCATAAATATCTACAGTAAGCATTCATAAGAATTGAGCCATTTGTCTGTCAGTCAATAAAAGGAAAACCAATCAGCCTCTAAGAGCCTTCTGAAACAGGCAAGCTTTATCAAGCTTTCTGAAGGCCATGAGAGTGGGAGTCACCTTTTTCTTGAGAGGGAAAGAGACCCCACTGTGAGTACTTGCTTTCATGGCCCTTCCTATTGAGTTCCACAGTAAGTAGGGACTTCATTTGGACAAAATCTGTCTGGAAAAGAGAAGTCCCCTAGTTTTGAGCCGTTTACCGCTTTATATTTGGAAGATACCAGTAGCCAATATAGCTCTCATAGCAGTGGTGTTATATTGCATAGATGAGAAATGCTTGGTTTTACAATCTACTTGTATTATTGCTGCTACTGTAAATTTTAAAGTCCAGACGTTCAAAACATGGGAAGTACCTGTGGAATTGGTGTTAGCAGCCTAGTTGCTTTATGGGAGTGTAATTATTAATTGTATGTTTTCAAACTGCTAAATTTTGGAAGCACATATGAGAAGGAAAATTGGCACATGTCCTGTCCTGTATAACAGTAGCAGAGATAGTGTCTTTACTTTCCAAAGAATCTTAGAAACAGTCAATTCTGACATGAGAAATTCCAAGATATAATTTCAATAATAGATGTAATAGATGAATTTATTAGAGAATCAGAATAACTTCATTTTTCCTAGGTTGTCAGTGACAAAATAAGCTATGTGAAAATTGCTACTTTAAGATAAGCTTATGGTTAACCTCTCAGTGTAATTTATTCACAAAGCAGTACTGATGGTATAATCATTTAGGAAAGTTTGAAATAAAAAAGTGGTAGGAAAAGTTTCAAACAAATTTATAGCTTTTTTTGGAAAAGCTATATTTTACTTAAGACCACAAGTACTTTTAAAATGCAACATCAGCTATAGCTTGTCATCATTAGGATGCAGATAGAGTTTTCATATATGAGGATAACGGTAAAAGTCAGATCCCTCTCTGGAATACCAAATAGTAATTGTTATTCTTATTTAAATTTCAGCTCTGAGCAGAGGCCGGGGGTTCTAACATCAAAATCCAGATTCACCTTTTCAGTTTCTGTCCTGGATTTAGACCTGAAGCCATATGAAAGCATTCGTCATCAATATAAGCTTGACGGGAAGATAGTTAACTGTTATCTGAAAAGGACACAAGCCAAAGATGACTCAGTAATGTCAAATCTCTTAAAAGAAAATGAAGATTGCACACTAGTCCTCCATAAAATGTAACTGGCTAAATATTTAACACAGAGGAAAATTAAGTTATGTTGTTTTTCTATTATTTTCAGTTGTACTTTCAATTTATCTACTTTTCAGAAACACACAAACCCCCCCCGCCCCCCCGATTGCCTTGAAGAATGCATTTATTGTAAGAGAGCTATATACTCTTAGGTTGAATGAAATGATTATTCTGACTGTAGAAGAGAATTTGATTGTTCAAATTGCAGAAAACCAGTATCCTTATTAAAATTCTAGATGCAGCTATAACCATATGTGAATTGCTGAGTAACACTTGCTTAAAATAAATAAGGTGATCTGATCAAATTCCAAAATTCTTGATTAGAAATAATTCTAGATTCTTAATGCTTCTTGCGTATGTATTGTCTCTTATGTTCAAAGTGATCTTATGTAGTTGTTCTCCGAATTGTTCAAAACCTATTAAAAAAATTCAATGTATAAAGAAAAATCCCCCTTTCTTGTATAATGATAAAAATAATGAAAGCAAATTACCTCCCTTATTAAACAAGGTTTTAGAAATTATATAATGTAAACAGTTACTATTACAAGTAGCCATTTTCAGCTTTTTTTTGCTGCATATGCCTCATTAATTTTTGGATGCTTCATTAATATCCTTTTCAGTTGTCTAAGCCATTCTGAGGCTTCAATGGGTAACAATTGAGAAATTCAAAATATTGCCTTGAATTTTCTCTGGTAATAGTTTTTATTTTTCTGTCTGCATTTTTGCTTAGCTTCTCTTTAGACCTTCAGCAGCAGCCATTTGCTTTTCTAGGGCATACAAGTTCAGTAGCAATTGGATTTTTTATCCTGAGCTCAACATTATTGAGGTATTAAATGTTCTCAGCAAAGGGAGATCTTTCTCTCTCTGCAGGGGTTTGTTGGGGTTTTTTTTAACCACATCTTGCACACAAAAATAGAAAATAGTGAAATATGCCTTAGGTTTTGCAATGGAAGGCCTAGTCTTTCCCTACTGTGCTGCACAGTGGCAATTACATGTCATTTCTAATGCAGACTGTAATTAGACCTCTGAATTCAGAATTTTGGGATCTAGGTAACTACTTGTAGGTCATTTTAAAACAAAGAGAAATTCTAGATTGTCTAATGGTAAAAGTTAAATGTTAACTTAAGTAGACAGGATTCTTACATGCTGTGAAAAACTTGAAACCAAAGCTGCTTCAGCTATTGAAAAATTGCTGGATTGGAGCCAAAGGTGTCTTGCACCAGAGATGATGCAAATTCCTGTAGATGTGATTTTGGTGGGCTTGGCAGTGGGCAAGAAGTGTTAAGCAGTAGGCAAGAAGAGTCTTTCTCCTCTCCCTGCGCTCCTTTATGTAAGAACGAGTTCTGCAATTGCTTCTTGGACACCTACCGCTTTTAACAGCCTGGCCTTTATTGGCATAATCTTATCTTTTGACTGCCATGTATCATCACTAAAATATTTATCTGTCTGAAAGTAACCCTAAAGATCTCTAATGATATTTTGTGTGGATTCCAATTCATTTGCTATTATGATATTAAGTTTAATGTTAATATTTATGAGTATCTCTCATGAGTTCTGCTCCTAGATCTATTAATTTAAAAAAAACCCACCCTGTATTTTGTGATATTTATTCACCTTAATTCTAAGATCTTGTCCTCCTGAGCTTGTGGGCTGCAAGTCAGTGAATGTCAGATAAGGGCATCTTTCTGGAATGTGATTTGAATCCAATAAATTAGTAATGCACAATTAAATGAACACAACTTTTAAACTTATTGGTAACTGTGAATATTGCTAAAGCTGTTCAAAATATTTTATTGAAATATTCACATAATACAAAGCATTTTCCAGAAAGGCTACCATTCTTAAAGCAAATTAGTAGTAACTAGTAATATATGACACAAAGCTGTGCAGCAATGGGCATTTCATTTGGATAAGTATCACCTGCAATATGCAATCAGCAATCGATCAAACTCTACATACATCTAGAAAATGCATATGGGGCAAGATAAACTAAAAATTTGCATAGTGCTGTTTTGCTCACTGTTCTATGGAAGACTTTTGTGGCATTCCATGTGTGAATCCAAAACTTGCCTCCAGAAAACAAAATTTGTAATCTTGAATAGAAATTCTAGTTTTGGCAAACTTAAGATAGAACCATTTTGGGTTGGGCTGATATGCTAATCTGCTAAGTTTAATTAAAGCTGCATTGGCAGGTATAAAATGAGTGCTCATTAACCAAGCTTTTTAACTTAAGATTGTTACATCTTACTGTCTATAACTAGGAAAGCATGGGATGCAAATATTGCTTAAAATGCTCAGTTTGAGGCTTTGCATTTGAAAACTGATATAAACTTTGCTTTTTCTAAAAAAAAACTATTACAGCACTTTAAAAGAACGGTGAAAACTTTACATAGCTACTTATCTGTTTGGGTCACATTAGAAAAATGGATCCTAGGAAATCTAAATATGGAAAAAATACTGGAATATTTAGGCAAGTTATATGCAGATCAGTGCCATTATTTTTGCCCATTCTGTACTCATTCTTCCTGAAGCATGTGATTAATAAATTTCAGCTTATGCTTTGTAAATTAAAAAGTCTCATTTCTATTTTATGAGTATGATAAACCTGATTTGCCTTCAATCACTATTTATGGAAGAAGAAGTAGATGTGCTACTGTATGATGTTTCTGTAGCTTAATTTTAATTACTATCAAACTGTTCTGTATCATTATTCTAGAATCACTGTTACATATATATATATACAGCTGTGAACTGAAACTGCCACTTTTTTAGACTTGAATTTATCAGGCTGATCTGAGGAGATTTTAGGAACTGATGCAGAAGGGGAAAAACCACTTTGATTCAGAAAGTTAATTTTTTAATGAAATGCATTCTCGTATCTGATTTGATGTTTTGTATTTAAAAAGCTGTATTTATTTGTCATGACAATTTATATATATATGTGCCATAATTGTACAGATAGCATGTTTTATGGGTATGGTTTCTAAATGGAAAATAACTTAATGTTTATATTCAATAAAATGATAGATGCGTAACTGGTTTTCCTGGCATTCATTAGTCTTCAGAAATTGAACTGATCAGAGTTTCAATGGAGTCCTGTATCCCAACCATATGCAAGAGACTTCTGAAACCTTGTGGAGCATCTGATGCAAATTTGTCAGCTACAGCACCTATAAGAGGAGATGAAATAGAGAGTTAAAACTTATTTCAAGTACAAATAGTCGAGCCCTGTTTTTTTTTAAACCACTGATTTCTTCCTTGTCAGCAATTGGTCTCAGAAATTATGTTCAAAAAGCCTAACTGCTACCCAGGTCTTAATGGATGCAGAGCTATTATGTCTATTGAGATTCTCATCCAGGTCATAGTTGTCCCAAATGTGCTTTTTTAAAAGGCAATTGAACTTTTTATTTTTTCCTTGAAGAGTTTTCACTTCTCATCCAAGAAAGATAAGGGTGGCTCTTTTGAATACAGCAAAGTCCACTGTCTGGACAGAGAGGACCACTAGTTTGAAAGAGGGGTCAAAGAGGCCATCCATGTTAAAATTGAGCAGACCTCTCTCAATAGAGGGCAAGGGATTTGACACGCCCTGTCTCCTGTTTACAACACAGTCCTTTCAACAGTTCCAAGAAGATTCCACAACCATTTGCAGGTTGTTCAGGTGATCCTGAGGGATCAGATAAACCAAGTGGCCTCAACGAATCTCAGAGAGAGTGCTAATGATCAGATGACTGCAAGGAATATAAAATCTTCAATTTTTCCCTCCCTACCATTCAGTCAGAACTGAAGAAGCTTTGTGGATGAGAAGCGAAAGATCTTCAAGGAAAAAACAAAGTCCAGTTGCCTTTTGGGAAACACCTTTGGGACATGCAGAGCTATACTTCTCTTTAACTGCCTCATGAAAATTGCCACGTCTGGGCCGACAAGAATGAAAACGCTCAACCCACTGGGACTATTTGCTATCTTTTTGTATCTTCTTTCTCCAAAAGAAGAGACTGTTGAGTGGCAGTCAATAATGCAAACATAGAAGATTGTCAAAATAAAAACAAAATTGAAAGATGATTATGACGAAAGTTTACCTTGTAGTGGTATTTTGTTCAAAAGATCCAAGAACGGTATAATGTTTCCTTTTTCATCTACCTGTATCTTCCAAACAATCATTAATTCAAATCTATAAAAGTCAGAAAACAACAATTAAAGTGCATAAAGAGAGAGAGAGGGACATACTCTCACCAATAAAGTGGAGAAAATTAGCTGTATCAAGGACTTTTATTTTCTCATGCAAAGGCAATTTGGAACTCGGTAGTACAAAATATAGTGATTTGAATTCCTGGGCTTGGCATAGTTTTTTGGTGGATGAAAACCCGAAAACTGTTGAAAATGCACAGTTCCTCAGATTTGGTGCAGCCATATTGGCTTTCTCTGATTTCCCTTGTTTTTTTTTTCCTAACAAAGTTGTATCTAACAGGTAACTGGAAAGAAGTTGTGTGAAGGAGATTGGGATCTGCATCTGTGTCAGTATAAAACCTATGGCTACTCAACAGAATTGGACCAAATTTGAGGATGGAAGTGGGGGGGGGGGGAGGAAGAAAAGTCAGCAAAAAGAAGAACAAATTCAAAAATGGGCCACATGAAGCCAGGAGCTCTGGAGAAACATATTTTCTCCCAATTTTTCCTATGAGAGAGGCAGAGGTTCAGAATGTTGCCATCCAAGTCCCCCTTGTCATATGACCAGAGGAGCAGGAAAGCTACTCTGTCTTATCCTGTATTTCCTAATGCTCACATAGATACAACATAGGTACTTGGGAAAATAAAAATCTACAAGCTATGCTGTGCATCCTTTCCCTACCTAGTTTTCTTATTTGGATTGCATTATTTTGCTTTATTTTCATAGTTATTTAGAACTTCCAACTATCATGAGCTCCTTTACCCATTCACTTTTCCTGCCCTGGAATTATTTCTCTCAGTTTATTAAAATAAACTGCTATGTTTAACTTTTTGTGATTGTTTTTACTATTTTAATGTTTTTAATTGTTTTATAATTTTGGAACAAAAAGCTGTCCAGAGTCACTTTTTTGAGTCAGGATGATATAGAAATTGAATAAATATAAATAAAGAATACTTTTTTAAAATCCAAGATATAATCTTTCCTATTGAATGATACCAAATCAAGGACAGCTGCTACTCTTATTTCATTTTTTCATGCTTTAAAGGAGAAATCAAGAATTTCTGGGAAGGCTTGGGAAATATTGTCTCTTTACAGAAGCTGTAATAAAGCCCATCATCACTGCTATTTCAGACCTTTTCAAAAGGATCTGCAAGTTGTATTTAAAGAGCAGCTTCTACATGTCTTAAATTGGGAGGACAGTAGTAGACCCCAACAGTATTTTAAACCAAATGATCTCTATGATATTATCAAGTTGTATTAAAGATGAGGGGTCAAACTATTTTCCAAAGCACCAAAGGGCAAGACAAGAAATAATGGTTGGAAACCAACCAAGGAGAAAAGCAGCCTAGAACTAAGGAGAAATTTCCTAACAGTGAGAGCAATTAACCAATGAGTAGCTTGTTTTCCGAAGTTGTGAGTGCTCTATCACTGAAGGCTTTCAAAAAGAGACTGGACAACCAATTGTATGAAATGATACAGGTTTTCCTGATCGAACAGGGGGTTGGACTAAAAGACCTCCAAGGTCCCTTCCAACTCTATTATTTTATGTTCTAAGTTTATTGTTTTAGCTAGTATAGAGATTTTTGTATACACAGTGCTTTTCTCTTTCAATTGTGTTGATTTCTTTTCAGCATTTTTAAAAAGTATATTGGTTTTTTAAAATAATTGATTGATAATGTTTTATTTGGGGAGAGGTTTATTTTGAATTTCTCTTCCTTTGGGGAGAAAATTGTGCTTTCCCCCATTAGTTATGGCTTTTCAATATTTTAAGCTATACTATAGGTCTGATATGTGCTTTTTATGGCTTGTAAGAGAACCTGGTTCTCAGCAAGGTTTACAATTATTCTTGCTTTCTCTTAAGTACATTGCTTTAAACCCCTTAGGGTCTTTGAATGAGAAAGGGTTTAAAG
The DNA here is from genome assembly GCF_964194415.1 of Vipera berus. Classification (NCBI taxonomy): domain Eukaryota; kingdom Metazoa; phylum Chordata; class Lepidosauria; order Squamata; family Viperidae; genus Vipera; species Vipera berus. The sequence goes on from NC_138203.1 coordinate 225,272,301, forward strand.
TGTGCACACATGTAAAGTGTGCAATATATATGTACATTTTAAATCCAAGAATACACTAAGGCAGAAGCTTGTCTACCCCAAGGATAAAACATCCAGACACAAACTAAGCAATGTGGTATATGCAGCACAATGCAGTGAGCCATGTGCAGATTTCTACATAGGAGAAAAAAAACAACCACTTCATAAATGCATGGCACAACATAGGAGAACAAACCCATTGGGACAAGATTCAGCAGTCCATCTGCATTCAAAAGACAAAAGCCACTCTTTTGAAGAAAGCAAAGCCTACATTTTGGGCAAAGAGGACCACTGGTTTGAAAGAGGGGTCAAAGATTGAACAGCCCTCTCTCAACAGAGGGGGAGGAATATGTCATCATTTATCTCCAGTCTACTACACAGTTCTTTCAGCAGTTCCAAGAAGGCTCCACACCCATTTGTACTACTCAGGTGACTTTGAGGACACACATAAACCTCCAAGTGGCCTCAGTGACTCTCTAAAGCAGACATGTCAAACACAAGGCCCGGGGGCCGGATGCGGCCCGCGAAGTGGTTTCATGTGGCCCGCGAAGCCATCCTGGAAACAGTGATGGAACGGCCCCCACTGCCTTGGCCCTGGCCCAGAGACCCTCCTTCTGCCAGAGACCCTCAGATCTGTCCCACTTCTGCCCAGGCCCCCATAGGCACCCTTGATGCAAATGATGTAGAGCTGGCCACGCCCACCCAGTAGGCCACACGCACTCTAGCCACGCCCACCCAGTAGGCCACGCCCACCCTAGCCATACCCACCCAGCCCCCTGAGGGCAACCACAATGCTGATGCGGCCCTCAATGAAATTGAGTTTGACACCCCTGCTCTAAAGGAATGCAAATAACAAGTTCTCTGCAAGGAATATAAATCCTTCCATTCCCCACCATCCAGTCAGAGCTGAAGAAGCTTCTTGGATGAGAAGCGAAACATCTTCAAAGAAAAACAAGAAAGTCCAGTTGCCTCTTAAAAAAGAAGAAGAAAAAAAACACTTTTGGAACACAGCTTCTATAGATATCTGCCCCCACAAATCAATATGAATCAATTAAGTTGCCTTACTTGGAAAGTTGAGTGCTTCTTAAGAGCATGTAATCTCCATGTAATCCTTCAGGAAGTACAACAATATCTGGATACTTATTCTATTAAAATAAAAAAGAAATGGTATATTCTATACAAATATAAATTGGATACTACAAAAATTGCAACTTTTATAAGACATGCAGTTAATTAGTATGTACAATAAAGCTGATGAAATTTAACCTCTTAAGTAACAACTTTTATTGCATTGACAGCCCTATCATGATTATGTCAAAGTACGTATTAAGATTTTTTATTTATTTTTATTAGCAATATTGGAACAATGATTCATTTCACAATAATTGAAACAGGCCGATGACTTTGTCACTTGACTTCTGATCATACTGGCTAGGGGAGCTGGTTGTAGACATACAGATAAGATTTTATTGCTATTTCAAAAGGGATAATCTACCTGTACTTATAAGCACTCACTTTCCAGTTATTGATTGACTTGATTATGTACCTTCAGATAATTGACTCTTGATGACCACATAGATAGATCTTCTCCATGACACATTCCAGTTAACACTCTAATAAAATTAATAGGATATGTTTTGGTTGGTGGACACATCTGGAATTTTAAAAGCTTAGAGTAGGCACTCTCACAAAAAAAGGCCATAGACTGGTGGATTCATCAAATAGCTGGAATCATCTCACAAAATAACCCCTTTAAAGAAAACCAACACTTCTAGTCCTCAAGACATGCTCTGAAGTTTACTATTTTTGTTATTATGAAAGGGGTACGCATCTCTACATGAAGTGTGGAATTCTGGTGTTCTCTGAGCTTAGTTGTTTGCTTGCACACATTTCATTACTGAACTAAATAATATCATCAGTACTGCCTGTTTATAGGCAGTAGCTTGCCCTGCTAGTTTTGGTGGGAGTGTAATTTCTACCTTGATGGTTCCTTGATTAGACTATTATTTTCTGACTGAATTATTGTGTGCACCAAGGCATACAGGCCTCTCATGTAGAATAATTATATATTACATGCATAATGTCATTTATAATTACAGTGTCCTGGATGAATACTTTCACTTAATTTAGAGTCAGGTTAAATTGGTGAGTATTTTGAGCTCAATTTAAAAAACAGAACCAGGAATATTCCAATAGTGCTTAAAATATGTTGCCTAACTTGAGTATCAAAATATTTTTAAAAATCAACATTTTTTTTCTGAAGTAAGGAAATTCAATCAGCTTGGGCAATTGCAACAAAGTAGCAATTAAAGGGAAAGCAACAGATTCCTTCTGCTCTTAAGATGGGTTAAAAAATAGCATGTTACAGATACCATATTTATTCTTGGTGTAGTTGAGGAACTGGAAAGTATGTTTAACTAGGCCAAAATGTTATATCATTCGAAAATTCATTATTTTTCCAGAGACTGTAGAAAGCTAAGATGTTCCTCAGATTTTAGAAACATTGCCATGTCTGGAATCGGTTTTTGCCAAGCCTCACATAAGCAGTCACCCATGGTACATGCCAAAGCTAGCTTGCTGGAAGCAAATATACATCCATTTTGGTTTCTTCTTGTCATCCAAAACATTTTTCCTTGCTTACGTCTTTTTTCCCCATGCAATTTATATAGTGTAAATTATGTTTGGAACATAGTTAATGAGCTAATTGCATAGCCCAGAGTTTTAAATACTTTTTAAAATTTCCAGATGCATAAAATGTTTGCAACTTGTAGACTACAACAAACAAACAGTTCAGAAAAAACCAGTGCAGCAAAAGTTAATATCATAATAGTCAGGTGCCAAATGTAATCAACATAATTCATAGGGGTGATGATATTGGAAAGTTTGCAACCTTAGTAATCTCATACAGGTCAAAGAAGAACATCGAAAAGCTTATGGTTGCAACTAGTAATCTTCTAACCATATTCAACTTATATTCAATTTTATAAACAGTAAAATGAAACTGCCCATAGAAATAAAACTTTCATAGCAGTCAAAATAACTGGGTGTGGCTAATAAAGCTGAGTCCCCAAGTTCCGCTTGTCTCTTCACAACTGAAAACAGGCTAAGATTCATTTCAGCCTATTATTAGTTATAGAAAAATAACTAATTAGATCACAACAGCTCTAAGTGGGGATAAGTGATGAATGCCTACAATGACACTCTAAAAATGTGAGAAGCCTAATGGACACTTCAAATAACGCCCATTTACTGTAACTAATAGGGTTGCTATGCGTTATTTGCAGTGCAAATACTACTAGCTTCATATTTAGAAACATGTTTCTTAACTTGCTGGACTTTAATTCTCATGTCCTAGGAATTATGAGTATTGACATTTAATACATCTGGAAGCCAAGGGTTTGAGCGTCTGCATTACAGATTAGAATCAAAGCAAAGATGTTTCAAATTTGATTGCACAAACTCTATACCACAATTTTCTGTTTCACATGTACCGACAAATGGAGCTACTGAATCAGCAAGAGAGAGGAGGAAAAACAGCGGAACTGAAATGTCTGTAAGTTTTGATGCTGGAAAAAGTGATGGTTTAAGTCTTAAACCTTGAAGGTTTTTAAATGAAAGTCAGCTGAAGAAAGAATGTAAATTAAAAAAACAGGGATGTCGCAGCTGAACTGCAATTAACCTAGTCAGCAATTTTACCTAAAATAGACTGAAATATTATTTACTATACAGCACATGGAAAATATTAATGCAGAATCTCTACCACCACCTTCAGCACTTTTACAGGCTAGAAAAAGAAATAGATTCAGCCTTTTTAGTGGCAATGAAGGGAATACAGTGTGTTGAGTGCTTTTTCCTTGGCTTTGAAACCCAGTGCTAGTCATAGATGAACTTAATAGCCTATAGCAGTGGTGTCCACAGGAAGAATCAGAAAAGCCAAAATGGCAACTATCACCAAAGCCCGGTCTTTTAATATGCATCACACGCTATGTCACACATAAAAATGTGTAAGGCTTCAACTGTGCAGTTGGATTTTTTGTGTTGTCCCTCCCTAAGCAGATATCCCTGCCTCATAGAGATAAGTAAGCCTCAAAACTAAAGTCAGGCAGGGCCAGGACTTTCTCAGCCTTTCCAATAACAATCTGTAATAGAACAGATGTGAGCCTTATTGAATAATCTGTAGGTAGTCTTTGACTTACGACTGTAATTGAGCTGGAATTAGGGTTGTAAGACACGTCCGTTATTAAGCAGGTCATTATATGACTGATTCAATTTTAGGACATTCTTTTCTGGCAGTTATTAAGAGAATTACCATGGTCATTAAATGAATCCACACCATTAAACAAAAATTGCAGTTGTTAAGTGAACCCAGAATTCATAAGTAGCTGGAGGTTTCCAGCAAAAAAAAAATCATAAATCATGGTCATGTGACTGCAGGACGCAACAAACCGCTGTTAGTGCAGGCCAGGTGCCAAACACCCAAAATGCAACCATATGACTACAGGGAGGATGGGGGAGAGGGCAGCCATTGGAACTTTCTGAATCCAGGTTAAGTACCTTTTTTGGGTCCAAGATAATGTTGAGGAGTCACTAACTGACTGGTTGTCAGTCAAAGTCTATCTATCCATCTCTTCTTTTTCTCATTCATAAATTAAGGGTTAAAACTAATTTAGTCACTAAACAGAAATATTTTTGGTTTTAAGGGATTATAAAAAAAATGTAACATTCAGCCAAATAGGCCAGTATAGAACTTTAAGATAAACAACCAGATGCAAACAACCAACTGGGGTGCAATCTAAAATACACATATACAGCTTTGCTTCAGGAAAGAGCTGTGGGGTAAATAAAGTTCAGTAGATTTAGAGTTTACTAATTATTTTTTACACACAGTTATATACCTGTCAATATTTTCACTTAATGCGGTTCATCTCAAAGATAAGCATATGAAATAAAGTCTACAAATCTAGCATCATTTCTGTACAATTAACACATTTTATAATGGGCCAATACCGATTCAATACATACTTGGTGGCTGCTAACTACTCAGAATATAGGATATAAAACATTCATACATGTACTTTCAGACACTTTTTTCCTGCATTTTATTTTTTATTTTTTTATTTTAATTCCATTTATATCCCGCCCTTCTCCGAAGACTCAGGGTGGCTTACAAGCTTAGCAGTAGCCTTCATTCTATGTATATGCCTGCTTATTAAGGCTTTCACACACACCCCAAGCGGCATTATTACAAAGTCAGCTTAATTGCCCCCAACAATCTGGGTCCTCATTTTGAGCATAATCTGACATAATTATAAATTTATATATATATATATATATATTTATTTATTTATTTATTTATTTATTTATTCGGTTTATATACCGCCCTATTCCCAAAGGACTCAGGGCGGTTTACAAGGCAAAATTTAAAAACAATCCAATATAAAATTAAAATAAATTAAATTAAGTCTAGCCGCAAAAATTAAATCACAATTTAAAAATATTAAACCCCTCAGTCCAGGCCAGATAGCTCAAAGAGCCAGGTTTTTAGGTCCTGGCGAAATGAACGAAGGTCGGGGGCAGTCCGGAGTTCCATTGGCAGTTGATTCCATAGGGCAATATCTGCAATAGTGGCAAATATTTGTAGCTCGGGTGTAGGATGAGGGGGAAGATTTGTTCTCTGAGCTTTTGGGTTGGATTCCGAACGTTTCATTCTCAGGCTAGGTAACATCTTCAGCAGAATTTAGGGGATGTCAGTATTTTTTTATAAATTTATAAATTATTATAAATAATAAAACCATTTTGCCAGAAAAAAAACCAGAAATATGCACTGGAGAACCTTTACAACGCTGGTAGAATTTTTCTTCTTATTAAAGAAATGATGGATTTGAAGGCACTATTTGGTTAAAATTTGTTTGAAGTATCTAACTGTGGATGAATGTCACTGCACTTTTGAATATCACATGTAAGAAAATACAATCACATCATCTTTAAAAGGTTTCAGTAATTATTTCAGAACCTCATTTTTTGTTAGAATCTGGCTTTATGCAAACAGATATCTTTTGAAAAGCCAAACTAACACTAAAGGTGTTGTAAGAAAACAATATGAGACTTAGAACTGAGTCAGTTCTCAGGAATGCAATCCACTTCCTTTTTCTTCCAAAGATGACTCTGATAAGATTGTTTCCTTTCTGCTATTTTACAAGCCTATACAAATCATTTCCAACTCCTCCTACCCCCATTTAAAATATCTAGGTTTCAGACCAGGAGAAATAAGAGATGCAATCAAGTAGAGTGCATTCATTTTGAAAGCACTTATGACTGAAGGCAAGGAGAAAACACTTTACTTTGACATCAAAACTATTGACCTTCTTTCTTTTTTTCTCCATATATGTGAATCATCTGCATCCAGACAGAAAATTGCACAGTTCAGTTTGTTTTCAGGAGTACCTCCATCCATATGTTTTCCGTTTATTTCACATGAACAAAGGAACACTGTTTGCAAGCTTAAACTAGTGCCTGTAAAATTACAAGTCCACCTGTCCTGCTTAAATTAGTAAGAATTAAAGACCGCCTTGTTCATTGATGAAATACAATCAAGACATGATTCATAGCAAGCTGAAATACTATTACCCTCTGCTGCACAAACAATGCCTTACGATTTCAGAAAACATACTCATTTTGAAATGTAAAATATATCATTTTCATAACATTGTTTAAACATATGGACACAATGCTATAATATAATTCTTGAACCTCAAACAGCATAGGATTATATACCTCAGTGAAGCATTTTCTTTCAATTGTTTTCTCAAACTATATTATATGTTGAAGTACTGTTCTATCTAGGCAGTAAAACCTAAAGGTGAATTAAAACCAATGCTAACACTAACAACATGCTACTAAAAATATAGTACAATAAACCTAAGAATTGTGCTAGATTTCTCTTCCATTCTGTAGGGAATTAAGAGCAATGTAATGATGCGTGGACCTACAGCCATGGGCCATTTTATCAAATTAGCTTAGAGAAACCAGCACAAGAATTTGGGGCTAAAGCAAAGACAGTTTATATCAGTTTATATTGCAAAGATGATCATCATTCATCTGATCAGCACAATAAATTACTAGTTTTTACTAAGAGGTCAGCAATTTTACTTCTGAGTTAAAAATATATGGGTGCGTGCCACAGGGACTCTTTCAAAATGTATTTTATATATATATAAAACACACACGCACACACACATGCACACACAAAGACAAATATATTTCTTCATCTCTATTTGTTTCCTTGCTGCGATACCTTCCATAAATATGTTTTATATCTTCTGTAGTGAAGGCAGGTGCAAAGAATTCATAACTTCTTTAATGCCCCTTTTCATTCTTTTCTCTTCTAAAGGCCCACTTTCTGGCCTTTTTCCTGTTTCAGATATATTTAAATAAGATCTTATTGAACTTTTTTGTATTATTTAGTCATACATTTCTTAACAATGGTCACCAGTTAGGATTATGTGTAAGTTGACAAGTCTCTGGTTGGCTTCAAGAGTATCTATTGTAAGGTACAATCATTTAGATGTCTGTTTGTTTTTCTCTATGACTTGCAGAGATGTCAAACTCGCGACATCATGTGACGTTGCGCAACATATTGGACGGTTTTGCCATTGCCAGCAATGGGGTTGGCGTGGCTTCCGGATGATGCGTCTGGCCCTCGGGTCGGCAGTTTGAAACCCCTGACTTAAAGGAATCTTAGATTCATTCATTAAAATTATTGTTGTTAATTTGGTTGCTATTTATATTAAATAAAGAAAGGCAGAGTCCAGTTAAGGGGGGAAATGAGTAGTTGAGCAATGAGGCTCCCAGAAATTTGTTGGTGAACATAGAGAATTTTTCTCCATGACTTAAATGAATTTGAGATTTTTTCACTAAAGTTAATGTTATTAATTTTGCTGCTATTTACAGTATATTAATAAAGGAAAGGCAGAGTCCAATTAGAGTGAAGAATGAGTAACCAAAAAATAAGGTTCCAGGAAATTAGTTGATGAACATGGAGAAAAATTGGCACAAACAGAAGTGGTTTTGTAGGAAAAAAAAATCAATGGGGATATCTACACAGAATACTATCTGTCTATCTATCTATCTATCTATCTATCTATCTATCTATCTATCTATCTATCTATCTATCTATCTATCTATCTATCTATCTATCTATCTATCTATCATCTATCGGTAAAGGTTCCCCCGCACATGCGTGCTAGTCATTTTCAACTCTAGGGGCCGGTGCTCATCTCCGTTTCAAAGCCGAAAAGCCAGCGCTTGTCTGAGGACATCTCCGTGGTCATGTGGCCGGCATGACTAGACGCCAAAGGTGCATGGAGCACTGTTACCTTCCCACCGTAGTGGTTTCTATTTTTCTACTTGCATTTTTACATGCTTTCGAACTGCTAGGTTGGCAGAAGCTGGGACGAGTAACAGGCGCTCACTCTGTTACGCGGCACTCGGGATTCGACCCGCCAAATTGCCAACCATCTGATTGACAAGCTCAGCGTCCTAACCCACTGAGCCACCGCGTCCCTGGATCTCTCTCTCTCTCTCTCTCTCTCTCTCTCTCTCTCTCTCTCTCTCTCTCTCTCTCTCTCTCTCTCTCTCTCTCTATATATATATATATATATATATATATATATATATATATATATATATATATATATATATATATATATATATATATATATATATATATATATATATATATATATATATATATATATATATATATATATATATATATATAATTTTAATTTATTCTATTGGGGCTGTTAATTTAATCCTTTTTAACTTTTGTATCGTTGTATTTTATTGTTGTTAGCTGCCCTGAGTCCTTCGGGTGATAGGGCGGCATATAAGTCCCAATAATATATATATATATATATAATACACACACACACACACACACACACACACACACACATACGTGTGTGTGTGTGTGTGTGTGTGTGTGTGTGTGTGTGTTAACCTATTTAAGGATAGAATAGGCAGCATTATTGAGCAAAGGAAAAAAACTGTTTTGGTCAACTAAAATCAGGATCAACAAATAAAATGTTAAAAGAACAAAGCAAAAAACAAGTTAAAAATGTAAAGAAAACTAAAAAGTATAATTCTCTTAATTTAAATTCAGAGGAACAATGTGTAATTTGTGGGATTCCTGGTGCTCTCTGAGTTTGGTTATTTTCTTGCAGACATTTCTTTATCCAACTAGATAACATCATCAGTGTTAGAAGGGAGTGCAAGAGAAACATCCGCAAGAAAACAATCAAGCTCAGAGAGTATCAAGGAGCCCATCATTCAACCCTGAGCTATAAGTATTCTTTTCTAACATGTGATTCCTGTATGTTAGTAGATGTCAGTAAAATATGGCAATACAGCCTTCTTCCTTATTCATTTTTCCCCACAAAATTAGCTGAATACCATAATATTCATACAGAATCCTTAGTGAGGAGATTTATATGGGTGCATATGTGGAGTAGTGACATTTTAATTCACTAACATATCTTGTCTTATTTATCACATGAATGGCTTCTACAAAAAGTTCTAAGAATCCTTTGTATATATGGGAGCTTTCTGTTATTTTTAGGAGTATTTGTCTTTAACATTTCAGGTACTACTTAATGTTTAAGAAATTTCGGAAGACAGAAAAAAAGACATGATACCAAAGGGCCACTTCCATTAATGGAAGCTGTTTCCACTGAAATCTCTTCAAGATAGTCCTCCAATACTCTTGTGGAGATTGAAGTGTGCAAAGAATTGCAACAGCAGTGTGATCTTGGAGTCCTTCATAAGTTATAAGGTTTTCTAAATTCATAAATATAGTAAGCACAGCAAGATAGAAAATGATTCACAGGGAAACTGTTCAAAGTTCATAAAATAATACTTTAAGCATCAGCAGAGCTTATGGTAGGCCAGTAACAGACAGGATACTTTACCACAACTGGAAGCCCAGGAACAATAGGAACAATACAATTATGTGGCTTCAGAGTAAATATATGTATCAGAAGAATAGAAATTATAAGAGAGGGAACAGACTAATTTTCATTGTAATTAAACTGGTTCCAGATTTCTTCAATCTTAACCACATTTTGTGAAAGAAAGACGTCAGCATCTCTCTCTCTCTCACACACACACACATACACACACAAAATCCCAGCATGTTCCTCTTTCAGTAGTATCATTTCACCACATTGGATCTGGGATAAAATTATGGCTGGCTCCAGATAATTTGTTAGTCTTAGGAAAAGTAAACCATTTCTACCATCCTTCCAAAGAAATGTATAATGGGTGGGACAGCTTCTATTGTAAAGATATAAGGATCACTTGGATCAATTTGTGTATTTATTTATATATGAAATTTAGCAACCACCCATCTCACTCACCGAACAACTCATAAAACAATCCATCCCCCAGTGTGTTACAATGCAGGAAATTTTTTCATTACACTCAACACTGGCAATTCATGCAGATTTCTAAGGCTCACTTGCCATTTAGCACCTGGTAAAGTGGGTTCATGACTCCGCTATAGTAAAAATGACTTTGCACTATTTAAAATATAGTTAAAAGCCAAACACAAAGTCTAGAGTATTAAATACACAGAACTAGATCATATAAGCCTTGCACTTAATTTGGATGAAAAAGAAGGGAGATGCCCCAGTGAAAATGCCTCATGTTTACAAGAATGGAATGGAATGGAATGGAATGGAATGGAATAGAATAGAATAGAATAGAATAGAATAGAATAGAATAGAATAGAATAGAATAGAATAGAATAGAATAGAATAGAATAGAATAGAATAGAGCAGAGCTGGAAGGGACTTTGGTGGTCTTCTAGTCCAGCCCCCTGCTCAAGCAGGAGAACCTGTCCTATACCATTTCAGACAAGTGACTGTCTAGCATCTTCTTAAAAATCTCCAGTGATGGAGCGTCCACAATTTCTGGAGGCAAGCTGTTCCACTGGTTAATTGTCCTTGCTGTCAGGAAGTTTCTCCTTAATTCTAGGTTGCTTCTCTCTTTGATCAGTTTCCAACCATTGTTTCTTGTCCTGCCCTCTGGTCCTTTGATGAATAACGTGATCCCCTCTTCTTTGTGGCAGCCCCTCACATACTGGAATACTGCTATCACGTCTCCCCTATTTCTTCTTTTCCTTAGACTAGCCAAACCCAAGTCCTGCAACCATTCTTCACATGTTTTAGTCTCCAGGCCTTTATCTTAGTTGCTCTTCTCTGTTTTTTCCCCAAACTCAACATCTTTTTTGTGATATGGTGACCAAAATTGGCTGCAGTATTCCAGGTGTGGTCTTACTAGGGTTTTATAAAGCGGTAATAATACCTCAGGTGATCTTGATTCTGTGCCTCTGTTTATACAACTCAGGACTGTATTGGCTTTTTTGGCTGCTGCTGCACACTGTTGGCTCATGGTTAAGCGATGTAGATTCTCATTTTCTGGGATCAGAAGAACAGAAAATATGGTCTTGCTGACACAACCAAGAATAAATGTTACATATGGCAAAAGAGTATCCCTTTTATATATGTCTTTGGATATTTAAAAAGATTGGACCTGATTTGTATTTGGGTGGAAGACCACTAGGAAATCTCAAACTGGTATGTTAAAAAAACATGATTTTTTTTAAAATAAAAAGAACTACGTGAACATTGGATTTATATTTCTATCCAAAAGCATCGAAAACATATGCTAGCTCTGAATTCTATTGAATTCAAGGATGAAGAGAAAAATAACTCATTTTAATATACACCACATTCACTTTAACAATAACAATAATAGAGTTGGAAAGGACCTTCTAGTCCAGCCCCCTGCTCAGGCAGGAAACCCTATACCATTTCAGATTTTGGTAATGGTTTTCAAGGCCCTACATGGCATGGGTCCGGAGTACCTCGGGGACCACCTGCTGCCGGCGTCAACTTCCCTCCGCCCTGTGCGTTCCCACAGAGAGGGCCTCCTCAGGGTGCCACCGGTCAGAGAATGTCGTCTGGTGGCCCCCAGGGGGAGGGCCTTCTCTGTGGGCGCCCCGGCTTTATGGAATCAGCTGCTGGTTGAGCTCCGGATGGCACCTGACCTTCGCTCCTTCCGACGCAGTCTGAAGACCTACCTATTTGAACAAGCCGGCCTGGCCTGATGGGGGATGTGCTGGGGTTTTTATTGGGGATTTTTATATTATTCTACTGTTTTTAGTTCGGGCTCTTATTTAATTCTCTTTTTAATTTTTGTATTCTGTATTTTTTATGTGCCCTGTTCACCGCCCTGAGTCCTTCGGGAGAAGGGCGGTATACAAATATAATAAATGAAATGAAATGAAATGATTGTCCAGTCTCTTGAAAACTTCCAGAGTTGGAGCATTCACACAAGTTTCCATCCGTTGCTTCTTGTCCTGCCTTCAGGTGCTTTGGAGAAGAGCTTGACCCCCTGTTGTTTGTGGCAGCCCCTGAGATATTGGAACACTGCTATCATGTCACTTTAATAATAGCTCACAGAGATTTTGAAAAGCAACAACTGCCACATATTTTATGACATCAAAATTATTGGTATTTTAAAACTAACTGATGTTTGAATAAAATAATTTAATGAACAATGCAAGTAGATATATTTATGTATGTATAAAACCAAGAGGGAGATTCAAACTGCTGTTGTTGCAATATCAAAATATGCTCAAGTATACAATCTTTTTTTTAAAAAAAATTATATTCTTAAAATGGCATTACATCTAAAATAAAGGTGGACCATATATAGTCTTTTGGTGGCTCAGGGGATTCTCCCCAACTATGATTGACCCTGAACTACAGCTTGGTCATCATGGTTATCATGATCACTGACCATGACAATGTAATCCAGTTTATACTAAGATAAAATCTGGAAAGCAACAGATTGTCTATATTTCTGAAACCAGTTTTTTCAACCAGCCCTTTCACGATATGCTTTCCTTGATCTATTTCTTCAATATATTTACAAAGAGAATGTATATTTTTATTCTACAGAGTCTTTGTGGATCATTAAGAGGTATTGTTAGAATTTATCTCTTTTTCCTGGTGTGATTTTCACATAGTCCTACAACAGTTCAGCTAGTGACTATTCAAAGTTACAACGGTACTAAAAAAGTGACTTATGATCGTTTTTCACACTTATGATCATTGCACCATTCCCATGATCAAAATTCAGATGTTTGGATAACTGGTTCATATTTATGACGGTTGCAGTGTCCTGGCGTCAACCTTTTGCAACCTTCTGATAAGCAAAGTCAATGGGAAGGCCAGATTCACTTAACAACAGTATTACTGACTTAACTGCAACTTAACAATTGTGGCAAGAAAGTTTGTCAAATGGGGCAAAATTCATTTAAATGTCTTGCTTAGCAACAGAAATTTTGGGCTCAATTGTGGTCGTAAGTCAAGGACTATGTGTATTTATCATAAATTATATTTATGATATTGCATATCATAAATGTCTATGTAAACAGTTTCAGGCAATTTTATTTGGGAGAAATGGTATTGGTTAAAGTTTGATAAAAATATTTGTTTGTGATTCATATTAGTTTAAATACTTATAATGCTATAAATGTTCTCCTTCGAATAGTATATTATATAGTATTGAAATAAAAAATACTGAAACAGTTAAGAATATTTTGTACTGAATATTTTGGTCTAGTACATTAACTTCCTTTCATTCCCAAAGGACCGATAAAGAACAATGTTTAAAAAACATCTGGAATTTTACTTTTATCCACAAAAATATTTTCCAACTTGAAGTACAACAACCGTGATCATATGTCGCCTGGTAATACTGTATTTATTTTTATTTAAAAAATATCAAATCTTAATTTCACTTAAAATACTGAAATAGGTATATCACTTATCTTTGGGTCTTACATAGAAATCACTGACTTAATCAAACAGGAGAAAAGCTATTTAATGTTAACTAATTTAATATTAACTAACACCGCCCTGAGTCCTTCGGGAGAAGGGCGGTATAGAAATATTAATAAATTAAATTAAAATTAAATTAATTTCAATTAGAAAGTGTATTTCAATATCCCAATAAAGAATTAAAACTAGTAGTATGTTATCTAATGATATTGTTCCTTTGTCAAATTTGTTTCACATTTGTGCAGGCAACCTTCTATCTCAGTGATGGCGAACCTTTTAGAGACCGAGTACCCAAATTGCAACTCAAAACCCACTTATTTATTGCTGGGTGTCAGGTGGGACATGGCCCACTGGGTGGGTGTGGCTGTGGTGGTCATGGCAGACTGGGTGGGTGTGGCCAAAGAGGGCATGGTCACCTGAACGTTGCTTGTGGGGAGGGATGCCTGTGGGGGCTGGGCAGGGATGGGGGAGATCCAGGGGGGTCTCTGGCAAGGGGGGGCAGTGGCCCGAGGCTCGTTCTGTGAGGTGAGGTGAGATGAGGCAGGGCAGGGATGCCATTGCTGTGTGGCAAGGTGAGGCAGGGGCTGGGGCAGCTGCTGCCTGACACCATCGGCCCCCGCACACAGAGGCCAGCGAGCACATGGGGGCCGAAGGTGTCCATCAGCAGCCACAGCCTGCTGGCTCCTTGACCGGCACACTCTGAGGCTCCGCAGCCCGCCGCCAGCAGTTCAGAGAAGCCACCTCTGAGCTGGACGGCTGACAGCTGAGGAGGTGATGCAGTGGGTCGTGCCTGGGAAAAGGAGAACATGCGAGGCCAGGAGAGACGGGACGGGGGCGGAGGGAAACCAGCCATGGCAGGATGCATCCAGCCATGTGGGACCTCGGGCGGCTGGTTGAAGAGGGATGTCTGCCATCTCTGGGGCATAGCATGTGTGCCTACAAAGAGGGCTCTGAGTGCCGCCTCTGGCACGCGTTCCATAGGTTCGCCACCACTGTTCTATCTCATTTCTAATGTGGTGTCAGGTTTTCAGTGAACAAAAATAAACAAATTCTGGTTGTCCATTATATTGATATTTTATCAATGAATAGCAATTCTGATTGTTTTGTTCTACTCAGGGCTGCATCCTAAGTTTGCTTCTGTTCACCCTGTTGACCCATGACTGTTGTGCTAGGTTTGCCACCAACTATATGGTGAAGTATGTGGACGATACAACAATAGTGGGCCTTATTCAAGATGACAATGAGGGTGCTTACCGCAAGGAGTTTGAGAGTTTGATGAATTGGTATAAGAAAAACAGCCTAGTTTTAAACTCTGGAAAAACCAAAGAGATCATTGCTGATTTCAGAAAAGGCAGGCACAGCCACACTCCTCTGTATATTAATGATTCATCTGTGAAGATGGTTACCAGCATCAAATTTCTGGGTGTGCAGTTAACAAGTTGGCTGGCTTGGCCGCTCAACAGTGAGACATTGGTGAAGCAGGCACAGCAGCGCCTGGATTTTCTGCGTCACATGAGAAAACCACATCTTTTTTCCTTTATCCTTACCACTTTCTACAGTGGGATGATCAAGAGCATCCTGTCATATTGCATTACTATCTGGATTGGAAGCATCACTGCTTCAGACAGGAAGGCGGTGCAGAGAGTGGTGAGGATGGCAGAAAAGATTATTGGCAGTTCCTTTTATCCAGGACACAGCACATAAACGTTGCTTGAGCAGGGTCCGCAAGATTGCCTGGGACATACACATCCTCTTCATGACCTGTTTTCCTTGTTACCTTCTGGGAGGAGGCTTCGTGGCATTCGAAGCAGAACATTCAGATTCAGTTACAGTTTTGTTCTATACAGTATCAACCTTGTGAACTCTCAAGCTTCCTCTTTCTGCTATGTATTCAAGATGGACAGTGATTAATATTTATATGTATTTATATGTAAGGGTATAGGTATATACATATGTTGTATATAGCATGTTTATATGTGTGTTATTTATGTGAATACTTAGAGAGCAAGTAACAGAATTTCATTTTTAATGTGTGCCAGTGTGCCTGCAGTAAAAAATGACAATAAAGATTATCTCTTATATGACCTGAACCGCAATTTCTGGAAAACATCTGGGTCAGTTTTTGAGATATTCAATTTTTCTAATTTTAAATTGCTTTTTAGTAATTTTTTTTTATTTTTTATTACATTGTATGCCACCCATAGTCACTGTATCAGTGAGATGGGTGGCATAGAAATGAAACTAAATAAAAAGATATATTGCTAGTCCATGCACAATATGCCATATGCCAAATAAATAAATAATATTGGAAGTAAAGAATTGTTCAATTCAAGATAGAGTGAAATTGTTGGCTTTGGGAAACATAATGAGGTTGATAGCTCTTCCTTTAAAATACAGATGGGGGAAGAAAGACCAGCCACAAAGCTTTGAATGCAAACAGTTCTTCTGCAGTTACATTAGATTTTCAATCCAAATCCATTTTTTCTAAGATAAACAACTACTCATATGAGTCCATACATGAATCATATCAAATCCCCATGAACATGATTGGAAAGAATGAAAGTTAGGATGTTAATTCAGGTAGTTGAAATGTATGAAAGAATTACTAGCTGGCAAAAAAATAAAGATATGCCTAAAATTAATTTGATATCAATGATACAGAAAATAGGTACATTTGCATGTGTAACCATATATATGTTAGGGGTGATCAAGTTATAAGCAACTGTGAGTGTGGCTGTAAAAGCTTATATGCATTTAGGGTGAGACACATACCACATCTGAAGAGTGTGTGGATAGAATATCTGTTGCGAAAGCTGACTGGTGCAAAAGCCTGTTCAGTTATGAGGGTTCATAAAAGATTTTGCACATATTGGACTCTTCAAGATTTCTTTTTATTTAAAGAACTATACAATACATAAAAAGTTTACTGTGTAAGAAATATGTTCAGAGATTGTTGAACCGTTCAGAACTGTCCTCATGTTGATGAGAAACAGTTTTGAAACTCTGCCCTGTAATCTTTTGATCTCATACTTGATATATGTGCATCAAGTAGCATGTTTTCTTTCCCACAGTAAAAAAAATGTGTCACAATTTGAATGTGAACTTAATCACCTCTTTTTAAATAAGAAGAGATTTCAGTTTGATACTATCTTCAGTTTTTAAAAGTCGTTCCGGTTCAAGATGTTGCCAAGTGTAACTGGATATACTGCAGAAATACACCGCTGAAAAACTGAACAAAAATTGTCTTGATTCAATTTTACATGTAAATTGAATAACAGCAAAACCAGTCAGGATGACATATTAATCCACATGAAAATATAAGGTTAAATGTTAACTGTGTATTTTCTTTTAGGAAAAAAAAAAACAAAATTTTGATCAAGATGTTTCTTTTTTAGTTCCTGAATCATTATTTATGGTTTGATCCTGTGACATATTAAACAATACAGAGTGGAAAATTACAGGGCTCAGAAATCTCACTCAACTGTTAGTTCAGAATGAGAAAAAATTCATAGGTGGCTTCTATAAAATCTCTCTCTCTCTCTCTCTCTCTCTCTCTCTCCCTCCCTCCCTCTCTCTCTCTCTCTCTCTCTCTCTCTCTCTCTCTCTCTCTCTCTCTCTCTCTCTCTCTCTGTGTGTGTGTGTGTGTGTGTGTGTGTGTGTGTGTGTTGCTACTGTATTTTTATTTGGTGCACTGTTTCTTCTTTTAATATAGTCTACGTTTCACACCATAGTACCCACCCAACACATCCATAGTTTCTGACTGGGCAGTCACCACCACCAAGCACCATATATGCACAAAAAGGTGTGCTAGGAAACAACTGTGGGATGAAGGAATGACAGAAGAGGATACCATTATTGGAGCTATGCTCTTGTTCTTTCTCTTCCACTGCTTACAGACAGAGGGAACAGGACACAATACATTCATCTATAGCTTGCTAGTAAAGTGTTTTCATGATATGTCCTCAAGGGTGGAGCCTACCCATTAGGGTCATAAGTCAAAAGTGTTGTAAAATCAACAAGACTCATTTTTAAGACCTTTTTTTAAATTATGTCCATTAGACGAATCAACCAGGACATTAAATGAATGAAAATCGGGCTTGGTATTTGCTTCCATTCATTAAATGATCTCGGCCATCATTAAATGAACTGAGAGCTTGAAGAATTTGCAGGGTTCCCTGGGTGGAGCCTCTGGACAGAACCATGCTTGTCCACCCATCAGCTATTCTATCAAGGAGAGATGGCGTTCCACTGCTGAACTGCTGCACAGATTTAAATTGGTGTCTGTGTGGGGGTTAATTTGTAGGGCTTTCAGTGGAGCCTCTAGAGGAGAGGTTCCCAACCTATGGGCCACGGCCCACTACCGGACCGTGGATTCTTGGCCATTGGACAGCATGAGTGGCTGGCCAGTGTGCACATGTGTGCAGGAGCATGCTCACCTCCCCTGCGCTGGCGCTAGCCAAGCAGCACGCCAGTGCTAGTTGAGTCACAAGCTGGCGCTAGCCGAGCCACAAGCCATGCACTGGTGCTAGCAGCCCCATTTGCAGAGCACACATACACATGGCCCCCTTCACACGCACACGCACGCAGCCACATTTGTGTGAGTGTGTGTGCATGCGCTCATAAAGGTGCCTGCCCCTCCCTTTCCCACTGGGCCACCAACCCAGAAAAGTTAAGGACCCCTGCTCTAGAGGGAACTGCTTCCACTTGCCCATCAGCTGTTCTACAGGCAAACTACAGTAGCACACACTAATCCTCAAACGGAAGCAAACACAGTGCAGTAGAATCCAAAGGAACTTTCTGCAAGCAAACTCAAATTATATGCAAAAAACCCCACATAGTAGGATGCTATATCTGCTTTCTGTAGAGATTGGATAGTATTTCTGCAACCAATTCAAATACAAATGCAAACAAACACTGTAATGAAAAAAAAACTTCACTTTGCAAAGCATTTCAAAGCAGCATGGTAGTTTACAAAGTAATTGCAAACAAGCACAACAGTTTTTCAAGTACTTATAAACAATCACAGTACTATAATAATAATAAACAATAAATAAATTACTTACAAAGACAACTACAATACTCCGGTCCTTAAAGCAAAGGAGAAAAAAAATAAAACCAGTCCAGCTGCAAAGTCCCTCTTGACTGGTCATATACACCTGGGGAAAAATGTGCCAATCTCAGAAACTGCAGGTGACAAAGGACAGTCAAAGGACTGAATGTGGCCATGGGTTCAGAAGTGACTGACTCCAGGTCACATGACTACAGAGGCCTCTTGCTGGTTGCAATTTCAGACCCTTCTCATAAGTACAGTTTGGGGTGCATATGTAACTTTGAACAGTCATTAAACATCCATTTGTACCTTGAGGATTACTGTAGTCTCAAAGGCTTCTTTCTAGGCTCCGTATGGATTTTTCTCTTCCAGCTATTCATTCTTTAGTATAGAAGTTCTGAACTTATAAAAGGTCATCAAAGATCCAAAGCTGATACAAATGTATGTGATTCTACCATTTAATTTTTCCCCAGAATGAATGTTTATACCATTTTGAGATCCCACAGATTTAAAGGAAGCCCATCTGTCATGGTATTGACAGGTTCCAAAACTGCTGGAGTTTTATGAATGTGGTGTTCCTCAGCAGCTTAAGATGATTTCATTATTTTATATATCATATGTTACATTTATAAAAAATTGTGTTGTTGGGAAGCATTGATTAATTCTTAGAACAACCATTCTCAACCAGAGTTCTATGAGAAGTTGCTAGGGGTTTAGTGAAAAATCATGACTTAAAAAGAAAACAGACTTTTTTTTTTAACTTTATGTACTTCACAGTGCTGGAGCTTGCAATAGTGAGGATTTTTATGTGCCCTAAACCAGCTGCAGGCCTGCCTCTGTGCTTGTGTTGTAAACACAACATGGTTAGAAGTGAATTGTATTATGAAGTTTCCATATTTTTTGCTATTTATGTAGGAGTGCCCTGAGACCTGAAAATTATTTCAGGAGTTTCTCCAGGGTAAAAAGATTGGGAAAGGCTATCCTATAGTAGTGTTTAAATTAGAAGAGAAAAACATTTTTCCTTCCTGCCACAAAGTACACAATTTCACTCCCATAGGATACTGGGTTGATTTTGTTTCTATCCCTATACAGCCTCAATAGCAAGATTTTCCAAGCAAAATAAAGGCTGCTTGTCCAAGGAATAAAAACAGTAATTCAGTTAATCTACATTAAATCATGTTTATTCATTTAGCTCAGGCACTTGTATAATAGTTTACTTCACATTGCCCACTTTCGTACTTTTATAAACAGCTTCTCCTAAACTAGAGATGTATAACTTTGATTGGCAAGGTCACATCATTATTATTATCTATATACTGCTAACATTCTTGGTTTGTTTATTGTTTGTAGTCTTCAATTGGGTGAAATGTTGCATCACAAGGCAACAATTTTTGAATCAATGTACCTTAAATGAGCTAACTTTCAGAAAGTATCCAAAATCTGGGACCCATGACTCATATAGGATTGAAATTTGGCAACACCTGACTGCTGCTATGCAGCTGCAGTCATATGATTATCATTTCCAATGCTCCCTGCCAGTTTCCTACAAGAATAGTCAATGGGGAAGCCAGCAGGAAGCCAAATGTTGCTCCACTACTTTTTTGCCCATGATAATTCTGTTTCTCTAGTTAGGTGAGGAAATATTTTTGAAACAATGACCCAATGGGTTGTCTAGTTATTATTATTATTCAGATGTATTATAGCCACTCATTCTCAAAGACCTTGGGCAGCTTACAACATATCAAATAATGTATACAATTTAAACAATTTAAAATATAACAAAATTAACTATCCAAACAAGAAAATAGTTATAGCAATTTTAAAAAAAAACACAGCAGAGGGTCTACTCCAACAAGGCCTGAGAAGAGAGCCAGGGCTTAATGCCTTTCTGGAACCCCAGGAGAGTAGGAGCCCACCCACCCCCCGGCTCTTATTCCAGATAACAGGGGCTGAAGGCAAACTTCCTTGACCTCACAAGATATCAAAGTTTAATTGAGAGGACTTGGAGTGTACCCATCCTACCTGAACATATTGGATGGGCAGAAACAACAAGATAGGTAGAGATTTTGTGGGGTCGCCTTACTAGCTGTGCAGGGCCATACACAGTCCATGAGCTGTGGGTTGGACATGACCAATTTAGAGGATTTTATTCATTTCATTGGACGCTACAGAACTGAACTCAGTCCAGCTAATCTCACAAGACTATATCCTGGGCTCAAACTCTAAGCAAATTCAAGCATGTCAACATCACATACCCAAAGTGTAGAAGGACGTGATTTAAGAACCAAACGGTAACTTTAAGAATCAGCAAGTGTAACACACACACACACACACACAAACACACACACACACACACACACTCACTCCATTGAAGCATCTGTTTTTAATAGAATGCCTTTCAATGTTTGTTTTTTTCTCATAATCCTTCTATATTTTTAGTTATACAGATATTAGAGACCACTCATTAAACAAAGAATGCAACTATAGGGTTCATATTTGTAGTTTACTGTGCCAAGCCATTTCTTACTGGTGCAATTTGCTGACTCTTATAAAACGAATTCACTTTGGTTTGTGCTCCCTGTAGAGACTGCAACATCTTCTCTCAATCCCTCTCTGAGAGAGAGATGGGAGGTTAAAAAATGTTTATAAATGTTTATTTATAACATCTTTTTTTGAAAAAAGGAAAGTACTGCTTTTTTGTACATTAGAAGAGTATTTCTTTATAATTCACAATTGTTTCATGACAATTTCCCATGTTGATTGGAATGTGATTACAAGTATGTGATATAATTTTTAACATGAATATTTTTGCATTGCAATAATTTGGCAAAAAGATCTATAGTAGTATATAATATCAATACTGGAAGAGATCAAAATACATGTCTCTCCCCCTCCCCCTCCAAAAAAAATATCACTCTGTTTGGCTTCATAACATTGTTTTGGATAGTCGTCAAGTTTAGTAAATAGTGCCATTTTACAAAGCTGACTAGCTTTCAGCAAGGAATCATATTCTATACTAATTTATGTGTATATACTTTGAAGAAGAAATATTGAGTTAGCTGGTAAACCTGTATATTATTCACTGGCTTCTGATTCTTCATTATCTGTTGACATCGGTACTGGGACTATCTGTCAATAACTTCTCAGAGTTTTTGGAAGGTCATGACTGATCATTAATGATGGTATTGAGTCTTCTCTCTGCCTTTTCTTCTTTCCCTTCAATTTTTCCAGACATCAAGGTCTCCAGTGACTCTTGCATTCACATTATGTGCTCAAAATATCTAAGCATTGTCTGCTAATATAATATTATGAGCAGCAAATCAACATTTGCATTCTCTTCTTTCATCTTCAAGAAAACAGTTTATAATCTTCCTTGTCTCCAGCAGTTAAAATTAACATACTTGAAATAGCTGATGTTTGTTCTGGCAATTCTAATTACAGTTCCTAATTCTAGACCAGCATTTCTCATAAGACAATTTGCATATAAATTAGATAAATAAGATGACAGTACACAACCTTGGCATATTCCTTTCCCAATTTTGAACCACTTAGAGTTGTATATTTTGTTCTAACTAGTATTTCTGGTCAACATACAAATTCTTCACGAGGCAAGTAAGCTGGCCCAGTACAACCTTGTTTTGTTACCAATTTGTTGCGGTATAGTCGTATGTCTTTTTTGGAACTCCCTTGTCTTTTCCATTATCCATCAGAGGTTCAGAGTGATTTTGACTGCTTCTGCCTCTTCTGAATCCAGATTCCACACTGGGCAGTAAATTTATTTAATTTATTTATGTTGAACTCTGCACTGAAAAACATTGAACACTAACATATGCAGATTTGGTATTTTGAGCATTCTTTAGTATTATTCCTTAAACACCACCTCTATTTTCAAGAGGCAAATGCAATGGTGGAAAAACATCATACAGTCTTAATCACTATAATCACAATTTATCAGTGAAGAGAATGATAATTATGACATAAGGATACCAAATATAAATTACGTGAGAGATGCTTTCTGAATGACCTAAAGAATTCTTGTTATCAAAAACTGCTGGCTCTCTGAGTGTATTTTATTGCTGTATGATTGTTTAGATGTTTATATCCTGCCTCTCTCCTATCCTGACCAGTTAGCTCAGAATTAACATTTTGTCTTAATATTTCTTTGGGCAAGGCAGCCTGAGAGAAATTGTTGAACTGCCAGGAGCAAAGGCTTTTGTAATTCATATACCACAGCTACTGAGCGTTCCTTTACCAATTAAATTGATGGGCACTTCCCTTACAGATAATGGATGTTGCACTGAAAACTAATTATGAGTCACCATCCTGCTCGTAAACACACTTAGTAGCAAAGTGTCAGACTGGAGAAACTGCTCTCTGACCTGGCTTACTTTGATGTACTGACAGATAACATAACCATTTGGGTAATTTAGGAAAAGTGGGTTTCCACTCAACTAAGGTTCATTTTGATTACTTGTGATCCTTTTGTGAGAAGTCAGCCCCCCAGAGAAAAAAAATTTTTTGGGGAATATTAAAAAGGCAGAATATATTTTCCCAAAGGAATTATGGAGAAGATCATAAAAAAGAGAGGAACCAGCCCCCAGAAACTAGCCCCAGCCCCTCTCCCCAAAGCGGAAACTAGGCAGAGGTCAGTTTTTAGAAATGCAGATGTGATAATCCTTTCAGAAAGGCTGGAGCCAAGAAGCTAGAAGCTGATGAGATTAGAAAAGACAAAGACTCTTAAAACCCACATACCCCACCAAACTCTAAGGACAGGTAACATAATAGGATTAACCCACCCATACCAAAAGGGCACACTTAGACTCAGGTCAAAGTATATGACACAGGAAATACAAAGCATCAAACAGAAACAGGAAACAACCTCAAAAGCCCCAGAAGGTATAAAAACCCACTATTCCCAGAAAAATGTTGGTCAGCTTTCCCAAAATCACACTGCTGTCTGGCTCTGCTCTTTAATAAACTACAACCTTCTTTCTAAAGCAGTCTTCATTTTGTTTATTCCTGGCTTGGACTGGACCCTGATGAAGATTTTTCTTTCAACACTTTAATTCAGATTTTAATGTTTCTCTAATGCCACTTTCCAGATTATATTTGGTACATGCAATTTGGTTTAACACTTGAATGTTAACTTTGCTCATGAACACCCCCTGACCAAATAAAGCATAGTCTAACTTGCATAGGTTTTGCAGTAATAACAGTACACCTAAGATGTCAAGTTTTATACAATTCCTAAAGTGGCTTCAGACAAAGTGTTTTCACTTTTTGGACGGATGGATGGATGGATGGATGGATAGATGATAGATAGCAGCTTCCCTCCTTCAGAAAATTAGTAGATATAAAGAAGGAAGCACAAGCCAAAGAATGAAGTAATACACATTTTCCTTTTGGCTAGCAATCCATGGCCTCATCCTCAAAACTATCCAAGTACAGTATATAATTTCAATACTCAGCATTGAACGTATAAATAACCAAATAAAAATGAATCAGCCATATTCTTTTCTTTCATAATTTCTTTTATGAAATCAGCCCAAAAGTCTGTTAACTACAGGCAGAAAGGGGGAGGAGGCAGAAAGCTCTTATTAGGAAGAATTGCCACTATAATTCTATCTTGAAGAAAGACATGGCTTTTGAGAAAATTTCTTGAAACATAAAGAAGCATACAATTTCTAACACACAATAAACTTACACTGACTAAATCTGTGGAAAATGAATAGAACAAATGAAACTGTCTTGCAAATGCCTGCTTTTTAAAGTAAAACTGTTTATTTTGGTTCTGAAAGTATCTTGGGTAAAAAGAGTTCCCGTTTGTGCCTTGTCAGCCTAAGGACCAAAAGTATTGTGCTGCTTTTCATTTTCTTGAAGGGAAGATTTTATAGCTGAAGTAGCTGAATTTCTGCACACATCAGGACAGAGCTTCTCTTCAAGGAAAGGAACAATTTAAGGAGGCATCTAATATGTTTCCTTCTTAACTGCCTCTTTTCTCTGAAATAGAGCACAGATTCTTTTGTTTTTCTTTTCTGCAGCTGGAGTTTAAATGGCAAACAGAATCTACTATTAGATTAGATTACCAGGTAATGTATTATATCTACATATTAAATTACTATTTAAAATATGGGAGATTGACTATCAATATATTTTTGTGTGTATGTTGTCTGTGTGTGCTTTAGAGAACAAATGTAAAATGTATTTGTATATTGTATTTAATTTCATGAAGTTTAACTGATATGAATAAAACCAATTATTTTTACATTGGCATAGAAGTTAATAAAAAGCATTATTCACAAAATTTTATGAAAAATGCTAATATCTTAACAATTCCTTAATAATAGATTTTAAGGCTATGTTCATAGCTATGAATTTCAGTGGCATGGGATAATTACCGGTAATAAAAAATAACATAGTGTTAAAAATCAACTTCTTTTTCCCAAATGCATTCTCTTTTTACTATTTGGAGAGTAGTCCATTACAATATGGATTTAAAAGACTAATTTGAGATGAAGGATTATCTGAATAAATTGATCCTTTCCCATGCCCTTTTCACAAAATAAAATGTAAACATAATGCAATTCACTTGGGAAAATAAACTATTCCTCTCTCATATCACATTTAGTGTGTGGCATATGCAATATGCAGACTATACTCGTGCAGTGTGGTTCAGCCAGCTGTTGCTTCCTTAATGCAGTCCAAGAGGAAGCAACCTCTTGTTCAATGTATATCCACCCATTATTGGCCCCCATCCCTCTTTCCTGAACATAAAGTAGATCCAGACAACGCTTTTCATGATCCAGAAATAGCAACTGCTATTGCCATGCTCATAGCTATTATCAGGAGTATATGACGGGCAGCATTTGTGAGAAGCTTGTTCTCCTCATACCTTAAACAGAAGGTGAACCTTAGACTAGACATCATAAAAGACGCCTACCCTATATTTTTTAGGCTTTTAAATCCAGTAAAGGAACAACAAACCAAGACCAAGTATATACAGCATGGCTTCTTGAATTCTACCTTCTTTACTAGCAAAGGACATAGGCAGGGTATGTACTCTTTTGTGGAGTGAAATACGTTGCAATTCTCTGTATTTGTATGTATATGCACTATTTCTCCCAAGGACTAATCAGAGTATGTATATATGTGTAGCCTCTATGTGTGTATATTTTGCTCTTCTCTCATATTGTGCAAGTATGGGTGGGATGGGATGGGAAGGCGTGGGATGGGCTCCATATGTGCCTGTCTGGGTCACATAATCAAGGGGGAAGGGTGGAATAAGCAACATACCAGCTGATTGCCCAATTTCCTTTCCCATAGTGATACATTGGAGGAAATTTTATGAATTTATTTTCTCTACTCCCACAGCCTGA
The DNA here is from genome assembly GCF_964194415.1 of Vipera berus. NCBI lineage: Eukaryota > Metazoa > Chordata > Lepidosauria > Squamata > Viperidae > Vipera > Vipera berus. Next base: position 225,298,655 of record NC_138203.1, read on the forward strand.
TCCAGTTTGCTGATTTTGCTCTGTTCTGAATTTGGAGAATTATCCTGCTGATAAGACAGATAGACAGAATCCTAAGTTGTTTTTTTTTACAGAATTACTTTTCAAACTTTCCTTGGGTTGGCAAGAATAAAAAACCACCAACTTTTGCCCTGAAGAAAACTTGCTAGCCATGGACAGGGTAGCATAATTAATACTGCTCTACTGTTACGCAGCTTTATTTTAAAGTGATAAACAGAATATTAACAGCTTTATGTCATTTATAATTCACAACATGTGGCCTAAAATAAGAGCCGTCTTCACAAATTTTTCCCCAATTGTTTATAAAATGAAGCCAAAGAACTTCTCTTTGTAGATGACGTGACATTCAGAAAGAGTAAATTTGCAACAATATTTCATTTATTAATCTCATAATATTAAATTCAGAAAAATCAACTATCTATATCATTTAAGTATTAGTTGTAGTAATTCATTTCCAGTCTTTCTGATTATTCATTAATCCAGAATAAGAGGACTGTATTTGTCTCCTAAAGCAGGGGTCCCCAATCTTTGGACTGCGGCCCACTAGTGGGCCCTGAGGTGTTTGCAATCGGGCCATGGAACCGACAGACGAGTGTGTGGAGGTGCATCCCCACTTGCACGAGCAATGGGCATGTGCATGCGCACTCCATTTGTGTGAGCAGCAACTGCGCGTGCAAGCTGCTCACATGGAACCATCCCCTCTCCCCCCTGCCCCACAAAGCTGAAAAGGTTGGGGAACTCTGTCCTAAATGCTGCAGCTATTGTAAAACCTCTGATGGATAATGGATAAGATGAAGTTAAGATAATCAAATAACAAATCAGCGAACTCCTTGATGCAAACAAAGTCATCACTAAAAGTCAACATGGGTTTGTCAAAAACAGATCATGCCAGACAAATCTGATTACATTCTTTGACCAAGTGACAAAATTAGTGGACCAGAGGAATGCTGTAGATATAATTTACTTGGACTTCAGTAAGGCATTTGATAAAGTAGATCACAACCTACTACTTGATAAGATAGAAAAATGTGGGTTAGATAGCATCACCACCAGATGGATTCGTAGCTGGCTGACAGGCTGTACTTAGCGTGTGGTCCTCAATGGAACTGCATCTACATGGAAGGAAGTATGTATTGGGGTGCCCCAGGGCTCTGTTCTGGGCCCAGTGCTCTTCAACATCTTCATCAATGATTTGGATGAGGGGATAGATGGGGAACTCATCAAATTTGCAGACGACACCAAGCTGGCAGGAATAGCCAATACTCCAGAAGATAGGCTTAAAATACAGGAGGATCTGGACAGACTCAAACACTGGGCGCTATCTAACAAAATGAAATTCAATGGTGAAAAAAGTAAGGTTCTACATTTAGGCAGGAAAAATCAAATGCACAGGTATAGTATAGGTGGTACCCTGCTCAATAGTAGTAACTGTGAGAGGGATCTCGGAGTCCTAGTGGACAATCACTTAAATATGAACCAGCAGTGTGCTGCAGCTGCCAAAAAAGCCAACACAGTGCTAGGGTGCATTAACAGAGGGATAGAATCAAGATCACGTGAAGTACTAATACCACTTTACAATGCCTTGGTAAGGCCACACCTGAAATACTGCATCCAGTTTTGGTCACCACGATGTAAAAAAGATGTCAAGACTCTAGAAAGAGTACAGAGAAGAGCAACAAAGATGATTGGGGGACTGGAGGCTAAAATATATAGGGAACGGTTGCTGGAATTGGGTATGTGTAGTTTAACGAAGAGAAGGGTGAGGGGTGACATGATAGCAGTGTTCCAATATCTCAGGGGCTGCCACAAAGAAGAGGGAGTCAAGCTATTCTCCAAAGCACCTGAAAGCAGGACAAGAAGCAACAGATGGAAACTAGTCAAGGAGAGAAGCAACCCAGAACTAAGGAGAAACTTCCAGACAGTTAGAACAATTAACCAGTGGAACAACCTGCCTCCAAAAGTGGTGAATGCTCCAACACTGGAAGTTTTTAAGAGGAGACTGGACAGCCATTTGCCTGAAATGGTATAGGGTTTCCTGCCTGAGCAGGGGATTGGACTAGATGACCTCCAAGGTCCCTTCCAACTTACTTATTATTATTATTAAGTTAAAACAATATTTATCCTATTTATATTACATATTAACATGAACCTTTCCAAGAAGAAAAAGTTTTTTACTATTACACCAGTTATAATTTATAGTTATAATTAATTTATAATTAATCTTTTGCTTCTGAAAACACACAAGGCCCTTAACCACTGTCTTCACTGACGTGCTTAATAAAACAAAATGTTTTAGGGAAATTGGAAATCATACCTTTAACTATAATCAGGTTATATTTCATTCCATATCTTTCTTCATAGGATATGTGCTTACATGTTTACAATAAATGTTTGTTCAAATAAATACGTCACTGCACTAATATTTCTAACTATTGAAGTTCAGAATTGGAGCTATGCTAAACCAATTTTCTTTTTCACTATTAACCTCACCTTGGCAAGATAGGCAGCACTCAAGTTTGATAAATAAATAAAAATAATAGTAAACATGGTTCAGAGCAGCTGGCTCTCATCTAGGTCAAACTTCAGTTTGAAACTGGAGTCTTGTCTTTCCATAGACCTGCAGTGCAAAAATGAGATTCATCCCCATCGAAATATAACAGAATAACAGAGTTGGAAGGGACCTTCAGGGTCTTCTAGTCCAATTTTTATTTATTTTTATTTATTTTAATTCCATTTATATCCCGCCCTTCTCCGAAGACTCAGGGCGGCTTACAAGCTTAGCAGTAGCCTTCATTCTATGTATATGCCTGCTTGTTAGGGCTTTCACACACACCCCCCCAAGCGGCATTATTACAAAGTCAGCTTAATTGCCCCCAACAATCTGGGTCCTCATTTTACCTACCTTGGAAGGATGGAAGGCTGAGTCAACCTTGAGCCTGGTGGGACTCGAACCTGCACTAATTGCAGGCAGCTGGTGTTACTTAAGGAGGCATTAGCCCACTGCTCCACCAAGGCTCAATTCCCTTGCTCAAGCAGGAAACCCGAAACCATTTCAGACAAGTGATTGTCTAGTCTCTCTCCAGTGTTTGAGCAGCTGAAGGCAAATCGTTCCACTGACTAATTGTTCTAACTCTCCTTAGTTTTAGGTTGGTTCTCTCCTTGATTAGTTTCTATCTATTGCTTCTTGTTCTGCCTTCAGGCGCTCTGGAGAATAGGTTGACCTATTCTTTGTGGCAACCCCATAGATATTGGAACACTGCTATCAGATATCTGCTTCCAAAGAACATTGCTTTACCTAGTTTATATACAGAAGATTCTCACCCTTATATAATTTGTAAATAAAAACAAATAGCCACTGACTTTGCCTTAGACTCTCTACTTAATAAGGACCTTAATAAAAGAAATAATGTATTTTTTATTTTTAATTCTAAACTCTTTAATCTTCAGGTGACCTTTTCCTTCTTTTTTATACAGCACTCCAGGGAACAATGCAAAAAGCAGTCCTAGTCTACTGTCTTCTGCTTGTTTATTTGTACGTTGCTCTTGCCCAGAATAAACCCAATGGAATGCCCAGAAGAGCCAGGCGAAGAATAATCTATAGACGATTACGAAAGGCTCCCTTAAGAAATTACAGTTTAAATAAGCAGTCACAAATTAGACCTCCAATCTCTAGCATTCCACTAATGAGCATCCCACTTACTAATATTGATGAAGATATTCCTGGAGTATTTAACTCTCTTACCCATTTGGATGGCCAAGAATCCAATTACAATATTTTGCCAGGTAAGCAGGAAAAAGTTATTTATATATATAAACCATCCATGTAAAAAAAGAAAACTACTTCAAATAGATGAATTATTTGCGCTTAATCTTGGGTATCATGTATGATTTTCATTCACTGTAGAGAAATAACAGAAATCTAGTAATGCCGGCCACATGACCACGGAGATGTCCTCGGACAAGCGCTGGCTCTTCGGCTATGAAACGGAGATGAGCACCGGCCCCTAGAGTCGGAAACGACTAGCACACTTGTGCGGGGGAACCTTTACCTTTACCTTTAGTAGTGGATTTGGTGCTCTTCACCTAATGGATAGAAATAGGTTTTATTATTTATTTTATGGCTTCCCAATTCATAGTGTTGATTCACAACATGAGATCTCACTAACCTAAAAATGTAAACATAAACAAGCGGGACGGGTGGTGGTGGTTGGTACTCATGTCAGAAGCACCAAGGCACTTCCGGTTTGAAAGGATTAACCTGTGATATCACCATTGTTCTGGGAATGCCCAGTTGGGGGTTTCTTTCACTCCAGCTCCTCCTGGCAGGAACTGGAATGAAGGATGAGAGCACAACCCTGCCCATGGCAGCTCTTAGGTCTCAAACGCAGGCTTGCTAACCTCCTGCCCAGCATTCCAATCACTTGAGCTACCATGTTCCACATGTGTGATTAAATAAAAAATACTAACATGCTAATGTATAGACCAAGTAACTTTCTACTGCCAGGTCAAGTTAAAATGTACAGTTAATTAATACACATCTTTCAAACATTGTAGAACCTCATAAAAATCAGGTGATTTCCCCCCCCCCTCCCAAAAGCAGGTAACAGTGTACAGTATTCCAGCAACTTTTTTTATCATGGAATTGGATGAATCAGTGAGTCAGCATTATTTAGATGGTAAAGGTTTAGAACTGAAGTCATCCTAGTGAGCGAACAATTCACATAACTGACATTTGCACTGTCAATGGATTAGCAAACTGATTTTGTGACTGTATGCTCCACAGCTATCTCATAATTTTTAGTGCTCTGAAAGAACCATCCTTGCCACAAAAGTGATGGAAAGCATTTTATTTCTATCAATTTCAGCTGATCTGGATCAAGGCATTAGAAATAGACTATTGCAAAAAATCACAGCTGAGTATTCAGAATGAGAGATTCAAATATTTATATTAGTGGTGTTTTCCGTTGAAAAGGCCTTATATAAATCAGAACATAAACAGTGTCTATGTGGTTTTCTATGATGAAATACTTTAATCCACAATATGTTAAGTTTCTCTATACTAATATGATGCATTTCAAAGCTAAGCCCATTATTACATTAGCAGATATCTCAATTGTAGCCCTTAAAACGAGTTTTCTCAGTGCAGCCCATTGTATAAAACTCTGTTCTAGAGAGTTCCACAGTTCTCTGAAACACATCTGGGTGGTACTGGCACATGGGGAGAGAAAAATACACTTAATATTCCAATGCTCTCCATTTTATCACTAAAGATATACAATTATATGAAACTCTATATCTATTTCTCCAAGGTATTCAAAACTAAAATGTATGTGGTAGTAACAATTTGGTTTAGCCATGTACGCTAGAAACATGGTATAGAAATATTTGGAATAAATAAGTATAATTTCATTAATATATGAACTTAAGTAAAGGTGAAATCATGGCTTCATTTTCATACTGTAACATGCAGCAGCAATCTTCTGAACACGTTTTTCTATTCAACATCTAATTCTAAACACACACACACACACACACACACACACATATATATATATATTTATTTATTTATTTATTGATGGGATTTATATCCCGCCCTATCTCCTGAAGGACTCAGGGCGGCTCACAATAAAACATATAATAAGTGCATAAATCAAGATAAATGAAATTGAGAACATCAGTGCAATAAAAAATTAGAGAATTTAAAAATGAATTAAAAATACTAAATATAAATTAATTAAGATGCCTGTCAGTCTAGGTCAGCTTGGTGGAACAGGTGTGTTTTGAGGCCGCGGCGAAAGGATTGGAGGTTTTGGGCTATCCGAAGCTCAGGGGGAAGCTGTTATATATATATATATATATATATATATATATATATATATATATATATATATATATATATATATATATATATATATATATATATATATATAATCAACTTTTATAATATGATTGTATTATAAATTGATAATTATTTACTGTGGAAGATGTCTGTGATTTGTTTCATTGTTATAATTCTAGAAATTATACAGTCTCATAGTGTGTGTACACACACACACCCCAAATCAATTATTCTTGTTTCAAGATGCACACAATAAATTAAATAAATGATCTCAAAGTGGAATTACATAGAAAAGGTAGGTATATAAACCAGTTTTTCTTTTTTAAAAAAGGGCAATTAGAACACAAAAAGTCCATTTTTAATAGTCTCTCTAAAACTGTTCATTTGGGAGCATTTGTTTTCATATTAAAGGAAACATGCTGGCGTACATACCATACCTTCTATATGAAGTATTTTAGATCTCCCTCAGGAATCATCTGAAGTAAAATGTAGTTTCCTCATTTTCCCCTTGATTGTTTCTTTTTATCTGGAATTTTACCCAAAGGTGGAACTAAAACCACTAAACTCAAATAAGTTGGAGCTCAGTACTGAAACTACACCATATTTCTGAAGCTGAAAGCATTGAGGTATCTGCCAAAGATTTCATCCATAAGGTATTTTTAGTCTAGTATTTAGAGTGATTGCAAGTGAAGATCGCATTGGAAAAGAGCCTACCTATCTCTAACTTTACAATCAAATGTTCAGTTAAATATATTACATTATATTATTATGGACATATATTTTAGAAGGTGTTAAATATATTTTACAAGATTTTTACATCTTCCTTTCCTAAATTATTACATTCCAGGTATGGTACAATAAATATTTATATTTGTAACAAGCATACTACAAGTAAGTCATCATTCAATGGATGACTGAAAGGTATTGAGTTGTATTATCCCCCTTTGATACATTTGTTATGAGAATTATTTGAAATGAGTTTGAATCTAGGTCTGTGCAGATCTAATCTGGCAATCTAATTGTTACATTATCAACTCTCATGTGGGATAATATTCTGTTGCATCATCACTGTGTGAAAATAATAGATTGCCACATACATCAAAATTTAGATAAAGCTGGTAGTGAAAACCAGTACACTTTATAATTATTTTATATATTTGTATAATAAAATCTGCTTTTGGCTTCCATTTCTTAGGAAAAGAAGGACGATGCTTTGCTAATGGAATGATTATGTTTGATAAAGCTGTGTGGTCTCCTAAACACTGCATTACATGCCTCTGTTCAAAAGGAAAGGTGTTCTGTGATGAAACCTCATGCAATCCTGTGACATGTCACAAATCTACAACACTCAAAGGGGAATGTTGCCCTGTGTGTCTGGAGAGTGGTAAAGTATACTTATTTCATATATACATTAGGTCTTATATGCATATGACACACAGGAAGTCCTAAAACATCTATTTAGCAATTGTTCAAAATTTGGATGGTAGGAAAAAAAGTTTAGTCTTTGCACTTACAACTAGTCCTTGCACTTACAACCATTAGAGCAGAAGTTCCCAATCTTTTGGGCAGTAGGGACCAGTGCCATGGAGAAAGGTTTTTCCACAGACCAGAGGGGGTATGGGTGTGAATACTGCCTGCATCACGAGGATGGAGCTTTGCTTGTTTGTGCGGCCCGCTTGTTGGCATGCTGTGGACTGTACCGGTCCATGGACTGGGGGTTGGGGACCCCTGCATTAGAGCATTCCCATGGTCACATGATCAAAATTTAGGCACTTGGCATGTATTAACAATGGTAGCAGTACTCCCAGATCACATTGTAGACATTTGCAATCTTCCCCCCTGGCTTCCAATAAAGTTAATGGGGAAAGCCAAATTTGCTTAATGACCTCGTGACACACTTAACTGTTGTGGTGATTCACTTAATAACAAAAAAACATTGTAAAACTGGGCTTCTTGTTAGCTGCGAAGTCGTGTCTGCTTTTTAGTGTGCTGTCTAGATTTGCCATGGCTTTCCTCCCGAGGAGCAAGCGTCTTTTAATTTCTTGACTACAGTCTCCATCTGCAGTGATCTTGGAGCCCAGGAAAATAAAATCTGTCGCTACCTTCATTTCTTCCCCATCCATTTGCCAGGAATTGAGAGGGCCGGATGCCATGATCTTGGTTTTCTTAATGTTAAGTTTCAACCCAAGTTTTGCACTCTCCTTCTTCACCCGCAACAAGAGGCTCTTTAGTTCTTCTTCACTTTCTGCCATTAGAGTGGTATCATCTGCATATCTTAGGTTGTTGATATTTCTTCCGGCAATCTTAATTCCAACTTTTGATTCATCTAGCCCTGCCTTTCTCATGATGTGCTCTGCATATACTGTAAGTTAAATAGGCAGGGCAACAGTATACAGCCTTGCCGGACTCCTTTCCCAATTTTGAACCAATCAGTGGTTCTGTGTCCAGTTCTCACTGTTGCTTCTTGGCCCACATATAGGTTTCTCAAGAGACAAATAAGATGGTCTGGTACGCCCATCTCTTTAAGAACTTGCCACAGTTTGTTATGATCCACACAATCAAAGGCTTTAGCATAGTCATTGAAGCAGAAGCAGAAGTAGATGTTTTTCTGGAACTCTCTAGCTTTCTCCATGATCCAGTGTATGTTGGCAATTTGATCTCTAGTTCCTCTGCCTCTTCGAAATCCTGCCTGTACTTCTGGTAGTTCTCAATCCACATACTGCTGGAGTCTAGCTTGTAGGATTTTAAGCATAACTTTACTAGCATGAGAAATGAGTGCAATGGTGCAATAGTTTTAACATTCTTTGGCACTGCCTTTCTTTGGAATTGGAATGTAAACTGATCTTTTCCAATCCTGTGGCCACTGTTGAGTTTTCCAAATTTGCTGGCAAATTGAGTGTAGCACTTTTACTGCATCGTCTTTCAAGATTTTGAATAGCTCACCTGGAATACTGTCACCTCCATTAGCTTTGTTGTTGCTCAGCTTTTCTAAGGCCCACTTCACTTCACATTCTAGGATGTCTGGCTCGAGGTCAGTGACCACCTCATTGTGATTATCAGGGACGTTAAGCTCATTCTTGTATAGTTCTTCTGTGTAATTTTGCCACCTCTTCTTAATCTCTTCTGCCTCTGTTAGGTCCCTGCCATTTTGGTCCTTTATCATGCCCATTTTTGCATTAAACGTTCCCTTCATCTCTCCAATTTTCTTGAAAAGATCTCTGGTCCTCCCTATTCTTTTGTTTTCTTCTATTTCTTTGCACTGTTCATTTACGAAGGCATTCTTATCTCTTCTAGCTATTCTCTGGAATTCTGCATTCAATTGGGCGTATCTTTCTTTTTCTCCCTTGCCTTTCGCTTCCCTCCTTTCCTCAGCTATTTGCAAAGCTTCCTCAGACAGCCATTTTGCTTTCTTGCATTTCTTTTTCTTTGGGATGGTTTTGGTTGCTACCTGTTGTACAATGTTGCGAACCTCTGTCCATAGTTCTTCAGGCACTCTGTCTATCAGATCTAATTCCTTAAATCTATTTGTCACCTCTACTGTATATTCAACAGGGATAAGATTTAATTCATACTTGAGTGGCCTAGTGCTTTTCCGTACTTTCTTCAGTTTAAGCCTAAACTTTGCAATGAGAAGCCGAAAGTCAAAAACTGGGCATTCCCCCACTTATTAATGGACATTCTAGTTCCAATTATGACTGTGTTAAAGAGTACCTTTCCATTTCAGAGTATATTAATTTCTTATATATAATTTGAACATAATATGTACACAACCACATTTCAGCATATGCCTTCAATTATAGTCAAAAGTTACAAGGGATTGAAAAGGAAAATAATTCACTGATCCTTGAATGCAACTGAAATATTAGTTTGGAAATTGGAATTTGTGAAAATAATATTTAATCATACCAATAATATTTAAAAAATCATTCAGAATAACATATCCTGAATGGAATATGATCACTCTAGGGCTGATATATATTCATTCATTATGTAATTGTTAATATTACCCACAAAAAGTACAATATGTGGCAACTTTGATAGTTCCTTGCTCTTAGAATATTACATTACTCAGACAATAACTGGAAAGGCATGTTTAGGTATCAGCAAAACCAGGTGTGTCCAGCCTGCATACAGCCCTAAACAGCTAATAATGTGGAGCTTCAAAGAAGAAGCTTTGATAACACAGTTATGCTTGCCATCTTGTTATTTTGACTTCACCTTTCAATGTCTCCTCAATTATTCTAGCATTATTAAGTATAATTTTATGGCATATCAATATACTAAATGAAACTAAATCATATGTGACAGGCAAACATTTCTGAAAAGCTGACATGACAAAGCAAACAATCACATGCACTCGGATCTGAGCCAATAAAACTTCAGCACAGGACAGGAGAAAAGAAACTAGAGCTTACGTACTGCCAATCCCAAAGCAAATATTTCATCTTGGTGCTTTGGAAACTTTACAGCAAGGCACAAAATTATACACATATTCAGTCTAATCCAAACTTTAATTAAGGCTGAAATCAGCCTAGAGCCTTGATGTTTTGAAATGTAGCTTGAAGCTCAAAATTAACTGCTCAAACAAACTAATCTTAACATTGTACTAGTATCTTTGTATTAATTTTGGTAAAAGCTGTTTTATGAAACACAATAATACACGTTTATTTTGCTCAATGTACATTCAAGCTATTCTCTCACATGAACCCTAACATCCATAGCAAATAATTTTATAAAAAAATTACCAGTCGTGCAGCTACTGTGAGTAGCCTTCTTGTTCAACCAGGTGTTTTTATAGCTGTTTTCCTCTGAATATTTTATTACCCTATGAGCCCATCCATCAAACCAATAGCAGCAGGAACATAACAAATTGATTTTTTTTTTAAAAAAGCAACCCAATGACAAAGCACTCAGAACATTTGAAACAACAGTTTGAAAGTTTTATTTAATGTCTTTTTTCCAACTTTTAAATAGAACTAATAAAATATACATGTTTTAGAGTAGTCTTATTAATAGTTTTTGAGTAAGAACACTTTAAAATCAATATGTTTGCACATCTTGATTGTATCTTAATACATTACAGCTGTTCAAAACAATAAAAAACTTATGAAGCTGGAATTTTTATGAGAATTTATATTAGAATCCAATCTATAAATTTTCTTTGCATGAAATATTTTTAAACAAGGTAAGTAATTAGAGCAACTAATGCTAATAAGACTAAAAAAATAGAACTTTAATATTTAACTAAATATCTGGTGCACATATTCCCGTTACTTTCTCTCAATATAAGTATAGATTGATATAAGCACATCCGATAAAATAAGTTTAATAGATACCCATAAAACCACAGAAAATAACAAATTAGTCCAATTAAACTTCTAATATTTCTGATCTTGTATACAATATTGTTTGCAAGCAATACTGATTTTGTATACACTTCCAGCAACATTAAGTATAGGTATAGCTTCAAGTACATCTTTATTGACGCTTACTATAAAAACGGCATTACAAGCCTGTGTTAAATTAGCATTAACACTTTTTCTCTGTGTTTATATTCAGTATCAAGTACAATTTCTCCAGGAGAAACAGCTGAAATTTCTGGTGATTCTCCTGTGCCAACTAATCCGAGTGAACCAGTCTTGCGTTATATGCAGACACAAGATCCAATGCAAAAGAAGGAAGGAACACTTAAAAAGAATATTCACATAAAAAGTAAAGCAAGGATGAAAAAGAGGAGAATAAAAAGCCACAAACCAAGAAGAAAACATGAACATATGAAGGATCAAAGGGAAGAAGAGGTGGAAACCAGATTGGAGGAAGAAAAAAGGAGAGTTTATGAAGAAGAAGAGCTAAGAATTGAGAAAGAAATTAACAAACAAGAGCAAGAACAAGAACACGAGCAAGAGCAAGAACATGAGCAAGAGCAAGAAGAAAATGAACAAGAGAAGGAAGGAAGTGAAGAGGAGGAAGACACATTGCATGGAGATGTGTTCAGAATGCCCCCACACTTCCCAATTCCTGAGCCTTCTACTGAAATTCCTCCTTTGCCAACCGGATGCTCTGTCTTAGAAAATACAGTAAGCTGCATTAACACCAAACTCACACATATACCCGTAATCATGGATGAAGAGCTTACAAGCATAGAGCTTGAAGGTGAGGATTTTTAAAAATACATTGGAAGTATTTTAAAAGTGCTCTTCATCCAAATGAAACCCAGAACTCTGTTCAAAGGCATTGATATAATTATGAGTATATAAACACAGTTCTTATTCATTCTGTTCCTAATGCTCTCCTTTTACTTTTACTTCACTCACTGCAGAGGCACAATTATTATTTTAAAATAGGAGTTGAAAAGACCTCTCCTTTGTATGTAGCAGGTTACTGCAAAGGCAAGCACTGGGGAAGACCTTGAGCAATTAACCTCCTACTCATTCATCAGTTTTCCAGTGTTGCACTTGATTAAACAGTCATGCTTTTTGTAGCTGCACTTTCCTATTATGAAAATTGGGAAAAAGAAGGAGAGATCATTTTTACTTCCTGTAGCATTGCATTAAATTTTCCACTTTGTTTGCTGTTTAATGAAGAGACCATATAAATCCTTACTAAAAAAAAAATTCCGGCCTAAAAAGGTATTACTGTCTTCCCTTCTGTTAGGTTACTTGTACTGTACATTTAAAAAAGAAATGGTCAACAATTGGAGATCACATTCTTAACTTTTTTCATCCTTTTCCCTAGGGAATGACATCACTGAAATTCCAGATGCAGCTTTCAATGGACTGCCTAATTTAGAGAGAATTGATCTTCGTAAAAATAAAATCACATCATCTGGCATTGGTCCACAGGCATTTAAAGTAAGAAAAATCTATACAATCATAGACACATACACAAAGCTTAAACTCAACTTTGGATGAAAAGTTAAATAATTTTATTTCTTGCACCACTGGCATCAGTTTACTTTCCTCTTTTTATTTTCAATATATTGTTTTAAATAATAGCACGTTTATAATATTATTCATATTATATAAACATCGTAAAAGTAAAGGTAAAGGTTCCCCCGCACATGCGTGCTAGTCGTTTCCGACTCTAGGGGCCGGTGCTCATCTCCGTTTCAAAACCGAAGAGCCAGCGCTTGTCCGAGGACATCTCCGTGGTCATGTGGCCGGCATGACTAGATGCCAAAGGCGCACGGAACGCTGTTACCTTCCCACCGTAGTGGTCCCTATTTTTCTACTTGCATTTTTTACATGCTTTAGAACTGCTAGGTTGGCAGAAGCTGGGATGAGTAACAGATGCTCTGCTACGCGGCACTCGGGATTCGACCCGCCAAACTGCCGACCTTCTGATCGACAAGCTCAGCGTCCTAACCCACTGAGCCACCGCGTCCCTCATATAAACATTACTACATTGAAATAATACAATGTATCGTAATTTACAATATTTCTTTTTGGTGCCTTCAAGACAGTGTTGACTGTTGGTGACTGCAGTTTTCTTGGCAAGATTCAGAAGTGGTTTGTCATTGTCCCCTTCCCCTAAGAGACTGACTGGCCCAGTCACCCAGCTGGCTTTGGGCCTAAAGTAGAACTAAGTCTACTGATTTCTAGCTTGATGTCTTAACTACATCAAAGTGGCTCCAATTTACAACATTAAATTTTTAAAAAAGAATATGAAAATATCCTTGTACTTTAAATAATGCAGTACTCTGCTTTTGGTTATTATGGATTGCATGTTCTTTCATCCATGCCTTTTTACTTTAAAAGTTTCAGTCATAAAATTCTACATAATTTTTCTGAAGACTTTTGTAATCCTTAAGATATACTGTACATCAGATTACACATTTTTTATTTTCTTGGCTATCATGAATTCCAGGAGGATTACATCTAGAGAGGTAATTTCCTAGTTCGTTATTCCTCTTTCTGACATAGGAATATGATCCAGCTCAACATAACGGTCACTCCATTTTTAACAGATACCTCCAACTAATGTCAGAATACCGTATTTTCCGGCGTATAAGACGACTGGGCGTATAAGACGACCCCCTACATTTCCTGTTAAATTATAGGGTTTGGGCTATACTTGCCGTATAAGACTACCCCTCTTCCAATGCACACCAAATAAAAATGATTTTAATATGGTAATTTTAATTCAAATACTTATGACATGCAGGTACTTAGTAGGAAAACTGTCACTTATAAACATAAGGCTGTTTGTCATCAAACATGTAAACATAAAACAGTGCAAGTGGATTAAACTTAATAATAATAATAATAATAATAATAATAATAATAATAATAATAATGATGATGATGATGATGATGATGATGATGATAAGTTGGAAGGGACCTTGGAGGTCATCTAGTCCAACCCCCTGCTAAGGCAGGAAACCCTATACCATTTCAGACAAATGGCTGTCCAGTCTCTTCTTAAAAACTTCCAGTGTTGGAGCATTCACCACTTCTGGAGGCAGGTTGTTCCACTGGTTAGTTGTTCTAACTGTCAGGAAGTTTCTCCTTAGTTCTAGGTTGCTTCTCTCCTTGACTAGTTTCCACCCATTGCTTCTTGTCCTGCTTTCAGGTGCTTTGGAGAATAGCTTGGCTCCCTCTTCTTTGTGGCAGCCCCTGACATATTGGATCACTGCTATCATGTCACCCCTCACCCTTCTCTTCGTTAAACTACACATACCCAATTCCAGCAACCGTTTCCTATTTTCCTAATTCACTTTTTCACTTTTCCTAATTCACTCTAAAGCTTTCCCTGCGCAGAGCCTTAAGTAACACCAGCTGCCTGCAATTAGTGCAGGTTCTCATCCCACCAGGCTCAAGGTTGAGTCAGCCTTCCATCCTTCCGAGGTAGGTAAAATGAGGACTCAGATTGTTGGGAGCAATAAGCTGACTTTGTAATAATGCTGCTTGGGGGGGTGAAAGCTCTAATAAGCAGGCATATACATAGAATGAAGGCTATTGCTAAGCACATTGATATGTGCTTTAAATTGTAAGCCGCCCTGAGTCTTCGGAGAAGGGCGGGATATAAATGGGATTAAAAAAAAAGACCAAATGGGAGATCCGCTCCAGTTTTTCCAGCCAGCCCGCCCAGTTCCTGAGTCAAATGTCTCCTTAGAGCTAAGCAGCTGCTCTGGCTACGGCATTTCCCACCTGCCTTTCAAGTTGCTCTTGCATTCCCCACCTGCCTACAGCTGCTCTTCAACTTTAGAAGGAAAGACGCCCAGACCCCAGCTTGTAAAAAATCACAGACTGCAGCTTCTACTCCAATTGGTCCCGCTTTCTCTGCGCAGACTAAATGGAAGATTCGCTCCAGGTTTTCCAGCCAGCCCTGTCCCTAAAGTTTCAGCACCCCATATAAGACGACCCCTGACTTTTGAGAAGATTTAAATGGGTTAAAAAGTCGTCTTATACGCCGGAAACTACGGTACTACTATTCTGTGCATTGGATACATGACTCCTACCCTGAGATTGTTTCTTCCAAAGTGCAAAACAGAAGAGAGATCTTCTGGTGTCCTACTTTCCATCTCTATTACGCTACTGTTACATACATAAAAGTATTAAAGCAGGAATAATCAAAAGCCACCCCCTTTGGAATTTTCCATGATAATTAGCCACAATATTATTTCCAATATTGTTTTCTTCCCGTAGTTATATGGAGAGATAAAACTTTTGCCTGTTGTTCAGGTCTCTCTCTGCTTTTGCTTACCTCTTGTCAATTAACGTGGTGTTTGCTGATGTTTAATAAATAAACATCAAGCTACGTTTTTGCTACCTGTATTAAGTGACGTGTGCTTGCTCTAATCTGGCCATAAGAAATGGCTGGGAGTATGCTGAGTATAAATTGCCTTGGAAATTACTGGAAGTAATTTTCCAACAAAAGTAGTGTGGGTGCAGCATGGAGTTATAGCTAAATCCTAGCATCAAGAGCACCCCAGTTACCAAACATCCTAATTGATTTCCGAGTACTTAGCCAAGCTGAATCAGCAATCAGATGCTATACACTGCAGTATTTTTAGAACTAAAAACATCTTACTAGAAGAGTTTTTTTCATGCCTTCAAAGCTATCATAAAGTTTTTGGAAATGGAAATGATATCAAAATCAGATCATCTCATGTTTGAAGATGGGGAAAAATACACTGCTGGAGCATGAAGATGAAAACATTATTTGAAAAGCTGACCTCTTTGGAGATATGTCTGAAATCAAACTGAGATTGAATGTGATGATCTGTAAATTGTAAGATCAACTGTAAGTTGATTCAAAATTGTGTTTCAGAAAAGGAGAATTGTGACAAACTTATACGTACTCAGGAATGAACAATAATACTTGCTCAAGGAATATGTAAATCTGAAATTATCAGGACATGAAAGTTGAATGGAACATATGTTGGAAATATGTCTCTATTCAGAAGAAACGAAATCAAACTAATCTTTCTGATGTTTTAATAAACTACTAAAAAAACCAATCTAGTATTGTTAATCAAACTTCATGATGAATTTCCTTTGGGAATGTAACTGTTAAACTGGAGGCCTACCCATATATTCTGAATGATGCAACAGAAAGGAATTCTCTGAACAAGATAAAAGGGAATCATGTAGTCTGTCATTACTGTAAGAGAAAGGGGTATATTCAAAGAGAATGCGAACTTCACAGAGCTAAGACCCAGGCAGTAGAAGGATAATGAAATCAGATGTCTTAAATGAAAAGTCAAGCCTCAGCAGTAATTGCGAAACAACAAATAAAATATATTTAGGTTAGCAAATAAATGTTTTCTTTAAAGTATTTTTAAGAGGACAAGATTCTGAATCTAAAAAGAAAAACTGTTTGGCTGGACAGTGCTAGAGCAAGTCAATAAATTTGCAACAATTATATGTTGAACTTGAATATCTTGAATAATAAAGGAAAAGTTAATTTAGCAAATGGATATATGTGGAAAACATTATTAAAATGAAATGCCTAATAAATTATAATGAAAGCAGGGATATATTTCAAGAAGTATATAATGTACCTGAGTTGGATGTAAATTATATAAATCTGTGCATTTTTATGCATTGTAGTTGCAAAACTGTGCTTGAAATGGACTTTATACTTTGTAAAGGGACATTAAATAGTATTAATTGAAAGCACAATGAAGCTAATTTTCAGAGCTTCTTCAGCCTAAATCAAAGAGTAGTAGGATGCATGCATAATAATAATCTTTACCAGATTTGATAAGAAATGAATGCATTATCAGGAAAATAAAAAACGAGGACTTAGCAATTCAGTTGAATGTTTGTCCTTACAAGAAGGATAAAATATGATGACTACATAAAGGCAAACAGAAAGCCAGCCAACCATCCAAAATTATTTTTTTCAGACATTTATGGTCCATGTCAATTAAAACAAAGGGTGGAAAAATTATTTTAAAACATTCAAAGACTCTTACTCAAAACAGATTTGAATCTATCTTTTAATCCAAAAGCCAAACATAAACTAAAAAACTAAATCAAATATGGTAAAACATGAGCTTTAAATGGGAAATCCTGAACCATGCTTATATACAGAGTTAAAAATGGAAGACATATGAACAGTCCTGTATTATGACTACTTAATTGTAGGAGCAGAGGACAAAGGAGACAGCTTGAAGATCATGAACTATTTAAATAAAGAAGTGGAAGATACTAGGCTTCAATTCCTATCAATAACGTTTCTAGGTCTCAGTTAGACAAAAGTCAAGGACATCCAGGGCTTTTTTTGTCATAGAACGCTCAGAATGGAGTTCCGGCACCTTTTTTGGATGGAACCTTGTAGGGTAGGCAAGGCGGGTTGTATGACATGTGTGAGTTCCAGCACCTTTTTCTTTTACAAAAAAAGCACTGAGGACATCAATAGAATATTGGACATCTGAATTGAAAGAGAGAACCAGAATGAGTTGGCAAGTAACAAGCAGAAAAGGACATCCTGGGAAAGCATATATTGCATCTGTGAATAAATCTGTTACAGCCAACGAAATTGCATTGCATATAGAAAGATCAATAAGAAAACATAGGCAGACTGAACGTCAGTAAAAAGATATGAGAGATACTTAAAAGGAACAATGGACTTTGAAACTGTAAGTAATCAGCCAAAAATTATTTGATATACACATTTGAATTGAGTTGGTAAATAACTTTGCCTGGAAATCAACTACAGGATACATATATTATTTTAAAGGGGGTGCATTTATTGCCTGCTGCAGCAACATCTACAGAAGTGAAATACTGTGCTGTGGAAAAAGGATGCAGAGAATACATGTGGCCACACAAACTTCAAAATAAAAGAACCAATCCCAACTATGTTATTTGAGGACAACATGGGATGTATGAGAATTGCAGACGCAAAGCACTCCAACCCCCAAAAGAAATATGTAGATATTGAACTATGAAGGACATGCAAGAAAAGGGGCAGGTACAACTGAAGTGTTGCCCGACTGATGCAATGATGGCAGCTGTGTTTACCAATCACCTGCTCAGAGCTCCTTGCTCAAGCTGGGAGAAGCCCTGGGAGTCAATACATGAAACCAGTACAACCTGCTACAGTACAGAATGCTGTGCATAGAATTGATGTAAAGGGAAACATTCGATACATCATACCTCTGTGCCAGACTGTTACTTTCATGGTGAAGAAGAGAGGGTAGCTCACCTGGGATCCAACTTTCTCTTACTATTCTCTCCCTATTATATTCATAAAAGTTCAAAGCTGGAATAACAGAACAGAACAACAGAGTTGGAAGGGACCTTGGACGTCTTCTAGTCCAACCCTCTGCTCAGGCAGGAAATCCTATACCATTTCAGACAAATGGTTGTCCAATCTCTTGGATCTGTCCATACTAAGTACACCAATATTGTTTACCCTGGAAAGTTCTTCTTCACTGTTTTGATATAGAGGTAAAAGATAGAGACTACAATGTGGATAATGTGAATTGTCACCTGCTGTTCATATCTATCCCTGCTCTCGTCTGCCTTTTTTCTGGTTTTGGTCAAATACTTTTCTTAGTGTTTGTTGATGTTTAATAAATAATTATCAGGCTATGGCTTTTGGTAGCTGTACTGAGTACTAAGTGTACTTACTCTGGTTTGGATATAGGATTGATTGGGTGTGTCCTGGTTCCAAACTAAACTGGAAATTACTCACAATAATTTTCCAGTGACAGCCAGTTTTTAGCAGTGGTTAAGGCAGCAGGCTAGAAACCAGAGAAACAGTGAGTTCTAGTCTTGCCTTGGGGCTGAAGTCAGCTGGGTGACTTTGGACTGTTTACTTTCAGTTGAGGGCAGAAGGGCACACAACTTCCAAAAATGTGGTAGCGATTCAAGTGCACACATACATACATGCATTATTCCCTAACTGAAGAGTTTATTCCTTTCAAAACACATGGGAATGTATTTACCACCCAATATTTGAATTTCCTCTCAAATTTCCCATACCCTGTTCTTTTAATAAATTTGTTTTGCTGTAATAGTTTTCCATGTTAATGCTGCATGATACTAATACCTTGCTATTATTTTTTATTTTATTTCACACATTTTTAAATCAAATTTCCAGCTTCACACATTGTCCAATTTAAATTTAAATTATTTAAATTAATTAAAATTATTATTTTTTATTTTAGCATGTGCTGGCAAAGGTTCTTTGGCCATGGAATCTCTTGTCTTCAAAGAGCTGTAGCAGCACCATCACATTCTGCACATGTTTTTTGGACCAGTAATTTAGCTAGTGTAGATTAATAATACAGAGATTTACAAAATGAGTATTTTCTTTTAATACAGAACTTGAAGAATCTGCAGCGTTTATATATGGATGGAAATACACTAGTTAGTATTCCAGATGGTTTGCCATCATCTTTGGAAGAACTTAAAATAAATGAAAATGAAATACATGTAATTAATGAAGACAGCTTTCAAGGTATTTTAAAATGTTACCTCATTATCACCATGAGTTTTTAACTTCATGCAAACAAAACTGAGATCTTTGATTTTCTGAGGAAGAGCTTACTTCCCCCCCCCCACTTAGATTCTATCAATAACATTTACTTCTTTCATTCCTATGGCACAGAGTTATGTGTTGGCCTTATCAAAAATTATCAGAGTGATGCAAACTGAGAATCACAGGATGAATCAGACCTTCCACATCATGATAGACACCATGAAAGTCATTGTTAGGAGGCACTTTTTCTATCGATGAATTCCTAGGAGCAGCAGGGAGCATCGTGGGATATGGGAATTGCACCTACTGTAGGTTTTATAGCGCAGTGCTATATACTTTTTCTCAAACTGGGGTTTTCCAAGATACCTCTGGCAACTACATACTTACAAGGGAGTCCTTGGTGCTCTATGAGTTTCGTTGTTCGCTTGCAGACATTTCATTATCCAACTAGGTAATATATCAGGGCTAATAATATGTGGTTTGTTCCCAGTTTCTATACAGTCACTTTCCCTGCAGTGTTGGTGGGCATGTTGATTTCTCTTTGTTAGTTCCTTGATCAGAGTATTTTCTGCTTGATAATTTATCTGGAGTTTTTGTTTTATTCTTAGCTTTTTGAATGATGTGTGGATGTGGTTTCTCTCTATGTGGGTACCAGATAAACGTCAGGAGGGATTAACACTAGACAAACAATTAAATAGAAAATTAATTAGGGAACTACCAGGGAGAAAGCTACATCCCCGTCAACACCATCAGGACAAGCTATATCAAAAGGAAACAAAAAACCCAAATTCATTCTCACTGATGGTGTTACGTATTTGGGTAATTAAGCCTCTGCAGGCAAACAGCCAAACTCAGAGAACATCATGGATTCACAGTTCAATGCTGAGCTGCATATATTCTCTTCTATTGGGTACTTATAACAGCCAGCTATCTATTTATCTATTGATATCTATTATTGTCCCCCAGATATCATTGATTGAGACCTAATTCAGTCATTTACAGGATGATTTATGGGCTCCTCCCCCCTAGATTCTCAGTGTTCTGATAATTCTAGTGAATGCTTCACATGTCTACTGTGCTTCCTGGAAAATAAGACCTAACCGGAAAATAAGCCCTAGTATGATTTTTCAGGATGCTCGTAATATAAGCCCTACCCCCCAAAATAATCCCCCGTTAAGATTATCAGCCAGATGGATGCATTTAGTATCATATTTCCCTGAAAATAAGACCTAACCAGAAAATAAACCCTAATGCGTCTTTTGAGGCAAAAATTAATATAAGAACCGGTCTTATTTTGGGGAAAACACTGTATTGCCATGTCTTATTAATAGTTCCTGTGTGGCAATGATAATGGAATGTGTGGATGATCTTAGGGAATAAGAGAAGACATGCTGCCAAGAGAGACAGGAGCCCCTTGAAGAAACTTAATGGTTCCAGCACTAATGGCTCAAGCACTTAAAAAGTGGCAGCAAAAAGTTTGTACTTTCAGACTTGTAGATTCTTCTAATGTAGCCTTATAATAAAGTAGAACTAGTTCATCTAGTCATGTTTCCTATCTGGGTTACCTGGGAGGGCTGATGGGTGCATAAGGAATGCAGTAGGAATTAAAATCAAGTTCCCAGTTTTCTATACAAGGCTAATTGTCAATTGTTAGTTCTTTTATGATCAATATTGGCGAATTTGATATTATATGGTAGAAACTCAGATTTAAATATTGTATTGAAGAAAATTTATTTTGGATCTAAATATCTAAATATTTCCTGCTGGCAATATCTGACAGATGGTAGGTTGATAGGCAACTAGGTAGAGATAGACAGACAAATAGATAGATACATTTTCTCCATGACAATCTCTCTCAGTAATTGTCTTTGTCAATTGTCAATTACTTTGAATGTTGGAGCAAAGCTTCAGGTGTTAGTGGTTACTAGCATTATATTATTAAATCCTCTATAGGATTGAAGTTAGTTCTAGATTATATTGTTTATTATTTAATACCTTTCAACACCATCTTCCTACATTGAGTTTTATTACATGTCAAGTCCTCATGGTCTCTTAAATGGAATCTGTAATTATTTCTCAAATCATTCAATGGGACATGTATGTATGTATGTAATCTGTATAACTGTGAGAGAAATGTGTTTGTGTGTGTACCTGTTTCCTGATTATTTATTTGCCTAAAATTCTACTCTTGGCTGAGGATAATAGATAATACATTAATACTTTATTTAATGTTATTTTTTAAATTGTTTTTATTTCTAAAGGTTTAAAAAAGTTGCTAATACTGGAATTAGAGAGCAACAAGCTTAGTGAAGCAAATGTCAGCCCTTTAGCTTTTCAGCCTTTGAAAAGCTTGTCATATTTGCGGCTTGGGCGAAATCAGTTTAGGACTATTCCACAAGGTCTTCCCCATTCTATTGAGGTAAAATAATTTTTGAAATTATTAATTTCCTTTATTTTGTAAAGTTTAAATATTTGTTCAGGAGATATACATCAGTAATAATCCATTAAGTTCTAGATCACTTGGCACATTAAGTGTAGAACCCATTCAGGATAATATCTGAAGGAAGAACAGTTACTGTGTTTCCGTTTCTTTCAGTTATAACTTATATTTCTCATGCGACTTTACACAAAAATAGCATAGCAGCTCTATGAAATCAGTTTTAAATAATAAATAATAGATTTCAAAGAGCTATTTTAAGTTTTGATATACTAAACCATACGATTCCATGTTTCTTTTTTCTACCATTTGTTTAATTAGGAATTATACCTTGATAATAACCATATAGAAGAAATTTCAGAAATATGCTTTAATCATACCAAAAGCATAAACACAATTGTTCTAAGACACAATAAATTAGAAGAAAGCAGAATAGCCCCATTGGCATGGATCAATCATGAGTAAGTACAAATTACCTATTACTGTCAGCAATATTTGTCTAATGTAAAAATAAAGAACATTAAAAGTTTAACTGTATAGAAGGCAAGTTTTCTGTAACTGCTTTAGAGTTCATAATTATTTGTAAGCTGTTTGTTTTCCTCCTGTGGTACAGTATAAGAGGAGGGCAACATGGCTTTCTCAGTTTGAAATAAGTTTTGGAACAAACAGAAAAAGACACATTGGTTTCTGTTTCCTGCATGGTTTCAGTATAGGATGAAAATAATCTTCAGTGCCTGCTCTGATATATATATTGATATATACCATTAATAGCAGAGGGAGGTCCAGACTATTTTTCACTGGGTTTTAAAATATAAAAGTCAGCAGCAAATTATTTCATCCTTTTACCTTTGTCATGATCTAATAAGATATGAGAGGTAAAAGGTCTCAATCGGACATTTTGAAATAATGCTGTAAAAAGAACTTCTTTCCCATGAGAAAATGAAAGAAAGGAACAACTCTATGTATAACAGGATTTTAAGGGCCTGATTTTTGTTTCATATTATAGTAAGATTAAGAAATGGGTAAAATTGACCTTTACAGGAATGAAGCATTCTGGAGAACTCTGAAATGTTTCATTCCTTCTCTAGAAAATACCTGGTAGTTATCTAGCAATTTCCTAGAACAGTGATGGCGAACCTTTTAGAGACCGAGTGCCCAAGTTGCAACTCAAAACTCACTTATTTATTGCTGGGTGTCAGGTGGGACATGGCCCACTGGGTGGGTGTGGCTATGGTGGTGATGGCAGACTGGGTGGGTGTGGCCAAAGTGGGCATGGTCACCTGAACGTTGCTCGTGGGGAGGGATGCCTGTGGGGGCCGGGCAGGATTTGGGGAGATCCAGGGGGTCTCTGGCAAGGGGGGCAGTGGGCAGGAGGCTCATTTTGTGAGGTGAGGTGAGATGAGGCAGGGCAGGGATGCCATTGCTGTCTGGCAAGGTGAGGCAGGGGCCGGGGCAGCTGCTGCCTGACACCATCGACCCCCGCACACAGAGGCCAGCGAGCACATGGGGGCCGAAGGTGTCCATCAGCAGCCACAGCCTGCCAGCTCCTTGACCGGCGCACTCTGAAGCTCCGCAGCCCGCCACCAGCAGTTCAGAGAAGCCACCTCTGAGCTGGACAGCTGGCTGACAGCTGAGGAGGTGATGCAGTGGGTCATGCCTGGGAAAAGGAGAACATGCGAGGCCAGGAGGGACGGGGGCGGAGGGAAACCAGCCATGGCAGGATGCATCCAGCCATGTGGGACCTCGAGTGGCTGGTTGAAGAGGGATGTCTGCCATCTCCAGAGCATAGCATGTGTGCCCACAAAGAGGGCTCTGAGTGCCGACTCTGGCACATGTGACATAGGTTCACTGTCCTAGAAGTTAGAACATACAGGTAGTCCTCAACTTATAAGCATTTGTTTAATGACAATTTGAAGCTATGCTGGCCTTGTAAAAAGTGACTTGAAGTTATTACCATTGTACTGCTCTTGTAGTCACAGGATTCCAATTTGGGCACTTGGAAATTGGTTGGTATTTGCAACAGCTGCAGCATCTTGCAGTCGCATGTTCACAATTGGCTTTACAACCACATCAATTTATGATGGAAATTCCAGGTCCAATTGTGGTGATAAGTTGAAGATTCCCTGTATATGGAACATTGTGAACTATTTCTAATTTGCAGGATTAGCTTCCAGAAAATTGTCAAACCATTTCTGGGATGATCAGACCAGTGCGATCTAGAGAAGAGTGGAACTTACATAGGATTTGTAGAATATTGCCTGGAAAACTAGATTTTGCACTTCCCTACTAATTTTTCTGAAAGTCTCTGTAATAGCCCTTGATCATCTGTAGAGCTCAGAATATTTATCTGTTCTTTGCTCTGGAATTAGCAGAAACCTTGGGTCAGAAACAGTTTCCAGGAAGAACACAAAGAAATACCATAAGAAGAATGAAAAAAGTTTAAAGGGCGTTATGCATGAAATGAACTTATTGATATGCTGAAAAACAAGCTGAGAATTGTATAGAAAATTGAAGTAGGGGCTAATGACTAAGAAAGAGTAGAAATTGGAAGTTTTAATTAGTGGGTATGGAGTCAGAAAAGCTAATGAGACTAGTGAGGAATGCAAAATGTAAGAAAAATCAGGGCTTGAACTTTGTCCATTGTAAAATAAGAGAAAAGCAGTTGGTTTATTGCACAAGGAAAGTGGATCTGTAAGTAACTAAGTACCTGTCACTGCAACAGAACAAAGTTATTCTCCATTGATACTGAGGATAGGACAAGAAAAAACAGGTTGACATTAAAAGAAAGACAATTCCGGCTGCATATTATGAGGAATTTCCTGATAGCAAGAACTGTTAATCACTAGAATAGTGCACCTAGAACAGTGATGAATTCCTCTTATTGAAGTTTTTCAAATGCTCTTGCCAGAGATGGTTTGATGCAGTTCTTCCCAAACCTTTTCCTTCAATATCCAAACCACTGATCAGAAAATCCTTTCAACCAAAGTATATAAAATACTTTAAGCCAATTAAAATGTCCCTGTTATGTTTGGATAATGGGTTCGTGTACCATTACCCAAAGAAAAACTACTTTTATCCAATTTGTGGTAATTTACTACAAGTTTGGGAAGCCCCATTTTAATGGATTGAAATGAAAACTCACATAAGAGATCCCTCCCTTCAAATCTGTGAAGTAACAGGGAGTCAACATAGGATCTTGGCAGAATAATTTGTGTATCTATTATCAAAAAACATACTATTCAATCCTTATTATTGTTGGACTTTGCAAACTAAACATATATGTTCAATTAATTTAAAACAAAAGTATTTGAAGCACCTTCCTCTTAAATGTCAAAAAAGGGGGGTCCTCTATGATAAAGGGAATCAAAATAAAACAGAATGATTATAGACTGAGAGCTTTTGCTGATGACTTGGTTGTGACAGTATCCCAACCGTTACAGTCGGTTATAGACTTGATGGAAATTATAACTCAGTATGGTAAGGTTTCAGGGTTTAAGGTGAATAGTAATAAGACTAAGATATTATCCAAGAACTTATCTATGAGTGAAAGGGATATGTTATCTAAATTAACAGGTTTTGAAATAGTGAAGAAGGTTAAATATTTAGGAGTATATATTGCGGCCTCAAATGTAAAATCGTATAAGAATAATTATGAAACACTATGGTTTAAGGTACAAAGGGACTTAAATAATTGGAAAAAAATATAATTATCATTACTGGGAAGAATTGCAGTTGTTAAAATGAATGTTCTACCAAAGTTTCTCTTTTTGTTTCAAATGATACCTATATTGAAAAAGGATGCCAACCTTGATCAATGGCAGAAGGGTATTAACAAATTTATTTGGGTGGGGAAAAAACCAAGAGTTAAATTTAAGATTTTACAAGATGCCAGGGAAAGAGGGGGACTCAAGGCGCCGAATTTGAAATTGTACTATGATGCGGTTGCCTTGACCTGGATTAGTGATTGGCTTAATTTAACCAACAAGAGAATACTTCATCTTGAGGGATGGGATTTGGTATATGGATGGCATGCATATTTGCTTTACGATAAGAAGGTGGACAGGGCTTTTAAATCCCACATTCTTAGAAGTGCTTTATTGCGTGTCTGGAAAAAGTATTATTATAAGTTAAATTATAAAATACCGATTTGGGGAATTCCTGGACACGCGATAGAGGGCGTATCTATGGGAGTGAGTATGGATATGGTTTCCTACAAGGAATTACTTAGATTGCAAGGGAATGATTGGCAACTTAAAGCACTAGAGGAGTTAAGACAGGAAAATATGAGTTACTCTTGGTTTCAATATACCCAATTGAAAGCTAGGTGGAAGTTAGATCAAAAGGTTGGCATCACAATTACAGATCAAAATTTAGTAAAACAAATTAGAGATTTAAATTGTGCACATATAAAGAGGATATATAATGCTTTAATTGAATTGGATTCGGAAACGGAATTGGTTAAAGA
Source organism: Vipera berus (assembly GCF_964194415.1). Classification (NCBI taxonomy): domain Eukaryota; kingdom Metazoa; phylum Chordata; class Lepidosauria; order Squamata; family Viperidae; genus Vipera; species Vipera berus. Next base: position 225,325,352 of record NC_138203.1, read on the forward strand.
CTGTATGATAAAGTGGGCACAAAATATTCAGGAACCAATCTCGTTGGACACCTGGGAGATAATTTGGGTCAGAAATGTTAAATTTACTCAGGCTCAAAACTTAAGAGAAAATTTTTATAAAATGTTTTATAGATGGCATCTGGATCCCAAGAAGTTGTCCAACATGTATCCTAATTTACAGTCTAAATGTTGGAGATGTGGTAGTTCAGAAGCTACCTATTTTCACATGTGGTGGACTTGTAGAAACATAAAAGCTTTTTGGATCAAAATTTGGTGGAACATTCAAAAGATTTTTAAGAGAAAGATAAAGTTTTCTCCGCAATTATTTTTATTGGGTATTGTTGTAGATTGTGATGTTAAAGAAACTAATTTGATGTTGAATATGATAACAGCAGCACGGTTACTGGTGGGACAATATTGGAAGAAGGATAGTTTGCCCACTATAGAAGAATGGGTGCTTAAAGTTTCGAATCTTGCAGAAATGTCTAAGATTTCTGCTTATTTGAAAGATCATTCACAGGAAAGATATATTTCAGTTTGGAGGAGATGGATAAATTATATTCAGAACAAATATGGGACTAAAAAGTTCCATTTAGCTTATGAGTAGATTTTAGTGGGATATTGTTATTGGTACTTTGTTTGTAGTTATGTCAAAGGGGAGTTAAAGCACATTATGAATTTGGTTAATTGTATATTATGCATAATTTTTATTTAGAATATGATTATTGTAACTATAATCCTGTATTTAGCTCTGGGAAGTGGGTGGGGGAAGTGGGTGGGTTTGGGGTGGGAGGGATTTGGGGATATATTGTAAAATTTTGTTTTTGTAAAACTCTTTAATAAAAAAAAGGGGGGGGAAATCCTCTCACCATTATCCCTTAGTTTAAAAACTGAATCAGTAGTTAAATTACATTATATTACTTTAGCAGTGTTTTCATGAAATAACTGGAGGAGGACAATTAAGAAGGCAACTGGACCTATAAATACTTCCATAGTTTATTCCCCTTATGTAGCTTCAAAACTGCCAGTCCCCAGATACTGCAAATTGTTATGAGTAATTTGAGAACTGTGATGAGAAAGGAGTAGGTGGTACCAAAAAAATCTCTTTAGGGAATTCAGATGTTTATTAAAAACAAATGGCTAGTTGGCTTTTTTTTTGCTGTCCTACCTCTATATTAAGTTGTCTGGAATCTGTTGCAAAACTGCAAATTTCCAGACTTTTGAGGTATGAAATAATTACCCTAGCACCTCCTTGAAGTAGAGTCACCGTTATTCCTTATATTTCCATCAATGTAAAGAAGTAGTTCTTTTAGGATAGAAAGATACATGATTTTTTTTTTTCTGGAAGGTGAAAAATGCAACAAAATGCAAATAACCCCTAAGACATCATTCTTGACTATATGTCATGGGGAATCTCTAGAAGTAAACTCTCCTAAATGTGCTGCCAATTTATATGCTGGGGAAACACTTTGGGTCACTAGACTGTTTGTCTGTGAAGAGTACATATAGAGTTTTCATTAGGGTACAAAGAATTCTTTGCCTGCTGATCAGCTATTATCCTTTCCTTGGGTAAACTAAAAGGCAGGGGAAGGTTCAAACATACTCCTACTTTCTACATAAATCTTAATCTGAAAGCATTGGTCATTATCCAGGGCCTACTGCCTAGATGGCTACAGCTGTCCTAAAGATCTGCTGACTTCTTTTTTCCATATTACTTCATTCATATCTGTCTAATAGCCTTCAACAAGGCTGGGTAGGACAGTGGGACACAAACATCTGCTGTAAGCATTTGCAGTGTCCATCAGGGACAACCAAAGAGCATTAAAAACTTTATCGTGGCCACACATTTTACTAACCAAATTTGTTTAACAAAATAGAAACAAATCAATCAACCCTGGTTTTTGAATGACAATGAATAATAGATTTTGCTCTCTTTTTTTTGGCTTAATAGAATTGAAATCTCCCATTTCGTTTTCTACCTTATACGACCTAGGCAACAATGGCTTGTGCAACAAAACATAGTGTCAAAAACTGAGATCACCAGTAAAATCAAACTATATCTCATTCAGATAACATACTAAGCTACAATTGAAATCAGTACGTCAGCCCATCATATTATGACAAAAAAACAAAAACAACCAAATTATACCCTAGAACAGGCATGTCAAACTCGCAACGTCACGTGACGTCACGTGACGTATCGGAACTTTTTCCCATTGCCGAAAATGGGATGGGCGCGGTTTCTCTGTGACGCTCCGGCCCGCGGGCCGGCAGTTTGACACCCCTGCCCTAGAACATTTGTGTATCAGCAACATGAACTTAGCCACACAATTGGAATAGATGAGATTGAGTGCTTCAGTATTCCTACCTTTTGCTTTACAATGTCTGTTATCTTGCTCTTTTTAATTTTTATGTATTTTGTCTTTATGCAGGAACTTGGAATCTATTGATCTTTCTTACAATAAGTTGTATCAGGTTCCCTCCTACTTGCCGAAGTCATTAGTACATCTTGTACTCATAGGGAACCAAATTGACAGAATTCCAGGATTTGTATTTGGACATATGAAACCAGGGCTGGAATATCTCTATCTTTCATTTAACAAACTTGATGAAGGTGGGATAGATATCGTGTCATTCTATGGAGCATACCATTCTCTCAGAGAAATGTTTTTAGATCATAACCAGTTGAGATCTGTGCCACTTGGAATTGCAGAAATGAAAACATTAAATTTTCTAAGGCTCAACAACAACAAAATCAGGTACTATAATGGCGTGTGGGAAAGACCTTGGGAGATGGGGAGAAGAGATGCTGTATAGCCGTAGTTCCCAACCTTTCTGCTTGGTGGACCGGTGGGGGGGGGAGAGAGGGAATGGTTCCACACAAGCAGCACACGGAACTCTACTTGAATGACCATGAGCTTGCACAAGTAGAGCTGTCCACCACTTGTGCGGCCTAGTTCCAGACAGGCTGCGGCCTGGTAGGGCCCGTGAGTTAGAGACTCCTGCTGTATAGGGAATACTCAGATAAGAGTCACCATTGCCTGCAGCTACACAGTGGGCAAAAAAAGATGTTCAGAAGGGACTGTCCCTAAGTTCTTAGGCTGTAAAGGTGACAACGGGAAAATTTTACTTTCAGATTTGCAAGATTCTGTTAATGTAGCTTTATAAGAAAGTATAATTAGCTTATCTGGGTATGTATCATCTGTGGTTTACCTGGCAGTCTGAAAAGTAATTAAGCATTTTTATAAGTTAAATTTAAATATAATAATTTGGAGAAGCATAAGATTAAATGTATTAATGCCTTCCACACTTTCATAGAGTATTAATTTATAAAATTCTATTTTCATGCTTTAAATACTTGAGACATGCAGAATGAGACTTTGTTAGTACAATTAGATAATACAAGAAAGTGTTAGCAATCTTTTAAAAAAAATCACACATTTTTAGGACTTCAACAACCTCAACTCCAAGTTCTCCCATAAGAACAGTTCTTACCTGTTATCTTAGTATAGAACAATAAAATCCTTTAAGAGTTGGCAATTTTGCCAGATTTATCCCTTTTAAAAAAAATTCTAAGTGCTAAATAGGTAAAGGTAAAGGTTGTCCTGCACATGTGTGCTAGTCATTTCCAACTCTAGGGGCCGATGCTCAACTCCATTTCAAAGCCGAAGAGCCAGCGCTTGTCCGAGGACGACTCCGTGGTCATGTGGCCGGCATGACTAGACGCCAAAGGCACACGGAACGCTGTTATCACCTTCCCACCGTAGTGGTCTCTATTTTTCTACCTGCATTTTTACGTGCTTTCGAACTGCTAGGTTGGCAGAAGCTGGGGCGAGTAACAGGCGCTCACTCTGTTATGCGGCACTCGGGATTCGACCCGCCAAACTGCCGACCATCTGATCGACAAGCTCAGTGTCCTCACCCACTGAGCCACCATGTCCCTTAAATGCTAAATAATGGTGTCATATATTATACGTAGTATATGTGTGTCATGTAACTACTTCTTGATAAATGTTGTAGTGAAAGACAACTATGTGATAGGCACTCAAGTACGTTCTTTTTAATAGGACAAAAGTAGAGTGGCCATTTAGAAAGTATTGATAATTTAGTTTTAGTGGGAAAATATTGTTACCAAAATAACCAGAAAAGAATGCCAAATTTGTTTAAAAGTGTTTGATTTCTGTTCTTCCAGAAAAAAAATGCTGGCAATCAAATTCCTGGGATGGAATTTGATTGCCAGCAAAGGGAGTTTAATGATTGAACATATAAAAAAAATTAAAATGTCCAAATATACTGTAAATACCCAAAAACTACTTTTAAAGAAAGCAGTTAAAAGGCTAAGCATTCCCAATTGTGAATAAACATTGCAGGACACAATCTTCCACTAAATAAAAAGCTAAAAGCTACCTTGATTTGAACTTGATTCCTGATTGCTACAAAGATCCATATAGCTTCTATAGCAAAAATTAAAAAGCAAGAGCTGAGCATGCTTTGAGGAGCAAACATACTGCTTAACTAGATGCGTCTTGTTTTAGCCTACAAAGATTCATCTTTGCATTTCATTACAAACAACATATTTATATAGCAAGTTCTTCAATGTAATTTTTCCTTAACTGTCTAAAACATAACTAACAGTTAATTATTTATACATTTAATCAGTGAGAATGCACTATTATGAGATTAAGCATTTTTGCAATGAGGATTAGGGAACTACCTGATATGGTGAGGGAACATTTCCTTGCTGACCAGGTATGAGACTAAATGACTGATTTGTCATGTTTGGACTGCTGCGTAAGGAATATGTCAATTGGCCAGAGTAAGGCACACTTTTCTGCTAGCTTTTTCAAATATCCATCAAAGTTTCTAGCTTGAAAATTGTCTGGAAAATAATTGATGAGATTTATTAACAAAATATAATAATTACCCTTGTTTCACTAATCCTGGTATGGTTTTACAGAGCTGTCCCTCCAGAGCGAATTTGTAGATCCAGGTTAAATAATGAAGAGGAAAATGATGACATTGACGAGGAAGAAGACTATGAAGATTCGCAGTTAGAACATCTTCATCTTGAACACAATTTTATTAATACAAGGAACCTTTCACCATATGCTTTTTCATGTGTACGATCATATTCTAGTGTGATTCTGAAACCACAGAATATTAAATAAAATGTTTTGTAATACAAAACTACTTTTATATGTAAATAACACAGTTACGCTATTTGTTCTTCACCTGAATTAATATGTCATAAAAAGCATCTGAATATTACTGTTGCTTAATAATAGTAATGCTTATGGCTATGAAGTATGGCGTATGAGTATGAAGTATGGAAGTATGTAGCATGAATGTCTCCAAGAAAGTGGTAACATACTACAGATAAAGTGCTATAGCCTAATATACATATAATATAAATATTTTAAGGAAGAACAATAAACCTGGAATTTATTGAACTTTACTTCCAATTAATTTTAGAGTTAGTTCAATCAAGACAATTTTCAATACAATAAATTATATTTTACATCCTTTGAAATATGCAATTACATCATTAAAAATATCCAAAAAATATGTTAAAATTAAGATGTCATGGTAGTAAAATAAAAGTTTTGTAATATGAAGACTATTCATCAGATCCACTTTTTAAAAAATACTGGCTTCTTTTTTACCATTGCAAAATGCATTCATCCTAGTATGCAACATCCTAGAGATCATCCAAAAATTATTAGGGGAAAAAACTGTACTTCAGATAATGTCAAACTTGAGAAAACTATTAAGCATCTTTTGGAATTGTAAAGCTATATACATTCTCAACTTGCTATATGATGAGGTGGATGGCCGAGTGCCGCGTAACAGAGTGAGCGCCTGTTACTCGTCCCAGCTTCTGCCCACCTAGCAGTTCGAAAGCACGTAAAAATGCAAGTAGAAAAATAGGGACCACTACGGTGGGAAGGTAACAGCGTTCTGTGCGCCTTTGGCGTCTAGTCATGCCGGCCACATGACCACGGAGACGTCCTCGGACAAACGCTGGCTCTTCGGCTTTGAAACGGAGATGAGCACCGGCCCCTAGAGTCGGAAACGACTAGCACGCATGTGCGGGGGAACCTTTACCTTTACCTTTTTACCTTTGTAGTAGTATGGCATGAGGCTTACTTAGATAACATCAATATGGTATTTATAGGCAAACGTGGGAAGAATATATAAAGCATTTGGGAAAAAAACACAAGTTTCCTGAAGGCTGCCCTAGCAGTAAATTCAAAAAAGCAGATTATAAAGAAATCACATATTTAGATTTTCTGGTAGGAAAGATAGGAAATTAGATAAAAAGAAAACATTAGTTCTGAAAGAAGTCAAAGCTCCAAAAACAAAGTAAGAAGTTAATTTTCTTTTTGGACTAATACTGCATTGTAATTGGTTTGTTTCCTATTTTGCCAGCTTTGACATTTCTCATTGAAGAGATTAAAACAAACAATATTGGTTATATTATGTATATTACATTACATACTGTATTTATATTTTATCTGTCTTACTGTAAACTGCCCAGAGTCACCTATGTGAAATGGGTGGCTATATTAAATCAAATAAATAAATAGTGAAATTGACATCAGAATGTCATTAAGCTTTCAAGACTTGACAGAAGCTTTGTGTCAAAGACTCAACATAAAAGGGCCAGAGTATGAAAAGGCTTCCAGCAATAAATTATGCTTCTGACATAAAAGTTGGTATATACTCATGGGGATGGAGATAATACAGTGGTATATTTAGCGAAAAAACTATTCTTAGAAGAAGCTAACTATAGCACCATTGAAAAGAAAGAGATGGCCTTGAAATGGGCCATAGATATGCTCAAAGTATATTTATGAGACTGAGAGTTTACAATCATAATGGATAACCAACCGCTTGTCTAGATATAGTGGATGAAACAAAAGTAATCCTTCAATGACAGTTATATGTCTTTGCCAACCTACATATTCAGCCTACAACAGAGAGCAGGGATATAAATAATCCTTTCAGACTTTTTAATCTTGTTAGGGATAAGATACAGAAATGTGTAGTGAACTGGTCTGACAAGAATTTAAACAAAGGATCTCATCTCTTAAAAGCGGTGAAAGATATGGAACCTCCCAGATTGAGCAGGCATTTCTCCTTCCCTCCTGGAATCCAGAATTTCAATGTTGCCAGAAAAGGGGGGGGGGTAAAAGAGCCCAACTTTCTCCTTAATTAGAGAGAAGGCCTCTTAAATGGACCAGAAATCCAGCATGGGTGTGGGTATAGCAGAGGGGGAGTTGAGCCAGGAAGACTACAGAGAGGCAGGGGGAGAGTTTTCAGTTCAAAGGCAAGTAACTCAGCAGCAGTCCCAGAGTGATAAAAGCCTTGGCGCTGCAAAACCTGCTGAGAGAAAGAGCCAAATGTTTGAGGGAAAGAGCCCAACTAACGTCTGCAAAGAAGTGACCAAAGCAAGACCATTCTGTGCAGCAGCCCAAGCGCAATATTTTACAAACCAACTCTAGGAGGAGAAGATTGTGAGTGCTGGAGAGGAGAGAGAAGCCCATTATGCAAATCAACAGCAGAAGCACGAAAGGGATTTTTAAGTGTAAATGGTTAGCATTTGGCTACAAGAGATGAAGATCCCCTACTCAAAGAATTAGGAAATATTCTTTATAGAAAAACGTAGAGCGAAAGGATACAGAGATTAGAACACAGATATGAAGTAATTGTAAGCTTATAGTAATGGGAAGTTGCTAGATTAAGATAGATTGTAAGAAATTAAGTAGGAAATAAGTGTTAAACATAGAATTTATCTGAAAGAGAGAGAACAACAATGTTGTACAACCTCTTCTAAGAGACTGGGAAAGTGACAATAAAGGAAATGTTTTCTCATTAGGAAGCTATGCAACTCAAGTTATTTTCCTTCCCTTATTTACAAGCATGATGTAATTTTTTTCAAGTTAAAAGAAGCTTTTCATTCTAAAACAGCTGGTAACAATGGTAGTGACATTGTATGGAAAGTTTCAACTTTTCCAGAAAACTAACAATTATTTATTAAAGCAGTATGCCATCGTAAGATTTTATAAGGGTCAGAACATTCCATCTGAAATTAAATAAATTTGCCCTATACTTGTTAAAAAACTAAAAATTATAGCTCAGGCATGTGATGGGGAGTATTCCCAAGGATATCTGCAAATGTAGTCAGTATATTAATAGAACTGTAGTACACTTCTGCAAGCAATTTTGATTACTGTACAAATCCAGCTGAAATTTTGATGGCTTTTTCAAAATATTAAACATTGTGGGGTTCTTGGAAGCAACTGAGTTGTTGCTGCCAGAAATTAGATACTGGATATTTGGTGGTTTTTTAAAATGTTTAATACAAAGAAAGCTCTTCTTTAATCTGCCAACTAATGTTCTGTATTAAGAGGCAGTATATCTATCAAAGACCACTGTGCCATCCTGATTTAGTTTCATTACCCATGGTTTTTTTTGTATCTGAAATTGGCATACAAAGATCAGATATTATTATTCATGGAAAAGGGTTCTGTATATTCCCAGTTCATTTTCTTGTGTGTGGTTTTTGGAGTGTTCTGCATTTTACACATGCACAAGATGAGACATGGTTTTTCGCACATGTGTAATGAATGTTACTTTGAGCTCTCATTATTTGTGAACATATTATTTGCAGTTGTTAGCCTAGAACTAAACCCTTATGAACAACAAGAGCTACCTGTATATTTACAAAAGGTATTACAAATAGTGAAAGATTTTAAAAAAACAACTCAGATATCCAGTTGGGATCTCGCGGCGATGCAAACGCAGGAAGACAGGACTCCGTCTTTCGTGTCTAGTTTCGCCCCGCTGGGGGACCCTGGAAAGGGTCAAAAGTTGCCCTGTAGAGGCGGCAAGCAAGGAGGAGACTCTCGTTGATCATGGGGGGGGATGGCAGCCCCTCCGTTTGATCCAAGGAAGCCCTCCAAACCGGTGGAGGAAAGACTGGCAGCATTTGTGTAGCCAGTCCGAAGCCGCGGACAAGGGAAGTCAACAAGCACTACCAAGCAACTTTACAGCAATGTGGATGAAACTGGGTGAGACATGATCCTTTCTTTATGATGTTAAGATCTCTTCCTGAAAATATACCCAAATATACCCGATGAAAGTGGGAAAGGGAATTTCCACTCCACTCCCTCACAAAAGAAAAGTGGTAAATTAATACTTTGGGACACTGGCGACCTATAAGACTTATCTGGAATTAAAATATATTTACAGCTTGAACATTTGGGGATCAAAAGTGTTTTAAAGATCTATCTTCTATCTATCTATCATCTATCTATCTATCTATCTATCTATCTATCTATCTATCTATCTATTTAAAAAGACTTGAAAAGTCTTTAACAATGTAAGTTTTGGATCTAAAAACTGGAAAGTGGCATTGATGACATCTAGTGGTGAACTATGGCACTACAACTTATTTATGCCTAAAAGAAATCTGGCAAGATTATTAAGAATCACAGTTGAGAAAAAAAGGAATAGGCTTGGGGGCTGCTTATCTATGTGGCAGAGAGAATAAACATTTTAAATTTGGCCTGTCTGAATTTTGAACATAAATACTGACTTTCAGAACTGTATTATGGATTTTTTTTCTTGTAGAAGAAATATATGGAAAACTTTGTATTATAAATCTTGATTGTTAAAGAATCCTCAAAGATTCTTCTTTCTCCCTGGACAGAAAGGATATATTTTTATTGGACAGAAAAACCTGAACTTTACTTATATTTGCTTAGGGGAGATTCAGGAACGGACAGTCAGTTGGATAAATCTATAAATGCTACTTACAAAAATAAAATAAAATTAAATGGATGTTTCATACTCAGCGTTAAATAGTAAAACATCATCTTTAACATGTTCCCAGCAGCCCTAAGTTGCCATATTATCAAGAAAACACTGATGAAACACAGAAAGAAATTCTCTCCATGCTGAAATTAATACAAAAACAATTATTCTAGCTTGTGAGCAGGTTACTAATAACACAAAGGAGATAAAAGAACAATTTTCTAATTCAAATCTACAAACTCAGAAGACAACTACAGAGAAGGAACCAGCGACCCAGAAAATAGAAGGAAAACTAGAGAATGCTGATACAAACACTGATGATCTAAAGGAGGAAACAAATGACCAGACTCAGATAAATGAAAACTCAGAAGATATAACGATAATATTGGAAATCGAAAAGACATTTTATAAACCAAGATTTCAGAACATACTGGATGACAAGGAAGGATAGCCAAATTGTTTCTCTTGTTCCAAATAATATATATAAAAATAGAGGAAGAATTATTTGATGATCCAAATGCACTGACCTGGAAAGTTAATTGGCAAAGAAAGAAAGCTAGAGTAAGACTGAAGGAAACAGAAGCTTTGACCTATTAGAGGGGGTGCTATATTATTGATTAGAGGTTTGAATATAGTTAAGAATAGGTTGTTATAAATAGAAGCATTATTATAACTAGATAGCTAGGATTTGTAATCAGAATATTATATCTTGGTATGAAAAGGGAAATAAGAATATGTTAAGAACTTTGAATAAGCTAAAAGACTATGTCAAGTATTAAAGCATTTGGCCTCTTTCTATTGGCTTTCAAGTTACAATACATTTAAAAACAATTGAAAAAATGTTTTGTAGGGTGTTTACACAGAAGCATGTCTTAATAAATAGATATGCTAATATAATTTGAGGGTTTAAAGAAAAAGAATAAAAATACTAGAGTGTCTTGACTAGGATTACAAAATCTATTGGTATTTTTGTACAAAGACAGGTTTGCATAGTTTTATTGATGAAGGCAGGACTGATCACTGGATCTTCAGGCTCCTTCTTATAAGCTTGAAGGCCAGCGTTGACATATAGATTGTTTACATTAGAGATCCCTCAAAAAGCAGATCATTTCTTTAATAAATCAGTTTGATAAACTAAGACACATATATGTAATAGGTCTTCCCAAGTTTTAGAAATCAAATATTTTAACGTGGTGTTGATGTTCTGACATTAGCTTAAATTGCATATCTTTAGAATCAAGACTCTTGTAGCTGCCCCAAAGATAAGTTGGTTGATACTTATAAAGGAGATAGACAGGAAATAACAGAGTACAGTTTAGATTAAGAAGTTGAAAAGGCATCTTAAAAGAGGATAATGGCAATTTATTTCCATATTCTTCCAAGAAATGTCAGGACAGTACCTAGAAAGTTATCAGGAGGTAAACATGACTTGAAATAGACATTAACTTATCCTTATAGAAGCAAGCTTGGATTTTAATGTGGCGTTCTTTCTTCAAAAGTCTCTTGTACCCTGCTTAATCTGTGAAATTTAAATATTTGCATTAAAGTTATTTAAAAACACATTGTAGGTATTTCCTCTCAATTTACTTATTTAATGGAATATTTCCCAAGTTCAAAATTTTAATGCATCCTAAGATACATATTTTAATTTATCGATACCTTATTTAATCTTGGAAGTGCATTACAAAATCTGGAATAAAAAGTTAAAGGATAACTAACTTATGATCTCCCATTCATGGATTACTGCCTTGTTGTGGCGAAGGGGCTTGCGTAATTCAATGAAGCTATGAGCTATGCCATGCAGGGCCAACCAAGACGGACAGGTCATAGCAGAGAGTTCTGACAAAACGTGATCCACTGGAGAAGGAAATGTCAACCCACTCCAGTATCTTTGCCATGAAAACCCTAAGGACAGTACCAAAAGGAAAGAAGATATGATGCTGGAAGATGAGCCCCTCAGGTCAGAAGGCGTCCACTATGCTACTGGGGAAGAGCAGAGGGCTAGTACTAGTAGTGCCAGAAAGAATGAAGCGACTGGGCCAAAGCCGAAAGGACGCTCAGCTGTAGATGTATCTGGTGGTGAAATGAAAGTCTGATGCTGTAAAGAGTTTTTCTCCATAGGAACCTGGAATGTAAGATCCATGAATCAAGGAAAGCTGGATGTGGTCAAACAAGAGATGACAAGACTGAACATCGACATCTTAGGAATCAGCGAGCTAAAATGGACAGGAATGGGTGAATTTAATTCAGATAACCATCAGGTATACTACTGCGGGCAAGAATCCCTCAGAAGAAATGGAGTAGCCTTCATAGTCAATAAAAGAGTAAGAAAAGCAATACTGGGATACAATCCCCAAAATGACAGAATGATCTCAGTTCGAATCCAAGGCAAACCATTCAATATCACAGTAGTCCAAGTCTATGCCCCAACCACCAGTGCTGAAGAGGATGAAATTGACCGGTACTATGAAGCCCTACAGCACCTTATAGAACTAACACCCAAAAATGATGTCCTTATCATCATGGGGGATTGGAATGCTAAAGTAGGAAGCCAAAAGATAACCGGAATAACAGGCAAATTTGGCCTTGGAGTACAAAATGAAGCAGGGCAAAGGTTGATAGAATTTTGTCAAGAGAATACGATGGTGATAGCAAACACTCTTTTCCAACAACCCAAGAGACGGCTCTACACATGGACATCACCAGACGGTCAACACAGAAATCAGATTGACTATGTGCTCTGCAGCCAAAGATGGAGAAGCTCTATACAGTCAGTAAAAACAAGACCAGGAGCTGACTATGGCTCAGACCATGAGCTTCTTGTTGCAAAATTTAGGCTTAAACTGAAGAAAGTAGGGAAAAGCACTAGCCCACTCAGGTATGAACTATATCATATCCCTGTTGAATATACAGTAGAGGTGACAAATAGATTTAAGGAATTAGATCTGATAGACAGAGTGCCTGAAGAACCATGGATGGAGGTTTGCAACATTGTACAAGAAGTAGCAACTAAAACCATCCCAAAGAAAAAGAAATGCAAGAAAGCAGAATGGCTGTCTGAGGAAGCTTTGCAAATAGCTGAGGACAGGAGGGACTGCAAAATGATGAAACCGGTCAGTCCTAGAGATCAACCCTGACTGCTCTTTAGAAGGCCAGATCCTGAAGTTGAAACTCAAATACTTTGGCTACCTTATGAGAAGGAAGGACTCACTGGAGAAAAGCTAATGCTGGGAAAGGTTGAGGGCAAGAGAAGTAATTTAATTTAATTTAATAATATTTATATACCGCCCTTCTCCCTGAGGACTCAGGGCGGTTCACAGGGCAAAAGTCAAATACAAAGTACAAACATTAAAAAGAGATTAAATAATTGCCCAAGTTAAAACAATTAATACAATAATAAAACCCCAAAAATAAAATTAAGAATACAAAAAAATAAAAACCCCACCAATCCCCATCAGGCTAGGCCGGCTTGTACAAACAAAAACGTCTTGAGATCGCGACGAAAGGAGCGAAGATCGGGCGCCATCCGGAGCTCTACCGGCAACTGATTCCACAGAAGGGGACGACAGAGAATGAGGTGGCTGGATGGAGATACTGAAGCAGTAGGCATGAGCCTAAATGGACTCCAGAAGATGGTAGAGGACAGGAAGGCCTGGAGGAACATTGTCCATAGGGTCGCGATGGGTCGGACATGACTTTGCAAGTAACAACAACAACAACATCTTATGATCTGCAGTTACTCAAAGAATCATATTCTATTATGCAGACAGATCAATGTTCTTGAACATCCCTGGAATAAAATGTTTCAATGTACTTTCAGAGAATGAACATATAGAACATAGACTAGAGCCAACCACTGCTTTTCTTTGCTTCCTTTCATTCTCAGTTTCAATGCACTGGGAAGCCCAAACCATGCACATATTTTTTAAAATAATAGCAATGGTGCTTATGTCACAAACTTTTTTTGCCATGAGATCAGGCTTTATGGCTCTGAAAAAAATCCCCTCAATGCATTAACTGACTAGATCATGAGATCTAAGCCTACATGTTTTTAATCAAATGGATGGCATAGCTAAAATAATCAGGATAAAGGAATCATATATGCCATTTCATATAAAACATTAATGTGGATATCCTAAATTCTTTTGTGTTGTCTAAAAATGTAAGGTGAAATTCTTGCTATTCATATGTAAGGGATCAAATTTAGTTGTATTTTTGGAAAGGTATTTCTGAAAAATTGTTATGCAGCCCAATGGGCATTCTGTCCCTAGTTGACAACCACAATCTCCTTATCAAAGATTTTAAAAGAAATGTTTATTTTTTTCCTGTTACTAAACAAACTTTTCTATCCTGTTCTTTCTAGTGCATATGAATCATTCATAATTCATTCATTTAAAAATTTTCAGACACACTTCTTAAAGAAAATAAAAATTTCTTCAAGTAGTTTTCTGGCAGCCATATGGAAACAATTTCTCACTGCTTTCTTGAATTGTTTCTCAGCTTCTACAGCCTTGAATTAGCTGGTGGTTGCTCTCCAACTACTAACTACATATGACCCTGCTTAGCTAGGGATCAGCCAAGGCCAAGTAGGAATTATCACTAGCTAGTCACTTAAGCAATATCACTATTAGGATTAGCTGTTAGATTGCTTTGGATGAACAGCATATTTCAAAATGCTATACCAGAAATTGTATGTTATATTTTGTTTCATAAGGTACAACAGACTTCAATGAACCATCCAGGGTTTGCACTGGCTTTGTGCCATCCATTATTAAGGTTCAAATTTAACCACATCTTGGGCTTAGACATCTAGAGTTAGACATCTAGAAGTTTTGGCTCAGATACAGGCAGTGATGAAAAACACATGAGCAATAACAAGTTTTCTTAGTGTTATTCTTCAGTGCTCAGATAGACTAATCCACAGAAGGAGTTTATTCAAGTATTACTCAGGGTGCCAGGAAGAAAAGGACCTTTAAAGGGATTTTTAACCTCTTTAAAATATTTACTGCTAATTTTATAAGCTTAATGTTTTATAAATTATCAAGGTGGAAATCATTTTCTTAGGTGGAACAATTTTTTAAGGGACTTGACAAATTTGCAAGGTAGGTGGTTTTTTTTAACTTTTTATTAATACATCAATGTTGTAATGAAGCAAATATTCTTTGGTCATTATTAATGATGTACTTTAAATATCGTTCAATGTTTTACAGCACATATTAGAAAACAATGCACTATAATTTAGCTGCTTTTATACTATGAACAGAAAAATATGTGTTTATTCAGAATTAAATCCTATTGAATTAAAGAGAACTTTCTGCCAAGCAAGTGAATTGCAGACTTGATATTAGTATTTAGCCATATTTTCAGCAATTCACAATCTCCCCATCTTTTAGGGTTTCCTAAGGGATGAAAGAGAATGGAGGACTGTATAGAATGTCTCCCCTATTCTGTCAGCTGAGTTCTCTACTGTATAAAGAACAGAAAAGTAGAAGTGGATTGAGCTTCCTATAATTAGCATTTAGAAAGTCGCTATTAGGTGAAGAAGTAATAGGTATTAGAAATCATTGTGTTTAATTCCTTATTCTGTTTGGACTGTTTGATTAGATCAAACAGAATAGTTGTGTATCTGATGAAAACCATTTAGGGTGTAATTCTATAACACCTAGGAGTGTCATTGAATTGAAATGGGCTTACTTCTAAATAAAGTAACCTAGCAGAAATTCCTCATATTTCATGTATATTCAATGTCATTTGATTTTATAAAATTCTGTGTATACTCAGCACATATAAATATGTGGATTCACAAATATGCATGCTTTTAAAGTAAAGGTATAGGAATACTGGCAAAACTAGGCAGGAAAGCATTCTGCCTTATGCTCCATGAAGATGAAGTCATTAGAATTTCAAATCAAGCAGCCAAACTCTCTGATTTAATGTAATTAATAAAGTTAAATAACATTATTTCTGGCCATGCTGGCATCCTGAATCAAAGCACTTTCTAGTGACTTGCTTTGCAAAAATAAAATTTTCAGAAACTTTTATCCAGGCAGCTAGTGAATTTAAATGGAATACTTTTTCTTATTATTGAGATTATTATTTATTATTATATATTATTTAAATAAGAAATTATAACCAGGGCTTAGTTAGTTTAATATTATTAAAAATCACTAATGATTTTCTTCAAAACAGAGTTTTATTTCTTATAATCTTGGCAGCCATTAATATTTGAATGGTCTGTTGGATATAAAGGATCACTATAAACAGTACAAGGCACATAGGCTATTATTTTATAATACTGAATGTACATTTTGAGACAATTTAATAATAATCCTTTTTTTAAGTTAAGCAACCTGCTGCCTTTCAGTTATCTGGAAGTTGAATGGCCACAGTCAAGCACAAGCACTTAGTTTAGACTAAATTACTCATGAGGAACCCATGCTTTGCCCTACCCCCTGCTAAATATGCAGTTATGGACAAACTTGAGATAGTATTAAAGTCAAATATCAAATGGATCTAATACAAATGAAAATATGTTAATATAGCAGTGTCTTCAGAGATTTGGAAGAGAAGAAGATGAGAATGTCACTATGGGTCAGAGAGGGTGCCAAGATAACAGAAACAGTTGTTAAAAGTGAACTTGGGTCAGGCAACTTATATCACTGCAGATGTGTCAGCCTTAAAACCGCCATAACAGTTTTTGCTGTGGTTACAACCATGATATGGCAGCAATCTTCCTTAACCAGTTAATTCTAAATAATGCAGTGTAAGACAGTTCATGAAAAGGCACTGACACAGAATTCTTCCCCTCTCTGCTTTCATTTTACTGGCTCAGAAAAATTCAGGGCTTTATTAGATAATTTAATACTTCCGAACAACAATGCAATGCATTTTTTTTGGTCAGGAGCGTAGATGCAGTATCCTGTAAAGGCATGAAAGAAATGCCTAGATCCAGCCATTATGCTGCTATTCTAAAACTGTCTTTTAAAATGCTATCAATATTTTAAGAGATATATATATATAAAATTATTTCAAGTATTTTAGAGACATTAGGCATCTAGTTTCACAAAATGCAGTTTTTATATAAGAACTCACATGTGCACCCTCACACCTGCTTTAATTAGGCCAAGCCAAATTATAGAGAACACAGAATTACATTGCTGATCAAGTTATAGAAAATTTAATGTAATCTCTTTTGTTGCAAAAATCAAATCGCTATTCTACTATTTATTTTAAATAATTACATCTTAATTATTTCTCACCTCAATTTAAAGCTCATATTCAGATTACTAAAAAATCATATATATTGGATTATTATACAATCATTTTATCTTCATCTGTTATGACTTGGATGAAGTATTTTCTGTTCTCCATGACTTTATTTAGCTGCATTTCTATATTATCCAATAATGGAAACTCTCTAGTTTTGTACAAAATGTCCAGGTTACATCCATCTTAGATCCCTGAAGGAACTAGCTAATGGTCTAAGTACTTTAATCTATTAGCTTTTGATAAGTTCTGTAGAATGGCAAAATGCTAGGTGACTGGAATAGAAAAATATTCCTGTTTTGGAATATTTGGAGGGGGAAGGAAATGAAGAGATAGAAAAATTACAAACAAATCAATCTAACACTGATACTTGGAAAAATTCTATGCTCTCTTTATGAGCAGTTCATAAAGAGATAGATCTACAAGCACCTTAAAAGCAATGTAGTATTTATATTAGAAGACAGCATGGATTTAAAAATAAAACATTATTATTATTTTTTTGCTTGCTGACACATCATTTCTGGATTCTTAACTCAGTGTGGGAATGTTACAGAAGCACTTTCTTTTCTTTGCAAGCTCTGCCAGAAACAAGAAAGGAAACTGTAGCGCTTTTTTCCAGATTTAACTCCTTTCAATTTAGCTATATAGACATGACAAATAAATAAAAATAGTATTATAGAATTATATTCTGCCTTTGGTACCCTGTAAACTAAACTATATAAGTAGATGGTGTTCTGAGAGAATTACTGGGGGGAATGATTACAACTGGGCTCCTGTTCAATTATCTTTCAGCAATGTGCTTCTTTATATACACAACAGACTGGACTCTGATTGGGATAGGAACTGCTCCAAGCTTTTCTAAGCTTTTGTAGCTTCATAGTCTTATTTCCCGTCCAGGTTTCTACAATATTTCATTTCTAAAGGCCAAACTGATCATTTTGGCAATACTGACTGAGTACTGTACTCTGCAACCATCAAATCCTTTTCATTTGAAATGTTAAGTTTCTAAAAGATTTCTAGTGTTCCATATAATTTGCAGAAATAAAACATTTTAGCCACCTTAGTTCTCAAGTAAAATCTCAACAGATGAATTAATATTTATATTCTAGATGCTTATGTGTGGCAGTTTTTAATAGTTCTGAAATTACAAAATCAATAATGGTATTTTTCTGTTTGGTATTCATTGTATTTTATTTTAGGAGTCTGTATTCTACAAATATGAAGGAATATATACTTCTGCTTCTTGTGGCCTTAAGTTCTGCTAAGCCTTTCCAAAACCCTTCATACTTCACCTTTAAGAATATAATGCTCATGGATATGGAAGATCTGGATGATGATGATGATGATGACGACAATGATCATGTTGACGATGATGATAAAGACGAAAATTCCCTTTTTCCTACCAGAGCACCCTTGATACCAGTTGACATATTTCCAGTATGTCCCTTTGGATGTCAATGCTACTTAAGAGTTGTGCACTGTTCTGATTTAGGTAAGGATAATTATCATTGAAACTATAGTATACCTATGCAGTACATTGATGATGTAAAAATTTGAAATTAGCCAGTTTTCTTCAGCTTCCTGAGAAGAAAGTCCAGAGATGTAGTAATACTATTTCAATACCCACCTTAAGCTTTAAAGATTTCCAAGAAAATGGATAAGATGCTGTCTTAGTTGCCTTTACAATCAGTTGAACCCTTGCTCCTCTCAGCTTATATGAGAAGCAGATGAGGGAAGTGACAATTTGAGTCCAGGAACTTGTGAGAGCTTCTGGCAACCTTGATGTGATGTGATGTGCTTCAGGTATCTTTGAGCGCAATGATGTTAAAGAATTACTTAAAACTTTTTAAAGGAAAGTTGATGGTGGGAAATACCCAGCCAGCAGGAGGAGAAGTCAAGTGGACAGTTAGCCTTGAATCACTGCACAGCCACAAGAGATCCAACATGAACAATCTACCCTCCTCAATCTCCAGAGAATCTTATCTGTCTATTCCCAAGAGAAGACAAGCAGTCTGGGTAGATTCCTGTACTATAGGTAGAATTAAATAAAGTAGTTGTGTTGATCTATTGCTTGGGCTTGACAGTTGTTGAAATGGTTGGGATGAATTGACTTTGCATCATCCTAAACAAAGGATTAACTTGACTCTTTTCAGTCTTCAGTCCAATCAGGGTTTAGGCCTGATTGTGGGACACAGGTACTATTGGTCAAACTTCTAGATTACCTGGTTTGTGACCTGGATGGAGGAGGTATACCTGTCCTGGTCTTATCATGTTTTCTCGAAAATAAGACCTGGTTCTATTTTTCTTTTGCCTCCAAAAGAGGCACCACGTTTTATTTTCAGGGAAGATGTCTTTTCTACTAACCTCCGGCACTGACAGCCCCGCCCAGGAGGCCCACTTCTTCTGCGGTCAAAGGAGCAGCTTCATTCTGCAGCTGAGAATGGAGCTCTGGCCTGCATTTCGCAGTCAGAGGGTTTTCTGGAGGGTCTCTGCAGCCAACAACTGAGCTATAGATTCAATCCATAACTTGGTTCTTACCTGCAGAGATCTTGCAGAACCGAGCTATGGAAGTGGGCTGGCGAAGAGAGGCCTGGCTGCAAGGTAAGTGGGTGCGGGCCCCCACTTTTAGGTGTGTGCCTTGCCCCAAAACTAGGGGTATTATTTTGGGGGTAGGGCTTATATTAGGCCCACCCTCAAAAAATCAAGCTAGGGCTTACTTTCAGAGAAACACAGTATTAGACCTCAACAGCTTTTGATACCATCAACCATGGTTCCCTTTTGGGTTTAGGAGAGGAATATTGTTTTAACCATCCTTCCTTAGTTGGTGGGAGAAGAGAGATTGGCACAATGGCACCTGATTTGTGGAACACTACAGGGTTAGTCTCGTCTCTACTGCTTTTTAACTTCTATATGAAGTTATTAGTAAAGTTATCTATCGTGAATAAAAAGACATTATTCAACAGTTTAGAGATGGATATCTTCAATATCCTGATGATACCAAATTGTATTTTGCAGGTCTGACTTGTGGGAGAGCTGTTATTAACCTTAAATGGTGTCTAGAGGTTGTCAAACAAACTGAAATTGAACCCTGCCAGTTTGGAGTTACTTTTGATCCATCAGGGTCCTTTGTCATAGTTAGATGGGTAAGCACTACCTATCAGGGAGTAGGTTCACAGCTTGGGACTGCTTCTGAACTCCAGAGTGGTTTAACGCCCAGCTTCAGCAAGCATGCCAGTGGGTGGAGCAGAGATAGGACTAGCTACTGTAATTCATGCTCTTATCACGAAACAGTTAGACAATTGTAATGCACTCTGCTTGGGACTACATTTAAAGAAACTACAATTCCAAAATGAAGAAGCTGCCTCCTTTTCCAATTCCAACATTGGGAGCATGTTACGGCACTTTTGGGATCCTGCATTGTTTGCCAATTGGGTCCTATTTAAGGTGCTGGAAGTTGACTTATAAAGCCCTTTACAGCTTAGCACCAAGGTACCTTCAGGACTGCCTACTCCTGTAAGTATCATGCTGACCAAGTGGAGCTACTAGAATGAAACTAATGCAGTTGTATACTTTCAAGAAGCTTGGCCGTGATGTTTCTTTGTAGAGAGCTAACACTGTGGAACAGCCTGACCATGGTAAAAGGAATGGCTCCCTCCTTGTTGGCCTATTGGAAGCTCTTGAAGACCAAATTGTTTCAGACAACTTTCCCCTGATGTGAATGTTGCCATCTTTATTTCATTTGTATTTTTTTATTGTCTTATGGCTACTGTGGATATGTGTATGCATTCTATAAAAGGCACCAAGAGTCTCCTTTCATTGCAAAGCACAGAAATATTTTTAATAAATAAATATTCATATTTTCTTTTTCTTCTTATAAATAGGCTTGACTTCTGTACCAAGGAATATTCCATTAGATACTCGTATGATAGATCTTCAAAACAACAAAATAAAAGAGATCAAGGAAAATGATTTTAAAGGACTTTCATTACTATATGTAAGCTTATTTTCTTAACTTCCTCTCAGGATGCTTCATTATGTCTGTCTGTCTGTGTCTGTCTGTCTGTCTGTCTGTCTGTCTGTCTGTCTGTCTGTCTGTCTGTCTGTCTGTCTGTCTGTCTGTCTGTCTATCTATCTATCTATCTATCTATCTATCTCCATCCATCTATGTATGTGTATTTACTGAGAAACAGCATAAAAATAATATAAATTGATGTTCAAGGAGATAAAGATAATTCTTTTGGAAAATCAGCAATTTGATCTATTCTAATAACATTTTCAAAATTGATTAATGTGTGATCATTTTATTAATCTATAGCAAAAGCAAAAGAGAAAATCTCATGTGTAATATTAGAATTTTTTAAAATTTAATTTTGGAAGTCTTTAGTGATTCCCTTTCCATGCTACTTGTGCTTTCTTCAAATTATACATAAACACTTTCATGTTGGAGCTTGATGGCTTGCAAAAGTTTGAGTACTTTAAAAAAACCAAAAATAATATATTTTCATTTAAAGAATATCATACTATCCTTTTAAGCAAGAGCTTTAAAATAAAATCAGTGCCTAACATTAACCTCATATTTTGATTAGGCCCTTGCCTTGAACAACAACAAAATAACAAAGATCCATCCGAAAGCATTCCAGTCAACAAAGAAGCTGCGGCGTCTCTACTTGTCCCATAATCATTTAACTCAGATCCCAGAAAATCTGCCAAGAAGTTTAGCTGAGATAAGAATTCATGACAACAAAGTTAAAAAGATTCATAAAGACATATTTAAGGGAATGAAGTCTTTACATGTTTTAGGTAAGTGTATTTTTATAAATCTGCTGCATAATAGTGGTGTGGGGGGGGGAGGTTACTTTGTGAACCTCCCAGAATCACAGGGAGATGTGCAGGGAACAAAATTAATAAATAAATAAATCATTAGATGAGGAACTTAGAACGAACAAACTAAACTGTAAGAGAGGTAATGCTTCTTGGTGGATAGCAAGAGAACTGTCTCCATGCTGAAGAGGGAAATTTGTATATTTATACTAATTTTTAAATATGTGATACCTGTGACAAAGACTTTACAAATTATTTACATCATTCAGACCAACATAATAAAAAACATTGGCTTCATTATAATATTCTCAGTAACACACTAAAAGCTTCATTTCTTGGGGATAGATAGATAGATAGATAGATAGATAGATAGATAGATAGATAGATAGATAGATAGATAGACAGATAGACAGACAGACAGAGGCAGGCAGGCAGATATTCTTTTGAGAGCAAGCATCAGAATTTCATTTTTCCCAGGTTCAAATTATCATGCAAAGGTTTGCTTACAATCTTCATGACATTTTCTGTGGAAAGTCAAAATGTCATTACTAGGACAGAAGAGTTATAGAATTCTGATACATGAATTGTAATTGAGTAAAATAATCACTCAAAGCTAAGGTAGACCATTACATCATACAGCATAAATGTGGACACAAACCAACAGTTATGTAACATTACAATGGTAAATCTTGCCTCATTTCAAAATTTCAAAAAGCCTCTTTTGTGAAATAACGTTCTATTTTGTAAGATTGTCTAGGTTTAATAATTTTATGGGAGATTGAGGTTTGTAATTTTTATTTAAAGATGAATAGGAGTATTGAGCTTCTTCTATCATCAAAACAATGTGACTTTGGGACAAAAGAAGGCAAACA
This sequence comes from Vipera berus, assembly GCF_964194415.1. NCBI lineage: Eukaryota > Metazoa > Chordata > Lepidosauria > Squamata > Viperidae > Vipera > Vipera berus. Next base: position 225,348,130 of record NC_138203.1, read on the forward strand.
AATTAATCTGCTTCAAATATCATAACAAAGGTTTGGGAGCTTAATGTGATATACGTAATTTATAGCCTGCTTGCCGTAATTTCTATTTTTTTGAGGTCACATTAAGCCAAAATTAAATTAAACATTCATACAAAAAAGTTGTCCTTTAAAATAATGAATGCTTATCTTCTTCTAGTTCAAACTTCACAGATAAAACATAGGTTCCTATTTTTCAGTGCTGCATAGTTTTTTAAAAAAATAGCTGCCTCCTGCAATTGAGGGAAAACAAATAATCATTTGTTTATTGGAACTGAACATGTGGAAAGATCTTGTTTGGTAATAGCCTATATAGAAACAGGCTTGAGTGTCCAACTCATTGTTTGGCATTGTCTTTAGCAAATATTTTTGATTGGTTCTGATATATATACAGTGCTTTTTTTCTAAAAAAAAAAAAAAAGGTACCAGAACTCAGAGGTGCTATCACTGGGAGCAATGTCGGTGTCTTGCTACAGTGTCGCCACCTGTCCTTTGCACCCCTGCCCCTGCGGCTTGGAGACACATGCCGCGGGGATTCCCCTCCCCACAGCCACCGTGGGGATTCCCCTGCCCGCAGTTGCCACGCCACGGCCCGTGCTGAGCCCCTACCCAGAGCTGCTCTGAACCCCAACCCAGAGCTGTGTTCCTCATGGCAGTGGTCTCCAGCACCAAACAGCCTCTTTCCAACCACATCCAGAAAAATTTGTAACAAACACTGGAATTCTCAAGGCCATGTTTGGTATTTCCCAGCAATCTGTTACTGGAAGGAAAAAGCAATCCCTGCTGCGTTACTGATCCCAGAGAAGCATTTGCATGTATGCAGGTATCCTTAGGGTGCCATAGTTATGGATGAGAATTATTGGTTGCAAAGTTGGCATTTCTGGATGTAATACAGATATTTTGGACTTATTTTTGTTTCTTTGCATGTTTGATATTTTTAAAAAGGCATATGCTACTGACTACACTTATGCACATATGTAACATCTTTTGCTAGGATACATGAACACTGCTTGTCCAGAATTTGAAAAGTGAAAGATTGTGACTAAACAAAATTTTAATGTACAGATACCACCAGAAATTATTTTAGCCTTTTTAATAAATGTTGTTATTGATGTTAAGCTCACCATGGAAAACATCATATATTGTTATGTATATACTAGGTTAATTATTTAAAGACTGAAGTGCAACATAACTAGATTCTAAATAATCTATTTTTCAAAACACACAACAGTCCAAACAGTAAAATTAAAGTCCAAATTAAGAATATTTCATTCTTAAGAATTCTTTAATTTAAAGTGGTTTAGTTGTAATAGATGGTTATAGATTCAAAATAGTTTTCAAGAGTGTACAAAAGATACTATTTTTTTCTAGCATCAGCTAAATTATACATATTACATTGACAAAAATGTTTCTCATTTCTTTCCTGTTACCTTTATTGATTTCATTGCAGAGATGTTAACATAGGAAATAGATTATTTTGTTATCTAATTTTACCTTCCAAAAGACAGAAGCAGATGAAAAATGTGAGGTTCTTTCCTTTTGGCTTTTTTGAATTAGCTGTTTTAGATTCTAAAAGTTTAGTTCCTAAAGAAGTAACCTTGTAAATAATTTTAATGTCCTCCTCTAGTGCAGGGTAGGCAACCTTGGTTCTTTTATGACTCAAGGACTTCAACTCCCAGAATTCCTGAGCCAGTATGGCTCAGCTTGGAAACCTCTCTCTTTCCCCTCAGCGTGGCTGGCTCAGGATTTCTGGGAGTTGAAGTCCAGGAGTCATAAAAAAGAGCCAAGATTGCCTACTCCTAAAGCCAATAGAGGGAGCTTTTTTTTGCAAAAAAAGGTGCCAGAACGCCATTCTGTATGCTGTATGACACAACTTACTTTATAAATTAGAGGTGTTAGGAAGTTTCCTACATCTTATAAAGCCATTTCCTTTATTCATATAAAGTTTAACAGATTATAAGGAATAAATCACTGTACTGTTTTACTGGAACTATAAAAATCCTGATGGGGTGGTGGTGGGATTTGAAAATCTCCTGTACTTCCAACTAATAGAATGTGCTCTTTTGACAGAAATGAGTGCGAATCCTCTTGATAATGATGGGATAGAACCTGGGGCTTTTGAAGGTGTGACAATCTATCATATAAGGATAGCAGAAGCAAAATTAACATCTATACCAAAAGGTATAAAGTTTTTGGCTTTTTAAAAAATATACTTAACTTCTTTTATAAACTATATTGTAAATTTGATATTAATATGTATTTCAGTTAAAATAACTATAACTAACTTGTGTAACGACATATTGTAAGAATTCAATAATTTCTGAAAATGGTATCCAGAAGCTTGGGAGCACATCAATTCCATTCTTGGAAAGAAAAAAAATACGGTACCTATACAACTAAGCAAACAGTAAAAGAAACAAACCATCAATCCAGATTTAAAGCACCTATGTTACAGAAAATCATTCTCCAATGGTTGAGGATGTAGCTGTGCAATACTTGCGATCAGGGCAAATAAATAAGCTGTACAATTCATCTGTTTGATAGAATCAAAGGGAAGCACATTGTTTTATGCTAGAACCCAATCCAGAAATAACACTTATTAGAGGTGGAGGCAACATTTAGGTACTCCAAATAACAAGTTATTTGTTAAAATGACCATCTTAAGCTTGCAAATTACTGATATGTGCCACAAGGAGAAACATAGTCCATACCTGTTTGGAATCTATCATTCCTATTCAAGAAGTAGTACTCTCTTTTTGAGATGTACACCAACAAATTGCATTTGATAGGAAAGCCAGAGCCAAGTGACTTTCTAAGCATTAATATCTATGATGGTCAATAAAAACTTCATGAGAGCAGCAATTAAACAAAGTATGGTTCCTAATCCACATAACCACTAAAATGGCAAATCACTACGAGATTACCTTATTTTCGACGACCTTCCAGGAACATCAAAGACTGAAAAATGTAGCATTCTGTCAAATAGTTAAAATAATAATAATAAAAAAATTCCAAGACCTCAGAAATACTTATTTCCCCATTTCAGCAAATATTTTTCTTTTTAACTAAATAATCAATTGTAAAAACATGCCATGTTTTCATAAGAACTCAAGTATTTAATATTTATTTGTTATGTATATGTAGGGGTGTGGGTCTATACATATGTGTATATAGTATGGTTAGGTGTGTGTCATGTATGTGTTCCACTTTGAGAGCGGGCAACTAAATTTCATTTTTGATGTGTGCTGTTGTGCCCACAGTAAAAAAATGACAATAAAGGTTATCTTATCTTATCTTATCTAAAAGAAAGAAAGAAAGAAAGAAAACTGCTAGTGGATGAACTGTAATATCTGTAAGTTCAATGGTGAAAAAAAGCAAGGTTCTACATTTAGGCAAGAAAAACCAAATGTACAGGTATAGTTTAGGTGGTACCTTGCTCAACAGTAGTAACTGTGAGAAGGATCTTGGAGTCCTAGTGGACAATCACTTAAATATGAGCCAGCAGTGTGCTGCAGCTGCCAAAAAAGCCAACACAGTGCTTAACAGAGGGACAGAATCAAGATCACGTGAAGTGTTAATATCACTTTACAATGCCTTGGTAAGGCCACACCTGGAATACTGCATCCGGTTTTGGTCACCACAATGTAAAAAAGATGTTGAGACTCTAGAAAGAGTACAGAGAAGAGCAACAAAGATGATTAGGGGACTGGAGGCTAAAACATATAAGAAACGGTTGCTGGAATTGGCTATGTCTAGTTTAATGAAAAGAAGGACTAGGGGTGACATGATAACAGTGTTCCAATATCTCAGGGATTGCCACAAAGAAGAGGGAGTCAAGCTATTCTCCAAAACACCTGAAGGGAGGACAAGAAGCAACAGATGGAAACTAATCAAGGAGAGAAGCAACCTAGAACTAAGGAGAAACTTCCTGACAGTTAGAACAATTAACCAGTGGAACAACCTGCCTCCAGAAGTGGTGAATGTTCCAACACTGGAAGTTTTTAAGAGACTGGACAGCCATTTGTCTGAAATGGTATAGGGTTTTCTGCCTGAGCAGAGGATTGTAGTAGATGACCTCCAAGGTCCCTTCTATTATTATTATTGTTGTTGTTGTTGTTGTTGTTATTATTATTATTATTATTATTATTATTATTATTATTATTATTATTATTATTATTATTATTAATTTGCATCCAATCCTAGGATGAGCTTAAGTGCTAAAATAAGCATATAATGTACATATTTATTGAAATGTGTATTTTCACCAAATTCTTTGTGATTTTATCCTATTAAATATGTTGAGAATTGCAGGGAAAGATGTTGCAATAACTTTTGGCATTACCTAAGCTTCTAATAATATCACAGTAGTCCAAGTCTATGCCCCAACCACCGGTGCTGAAGAGGATGAAATTGACCGGTTCTATGAAGCTCTACAGCACCTTATAGAACTAACACCCAAAAATGATGTCCTTATCATCATGGGAGATTGGAATGCTAAAGTAGGAAGCCAAAACATAACTGGAATAACAGGCAAGTTTGGCCTTGGAGTACAAAATGAAGCAGGGCACAGGCTGATAGAATTTTGTCAAGAGAATACGATGGTCATAGCAAACACTCCTTTCCAACAACCCACATGGACATCACCAGACGGTCAACACAGAAATCAGATTGACTATATGCTCTGCAGCCAAAGATGGAGAAGCTCTATACAGTCAGTAAAAACAAGACCAGGAGCTGACTGTGGCTCAGACCATGAGCTTCTTGTTGCAAAGTTTAGGCTTAAATTAAAGAAAATCGGGAAAAGCGCTAGGCCAGTCAGGTATGAATTAAATCATATCCCTGTTCAATATACAGTAGAGGTGACAAATAGATTTAAGGAATTAGATCTGATAGACAGAGTGCCTGAAGAACTATGGACAGAGGTTCGCAACATTGTACAACAGGTAGCAACCAAAACCATCCCAAAGAAAAAGAAATGCAAGAAAGCAAAATGACTGTCTGAGGAAGCTTTGCAAATAGCTGAGGAAAGGAGGGAAGCGAAAGGCAAGGGAGAAAAAGAAAGATATGCCCAATTAAATGCAGAATTCCAAAGAATAGCTAGAAGAGATAAGAATGCCTTCTTAAATGAACAGTGCAAAGAAATAGAATAAAACAATAGAATAGGGAGTACCAGAGATCTATTCAAGAAAATTGGAGAGATGAAGGGAACGTTTCATGCAAAAATGGGCATGATAAAGGACCAAAATGGCAGGGACCTAGCAGAGGCAGAAGAGATTAAGAAGAGGTGGCAAAATTACACAGAGGAACTATACAAGAATGAGCTTAATGTCCCTGATAATCACAATGAGGTGGTCACTGACCTCGAGCCAGACATCCTAGAATGTGAAGTGAAGTGGGCCTTGGAAAAGCTGAGCAACAACAAAGCTAGTGGAGGTGACAGTATTCCAGCTGAGCTATTCAAAATCTTAAAAGACGATGCAGTAAAAGTGCTACACTCAATTTGCCAGCAAATTTGGAAAACTCAACAGTGGCCACAGGATTGGAAAAGATCAGTTTACATTCCAATTCCAAAGAAAGGCAGGGCCAAAGAATGTTCAAACTATCACACCATTGCACTCATTTCTCATGCTAGTAAAGTTATGCTTAAAATTCTACAAGCTAGAATCCAGCAGTATGTGGATCGAGAACTACCAGAAGTACAGGCAGGATTTCGAAGAGGCAGAGGAACTAGAGATCAAATTGCTAACATACGCTGGATCATGGAGAAAGCTAGAGAGTTCCAGAAAAACATCTACTTCTGCTTCATTGACTATGCTAAATCCTTTGATTGTGTGGATCATAACAAACTGTGGCAAGTCCTTAAAGAGATGGGCATACCAGACCATCTTATTTGTCTCTTGAGAAACCTATATGCGGGCCAAGAAGCAACAGTGAGAATTGGACACGGAACCACTGATTGGTTCAAAATTGGGAAAGGAGTCCGGCAAGGCTGTATACTGTCACCTTGCCTATTTAACTTATATGCAGAGCACATCATGAGAAAGGCAGGGCTAGATGAATCAAAAGTTGGAATTAAGATTGCCGGAAGAAACATCAACAACCTAACATATGCAGATGATACCACTCTAATGGCAGAAAGTGAAGAGGAACTAAAGAGCCTCTTGTTGCAAGTGAAGAAGGAGAGTGCAAAAGTTGGGTTGAAACTAAACATTAAGAAAACCAAGATCATGGCATCTGGCCCTCTCAATTCCTGGCAAATAGATGGGGAAGAAATGGAGGTAGTGACAGATTTTATTTTCCTGGGCTCCAGGATCACCGCAGACGGGGACTGCAGCCAAGAAATTAAAAGACGCTTGCTCCTGGGGAAGAAAGCCATGGCAAATCTAGACAGCACACTAAAAAGCAGAGACATCACCCTGTCAACAAAAGTGTGTATAGTCAAGGCTATGGTCTTCCCAGTTGCAATGTATGGCAGTGAAAGCTGGACCATAAGAAAGGCTGAGCGCCAAAGAATTGAAGCCTTTGAACTATGGTGCTGGAGAAGACTCCTGCGAGTCCCTTGGACTGCAAGGTGATCAAACCGGTCAGTCCTAGAGGAGATCAACCCTGACTGCTCTTTAGAAGGCCAGATCCTGAAGCTAAAACTCAAATACTTTGGCCACCTAATGAGAAGGAAGTACTCACTGGAGAAGAGCCTAATGCTGGGAAAGATTGAGGGCAATAGAAGAAGGGGACGACAGAGAATGAGGTGGCTGGATGGAGTCACTGAAGCAGTAGGCGTGAGCTTAAATGGACTCCGGAAGATGGTAGAAGACAGGAAGGCCTGGAGGAACATTGTCCATAGGGTCGCGATGGGTCGGACACGACTTCGCAACTAACAACAACAAAGCTTCTAATTTCAAGTTGAGCTGAAAATTCTGTAAGATGAAGTTTATTTATCTGCAAGTTCTCAAGGGCAATAAATTGGTGTATTCAAAGTTATAGTACAGCCCTATATATAAACACTCAAGAAATCTCAATTAGCCATAGATACACAGGTCTATTCACTTCAAGGGGTTAATTTCCTCATCTGTTTAAAAAATTAAATTACTGTATTTTGGGTAATTTTTGTAAATGAATCTCAAAGGCCAAAATTATTAGTGACTAATTTATGAATCTAATAAACAGAAATGCACATACATAAATTAGAAAAATAAAGGTAGAATTGGAAACCAACAAGAAGAAACTGTTTTTTGGCATTTCATAATAATGCTGCCAAGATGAAATCATTGGAGAGCTAATATTTTCCTAGACCATAATGGAAACCAAAGGCATGCTTTAGATCATAGTGTAACATAGAAAACAGATACATGAATATAATAAGCAGTATCATTTTAAAACATAATTTAATGCCTCCATGTCTTTAATTTTATGTGGTGGGGTGTTTGTTAGTTTTAAGACGCCACAAGATTTTGTTGTGCATATTGGCCAACAGATCTAAAATAACAAATGTGCCTTATATTTAATTTGGAAAACTATTTCTCAGATCAACATGAGGCTAGCACAAAAATACTGTTACACTTACCATTTTTCATAAGCTATGCAGATTTGGGTTTGTTCTGCACAACCTGTGCATTTTTAGCACTCATAAAAATTGTTACTACAATTTCCTTTGAAATAGTTAGAATAAATGGCAATATCCCAAAGGTGCATTTTTTCAGGAGGCAACTGGACTTTCTTGTTTTTCTTTAGCTTCTCATCCAAGAAGCTTCTTCAGCCCTGACTAGATGGTGGGGAATGGAAGGATTTATATTCCTTGCAGACAGCCAGTCATTTGCATTCTTTAAGAGAGTCATTGAAGCCATCTGGACGTTTAACTGTGTCCACAGGGTCACCTGAGTGGTGCAAATGTGTGTGGAGCCTTCTTGGCTGCAGGATGTTTTCTGCCCTGTGTCCCTTCACTGTTGAAGAAAGAGCAGGCTATTGGAGATGAGTCTGTGGTGTCTGCATCTCAAACCGAAGCAGAAATGGTTCCTGTAGTCTGCACTCTTTTCTGGAAATCCATTCATACTCCCTCACCATTTGAAGGGTCTTCATCCCATAAATGTCTATGGAGTTTCTCAGAGATCAAGGTCATGGTTGTCCCAAAGGTGCTTCCCAAAGCATGACCTGGATGACTGAGAATCTCCACAGACATAAATGGCAATACTTTCCTCAAATGCAACTATGGAAGAAAAGGGGATATTGCTATCAACTGCTAACAAACTGCACTCAATTTACAGATCTGTTTCTCAGATTTTAGGAAGTACTAGTTGAAACCTGAACATGCAAGCTTTATCATGAAAATAAAGTAGACTTTCTGTGAATTAAATACAATAACAGACTGTTAACAGAGGGCTTTGAAGTTTAATTCTGCTTTTGGTTTTACCTGTTAGCTATGCTTTTTTCTATGTAGTACAAAGATGTCAGGCCACGTTGGTCAGGTAAAAGTGGTGTAGAAGTTTATAAATTGTGTGCCTGCTTTGCAAGGGGGGATATTATTTCTGAAATATATTTTATCAGTATTCACCAAGATGGTCACTTTATGTATATATTTGTTTGTTTGTTTGTTTACGCACAATTTTTCTGTTTATGTAGTCTATTTTTGTTTTACTTTTTTATTTCTTCTTCTCTTTCCCCGTTTTTGGAGTTTGTGTTTTAAAGCTTTGAATAAAAATGGGGAAAAAAATTAAATAAATAAATACATAGGTCAATAGTTTATTGTGGCATAAGATGATATTCTAAATTGACATGCAGTGGGACACCTACACATATGTGATCTCATGATCTTCCTTCTTGTGAATGAAACAACCCAGAGGATATGGTCCTGTTCCAATTCAGCAGTATATGCAGTTTTAATTCCTGAAATATGTGTTTGAACAAGATAAGCCTCATTGCTCATCATGACTGTGCATTCCTAAAACAATTACAGCTGCCATAAAATATTTGATATTAACACATTGATCTCCATATATCTAATATATTGCTTAATTTTTAATGTTCAACTTATCAAGATATATATTTCCATTTTTAATAGGGTTACCATCCAGTCTACTGGAACTTCACCTAGATGACAACAAAATCTCTGCAATTGAATTTGAAGATTTCATTCGATATAAAAATCTTCAGAGGTAGAACTTAAGCTTTGAATGAGTTGCCACTAGTATGCTGATAACATTTAGCACTGCTGATCTCGTCTGTAGACGTGGTAAAAAGAAAGAAGTCAGTTTCTTTGACTGTTCCTTAGGCTCAGTAATATTATATAAGGGAACAATTTGAGATGAAATCCTCATAGACAAAGATGCTGTTGCTGTGTGGAAAACCAGAGGACAGCTTATACTAGGATGGGGTTGCACCACCCGCTAAAGGGCACTTGCCCAACTATTTCTAATGCAAACTGCAACTTTTCTTACGTTCTGGTTTGATCATGGTAAACCAATTCCTGTTTGTCCCACATAGACTTGGTTACAAAGACAAAATACAGAAGGAAGACAACAGCAACAGAGTATACAAAATCAATTGCAACAATTGTAACCAATTCTATGTAGGGCAAACAGGAAGGCAATTGAAAACATGGGTTCAAGAACATCAACTAGCCATTAAACGGCACAACCAAAAATCCCTGAACTCAAACCACATTGATAATAAACAACACCAGTTCGATTGGAAAGGAACAAAAATCATTGGACACGCCTAAACCCGCCACACACATGAACTTATTGAAGCCTGGTATTCTACCAAAGAAGCAATTAACAAGCATGTTGCTCTAGATCCAGCATATGGATATGTAAGAAACCAGACCATTCGGCCTACCAATCAACAAGAGACCCAACCAGGCTGCTCAGAATTTAAATATAGCTCCAAACGAACAAACAACCACATGACCAACTGACCACACTGGTACACAGGACATTTATAAGCTAAGGAAAATTGGACAAGAATATCCTGCTGATGATGTTATCTAGTACGGCAATGAAATGTTCAGAAACTAAACTGAAACAAGCTTGGACAGCAAACCACTTGCCAATATCTAAAACCCGAGCTACAAATATTTTCTATTATTTCAGTGACTTGGGACTTAACATCAACTGACCTATATCAACATTATCATGTTTAAAATTAATATCAGCAGAAAGACAAACTGTTTTAGGAGCTTCCCGATGGAGATATAAGAGAAAGCTTTTTCCTGCTTTGCTCCTTAGCAAGGGAATATATTTAGCCTTCGGGAAAAGGATTTAAGAGCTGTCTGCCTTATGGACAGAAAAGCAGGGAAGCTAAATAGTAAAGTTTAAAAATTGTATAATAATAGTATTTTTATAATACTATACTATAATAATTTAATATTTTGTAACAATAATTCCTTAACTATATTCTTATTAAGAACACTTCCAATAACTTCTATTCCTTGGAGGCGTCCTGCTTCCCTTTGATTTATATAAACACATTTCTACATTGTTGAAGCCAATTTCTTTTTTTCTTTGAACCTAAGAGGGGTCAGGAAGATTTTTTTTTTCTGAAGCAGGTTAGATCTTGTGACCTCTGTTTCTAAATTGATATATTGGGCAGTTTGAGCTATTTCTATAAATAACAGATGGAGAGAATGATGTCATACAGAATACCCTTCAAGACACTTGGGAAAAAATGGATATACTGTATAATGTATCCACTAGTTAAATTGTGTTAAAAGAGGTAAGATAACTTTAAAGGAATGTAATAGGTGCTAGAAGAAGGTTAACAAAAAGATGCATGTTATATTTAACAATATTCTGGCAGCCCAGTAGAATATTGGAAAGAAAATAATTTTGAGAATGAAATACTGAAATACAATGTTTAAAATAGTTTATATAGTTTTCAAGTTTTATTATAAAATATATTGCTATTTCAATTTTTTATTTACCACTAGGTTGGGGTTGGGAAACAACAAAATCAAAAATGTGGAAAATGGAAGTTTTGTGAATATACCAAATGTTAGAGAAATCCATCTAGAAAAGAACAAACTGAAAAAAGTACCTTCTGGTCTTCCAGAACTAAAATATCTACAGGTAATATACAACTTAATAGGCTTTTCCCCCCACTTGCTCTTACTGAGACAGTTGTCAAATTCTTAACAATATCCATGGCTAGCACAAGTCAGCCAGTATCTTGTTTTCATTACTAATTGTTTCAATTCTGTACTAAATACTTCTACATTTTGTATTTGTATTGTATTGATCTGGGGCCATTGACCTGCTAACCCATTCTGGCAAATACCAAACTTGTGGTAGTAAGTTTAAACATATTGTATGGTAATTAGTCAAATTTCTTTTTATCTTCTCATAGGTTGTCTTTCTTCACTCAAATAGTATTTCAAGTGTGGGAGTGAATGATTTTTGTCCAACAGAAGGAAGGCTGAAGAAAACATTATATAATGGCATAAGCTTATTCAAGAATCCTGTCAAATACTGGGATATTCAACCAGCAACTTTTCGTTGTGTGCTAAACAGAAACAGTGTGCAGATTGCAAATTATGGAAAATAGTACAGGCAAAGTATTATTGAAATACTATTATTAAAACCAACATCACAAAACTTGAAACTGTAAAAACTGTAAATTATACTGCCCAGTTTCATTACAAAATACTTATACAAGGTTTAATAAATTAAAAACATAACATTCCATTAAATTCCTTCAATTTATTTTTCTATATTTTTTAATTTGTATAATTTAGGAATCTTTCTAGAATAAATGGTTTCCTAGCACAAAATTGGTTTGTTTCATTCACTGAGATCCACGCTACTACGTCTTTTTTTTTGCAGAAGAAAATAGAAAGTTTTAAAATAATTTTCAGGGGATTAAATAAATAGTTATGTACTGGGGAAAAAAACTCCTGTTTAAATATTTATTATAGCTCAAAAGGAAAAATTTGAACATTTAACAAAAGTAAACTAAACTGCCTTTAAAAAGCTCTATAGGACATGGGTCCCCAACCTATGGGTCACGGCCGCAGTCCCATTTGCGCATGCACATGGTCGCAAAAGGGGACACTAGCGCAAATGTCTGTGGCCCATTTGCGCATGCGTGAACTGGGCAGCTAGCCACCATGGGGGGGTGCATGGCCGTTCAAGCATGTGCATGGCACCAGCACATGCAAAAACTGGGCCACTAGTGCCACACCAGTGTGCGTGGCTCCATGCATGTGCACCAATTTTGAAGCTGCTTTTCTTCCCTCCACTCCGTGAGCCCGGAAAGGTTGGAGACCTCTGCTATAGGACACTTTATTATTAGTTTGATAATCTAATCCACTATGACCCTAGATAATATTTAAAGATTTGTGCTAAAATTGAAAGACAAACTTAATTATGAAGCCCTAGATAATATTTACAGATTTGTGCTAAAATTGAAAGACAAACTTAATTATGAAGCCCTTTAGCCTCAAAGGTTTTAATATTTATTCATCTGGATGCCTTGGATGAATATACTACTTTTATAACAAAAACATATATATCCTGAATATTAACCATGCAGAAATACATTTAAAAGAGAAATGAGTATATTCTCTGCACAGAGAGCACAAATACATAAGCTTGTATTTCCTGTATGGGTTAGTCCACCTAGGATAGAATTTTAAGGTCTGAGATTAGAAAAGTATTTTATTTTGTGGTAAAATGTTTTAGGCATGTGGGGATCTCAATCATGTGCAGCTCATAAACAGGAGACAGACACACACAGAGAGAAGTTACTGTATGCAGAGAGTCAATGAAACTCACAGACTATTATACCTATAAATAGACCCATTTAAATCAATTGAAAATTTAGTTAAAATAATTTATTTTCCCATAAGCTGTTATAAATATTCTGGCTAGCCTTTCCTTTACATGTGAGATAAACAGATAAACAGCTTTAAAGACATAAAACACTAACACAAATTAATGTAGAATAAAGAAAACAAAGAAAGAAAAAGAGAAAAAAAGCCCTTCATGTGTGTTTTCACTTGATGTATTGTAGACAATGAACTTTCATGACTAATTTAAGACCACTTTTCAACTTGTTGTCTTTATTGCATTATTAAAACTGGATCCAATTCTTCTATATTACTGCTTTAGTACTGTAACTTTGCTTTACTCCAACCTGCATGTACTGTATACCAAATATTTTGTTATGGTTGGTTAACTGATGATGGTACTGTGTGAAAATATCTATCTACTTCTATATTTAATATATATGTATTCTTCATTTAAGTTAAGAGAACAAAAAACGCTCAGTTGTTTTATTAAACATACTGAACTAAAATCTCGTACTACTGTGGTGCTACTGCTTCTGTTTGAGAGTAATATTCGCAGTATAAATCTACACATAAATTTGAATCTTCGTACTTTGATAGTGGGAAGCTACTTTCAGTGGATTTTCTATTTTACTTGTGACTCCTTAAAAGTTCTGTTCAGGAGGGCTGGGGTCGATGAACATAGAAAAGCAGAAGATAATATGAGAAGTTTCAGAAGAAAGAGAAAAATGAAAAAGGTGGACCTCCATCCATAGAGGAAAATTATTATTAACTTTACTGTCTGTTTTTGAATACTCTTTATTCAAATCAAACAAAGAAGTTCACTAGGTCTACATTCCTAATAAGAATTACTAAGATAATTAAGGTTGTTTCATTAATTAAGACAATGCTTAACTATACATAAAGGAGGAAGCAAAGCTACATACCTCCTCATATATTTTACACATGCCCTGTAAGAGTAGAAGAATTGGGGGGAAAATTGCTGGCAGTTGAAATACTGATATGCAGATGAGTTCATTGCAAAAGTGAACACAGAAAATGAAAAATTCAGGATAAAGATAACTACTAATAAAAGTAAAGTTTTAGTGGGTTTGCACAAGAATAAATAAATATGAGCAGTGTATTTGGAAAAACAAAGAAGAGAGTGATGCAAGGGAGGAAAACTATGAGAAACTTCCACTCAATTGTGAAGAATGAGGACATTTCAGTGAAAACAAAGATCAAATATTAAAAAAAATAGTCTGGGTATAGAGAAAAAAAGACAAGCAGTTAAGTAGGAGTTACAGACCTAGATATGGTTACCATGGACTGTTATTGTTGTTCAGTCGCTAAGTGGTGTCTGACCCTTCGTGACCCCATGGACCATAGAATGCCAAGCTTCCCTCCCCTGTCCTCTACTGTCACCTGGAGTTAGCCCAAATTTTGAACTGTAAGAAATTCCAATCAATCATTCTGCACCATATAAAGTTTGAATAAATTTTTGAGGCACTGATCAGCAAACAGATGCTCATGCAATTTGGACATGCAACATACAGTATTTCCATATAATTTCCTTTGTCTATTGACCTGATCTTTTCCACTCCTTCTACTTCCACTTTCAGACTTCCCATTCTTTTGACACCGGGCATTCTGTTTGTCATTAAAACATGTGTCACATTACTCTTCAGAATGCTACAAACACACAACTCTACCTGTTACCTATTCATCATTTTGGTATAAATACAAAATTCATACCCTAATTACTTCCTAGGCTGATTGTAGCTAGACTATTCACATTTTGTTATTCTATTCTGAATTAAACTAATCTAAGTTGGAAAGTGCTATTTTTGGACATTGTGTTTAAATTCCTGCTGAGCACAGGAATCCAAATTAAAGCATTCCAGACATAAGGCTAGCTCTGTGTAAACATATCACATGAAAGTGAACTGAACACCTGTGTAATTGGTTCCATGGTTCAATTGATCCTAATAATTCTCCTTAAATTCTTAAACTAATTTATTTGTTCCAGTTTCCAATGAAATTGTACACTTGTTTTTCTTGTCACACGATTAATTTGTTATTTTATTATTGCATTATAGCACTTTAAGGTTCTGTTCTTAATTTATTCTTGGATGTATTAAAAACAGTCATGTGTTAAAGGAACTGTTCCAGACAATCCAGAGGGGGGGAAAGGTGCCCCCGTCTTGGAGAACAGCTTTTATCTCTTTGATTCCGAAGGAAGACCAGGATGCTACTTTAGTTAAAAATTACAGACCGATATCGCTTTTAAATACAGATTATAAGATATTTGCTAAGGTTTTGGCTAATAGACTGATGAGGGTTCTGCAACAGGTGATTCATGGGGACCAAACGGGGTTTATTAGTGGAAGACAAATGAAAACTAATGTGAGACATATAGTTGATGTGTTAGAGTTTTTGGAAAGGCACAACCAGATCTCTGCTGCGCTAATCTTTTTAGATGCTGAAAAGGCTTTTGATCAATTGAACTGGCAATTTTTGTTGAAAGTTTTAGACAAAATGGATTTTGGGGAAAAATTTTTACAACCGATTAGGGCATTATACCAAAAACAAACTGCCCGAATTATAGTTAACAATAGTTTGACAACAGTATGTAATATTGAGAAGGGCACAAGGCAAGGCTGTCCGCTATCGCCCTTGTTATTTATATTAACATTAGAGATATTATTGGTTAAGATTCGGAATTCGGAAAAAATTAAGGGGATACAAGTTGGAGATCAGGATTACAGATTGAGAGCATTTGCAGATGATCTGGTTGTTACAGTGACCCAGCCAGAGAACTCTGTTGTGGACCTGATGGAGATAATAACACAATATGGGAAGGTTTCTGGATTTAAAGTAAATATACAGAAAACTAAAATTTTGGCTAGAAATATGACAGTTTCGCAGAAGGCTCTCCTAGAAGGATTAACTGGATTTGAGATTGTTAAAAGGGTTAAATATTTGGGGGTGATTTTGTCGCCCTCTAATACAAAGCTATATAAAAATAATTATGAAAAGTTATGGGGGAAAATTCAAAAAGAACTGGAGAGTTGGGAAAAATTGCAATTGTCTTTGTTGGGACGGATTGCAGCAGTGAAAATGAATGTCCTGCCCAAATTTTTATTCTTATTTCAAATGATACCGATTCTTAAGAAAGACTCTAACTTGGAGGAATGGCAGCGTGGTATCAATAAATTTGTGTGGGCAGGGAAAAAGCCACGAGTTAAACTTAAGATTATGCAGGATACTCGTGAGAGAGGTGGCCTTAAAATGCCTAATTTTAAATTATATTATGAAGCTGCTGCACTAGTAGGAATAAGTGATTGGATTAATTTGACACAATCGAGGTTATTAAATCTTGAGGGCCATGATCTGTTGTTTGGCTGGCATGCATATTTGGTGTATGATAAGAAGGTAGATACTGTGTTTAGGATGCATATTTTAAGACAGGCATTGCTGAGAGTTTGGAAGAAGTATAGACATAAGTTAAGCAGCAAGATACCATTGTGGGCAATCCCAAAACACGCAATAGAAAATATACATGCTGGTTTCAAACATGATGAGACTACTTACAAGGAAATTTTAAGTTTGGAAAGGAATATTTGGTGCTTGAAATCATATAGTTTCTTGCGAGAAGAGAAGGTTGTTCAGACTTGGTTTCAATATATTCAGTTACAGGCCAGGTGGAAAGAAGACCAAAAAAATGGATTTGCAACGACTGATGAAAATTTGATAAAGCAAATTAGAAATCAAGGACCAGCACATATTAAACGGATATATCTTGCATTGATAGAGATCGATTCAGAAACAGAGCTTGTTAAGGATTGTATGATAAAATGGGCCCAAAACATTCAGGAAGTTATTACAATGGACACGTGGGAAAAGATCTGGGTGAGGAATGTAAAATTCACTCAAGCTCAAAGTTTAAGAGAGAACTTTTACAAAATGTTTTATAGATGGCATCTAGATCCTAAAAAGCTTGCAAGTATGTATCCGAATTATCAGCCTAAATGTTGGAGGTGTGGTGATGAAGAGGCAACATATTTTCACATATGGTGGACATGTAAAAAGGTCAAGGCTTTTTGGATAAAAGTCTGGTGGAATATGCAGAAGATTTTTAAACGGAGGATAAAGTTTTGTCCGCAATTTTTTTTGTTGGGAATAATTGTTGACGCTACAGTTGTGGACTCTAAGTTGATGTTGAATTTAGTTACGGCAGCAAGACTTTTGATAGGTCAATATTGGAAGAAAGAGGAACTGCCGACTATACAAGAGTGGATTTTAAAGGTTTCCGACTTGGCAGAGATGGCGAAGATTTCGGCCTATTTGAAAGATTACTCGCAAGAACATTATATTATGGAATGGAGAAAATGGATTGAGTTTATCCAGAATAAGTATAGGGTCAAGAAGTTTTATCTAGCATTTGAATAAGTCTTCTTTCGTTTTCTTTTTTCTTTTTTTATTTTGTCTTCTATATATATTTAATAATGCTAAGTTTTGTTTGATCCTATATAAGTTAGAGAGTGAGGGATTTTAGAATTTATAGTTGTTAGTATATGGTTGTTTATGATTGCTTTTTTATATATATATACCTTGTATTTAGCTCTGGGAAGTCCGGGGGGGGAGGGGGGTTAGGGGGAGGTGGGGGGGGAGGAGGGAGGGAGGGAGGGGGGGGAAGGGGGGAGGTAGGGAGGGGAGGAGGGAGGGGGAAGGGGTTTTTTTAAAGGAAAACTCTATTTTTAAAACTTTTCAATAAAAAAAAAACAGTCATGTGTAATAGCTATAAGAGTTAAATGGAATCTGAAGTTTCATATGTGGTATTTCTCCTTTGTGGAATTTATTTAATATTAAAAAGGTAAAGGTTCCCGCACACATGCGTGCTAGTCGTTTCCGACTCTAGGGGCCGGTGCTCATTTCCGTTTCAAAGCCGAAGAGCCAGCGCTTGTCCGAGGACATCTCCGTGGTCATGTGGCCGGCATGACTAGACGCCAAAGGCGCACGGAACGCTGTTACCTTCCCACCGTAGGGGTCCCTATTTTTCTACTTGCATTTTACGTGCTTTCGAACTGCTAGGTTGGCAGAAGCTGGGATGAGTAACAGGCGCTCAATCTGTTACGCGGCACTCAGGATTCGACCCGCCAAACTGCCGACCATCTGATCGACAAGCTCAGCATCCTAACCCATATAAATTATTTTATATTATAGCTTTAAAATATATAAAAAATTTATGTATGTACATTACTCCTGCAAAACTTTGATTCTTATTAAAGTCAAGATTCTTAATGCAATTCAATGCTTATATTTTAAATATATTCACGTCTGTCTTTCTGTCTGTCTGTCTGTCTGCCTATCTATCTATCTATCTATCTATCTATCTATCTATCTATCTATCTATCTATCTATCTATTTATCTATCTATTTTCCATCCATCCATCCACTTTACATGGTTACCCATCTCAACTCTGGAAGCAAACTGAATTAAAAAAACAGCAACAAACTTTATAAAAATTAAAAATATAGGCAGCTAAGAAGTAACAACTGAAATTGCTAACACAATCAAGAAATTGGTCCCTGGACTCACCTGGGGCCCAAGTCCAGGCACAGAACCTGATCTTTAGGTAGGGCCTTATGAAAGGCCAACAGAGTTGGGGACATCCTGATCTCCAGAGGGAGAATTTTGTGTAAGATGGATGCTATAGTAGAAAAGGCATGTCTTCTAGGCCCCACAAACTGGCATTCTTTGGCCACTGGGACCTGAAGCAGTCCCATCCTCTCTGGATGGTGTCCTGTCCCAGTTCACATAATTAATGCTTGAGAAGTATTTAAAATATTTATTTCACAACTAAACCCTTTAAAGCATTTCCCAAGAACCCTCAATCAGTTTCCTCACAATCCCAAGGCTCAAGACAGCAATTTCTGTGACTGGATGCCTTCCTGCCTGAAAACTGAGGCTTGCCAGCAGGGCTTGGCTAAGAATAGCAGCCCAACATCAAAAACATGGGCAACAAGGGCAAAATGGCTACTCCCCAAATAGGAAGGCTTGAGCATGGAATGGAGAAATGCCCAAGCACATGGCCAACACACTTGACAGGCTGTCAATAATTCAGCTTGACCAGTCCAGAATTAAAATGGGCAAGAATTAGCCTAATTACAAAAATTCAATTCATGCACAAAATCCAGGAGCAAGGTTGAAGTAACGAAGCCTTCCTTGAACTTGAATAAAGTCAGAGGAATGAAGCAAACAGCCAGAAATGCTACACCGAAGAAAAACAAATGGTTGTCTCTGACAACCAACTACCCCACTATTCTCCCTTAAATCTCTCCACCTGATGCTTCTCATTAGGAGGGGTGAAGCTGCTTTCTCGCAAGTAGACTTGCTGATTTCAGCTATGCCTCATGGCACTCTGCTCCATGAATCATGTAGGGGAGGCAGCTGTTCCTCACTGGAATAGACCAGCTGCTGCTGTGCCTCACTGCCCTCTCCCTCTTCTACTTGCATGGGTGGCTGCTTATCCAGATGATCACATACACCAGTGACCCCCAACCTTTTGGTACTAGGGATTGGTTTTATGGAGAAAGTTTTTTCTGTGAACTGGAGGGGGGCGTGGTTTTGCATGCTGCCTGCATCCTGCAGATGGGGCTTTCTTTGTGCAGCCTGGTTGCTGGCATGCTGTGGACCGGTGTCAGTCCACGGACAGGAGTCTGGGGACCCTGGGATACACCATTTCCCAAAGTTCCTGGGACTGTATCCCTTTCCACCATAAAGCTTCCATGGTCTCTAGACACCCCACATTACTCCCTTCTGATGGCCTCAGCTCCGGATCATCCTTCTCATTGGAGCTGGCCTCCAGTGGGGCCATAACAGATGGGTAGAAACAACAAGGGAGAGACAGACCTTCAAGTAAGCTGCACGGAGTTGCTTCAAAGAGAGATGAGCAGCAAACAAATTTAATAGATAAATAAGCAAACAAACAAAACTAGTTCTAATATGTGAAGACACGAGCAAAAATTCAAGCATGTTGAATTGCACCTAGAAGCACAATGGCAACCAATGGGGAGTCATGGTGTTACATGTACCAAGTAACCGGCACCCTTTACTACCTGTGCTGCCCATTCTGCACCAGTTGAAACTCTGAAATACTCTTCAAAGGAAAGGTCAGTCTCATGCAGATGTTGTTGCAGTTGTCCAGACACGAAGTCATAAGAGCATGAGTGACAGTGAGCAAAGCCCCCAAATGGGCACAAGTGGTGTACAACCCAAAGATGTGCAAAGGCCCTCCTAGCTAGGCTGCCACTTGCCCTTTGAATAGGAGCCATGAGTCCAAGAGGATCCATAGATTATGCACCAGATCTGTCTGAGCCAGTTACACCCAATCCAAGAAGAAAGACAGAAAGTCCCCAGCACCAAAGGATCCCAACACTCAAGGCCACACAGTTCTTGCTTTGGTTAAGCTAAAGCCTGTTGTTCACCATCCAGGCTGCCACAGCCTCCAGACACTGGGATAGGACTTCCATGGCATCACTCAGGTAGCCTTGAGTGGAAGTATAAAGTTGGGTACCATCAGCATATTGATGATACTTCCCCTCAAACTGCTGGATGACTTTACCCAACAATCTTATGTACTTAAACAGGAAGAGGGGAAAAAAACCCAAACCTTGTGGCATCCCACAAAGAAGGGATTGATGACTGGACCAAGCTCTCTTCCCCCCACCCCCATCAACACTGACTGGAATCAGCATATATCATACTTACATTGCAATTACAATTTGGTTAATATTATACAAAACTTTGTTACTTACTTATACATTTTTAATTATTAAATATAACCCATTTATACCAAGCTGTTTTATGATGAACAAAAAAGGCAAAGATTCGTGATTGGTGCAAAATATATCAACTGCACAGGTTGCAATTTCTTCTGGGCAACTGAAGACGGATTTCAGGAAGCTTTGCCTATGTATTTATTAAGTCAAGGTGGCCCCCTTGAGGACATCACTAGTTAAACAGGCAAGGCTGTGAAGGGAAACAGATTGTTTATGTTCTTCTCTATTGTTCCCAAGCTCAGGAATGGATTTCCACCAAAACTATCTCAGCCTTCATTTTCTCTATTTTTAAAAAAGGTATTAACTCATAATTTTTTTTCATTTGATCTTCCCAATTTTTGTCAGTATTGTGTGTTTCATTTTTCTCCTACTGGCATTGTAGCTTATTGTATTTTTAAATATGAATCTAAAATCATTAGTTATCAGAGGTTTGGGATTAAATGTTAATAATTTTCCTATGTTTTGGCATCTTTCAAGTTAGCACATCCAACACATAAACAAGAGATCTATTATACACAACTGTGTATTAATTTTAAAACAAATATTTTGCAGAGAAGGCTTTTTTCATCCTTCTTAACTGAATGAATACAACACATCATGGCCTACTTGACACATATCAAACGTATTTCTCATATATCCGGTACCTCTTTATCTACAATTACAATAACCATCAGGAGGGACTACATGACTGGTTTCATTCTTATTTGGTGATATACACAGCCAAATCATGCTGAGATTCAAGGAAAGGTGGAGCCTATGTACCATTCTAATAGACTTTATAGCCATTCCTGGCTAGCTTCTAAAAACTAATACACTTTATATTGTTATCTAAATTGCAAAGGTCCATAAATTTAATTCCCAGTAAAATCTGACTTTGTACATTTGATGATTCCTAATAAGGGAATCTGGTCACGTATTGCCTCGAGGTAAACAATGTAACAGCAAACACCTACAGAATATATACTGTGTAAAAACTGAAAAAGTGCACGTACAACCTTTTATGACATAATGTAACATCTGTATTTCCTCTGTCTCTGAAATTAAGAGAAGGTAGACTCCATATACTATTCTGTAAGGTAAAATGTACTCTTTCTGCATTGAGTTATTTCATGTAATAGCATTACATAACAGAAGAATATAAGAACAGTTTTGCTACATTGCAACAGTTTTAAAAGAAATCAATATATATATTTAACTAATATCTTAATACAATTGCACGCAGGGGCATGCACACGCACACACACACACAAACACTCAATGATACATTATTGCCCCAGGACTGACTGACAATGAACAGAAATATCACCTTTTAGTCCTCAAAAGTGATTTAGAGTGGCTGGGCTCATTTTAGTAAGTCTATTCCTGCTGTCATGATGTTTTGTTAAAAAATGGAAAAAACTGATGATTAAAATGATGTTCAGGAAAAAAATGTCAAAACACTTTGGGAAGAGGTATATACTATTAGGGCCCAGAGATTAGGCATGAATTCAAGCTGTAAAGTATGAGAAAAAAGTCTTGTTTAACTAGAAATATTGCTTTATTATATTTGCAGAAATATTCTGTGAGATCAGCAAAGCAGGATTATGAGATAACAAGCAACATGTGGTTTACAAAGTTATTGGTTTCCTATCCCTCTTCTACAGACAAGAATGTGTTTGTGTACATCAACCACAGTTTGGAAGTCAACACATTTTATACTGTTCTTATGCAATATATAATCTCTCTAAAGTCAATTCAAAGGCAGGAAAAACTCATAGGATGAATAAAGTATCATAGTTATCAGTAATATCAGAATACGATCCAGAATAATAAACATTCCAACACAGAAACATAAAATAGTAGTAGTAGAAGGAATCTTGGAAATCATATAGGCCAATCTGCTATGCAGTGCAGGAATCTACATTGCAATGGAGATGGGCATCCAGCTTCTGGTTAAACTCTTCCACCGTCTCCTTTGATAATCTGTTTCATTGCTGAGCAGCTCTTGTCAATAGGAAATTTATCCTGATATCCAACCAACTTCTTCTTCCATGCATTTTAAACCATTTTATCTGTATTTTTCCCTTTTCTTTTTGTAGAGTGGTACCAAAGGATGGCAGTATAAACCTATTATATCAAAAGCCTTTAAAAGGTGAAAGGAATGGACTGTAGATAATTTTCAGTAAGATGGGAGATACTTTTTAGACACACACAGAAAAAAAGATGTATTGGGTTATTTCAGAACATAATTTTACATACTTAAAATATATCTAGATATTGAAGTGGAGCCTGGCTAATATGAAGATACTTCTGATACTCTTGTCACTCTTAGATTCTATATAGCAGTGGCTGAAGAATTAACTTTTGTTGTTATTGTTGTTAGTTGCGAAGTCGTGTCCGACCCATCGCGACTCCATGGACAATGTTCCTCCAGGCCTTCCTGTCCTCTACCATCTTCTGGAGTCCATTTAGGCTCACGCTTACTGCTTCAGTGACTCCATCCAGCCACCTCATACTCTGTCGTCCCCTTCTTCTCTTGCCCTCAACCTTTCCCAGCATTAGGCTCTTCTCCAGTGAGTCCTTCCATCTCATAAGGTGGCCAAAGTATTTGAGTTTCAACTTCAGGATCTGGCCTTCTAAAGAGCAGTCAGGGTTGATCTCCTCTAGGACTGACCGGTTTGATTGCCTTGCAGTCCAAGGGACTCACAGGAGTCTTCTCCAGCACCATAGTTCAAAGGCCTCAATTCTTTGGCGCTCAGCCTTTCTTATGGTCCAACTTTCACATCCATACATTGCAACTGGGAAGACCATAGCCTTGACTATACGCACTTTTGTTGGCAGGGTGATGTCTCTGCTTTTTAGTGTGCTGTCTAGGTTTGCCATGGCTTTCCTCCCCAGAAGCAAGCGTCTTTTAATTTCTTGGCTGCAGTCCCCGTCTGCGGTGATCCTGGAGCCCAGGAAAATAAAATCTGTCACTACCTCCATTTCTTCCCCATCTATTCGGGAAAAGGATTTAAGAGCTGTCTGCCTTATGGACAGAAAAGCAGGGAAGCTAAATAGTAAAGTTTAAAAATTGTATAATAATAGTATTTTTATAATACTATACTATAATAATTTAATATTTTGTAACAATAATTCCTTAACTATATTCTTATTAAGAACACTTCCAATAACTTCTATTCCTTGGAGGCGTCCTGCTTCCCTTTGATTTATATAAACACATTTCTACATTGTTGAAGCCAATTTCTTTTTTTCTTTGAACCTAAGAGGGGTCAGGAAGATTTTTTTTTCCTGAAGCAGGTTAGATTTTGTGACCTCTGTTTCTAAATTGATATATTGGGCAGTTTGAGCTATTTCTATAAATAACAGATAGAGAGAATGATGTCATACAGAATACCCTTCAAGACACTTTGGAAAAAATGGATATACTGTATAATGTATCCACTAGTTCAGGGGTAGGCAACCTCGGCTCTTTTATGACTCATGGACTTCAACTCCTATTTGCCAGGAATTGAGAGGGCCGGATGCCATGATCTTGGTTTTCTTAATGTTTAGTTTCAACCCAACTTTTGCACTCTCCTTCTTCACTCGCAACAAGAGGCTCTTTAGTTCCTCTTCACTTTCTGCCATTAGAGTGCTATCATCTGCATATCTTAAGGTTGTTGATATTTCTCCCGGCAATCTTAATTCCAACTTTTGATTCATCTAGCCCTGCCTTTCTCATGATGTGCTCTGCATATAAGTTAAATAGGCAGGGCGACAGTATACAGCCTTGCCGGACTCCTTTCCCAATTTTGAACCAATCAGTGGTTCTGTGTCCAGTTCTCACTGTTGCTTCTTGACCCGCATATAGGTTTCTCAAGAGACAAATAAGATGGTCTGGTACTCCCATCTCTTTAAGAACTTGCCACAGTTTGTTGTGATCCACACAATCAAATGCTTTAGCATAGTCAATGAAGCAGAAGTAGATGTTTTCTGGAACTCCCTAGCTTTCTCCATGATTCAGCGTATGTTGGCAATTTGATCTCTAGTTCCTCTGCCTCTTCGAAATCCTGCCTGTACTTCTGGTAGTTCTTGATCCACATACTGCTGGAGTCTAGCTTGTAGGATTTTAAGCATAACTTTACTAGCATGTGAAATGAGTGCAATGGTGTGATAGTTTGAACATTCTTTGGCACTGTCTTTCTTTGGAATTGGAATGTAAACTGATCTTTTCCAATCCTGTGGCCGCTGTTGAGTTTTCCAAATTTGCTGGCAAATTGACTGTAGCACTTTTACTGCATCGTCTTTTAAAATTTTGAATAGCTCAGCTGGAATACTGTCACCTCCACTAGCTTTGTTGTTGCTCAGCTTTCCTAAGGCCCATTTCACTTCACATTCTAGGATGTCTGGCTCCAGGCCGGTGACCACCTCATCATGGTTATCGGGGACGTTAAGCTCGTTCTTGTATAGTTCTTCTGTGTAATTTTGCCACATCTTCTTAATCTCTTCTGTCTCTGTTAGGTCCCTGCCATTTTGCTCCTTCATCATGCCCATTTTTGCATTAAACATTCCCTTCATCTCTCCAATTTTCTTGAAGAGATCTCTAGTCCTCCCTCTTCTATTGTTTTCTTCTATTTCTTTGCACTGTTCATTTAAGAAGGCATTCTTATCTCATCTATTCTCTGGAATTCTGCATTCAATTGGGTTTATCTTTCTTTTTCTCCCTTGCCTTTCGCTTCCCTCCTGTCCTCAGCTATTTGCAAAGCTGCCTCAGACAGCCATTTTGGTTTCTTGCATTTCTTTTTCTTTGGGATGGTTTTAGTTGCTACTTCTTGAAAAATGTTGCAAACCTCCGTCCATAGTTCTTCAGGCACTCTGTCTATCGGATTTAATTCCTTAAATCTATTTGTCACCTCTACTGTATATTCAACAGGGATATAATTTAATTCATACGTGAGTGGCCTAGTGCTTTTCCCTACTTTCTTCAGTTTAAGCCTAAATTTTGCAACGAGAAGCTCATGGTCTGAGCCACAGTCAGCTCCTGGTCTTGTTTTTACTGACTGTATAGAGCTTCTCCATCTTTGGCTGCAGAGCACATAGTCAATCTGATTTCTGTGTTGACCGTCTGGTGATGTCCTTGTGTCTCTTGGGTTGTTGGAAAAGAGTGTTTGCTATGACAATCATATTTTCTTGACAAAATTCTATCACCCTGTGCCCTGCTTCATTTTGTACTCCAAGGCCAAATTTGCCTGTTATTCCGGTTATCTTTTGGTTTCCTACTTTAGTATTCCAATCCCCCATGATGATAAGGACATCATTTTTTGGTGTTAGTTCTATAAGTTGCTGTAGGGCTTCATAGAACTGGTCAAATTTCATCCTCTTCAGCACCGGTGGTTGGGGCATAGACTTGGACTACTGTGATATTGAATGGTTTGCCTTGGATTTGAACTGAGATCATTCTGTCATTTTGGGGATTGTATCCCAGTATGGCTTTTCCTACTCTTTTATTGACTATGAAAGCTACTCCATTTCTTCTGAGGGATTCTTGCCCACAGTAGTATACCTGATGGTCATCTGAATTAAATTCACCCATTCCTGTCCATTTTAGTTCGCTGATACCTAAGATGTCGATGTTCAGTCTCGTCATCTCTTGTTTGACCACATCCAGCTTTCCTTGATTCATGGATCTTACATTCCAGGTTCCTATGGAGAAAAAATCTTTACAGAATCGGACTTTCCTTTCACCACCAGACACATCCACAGCTGAGCGTCCTTTTGGCTTTAGCCAGTCGCTTCATTCTTTCTGGCGCTACTAGTACTAGCCCTCTGCTCTTCCCCAGTAGCATATTGGACGCTTTCTGACCTGAGGGGCTCATCTTCCAACGTCAAATCTTTTTTGGTACTGTCCATGGGGTTTTCATGGCAAAGATACTGGAGTTGGTTGCCATAAAAAGGAACTCCAGTGGATCACGTTTTGTCAGAACTCTCTGCTATGACCTGTCCATCTTGGTTGGCCCTGCACGGCACAGCTCATAGCTTCATTGAATTACGCAAGCCCCTTCGCCACAATAAGGCAGTAATCTATGAAGGGGGAAGAGTTAACTAGATGCTAGCAATTTGCTCTACTTTTAAATATATTTAGTATGGAATAAGGCTTGCTGAATAGTGTTGTTTTTCTTGCTTTGGCACAAAAAAGAGAATTATTATATTAGATTTACCTTAGAAAAGATCATGCACTCAATTGTTCAGATTACTTTTTTAGGAGATAAAGATATGGTCAATAGAGTTTCAGAATTTGTAATTCTTTTAATAATGAAAATATTTTTGCAATGGTGATTTCTTTCAAAAGCAACTACATAATTCAGTAATCCTCCAGTGATATCACTTTATCATTGCCTTCTTAATTGGAGATTCTACTGCACTAAACAACATGCATGTTTAAAAATGCAAGAGATTGGAATATTGTTCATTATATTCTAGAATTGAATTTATTTACAGTCTCGGCCCAATAAAGAGTTTAAAATACAAAAATACCAATAAAGGGCAAATATAAAAATTAAAATGACACCAAACTGGCAGGAATAGCCAATACCCCAGAAGACAAACTCAGGATCCAAAAAGATCTTGGCAAACTTGAACAATGGGTCCTATCCAACAAAATGAATTTCAATATGGAGAAAAGCAAAGTTTCACATTTAGGAAGGAAAACTTAAAGGTACAAGTACAGATTGGGTGACACCTGGCTTAAAAACAGTAACTGAGAGGGACCTTGGAGTCCTAGTGGATGATCACTTAACCATGAGCCAGCAGTGTGCAGCAGCCGCCAAAAAAGCCAATACAATCCTGGGTTGTATAAACAAAGCTACAGGATCAAGATCATGTGAGGTATTAGTACTGCTTTATAAAACCCTAGTAAGACCACACCTGGAATACTGTAGCCAATTTTGGTCACCATATCATAAAAAAGAGTTTGGGGAAAAACTAAACTAAGATGATCAAAGGCCTGGAGACTAAAACATATGAAGAAAGGCTGCAGGACTTGGGTTTGGCTAGTGACTGTCTAAAGAAAAGAAGAAATAGGGGAGACATGATAGCAGTATTCCAGTATTTGAGGGGCTGTCACAAAGAAGAGGGGGTCACATTATTCACCAAAGCATCAGAGGGAAGGACGAGAAACAATGGCTGGAAACTGATCAAAGAGATCAGGAGAAAGTTCCTGACAGTGAGGACAATTAACCAGTGGAACAGCTTGCCTCCAGAAATTGTGGGCGCTCCATCACTGGAGATTTTTAAAAAGAGGCTAGACAGTCACTTGTCTGAGATGGTATAGGTTCTCCTGCTTGAGCAGGGGGCTGGACTAGAAGATCTCCAAGGTCCCTTCCTGCTCTATTCTATTCTAAAATACAGAACAAAAAGCCACCCTTGAAACAATGCCACCTATCGCTACTGCAAGAAAACTATAGAATATCCCTTATAGCTACTGCAAGAAACTTGGCAACTTTTGCAGTGTTTCTCCATGTTAGATGTTGTAAAAGAAAGACTGAAATTTCTTAATCAGAAAGAGAAGTAAACATTCATATAATCAGCTTATAAATGCCAGAAGCCATGAGGGGCAAAGTAGGTAGCATAGCAATACGTGGGTTACTGAGTATGTATCTGAACAGAAATGCATACAGTTGTTTTATGGGAGAGTAGTACATGTATTGAGTAAGGGAATCTGAAGCTAAAAATGGGACAGGAAGTGTGGTTGTCAGAAACTTCTAAAATAGAGACACTTATCAAGCCAGGACCAAGAACGATGTAGAACAATTCACCAGAGTCCATTTCTTTATTTCCTGACACACAATAGACATAATCTTGCTAGACTAAACCCTAATTACTCTTAACAAATATACCCTGGGAGATTCTAGGGAACGGCTATTCTAACTTTCTTACTCTTCCATCCATTTCCAGGCAATGCTGCCTTTCTCCCCCCCCCCCTTTCTGGAATGTGCTGCCTCCTTCCCGTGGAAACTGCCATTTTGCTGTAATTCATCAGATCAGCTCTCTCCCCCCTCTTCCCCATAGGTACCATCTCTCACTAC
The DNA here is from genome assembly GCF_964194415.1 of Vipera berus. Taxonomy (NCBI): domain Eukaryota; kingdom Metazoa; phylum Chordata; class Lepidosauria; order Squamata; family Viperidae; genus Vipera; species Vipera berus. The sequence goes on from NC_138203.1 coordinate 225,376,792, forward strand.
ATCTTTATAAATATAGAATTATCTACCTTATAACAAGTCCAGGGCCTTTGCATTATACATTGCTTTTTTTTGTTTTGGCTGCAGGAATATAATTATTGCCATATTTTAAGATTTCATCAGAAACTTTTTTGAACTCTGGAGAAGCTTCCAGTGAGGAATGGGCAGACTGATTTCTTGCAGATAGTGGGAGACATTATTGGCTGAAAGGCAACGAGATGCTGGATCCAGATTGCCAAAAACATGTAAAGATGTTGACATTATCATACATACTTCAGGCAGCTGTTTTTGTGTATGTGTGAGTAGATGACAAAAACTGACTTTTCACAGTCTCTTACAAACAGCTGGGAGTCACGAGATTCCACCAAGCTCACAGCTGCTAATGTAGTTGTTTTGGATATACTGGTCTCTGATTTGATTAATCACTCTGGAGTTTATGTTTCTTTTGTTTTTTTTATCTTGCTAAAGACTGAAAACCTTCAGAACCTCAAATCTGGTTGTATTTCCTGGATGAGTTTTCCTTCAATCCATTTAGAAAGAAAATTGTGTTTATAATTTTCTAAGAACATTTTCTGGAATATAATAGTAAGGGATGATTACAGCATTGATTTTAGAAATTTTTAAATTAATTAAGGGCTCAGATAGAATTGAATTAAAGAAAGACTTTTAATTTAATTAAAAGAATCCTTTCTTGTGGGAAATGTCTATAGATACAGTGGCATCCTGGTACTCATCTGCTTTGAAACTCATCGAATTTGAGTTGCATTTTGATTAGAAGATTTTGTCCCAGTACTCATTGTCAGTTTGGTACTCAATGCAACCTAGAACTTGTCAGTTTTGGCTGCCTTTTTCTTATGGGAAAAATTTATTTGGTACTCATTGGTTTTGGTACTCATCGCACCTGCCAGAAGCTATTAATGATGAGCACCGAGGTACCACAATATATAATAGTGAGATGACTTTGAAGTCTGGACATTAGATGGCACTAGAAGGAAATAAAAGATGGTTACTTTCAAGAAAAAAAATGGGCTAAAGATGTAAGTAGAGTCATCCAACATTATAGAATTGGAAGATGATACTGATGAGAAGCAATTCCATTGAATAAAACTGAAGCTGACTTGAATGTGGATTTAAAAATGAAAGCTTATAAAAAAGAGATAGAAATAATGGATTTACAAATGAAACTGGATGATTTGATAATTACAAATATCTTACAAATAATAAATCAGAATAGAGATATGGATATCTTTTTTACAATGGCTTGGGTCCGGGATATCTGAGGGAACACCTGCTGCCGGCATCAAGCTCCCTTCGTCCTGTGCGCTCCCACAGGGAGGGTCTTCTCAGGGTACCACCGGTAAAAGATTGCCGGTGGACAATACCCAGGGGGAGGGCTTTCGCTGTGGGTGCGCCGGCCCTCTTGGAATCAGCTGCCTGTAGAGCTTAGGACTGCCCCTGACCTTCGCTCATTCCGCCGGGACCTGAAGACCTGGCTCTTTGAGCTCTCTGGCCTGGTCTGAGCATATTAATTGGGATTTTAACTGTTTTTTAACTGGGGTTTTATTGCAAGGTTTATATAATTCTTTTAATTGATTTTAAGTTTTGTAACTGTTGTATCTGTTTTTTAAATAACCTTGTGAACCGCCCTGAGTCCTACGGGAGAAGGGCGGTATATAAATTGAATGAATAAATAAATAAATAAATAAATAAATAAATAAATAAATAAATAAATAAATTTACAAAAAGGACATCACCACCAGATGGATTTGTAACTGGCTGATGAACCACATTCAGCAAGTTGTCCTTAATGGTACTACATTTACATAAAGGGAAGTAAGCAGTCGGGTACCACAAGGTTCTGTCTTAGGCTCAGTACTCTTCAATATCTTCATAAATGACTTAGATGAGGGAATAAAAGGGAAACTCATCAAATTTGCAGCTGACACGAAGCTGGCAGGAATAGCCAACACCCCAGCATCCAAAATGATCTTGACAGACTTTAACAATAGGCCCTATCCAACAAAATGAATTTTAATGTGGAGAAAAGCAAGGTTTTACACTTAGGTAAGAAAAATCAAAGGTTCAAGTACAAATTAGGCAAAACCTGGCTTAAAAACAGTAAGTGTGAGATGGACCCCAGAGTCCTAGTGGACAATCACTTAAATATACGAAGATTGGCTGCAGGACTTGGTTTTGGCTAGTCTAAAGAAAAGAAGAAATAGGGGAAACTTGATAGCAGTATTCCAGTATTTGAGGGGCTGCCACAAAGAAGAGGGGGTCACGTTATTTACCAAAGAACTAGAGGGCAGGACAAGAAACAGTGACTGAAAACTGATCAAACAGAGAAGCAACCTGGAATTAAGGAGAAAATTCCTGACAGTGAGGACAATTAACCAGTGGAACAGCTTGCCTCCAGAAATGGTGGGTGCTCCATCACTGGAATTTTTTAAAAAGAGGCTGGACAGTCACTTGTCTGAGATGGTATAGGTTGTCCTGCTTGAGCAGGGGGCTGGATTAGAAGACCTCCAAAGTCCCTTCCAGCTCTATTCTGATTGAATTATCAAAAATTGTAAGGGATGTTACAATGAGAATAGCGATATGAATAACTTTTCTATACTGGAATCACAAAAGAGACTGGATGAAGATGCCAATAATTCTGAGAGAAGAGATAAATTAAGTATAAGAAAGCAGATGTTTGGATTTCATTTGGGGAAACTAAACATTGGGGGGGGAGAAATAATAAATTGGTTTATTTGATTAAGGTTAATATAGAGGTTGCTGGTTTTGGTAACATTTGGTGGGTTTATGCTGATTAGGACTTTATGATGATGTTTTCAAGACTTTGCTTTCTCTAATGAGATTTAATGGCTTTTTAAAATCAGGACTGGATGACGATAACTTCAAAACTTTATTTGAAAATGATAGGAGAAATTGTTTAAATAGAAAATGAGACATAGATATATAAAGTAAGAATTTAAAATGTATTTATTATTGTAATTTGTATAATACATTTCTAATAACCCTAAATGAAATTTGGCCAATTAAGATGAAACCTTAAAGATTTGATTGTAAAGAATGGGATGAAGAAGTGATTAGTTTTAGTGATAAGTGATTAGCTGAAAGGGGAGGAAAGGGGAGGAAAGAGGAAAGGGGAGGTTTTGTTCCCTTTTTTACACTTTTTTTATTTTATATATATTTTGTGTAGAATATATTAGTTTTATTTGTATATCAGAATCTTTGATAAAAAAATTTTTTTTTAAAAAAATATTGAGCTCTAACAGAAAGCTCACTCAGTTGGTTGTTCCAGCAGTGGTGGAAATAGCTACACAGGTACCTGAAATATTTGACCCGGGCAGTTGTTCTAAGAGGAATTAAACTTGCAGCCATCCCACAGCTGTTATTGACCATGAGCAAGGCCTCTTGATCACAGAAATTATTATTATACAATTTGATACAGCAATTTCCATTCTTCAAAAAAGCAAAAATTCAGTTATCTGAGGAAATATGGCTCTCAGATGGTCATAAGTTAATAGAGTGATATCAAATCATCGGCTAACAAATGCGGATAGTCCTCATTTAATAAAGGTAATTCAGACTGGCAACTCAGTTTGTAAGCAATGCAGTTGTAAAGTACAATAACACATGATAGCGCCAACTTACAACAGCAGCTCTAGCAGTTCCAGTGGCTGTTATTAGGTGATTCCCCAGGCAAATCCCTGGGATTGACTCTGCTTGTTGGAAGCTGGCAGTGGAGGTGGCAAATGATCTTGTAACAGCAGGATGCTACAAAGTCAAAATTGCAAGCTAGTGTAGCCTGCCTAGAGCTGTAATCTAGTACTCCTTCAGGAGAAAATAAGTTTAACTGATCTCAATGATACTCACATTTGAGTGTTTGATTGCATATGAAACTTGTTATTTTATGATTTTTCATACTTTTGTAAGATGCAAATATTAATAATTCTCATTCAAAATTTAAATTGAATGAGTAATATTTTATAGAAGATCAGTAGAATAGGTGTGCTTACTGCCAACCTCAGGAACAATTACTGAACACATTTTCATACTTGCAGTGTTTCTATCTGTATTACATACACATTGTAAAACATTAAAGTTACTGAATGAAAATAGACAGAGAACTCTTTTTGCACTCACTCCTATTCAGTAAAGTTTGAATCTGTTTTTTATTTGTTTCTGGAGAGACTTGAGGTCTGAGAACAAAGCTACTAACAGGAAACATATGGAAAAGTTCTACAATAAGTGAACAACTGACTTCAACTCCAAATGCCACGTATCACATTCCAGTTCTCAACCAATCTAGGAAAAAGCTTGTAGCACTTACTTTATAAATTCAATCAGTTGCTAAAGGAACTTTAAGAAATAAGTAAATATATACAAGGGGGAAAATAAACAGATTACTAACCAACATTGCTAATAAGTTTATTCAGATATTAAATTAACTAGGTGGCCATTACAATCTTAACATTATTTCATAAAACTATCTCAACAGCATATGCTGCCAGGAAAGAAACTTGCTGTAACTTGTTTATAAAATGAGAACATTTTAGTACAGATGTAAGTTAAGAGTTATTAACCATAAAATTGCTAGGAGCCATCAAAAAACAAGCTACTATTCCCTAGACCTTATTTGACACATTAATGCTGAACGTAAGTTTTGGAATACTTCAAAAGCATGTATAGGGCTTACATGTAAAATATGACAACTTCTGATTTAGGATTGCAAATGTTCAGCATGAAAAATGAGGTCACAAATGTTGGTTTGTTTCACTCCCAGCCAATTTTTTTGTTCACTGTCCTTATGAAGAACAAGTATTATACTTTTATTTGTGAGTGTATCCCATGTCTAAAAAATGTTCAGAATCCTCAGTGGCCAAGAGGAATACTGGGAGCAAATTATTCTTTTCTTTTCTTCCTGTAAAAAACAGGACTCTGCTAGAGAAGTTCTGGTTTTCTGGTTTTCTTAATTTCAGGGGGGGAAAAGAACGGTATTAGAATTCTCTCAAAAATAAAACTGATAAAAACTTCCAGCATGGACAGAAGGGATGATTACATTAATAAAATTCCAAGAAAGGTGATAGTTAATGAAGAATGTGAATCATCATAAACAACACTGCTAGCAATGCACAGTTGTGAAATATTGCGAACACATACAAAATGAAGTATTTGTTCCTGATGCAACCGATTTTTCTCAAATAGGATAATCCAGAAATTTTAATTATTTCCTTCATGAATATAACATGAAAGATGCATTAGTTCAATTAAAGTGAGTGAACTTAATTAGCAAAGAATTTAATTCATTTATTTAAAGTTAGTGAATTTAAAAAAAAACTTTTCAAATTTTGTTTAGAAAAAAGAATGCTAAACAACTAATGATAAGCTTTAATTTATAAAAATATAAATGCTTGATGTTTCAATTCATTTTTACTCAGTTAAGCGTGCTAAATTATTGTTTTGCATTTTCTTACTCTCCACCATATGCAGGAATGCCAACAGTCATAACAGAATTAGCTTCTTTATCTAACCAGGAAAAAAAAAGTCCATATTTGTTTTTCTAGTTTCCAGCCTTACTACAGCCAGAAATTTCTGGTGCAATTTCTGTTTTCCAGCCTTACTATAAATTCTGACACCAAGAACTCCACTCTAGCTCAGATTGTAACAAATGCAAAGCTAAATCTGGTAAGCGTGCTTCCCTGCTTTTTCTGCAGTTAGCTTTGGGACCAGTTTATATTAGCCCCATTCATCTCCCACTCCTAACAGAAGAATTCAGACAAAAATTCTTTGTTTGCCTCCCATGGCTAAATTATCCCAGAAATATTCATCAACAAACAACAAATCCTTCAGAGCTGAATTATTGCCAAATCTAACATTATCTCTCCTTTTGTGGCTGTTTGTTTGCCTTTTATAGGCATTGGTGGGATTCAGCGGTTCACACCACTTGGGCAGAACAAGTACGGTAGCTAATTTTTTGTTGCCAGGCCCAGAATGGACTTCCGGAAAGGGCATCCACACAGAGAACCGGTTGTTCACATATTTGAATCCCACCACTGATCCTAGACTATACAGCTTATATTCAGGGAGATACTAAATGGCTGTCTTTGAAATATTCTGAGTTCAAAGCATCAATTTTGAATGTTTTAGGGATGAAAGAAAAGCTCTTTAGGAGGCGTTGTTTTCAGAATTCTAATTGTTTGAGACAGTGCAACTGGGCCTTGTTTTGCAACATGTGCCTGGATTTTCCCCAAAACTTTTTCCAGCCTAGAGACGTTCAGTATAACTCATGTCCCAACTGCTTCCTGGTTTGATGGGAGTAGAGGAAAGAAATAATTAAGCAAATGGCAGACAGGAGACTGCTTGTAGTGGCATAATTTTCAATCTGCCTCAGAAGTTACTCTTAAAACCTTCCACTTGGACAAGTAAGTTATATAATGTTTGTGCTTTATTTTATTTATTTTATTCTACAGAAAGCTCATTTAAAAGTGTTTGCATTCACACATGCTAGTTTATTTGATATACAATCATTGCTAAAGCAACTGATGTTATATAAATGTAAACACGTTATAGAAGAAACAATTAATAGAAAGCTGATTTGTGGAATATTTATATGTGTATTCTTTGCAGGTTCTGAAACATTTGCTTATATCTGCAACCAATAACTATTTCTATGTGTAAACAAAATAATTAGGAAAGACAAGAGTTACCTTTATTTCACTTGCATCTGAAAGTCAGGTGTTTGTGAGTGGAATCATCAAAGTTTAGTAGGTTAAAATATTGTGGGATTTTCAAATGCAAACTGAAAAAGTTGAAGTAGTACTAAATAGTACTACTTGAACATCATCCTGCAGCAATAGCTTTAACACCATCAAACAATAACATCTATCTACCCCAGGTCCTTGAGAAGGGCTTAACAGATAGATAAAAAAGCCAAGTCCAGTCTAAATAATAATAATGACTGTGGGGGAAAAACAAAACTAGTACCAATAATAATAGGTGTCTTGGTACAATTCCAAAATACCTGCACCAGTCACTTGAACAACATTGGTATTGGCAAACATAACATCAGTCTAATTGCAAAAGGCGTCTTGGAACAACTTACATTCTATGACAATAATATTAATATCTGCCTATAACATCTGCCTATCCCAGGACCTAAAGAAGAACTTAATTGGTAGATTGAAATGCCAAAGCCAATTTAAATATCTGGCTGACTATGTGATCAACCATAATTTTTAATTTGGTGAAATGACTTTCTATTGTTTTCTAACAGGAAGCAATATTTCTATTGCTTCGGATACCACAAAGCCTTCTCCCAGAAGGTAACACGGAAAACAGGTGGTAAAGAGGATGTGTAGCATCCCAGACAATTCTGTGGACCTTGTTCAAGCATCGTTTATATGCTATATCCTGGATAAAAGGAACTGCCAATAATCTTTTCTGCCATCCTTACCACTCTCTGCACCGCCTTCCTGTCTGGAGCAGTAATGCTTCCAAACCAGACAGTAACGCATTATGACAGGATGCTCTCGATTGTCCCTCTGTAGAAAGTGGTAAGGACAGGGGAAGGAAGATGTGCTTTTCTCATGTGACGCAGAAAATGCAGGCACTGCTATACCCACTTCACCAGTGTCTCATTGTTGAACAACCAAGCTACTAGAGGAAAACTAATCATTTATGGAAATAATTATGGCAGTGACAGTGACCTGATTGAATTATGAAAAAAAGAAGGTAACTGGAGGCATAAACAGAGTAGCTCCTTTCCTTTGGCTGCTGTCTTTTATTTATTCCATTTGTTAGTAGTCATTACATAGAATGTATACTCAATTATTCTACACAGAATAAACAATTAAAAGCAATAGTTACATGGTGCTGAAGCTAAATAAACATTCCAAACATTTAAAATGTGGCATACATTAAGTTTATAGTATACCAGATTAAACTGTACTAAAGGCTGTTAAATTATTCAAAACATACAGAAGTTACACAGTCGATTAAAGGATCTTAATACAAAAATAGGAATGGTGAAAAATGGAAAAGATATCAAAGGAGAATCTGGGTAAGGCATTTCATAAATGGAAGGACTATCTTGGCATGACCTTGGTACAAGGCCTCTGATGGGAATTTCATCATGGTCCATGTAGAATATATAGGGACTCTGCACCATAAGCCATTAAGGCCTTTATATGTCAAAACATGTCCACTAAGCCAACCATGACCAAACAATATTTATTTATTGTTATGTATTCAATTAAAATGAAAATAAAAATAAAATGAATCATAGTATCATTAAATACTATCATTAAATTATCATTAAGTAATTGACATAAAAATATAGGCAGTACAAAGGTGAGTTGAAAGGAGGAAAAATTAAAAATTAAAAATCATAGGAAGAAGGACTGGATGGACATACTAGTAGTCTTCAACATGGACCTAAAAGATCTAATTGGAGATGGCTCCAATATTAAGAGAGGTAGACACAAACTCAGAAAGGATTCTTCAAGTAATTCTTCAAGTAGAAGCAGCAAGTTTCTATTAATTAATTTATTTATTATTATTTTAATCCCATTTATATCCCGCCCTTCTCCGAAGACTCAGGGCGGCTTACAATCTAAGCACAAATCAAATGTGCTTAGCAATAGCCTTCATTCTATGTATATGCCTGCTTATTAGGGCTTTCGGGGGGGCCCCAAGCGGCATTATTACAAAGTCAGCTTATTGCCCCAACAATCTGGGTCCTCATTTTACCTACCTCGGAAGGATGGAAGGCTGAGTCAACCTTGAGCCTGGTGGGATGCGAACCTGCACTAATTGCAGGCAGCTGGTGTTACTTAAGGAGGCATTAGCCCACTGCTCCACCAAGGCTATGTTTCTCCATTGCATGACTTAAAAATAGGTACAACAGGATGACTAGCATTGGCTCCTAGCAATTGCCATAAGTCACTGAGAACTGATCATTTGAGTGGATCTTCTACACCTGCAGAAGAGGATATTTAACAAGTTTTAAATGTAGGACAATATAACCATAGGGCCCATTTCTAATTAAATGAACCTTGGTAGCACAGTGGTTGGAATACAGTACTACCAGCTACAACTGTTGACTGCCAGCTGCCAGCAGTTTGGCAGTTCGATTCTCATTCAAGGTTGATTCGGCCTTCTATCCTTCCAAGGTCGGTAAAATAAGGACCCAGATAGTTGGAGGCAATATGCTGATGCTGTAAACTGCTTAGAGAGGGCTGGAAGGCACTGTGAAACGGTATATACAGTAAGTCTAAGTGCTATTGCTATTGCTAAATGACTTAGTGGTTAATAGTTTTAAATTTTCTGGTTTCTTTTCAGAGGCATCAAATATGGAATACATTCAAGCAGTTAAAGGGCACAAAGTCAATTGGATGCAGACCAATTTGGGTCAGTGTACAAAACTCTATTTACATGGAGTTTTGTAATCTAATATTCAGAACAACATGAAGCCCCTCAAAGCTTTATATGTGGACCCCAAAGCTGCTTTGAAAATTGCTGGTAAATTATAATGCAATAAGACATAAAGAAATTTTTTTAAAATACATGCGAGAATAATTGCGGTATATCATTTTAAATAATATAAGTAAATTTGAATTTAAAATTAATAATTTTTGCTTTCAACTTTCCTCATGAATCTCTTCACTCAATTTTTGGAATATAGCCTTCACAGGCCCAATGTGAAGATAATGCAGTAATGTAGATTTTGTTCCTATTCAACAACACCATTCCATCTGCTCAGTGTCATCCAGAGGCGCTTTCCCAGGTGGCTAGCCGATTAATGAATTTTAGCTGTATCAGACTGTCCACTCGAAGTTAAAACAGCCAAGATTCTGCTGTGGTATACAAACATTTTCCAGTATGAGCTGTAATTAATACAGAGTATAAACCAGAAGGTAATTATTGGGGAGTTTTTCTATGTATTTGGATATATTATTTCAGTTTGTTTCTCTCCAATATAGACAGAGTGCTTAGTGAGGTATACTTTGTTTGCATCACACTTGGTGTTAAGAAAATTTTGGGTACACTTGGCAAATTCAAAAACATTGTTTTCAGCAGAAGTTTTGCTAGTTCTATTATATAAAGTAATAAGTTTCCTCCTAATGAAGCAATTTCTGTCCTTCTTAACAGTGGCCGCAAAAATACTCATTATCCCTCCTCTCAATTTCACTCCCCCCCCCCATTTTCAGCAAACAGTCCATAGAAGATTTTGAGGCTCTTATAAAGGTACTTATTGCTCTGTTCAGCTAATTCTACCATCTTCACAATCCACTCTTCTATTGTGGATATTTCAACATTTCTCCCATCTTTGTGCAAATAATAATCTTGCTACAGTTATCATATATAAAACCAGTCTCCCATAAGTGTTTTTAATTGACTATCCATCAGTCCCAATAAAAAGAGTTCTGGTTTTATCTCGATATTATATTCAAAAGTCTTTGTTCCTGATGGACAAGGAATTTGAAAAAAAACTTCTGGAATTTTGTTACTGTATATGCTTATTGCAGCAAAAATTATTCATGCACCACAATGGTAAGGTATAATAACCCCAAAATGGAAGAATGGGTAGAAAAACTGAGATGGCCATATTAACTGTTTTAATTAGAGAAAAGATGTTTTCTTTTTTCCCTGACCCCATACTTCTCTTTCCCTTCCTTTCCTTCTGTTGTTTCCCTATAATGTTTATTTCATTTGTATTTTATATTATGACAATTTCAATAAAATTATACAAGTTATGCCATCTCCTCAAACAGAAGGCTGTATCCACAATTAGTGAGGCTTTAGTTATTCAGTTGCATTACTGCAATGCATTCTTCATAGAACTATCCTTGAAGGCCATTTGGAACCTGATCCACAATGCATAGCTCAATCATAGTGCCCCTCAATGTGCCCATATAACACTTGTGCTTGGGGAGCTAAGATGGCTACCAATTGGCTTCTGGGATCAATTCAAGGTGTTGCTTAACATCTTTCAAACCCTTCATAGTTCGGGACCTGGATATCTATGGGATTGGACATTCCCAATAAGGTCTGCCTATCTTAAGTAGGATAGGCTCGCACAAAGTCTATTATGACTTGGCTAATTCTGCTTTTGTTTTATTCTGAATTATATTCCACTCAAGCCAGTTCTGACTGAAGCGGCTTATGCATCCAGGACAGACGGACAGACAGACAAATATAAGTGGTAAAGAAACTTAATCATGATTAATTTACTTAACATCCACCTCTGAAATTAAGATTAGAACTGCAAGGCTAAACATTATTTATTATGAAATAAGTTTTACTTAGTGTCTGAAAAGTATACACAGAATTATACTGTCAACACATTCAATTATGTCAGCTGTTACTTGTATTTTCACAAAATAAGTTCCCAGACTCAGGACTCAGTTATGTTACAACTGACATGAAACAGAAAAAAATCATCTTGTTTGTAAGAGCTATAAAACTCAACAATTGGAATGTTAAATATTTAACCATTTTAAAATATGAACATTAAATGCCCTTGCAAAAGATATAATAATAATAATAATAATAATAATAATAATAATAATAATAATAATAATAATAATAAGTTGGAAGGGACCTTGGAGGTCATCTAGTCCAACCCCTTGCTCAGGCAGGAAACCCTACACCATTTCAGGCAAATGGCTGTCCAGTCTCATCTTAAAAACTTCCAGTGTTGGAGCATTCATCACTTCTGGAGGCAGGTTGTTCCACTGGTTAATTGTTCTAACTGTCAGATTGAATACTAATACATTTTCCTTGGATTTTCCTTGAGTAAACAATCGAATGAACATAAGAACCAGTACTAACAAGGAAGCAAGCATAGTTTGATGGTCAACGCTAAAAATAATCTTCAACCATCCCCTCAAGTGAAGGAAATTCCTACCACACCTCAAACCAAAAATTAGAGAGGGAGAGTTAAGCCACATAATTTCACCAGAGTAAAATTACACCCTTACTTGTATAATCTATTCTGTTCAACAAGGAATACTTCATTCTCCAGAACCCTTTTTTGCAGCAAATTATACTTCATGAAATGCTTATATCTACAAGATAACTCTTATACCTTGAGGGCACCTTCTAGAATCCCTGGTATATTCTTTGGCAGAAAACTACCAAATTATCTTCAGGTAGGAAATTATTTGTTTTTAAAAATTCTATTAACCCTGTGGTAATGTTCCTTCAATTACTACATTTCAAATCCAATTTATCTACTATTCTTATATAGTGTTACTTTTAATAACATAACTTTTAAAAGGATGTACCTTATAATAAACATAAATCCTTTGTAAATTTGTCTGATTTATGCATGAATTAAGAACAATGTATGGAGACTTAAGATTATTTTGCATAGGTTTGGTAGAAAACAGATTATTGGACAACAGTAAAAAAAAAACCCAATACTGCAAATTTCCTAAAAGTTAGTTAGACGGAATCCTATCTTCTCCTGTGCCAGCACTAATGTAGATCTGAATCTGCTGCCTAGTGTTTGGTTGCAGCACTATGACACCGCTATTTTTCCAGTTCTCTTAAGCCATTATTCCAGGAAGCCCGCCTATTGCTCAGCTGCTTCCAGAACAGACTTTGGAGAGAACAGGAATATATTTCAGAAGGTGAAGTATAGAGGAACATGTGTTGTTTGTGTTAGTTCACTCATCTAATACAGGATACTGCTTTAGTTATAAAGATAATTTACTGAAAGCTATTAGCCTATTATTTAAGAGTCAATGACTTCATTTAGTGGTTTATACTCAGATCTGATGGTTCATATTCTTAAATCAATGTTCCAGTTCTTTGGTAAAGCATTTCATTTTTTGAAAATCAAAGTAAATATTTAATTTTCTCAATAATGTGATTAAAATGAATTCAATGAACAAAAAATCTAGGCAAGAAGAAAAGGAAAACAATGCCAGGAAAAATATTTCCTAACTCTCAGGATACATGAAATACATATTATAAACTTTTATAACAGAAGGTTTAGAGCCTGTTCTGATTTACAAATATGAAAGAGTATACTTCATTTACCAACAATTGCATGGAACAGAATTTATTCAATATAAGTGAATGTTTTATCTTTATCTCAATCAGTTTGTAATTTATGTTCTGCTTAGAAACTTTTGTTCTTGTTTTTTTTTTATTTGGGCATTTGCTTGAATATAAAACAAATCTATTTACTTATCTGAATTAGGCATAAGTTATTGCCTGTTTAGATTATTTTTCCATGTTTTCTGTGTTGATTTATCATCTAACACTAACACTGTCGGGCAACAAAGTCTTATACTTTATATATAAGCAAGAATTTGTGCTATTTGATATTGACGTTAACTGGTCGGTATTATCTATACAAAATTTCAACTTGTAAATATTGATCTTGACTTGACGTTTACTGATTTATAGAACACAATTTGTGTATATTATTTAGTCTGTTAACTGTGGTTGCTGTTTTGGCCATCATTATGCATTCTTTCCCCAAATTTACTGGAAACAACTAATTTTTTTACTCAGCTTATGAGAATAACAAGTAATAATAATTTTACTGTCAGTGGTAGTTATACTGCAGAAGTTGGTTTCAATTTGTTTTATAGGATAATAATAACTTATTTTAAAAGGAAGGACAGTTAAAGAAAAAACAATTTCTTTTACTTCTGAATCTAAGGAACGATGTCTATCTAGGTTTCCCAATTAATTCTATGTCTTTTCATTCTTATACTTAAATAAATTACTAATATTTTTTTTACTAAAAAATACATTACTAGGCAACAGCCAATAACTTAATAGCCAGTCATCAACACCCCAATCAACAACTGAAAAGCCGCACACAACCAGGCACCATATAAATATCACACACAGAATAGCCCAAAGCACACACTCTGCTAGAGAGAAGTTCCCTGAAGATGGGCTCCAGGTCCAGTATGAAAGCTCAGAAGACAAAAGCCTCTGGTCTCAGTGACTGACACAGATTGGATCCTGCAACATTATCCAGGGACCCATAGATTCGCCTTCATTTATACCTAGCCTCTATTTGAAAATCCCTAATGATAGGGAAGAAACCGCTCCATGATGTGTGTGTTTTTCTACAATGTGGCTCTCTATAAAAGGGAAGCAAATCAGACTGCAGCAACTACTGTAAGGGAATGTGTGGATGACCTTGTGGAAGAGATGCTGTCTAGGAAACCAACAGACAAGTGAAGTAGGAGTCCCCAGTGGCTTAAGAGTTAGGGAGGACTTACCCCAATTGATCAAATGGTTAAAAGTGACGGCAGAAAGTTTCTAGTTTTAGACCTGCAAGATTCTGTTCATGTAGCTTCATAAAAAAAAGTAGAATTAGTTCCTGTAGTCATATTTCCTGTCTGGCTTACCTGGGAAGGCTGACATGATGTGCTAGACTCTGTGCTTTCAGATTGGGCTGCAGAGCCACCAACAGGTCCAGAAATGAACTGCATGACAAGCGTTTGTCTTTGAAGCCAGAGGATTGCCATATTATACTTTAAAACAGGCATGTCAAACTGCTGGCCTGCGGGCTGGATGCATCATACTGAAACCGCGCCTGCCTCATTGCCGGCAATGGGGAAAAAGTCACGGTATGTCGCAGGTTTGACATGCCTGCTTTAAAACATTAGCCATTTTTCACTGGCAAAGAAATTCCAATGGAACCACAGTAATCATTGTCTTATTAAGCTAACACCAATGTTTATAATATGAAATATAATAATTTATGCTATTAAGTTAAACATATTGGATAATTTCAACTGAAGGAAGAGATCAAAATACAGTGGGAAAATGTATATACAGAGTCCTAAAATAAGGTAAATACATGTGCCTTATCTTTTGTATGCCACTAAGCACTAACAAATCTTTTTAATGGTACAGTGTTTAGCTAAATCTACTGAATGTTGTACTCATTCAAGCTAAGTGCAAACAGAAAAAAGAATTTTAATTCCAAGCTTAGGATGATTTTAAATCTTAAATATGTAGAAGTGTTAGCTCCTAGACAAAACAAAGACAACATTGTTCTGTTAATTATATAATACCAGTATTTCCTTTGTTATCAACTTTTTAATGTTAATGTACTTAATTTGTTTTCTTCTTTCTGCAGGATAAACATGCAGACAATGAATATGGCAAAACCAAATCAACTGTTAACTATTTTTCTTCTCTTTGAAATGTCAGTATTTGGTCAATATGAGAGTGATGATTTTGAGGATGAATATGAACATGAAGTGGATAATGAATATCCATCTATTTTTCATCAAATTCCTCATGTAGAATATAACATTCCATACTCCACCATACCTGCTGAGTGTGCAAAAGAATGCTTCTGTCCATCTACTTTCCCAACAGCCATGTACTGTGATCATCGCAAGCTTCTGACAATACCAAAGATTCCTGCTCATGTCCAGCAACTTTATCTGCAGCATAATGAGATTGAAGCTGTGCCTCTGGAATCCTTTGTTAATGCCACAGCTTTGAAAGAAATTAATCTCAGCCACAACAAAATCAAGTCTCATAAGATTGACAATGGTGTATTCGTCAAACTTGCAAACCTCATAGAACTTCATTTAGAATATAATCAGCTAGAAGAAATTCCATTCCCATTACCTGGAAGCTTAGAAAGGTTGATCCTGGGTTTCAATCAAATTTCCAAGTCAGACAGCAAAGCCTTGGAAGGTTTAATACATTTAACAATGCTTGACCTCTGTAATAATTATCTTGAGGATTCCCAGCTCAAAGGAATAGACTTTTCAAGTATGAGAAACCTAATGCAGATTAACCTTTGTAACAACAAGCTACAGTCTGTGCTTCCAGATCTACCACCTTCACTAATGTATCTTTCACTTGAAAATAATTCAATTTCTTCCATTCCAGATAATTACTTCCACAAGCTTCCAAATCTTACTGCTTTAAGAATGTCACACAACAATCTTAAAGAAATTCCTTATAATGCTTTTATGTTGTCTAATCTTCTGGAACTTAATCTTGGGCATAACAAATTGAAACAAATTTTCTATATTCCAAGAACCCTACAACATTTATACCTAGAAGATAATGAAATAGAAGGTTAGTTGCTTTTATAAATGTAGTTTTTCTAACATTTACCTTTACTTGAAATATATTTAATACACTATAATATGTGTATTAGTGAGTTTTTAAAAGGTTCTTATACTAAATGCATGTGGTACTAAATTATATGGAATTTTAACTAGCATATTAGATATGGGAAGAGAACATGTAGGAGTTATGACTCAATTAATTTTCTATGTTGCAATTAGTTTTTGGTTAAAAGATACACAAGCATGCCAAATCCTTACATAGGATTTGTTATGCTAAAAGGATGGCCACAATTTCCCAAACCCTCAGTTTAGATTTTATTTGATGCTGAGTTTTTGTCCCATATCAATGATTGGGGAATCTAGATTAAAAGAGTGGTGGAGACTGGAAAAAAAACCAGTTTCAGTTTAAGTAAATCAAGAGTGATAGAAGATTTCTGGTTATTGGTTTTGTTCTCATAACAGGCAAACATTACTTTGGAATATCTTGCAAGAACCTATTTACTTTAATAAACATTGTTTTTGTCTTTTTACAGTCATGAACGTTACTTTAATGTGTCCTACTATTGATCCGCTGAACCTCAAACATTTAACTTACATACGAGTGGACCGAAATAAGCTTACAGCTCCAATGAGCACCTATGCATTCTTCTGCTTTCCACTTGTGCGGAGCATTTATTACGGGGAACAAAAAATTAGCAAAGATCAGCAAACACAACTGAGAACCCCTTTGTTCCGAAGATTTCTAACTCAGGAAGAATTTGAAGAAGCAGAAGATTTTCATGAAGAACAAGATGACAGTCATGATCACGAATCCAGAGGAAGTGACAATAACAACTACCTGGATCCTTACTTCTATTAACAATTTTAAGAGGTAGTAATACTATTAAACAAACAAACAAACAAACAAATATCAAGTATAAAAGAAAACGGAATAAACTGGAAAATGCAGCAAACCACCTGAAGCCAATCAATATATTTTGTAGCATATAGAAACTATTTTTATATAGAAAATCTCAACAGCCATGAAAATCTTAGCTCTTCAAACTATTAATAGCAAACGATGAAGACATTTTAAGTATCATAGAAACATTTATCTTATTTTTAGTTTGAATTAGGCTTGCAGTAAAACCATTGCAATAGTAGATTTAAAAATCTCTTGGTATTTCAGTTATCAAGCATTAAACCATTTTATGGTTTATGCATGTAGATATGTGTGTCTGTGTATAAACTTAACATTCATGAAAAAAATTCATGTTTTGCCAAATTCACTTCATAAATATGAAATTATTCAGGGAGCTGTCCGTTGACTCAGAAGAATAAATTGAAGTTAATACTGTACTCACGTGAAACAGATGGCTAGTAGGTAATAGTTCACTTAAAAACCATAAATTGAATCCAAAGATGTTGAATTATAATATGAATAATAAAAAGATAAGCCATCTTTTCAGTTGACAGGACATTCAAAAATAAAATGAAAACTGACCAAAATCAAATTTCACATAATTTTACTAATTTTACTCCATACTATCTTTACTTACTAACTTTACAAAGATACTTTACTATCTTTGCTATCTCTCATGAGAAATAATAAAACATTCATCCTGCTGCATAACATTTCAAGAGAGGCTCATTATCATCATCATCCTATTTTATTTTATTTTTGCCTACAGGCATTATTTACCTTTTAGATTACATAAAATCATTGTTGGTATCATGAGTACCAACAATTGTTCATTTGCTAAAGTACATTTCAAGTACATATAATGAGTAACTTATGTTTGTTACAGAATATAAATTATCTAGAATGCAATATACATTAATGAAACTATCACTAAAAAATACACAGACATATATTGCAACATAGGGAAAAATAATCAAACGTGGCTTATATTCACTTCATCGACAATACAAGGCTATCGTGGTATTTTTAATCAACATTCACATTTATTTTGCCTTCATATATGGATTTTAATCAGATAGATAACAATAAATATTTAACTATATAGTGTGTTTATAAAGGTATAAGATGTTACAAACAAATTATAATATGATTGAAATATAGGTGTTTTTTGCCAGCAAATTACTTCTGTAATAAATTGGGATATTGTTAAACATTGATGCACCAAAAAGATGGAACTTCACTTTGATAATCTTTATTTTCCTTTTCTAAATGCTAATATAACATTGTGATCTTGACTTTAAATACAGTATTAATTCATAAAAAGACTAAAATGTATATTCTGTATTCTCAAAGATTACATATAATGCACTACCATTCCTCAAGGATAAATAATCAGCTTATTTTATACTTAAAGGTAAAGGTTCCCCCGCACATGCGTGCTAGTCGTTTCCGACTCTAGGGGCCGGTGCTCATCTCCGTTTCAAAGCCGAAGAGCCAGCGCTTGTCCGAGGACTTCTCTGGTCATGTGGCCAGCATGACTAGACGCCAAAGGAGCATGGAACGCTGTTACCTTCCCACCGTAGTGGTCCCTATTTTTCTATTTGCATTTTTACGTGCTTTCGAACTGCTAGGTTGGCAGAAGCTGGGACGAGTAACAGGCGCTCACTCTGTTACACAGCACTTGGGAGTCGACCCGACAAACTGCCGACCTTCTGATCGACTATGAATTAAAAACTAAACATATCATCCTTTTGGGAACATTTCAGAAGACTAATGTAAGAGCTAACAGCAAGAGATATTTTAGAAAAATTAGATTACATAGTTTTATTACTATTTTCCCCTTCTGTTGAAACATGTCTGATTCTTGGAGACTGCCTGAACAAGTTCCTGCAGTTTTCTTGGCAAGGTTTTTCAAAAATGGTTTGCCTCCTTCCAAGGGTTAAAAATGACTGGCCCAGTCTTACTCCTGGCTTTGTGCCTAAGTCAGGACTAGAACTCGTGGTCTCTGTGTTTCTAGCTTGATGCATTAACCACTACACCAAACTGGCTTTTACTTATAGAGATATTATATACAATATTGAATCATCTACCTTTAATTGATAACACGTGCCATAAATTACTGATTTTGAGTTAAATGAGAATGGTAGCAATAGATTATATTAACCATACTTGTGTTGTTTTAAGAGCTTGGCTAAATTAGCTAGTATTGGTTAGGTAGCATCTTGGGTTATAAAGATGATTTTTAATGTTTTGTTATTTCTATCCTAGCAGTTACCAAAAGGAGGGAAAAAACCCTTTCTTATTCCATAGTATTATCTTCATCAAAAGTAACTAGAAAATTTCCAGAAAATAGAATAATATATTATTTGATCTTTAATGTCATCTATTGTATTTGTCATCAACTGAACCAAATGTGGATCAATATTTCTTTATTTTCCACAATTCCCCAACATTTGAAAATAGAAAATAGAACATGTGATCATTCATTTCCACTAAATGAAAACCCTGTTATTATCACTCTACATGTACAGCTCATTACTGTATGATTCCTGTGTAGTGCTTACATAGGATATTTGAACAATTGAACCAAAATTTTAGTTTTCAGCAAAATTGTATTGCATGTAGCAGGAATATCACCAAATTTGCCATTTATAAAAAGGCAGTATTTTCATAAACATGTTATGTTTAAATAATCCCAACAAAGTTTATATATTTTGCAACTGCACAATTTTTTTATTCATTTATTCTTTGAATGTACAGTATGGTGAAAAATCAAAGAAAATGCATATTCCCTAAAAAAATAATAAATATTTCCTTAATATTCATGTAAGTATGATTCAAACCCAGCACCTTCTGAAAGTATAGATAGTCCTTGAGTTACGACCACAACTGAGCTCAAAATTGTGTTGCTAAGTGAGAAATTTGTTAAGTAAGTTTTAACCCCTTTTCAACTTTTCTTGCCACGCTTGTTAAGTGAACCACTACAGTTATTTAGTAACATAGTTGTTAAGTGAATCTGGCTTCCCCATTGACTTGGCTTGTAAGAAGTTTGCAAAAGAGGATCACATGACCCCAGGACACTGCAGCCGTCATAAATACCGGTATGAACCACTTGTCAAGCATCCCAATGTAAATCATATGACCACGGCGATGCTACAATGGTCATAAATGTGAAAAATTGTCATAAGTTACATTTTTCAGTGCAGCTGTAACTTCAAATGATCACTAAATTGAACTGTTATAAGTCGAGGACTACCTGTATTTGCAACTGAGCCCAATTTATCAATTTTAGAAATGTTGATTAAACCAATCTGCTAAGATTTTTATTTTTATTTATTAAAATTCTATGCCACCCACCTCACTGATACAACAACTCAAGATAAAGCGGATGACACAGTTAGGGGCTCTGAATATAAAAAGTTGTTGAAACTTCTCTTCAACATCTTTGAGAATAAGGCATTAAATTTGCCAGTATCGTCACCCACCACCTGAGGTGAAAATTGTGTTAGAAAAATATAACATCAAATCATCTATTTGCAGAGATTCTCATAGCCAACAGTTGAAAGTTTTGGAATTGCAGTATCATTCCACCACTTTGTATAACCCCCAAGAGATCTTTCTGTGGTTAACAAAGATTGAGTTAAGAGGCTGCAACAGGCGAAACCTCAGAGAATAAACTAGATCAGGGATTCACAGTAGAACGCTTGTTTCATCATCTACATCAGGGTGTCCCAGTGGGGCAATTCTGGGAATTAAAGTCCGTAAGTCTTAAAGTTTCCAAGGTTGGACACCTCTGGTCTATATCCAATGTCAAATTCTCAGGTGAGTCTCCACAGAAGCAAAAACAATATAAGTCAAAGAAATATGTTTGGTACAGATTTAAAAACTTAATTTAAAACATGATTCTCATAAATTTTAGCAGAATTACATCTAACCCATTATCTATTGTGTTTCCCCGAAAATACGATCTGGTCTTATTTTATTTA
The DNA here is from genome assembly GCF_964194415.1 of Vipera berus. Lineage (NCBI taxonomy): Eukaryota > Metazoa > Chordata > Lepidosauria > Squamata > Viperidae > Vipera > Vipera berus. Next base: position 225,397,758 of record NC_138203.1, read on the forward strand.
TTTTTTTTACCTCCAAAAGAGGCACCAGGTCTTATTTTCGGGGGATGTCTTTTCCATGGTTTCACCTTGCAGCGGCAGCACCGACAGCCCAGCCAAGCCAGCCCAATTCCTCTGCGGCTACTTGCCACCAATCGCATGCGTCACCCCTGGTCTCCATTTCACCGTCAGTGCCTTCAGGAAATGCCTCTGCAGCTGAGAATGGATCTCCAGATTGACATGTGTGACACCCCCAGCCTCCAATTCACCGTCAGAGGTCTTCAGGAAAGGCTTTTGCAGCCAAGAACTGAGCTCTGGATTGACTTGTGTATCGCCCCCAGCCTCCATTTAATTGTCAGGGACCTTCAGGAAATTCCTCTCCAGATGAGAATGGAACTCCAGATTGATGTGAGTGGTGCCCCCCAGCCTCCAATTTGCCAGAGGGTGCTGCACGTCAATCTGGAGTTCAGTTCTCAGCTACAGAGGCCTTTCCTGAAGGCCTTTGATGGAGAATTGGAGGCTGCGGGGTGCTGCGCTCATCAATCCAGAGCTCCATTCTCAGCTGCAAAGGTATTTCCTGAAGGCCCCTGATGATGAAATGGAGGCCGGGGGCGACACATGCATGTGAGTGGTGGCAAGTGGGCTGGCGAGGCAGGTGTCAGGGCATGGGAGGCCTGGCTGTAATGATAAGAGGGTGCAGGGCCCATGGGGTAGGTCCACCCCACCCCTGCCCTAGCTTGATTTTTAGGGTTTATAAACTAGGGTTTATTTTGCGGGTAAGGCTTATATTAGGCCCACCCCAAAAAATCAATCTAGGGCTTATTTCCGGGGAACATTGCTTAGCATCTTGGCTATAAATGTGTAACTAATGAATCGAGTGAATCTAATAATAGTGGAAGCCCTTTCACCACTCACTGTATCTTTTTAAATGTGTGGTTTTTAACTGGTGGTAAATTAAAAGTGAATACCCAAATATTTGAAAGCTTTGTGCTTTATAATGGAATAGTATGAACAGCCTAGTCACTGCGAATCAGCACAGCTTTTCTAGGATCTCCTTTAAACAATGAGTATATAAACAAAGCAAAGCCAAAAGATGGAATGAGATCATTGTGAGAATGCAACTGCAATTGTTTTTCTTCCTCCAACCAACAATTAAGGTGTTGTTATCACTTTAAGCCCCACATGGCACAGGACTGGGTTATTTCCAGTGACATTACCCAATCCCATTCAATATTTTGGGTAGGTACATTTTTGGTCCCTTCCCTGAAACAATGCTTTTTCCATGTCCTGTGAAATGATCCGCCCACTTCTCTTCCGATGTACCTGCTGACCTTCAGAAAGGTTTTACTAACCTGAATATTTCCTTAGATGCTGGGGCTGGAATAATTGTTCCTATCGAAAAGCAGGTATGAACATGGTTGTCTGAGTTTTCATTCAATCTTTCTCTTATTTTCTTGGCTGTTGTAAGTCACCCAAAGCAGCAGTGTACAACCCAGGCAGCCAAATACATACTTTAAATAAACAAAGAAAACTGCTTATAAACTGCCTCAATCCATGCACTAATAGTGACTAAAATGTAAAATTAAGCTTAGTCTGACTGAAGTGTTGCTTATTAACTCATTCCTTCGAAAACATGCTGGATGTGGACATTCTCAAAGTAACAGGCCCCTAAGAGCGCATCAATTTTAATAGATTTTTTTCCAGTTAGGTACTGTTGACTCCACATCTCCGAAATGTGAGAAGAAAATATTAGGAGGAAAGGAAGTATAGCTTGCAATATGGAGGGTGGGAATTTTCCTTCACTGAATACTGGCTTTGAATATATGTTTGTTTCCATTTTTCCAGACTTCATATTTGAGTGAAAATATAACATAAAAAATAGAGATTATACTCAATAACCCCTGAATTTACTAACTATAAGACAGCACAGATGGCAGAACTCTAAAAAGTCTTCATGTGCATTAATATTCAAAACCAGGAAAAGACCCCAAAGATTGCGTAAACACAATGTGAACTGATTCCAGTTTTGCATTTAACAACATTCTCTCAGTCAGCACAGTGAATGGAGAGAACACAAAAGAGCACAAATTGTAAACCAACAGATGTGCTATTATACAAAGCATTCAGTTCCAACTGAGATGGTGTTCCAGAGCAAACAGCTGGTTTCTGAACTCTGACTTTTGTACAGCAATAAGTTGTGTATAACTAAAAGCCTTCAGGATAGCTGTTGTTTTAAAAAGCTCTCTAAAGTTAAGAAATAAAAAATCTAAGCTGATATTTTTAGCAGAACTGTCAAAAAGAAGAATGTAACAAAAATCAGTAAATCTGTGCACATCCAGTTCTTATTAATCCTCACTGCCTATGTATAAAACAGTGAATGTTCTGAAATAATGTTTTATTTAAAAGATTTTCACTGAAATCCTTTATAATGCAAACCTGCTTCTCCTAAACATTATATGTTCAATGAGTATTTTTCATTGTTTTCAGTATTTTTCACTGTTTTTTGTATTTTTCACTGTTTTCTGTAATGATCTATTAAGATTGGAATGCTGGCCAGTCTTCCAAAAATAAAAGTAATTAACTCTAACACTGCTGAAGAAAGACCTCAAGAAGGTGAATGGAAAACAGTGCCCACCAACTCACATTTTAAAGCTTATGCTGCAAACTTAAAAGTTTTGCAACATTTTCCCTACACACACAAAAAATTGAATACTTATGCTTTATCTGAAAGGGAAGTCACTTTCTTTGTTTTTCATTAAATGCTAGACTAAATGAAAAGCATATGACCTTGCTGGAGTCTTTATTGCATGAAACTGCAGCCGATCTAGGAAATGCTTTCAACTATGAGCAACTAGATTAACATATTTTAAACTGGACTCATTCCATTTTGTAGCAGAGCAAAACTGATTCATCATGTCACATTTTGCACATAAGTCTGCATGCTAATACAACTCTTTTTACCCTACAGGCAGTACATCTAAAGTCTATCCATCTTTGAAAGTGCATTATTTCAGTTCCTTGAAAATAAACCATAACTTTTCTCTGGCCATTTGGAATTAATGCACAGAAAACTATATTGAAAACAGACACACAAGAGGACTTATTCAGCAAAACGGTAGGTGTTGTTTTCCAATAAATCATCTTAATGTATACCACATGGTTACAAGTTACTGTAAAAATATTTTGACTATATAATACATTATCTAGAAACTATAATCAGTATGGCTTTCTTGAATTGTATGCATGTGTGCTTTATGAATAAAAATATGCTTTTATTCATTTTATGCCCATTTCAATTCCTATTTTTCTGAAAAGCATAGATCCTTAAGACAATACAAACTATTACTTTCACTCCAGGGATGGGCTTAGCTTGGCTCCACTTTTTAACCATTTCTTCACTCTGTGTATCAGAACTCAAAATATGGGGTTTCAATTACTTCTACTTAGCATGCAAAATCAGAAGTTATAAGAATCGGAAATAATATCAAGTGTGTGTATGTTGTTATGCTGTATAGTACCAACATTTAAATAATAGAAGGATTTAAATAAAGAATACTAAGAGTTAAGTCATCTTTCCCTGTTCCCTGAGCATTAGAAAATTGCTGCCAGCTACTCTTCTAGGGCTTTAAATATTGTTCTGACAGATTGCTTTCCTTGTTTCCAGTTACAAGAATCACTTCTCCTTGGTTCTTTCGGCAAAACTCAAGTCTGAGCTCCTGAAATGAAGACTTCACAGAAGTTTTATCTCTTCTGTTTTTTTATGCCCTTGGTGAAGTTAGCACCACCTAATCAACAATACTCAACCGTATTTCATGAAACATTACAGCAAGGTCATGAAGATGCATTATTTCAGGAAAATTATGAAGACTATCCACAGGACGGGGTAAAAAATAAGGTAGTTTACAAGTTCTATATTCCTTTTTTCCACTCTGCCTGTGTAGAAGTTAGTCTTGCATGCATGTTTCATGGGTAAATATAGCAGCCAATAAGGGGGGGGGGGGAAGCAAGGAGATACAAATAATAACATAATACCTATATATTATTGTTTTATTTTGTATGCTTTATTCCTTTATCCTTACCTAATCCAAATATCTGTGCTTATAGAAATATATAACATGGCCATGAACTCAGCTTAAATTTGCCTCAAACTATAATTATTGCTTTGTTCCTAATATACACAATAATGTTATGTATCACTGCAAGGAATTCTCAGGGTTCTCTTATACACCAAGCATTCAGATTATTCTCCTGAGAGTCATAATTGAGGGGACCTGCTGCTATTAATTAACTTTTTGGCCTGAGAAAGTCATGAACTAATTCCCCAACCGCATATAGGAAATATATTTAATAATGAACTACTTCATGTGAGGCAAATTAAAATAAATGCATATTAGGTGTATTATATAAATAACACCCTGTTGCAATGTGATCTTTATTTATTGAGACTGAGAGAATATAATACAAGCTGCATTAACTCAGTTGCCTTTGAGTAAGAATGAATAGAATAATTAACACTGCATTAACCACACAATAGTCTAATCTTAATCAAAAGAATTATGTTATCTACCCATTCACAGTATATGTAGATAGAAATTTTGAATTTATTGAGCCAATATTGATGTTTAGTCAATACCAAGAATAGACTTACAATTTATAATGTGTTGAGAGAATATGTTCAACGGAAACACTTAAAAATTTAAAACATATATTAATTCTTTCAAGGGAAAGCAATTTAATGATTAATATATCCAAATTGCTTTTCATTCCTTGAGAATACCTTCAGAATAAATATTTGCTATCATCTAAAAAAAAGTAAAAACTCTAATAAATCATTGACCTAGCAACCCCTGATTTGAGGGATTGCCTGCAAATCAGTATTGACTCCTGGTGAGTACCTGAATTACTCTCTACAGGTAAGATTTTCAGAAGTGGTTTGCCATTGCCTCCTTTCTAGGGCTGAGAATGTGTGCCTGGCCTAAGGTAACCCAGCTGACTTTATGTCTAAAGCACACAGTCTCTTTATTTCTAGCCTGGTACCTTAAACACTACACCAAACTGGCTCTGTTACAACTATACTTACTCTCAACTATAAGAACATGTATCTTGTGCTTTCACACAATGCCTGCCATGATAAACATCCCAACAACCAAAATCCATTTTGGCAAACCTATGAGGTTGTTTCTTGCCATTCCCAGCTTATCTTTAGTTCTTTTGTGAAACAGGGCCACATTTTCAAACCAAGCACTACATTGAGGTCACCCACCCTTTTTATTTTCTAAGGATGTTCAGGAAGTCCACAGGCGAGACCAAACATAAAAATGAAGCTAATGACTAATAAGCAAAATAGCTTTTATATTTAATGAACAAAAATAACTATCTGAACTTTCTGAATTCACCATTTTTTAAAATCAGAATGCTCCTGAGAAACCCTTGAACAAAACTGGGACACAGTAAAGGTTTAGTGGACTTTGAATTTAATGGACAAAAGTTTTGACCAAATTCAGACAATGATAGACTGTACTTCAGACAATAGACAATATCTAATTACCGTAGTGTATCAGTACACACAATATAGTTTCCTCACAAGAGAAATTCACTGTTGAAAAGGGCAGTGTATTCATAGGACCTGAGAACCTACAGCACAATATTCATTTTTTTCCTGATTTTTTTTCTTAATAATATAAAACAAAGCATTTATTTTCCATGCCTGGAAAATAACTTAGGCATTATAATTGCATCCCCCTTTGATAAGCAATAGGAGAAGATATTGAATAAACTTGAATATGTGTTTAAGCACAATCATGCTGACTAGCTTTATGTCTCACTTAGGCCAATGAACTGATGGGCAGTTTGACCAAAGCTTTAGCTGTATCTGGGATAGGGAAGTCACAAGCGACTTGGATTGGATCGTTCATTTGTGGCCTCTCACTATGTGTCAATTTTATAGAGAACTTTGGTTTTCCAAGGAGATCTGAGCTATGAAATATCATGAGACTTTCCTCAAATGCAAGTAAAAGCCCCTATTAAGTATTATGTAATGGTGATAAAGGCAGCAAAAGATACTTATTTTTCCCTTTCTGTCATGTCTGCAGATAACCATCTGGCAACCCTGTTTAAGGTGATTCATTCAGTATTGGGAAGGAATGAGCTTCAGGACTGACTGCAGGGCTGCAATGAGGAATACTCTAGCTACCTAAGGGATAAAAACACTTGGATTCATTCAGAATTGGACTCCAACTGGACAAGACCTGTTAAAATGCATTTGGCAGTCTTGTGGAGTTAGATGGGATGGCTTTGAGCCCATAAGTTGTTGAGTATGGTGAACCCAATCATTTATCCCTCCTGGCATGTGAAAGTGCTTGGGAGGTGACTTGTGATGGTTCAATGTGATGACGCAATCCTCCTTGAGGAAGAGATTTTCCTGCCAGACTTGAATAGGCCATAGGCAATCCATACTTAAGAAATCATAAATGGATCCAACAGTTCTGGACAAACCTTTGTCTAGACTCCTGCCTTTCCTTTTTAGTGGTTGGGTTGAGACTCAGAAGGTTCTCAAGGAAACAGATTATTTGGATTCTTTTCATTTAGTTTACAGTCTGTCAAAGAATTTTGGCTGGTTAGGTGGGTCAGAAAAGCCTTCTGTGTTGTGTCTCCCACCCTTTGGAATTGGCTCCCATCCTTCTGACCTCCTGTAAGAGCCAGATGGCTTGGGGCCCCAGTGGGGGAATATCACACTGGAGGTGGTTGATCAATTCAAAGCCAATCCCACCTCCCAGCTCATCCAGCTCTTCTCTTCCCTCTCTTGTAACTATAATTTTACTTTGACTGTAGTTTCATTTTATCTCTGTTGCTTTTAATGGTGTTCAAAGTTGGTGTGAAATGAGATGAGCAGCTTGACATTGAGATGGATAGGATATAAATTTAATAAACAAGCAAATAGTACAGAAATAGCATTGATTGTGTTTGTGCATAACTACTGGGATGGAGGTGGTTTCATTTGCATATCTGAGGAGCAACGCTATCTAAGTCATTTATGAAAATGCTGATGAGCGCTGGACCCAGGACAGAATCCTGAGATACTCCACTGCATACTGTAACTCCTATTTAATTTTTAAAGCTCCAATTTAATTGATATACATACAGCTCCTAGCATTCTTTAAAAGATACTTCTTTTTCTAACTTTCTAGAGTGTAATTCTCATTTTTTCTTCCAAGTGCTATTGTCTTACACATATGTTTTAAATGCATTCCAGACTATTAGGCAACTGTGTATTTGAAAAAAAGAATATATCTGTTGTTGTTGACCAATGAACTGAGAATCATCTAATAATACTACTCCCAACTATTTGAGCTATTTAAACTAGCAAGTATAATGGAATTATCTGAGTCTTGTAATGTGAATATTACCACAATATTGTGGAAAAAGATCAGATGGACATTCCTTTTTCTGCATTTTGTAAACAGCAACCCTCCCTTTGAGTGAAAGGGCCAAAAGATTAGAAATTTCAAAGAAGCCCTGCCTTAATGTGCTCACTGAAAAATGAGAGATAAAGTAGACATGTCCAATTTTCAAGATTCTAATCCTTTTTTCTTTGCAATAAACCTCACTCTCAGACTCTGTGAGAATCTTGCTTTCTTTATTGGTAGTATAAATTAAAAATCTAAAATTACTTTTTCAATTATAAAATTAAAAGACTTCTTGATTAAAATCAATAACCCAACAAATTTTGAATTTCCAATAGTTTTTCTATAATACTAATGATATAATATTATAATACACAATATATACCAGTATACAAATGAAAAATTATTTTGGTAACTAAGGATTGCTCCATCCTTTATATTACATAAACATACATAATTCAGATAAATGCTCTTTAAACCATCATAACATATTATGGTATGATCCTACTAAGTATTTTTAAATAATTGCTATAGATTAACTCTCAACCCCATGGTTGACATCTTTTATCTTGCAAAACAGATTCCAATCTACTTGGAAACAGAAAATTAGAGATAAAGTTTAGAAATTATATTTTGCACTAGAAGCACGTTTGATACTGGCCCAACAGCAGGCTATGGCAGACCTTAAGCAAAAGATTCTTGATACAGGAGGATCTGGACAGACTCGAACACAGGGCGCTATCTAACAAAATGAAATTCAATGGTGAAAAAAGTAAGGTCTACATTTAGGCAGGAAAAATCAAATGCACAGGTATAGTATGGGTGGTACCTTGCTCAATAGTAGTAACTGTGAGAGGGATCTCGGAGTCCTAGTAGACAATCACTTCAATATGAGCCAGCAGTGTGCTGCAGCTGCCAAAAAAGCCAACACAGTGCTAGGCTGCATTAACAGAGGGATAGAATCAAGATCAAGTGAAGTACTAATGCCACTTTACAATGCTTTGGTAAGGCCACACCTGGAATAATGCATCCAGTTTTGGTCACCACGATGTAAAAAAGATGTCGAGACTCTAGAAAGGGTACAGAGAAGAGCAACAAAGATGATTGGGGGACTGGAGGCTAAAACATATAGGGAACGGTTGCTGGAATTGGGTATGTGTAGTTTAACGAAGAGAAGGGTGAGGGGTGACATGATAGCAGTGTTCCAATATCTCAGGGGCTGCCACAAAGAAGAGGGAGTCAAGCTATTCTCCAAAGCACCTGAAAGCAGGACAAGAAGCAACGGATGGAAACTAGTCAAGGAGAGAAGCAACCTAGAACTAAGGAGAAACTTCCAGACAGTTAGAACAATTAACCAGTGGAACAACCTGCCTCCAGAAGTGGTGAATGCTCCAACACTGGAAGTTTTTAAGAAGAGACTGGACAGCCTTTTGCCTGAAATGGTATAGGGTTTCCTGCCTGAGCAGGGGGTTGGACTAGATGACCTCCAAGGTCCCTTCCAACTTATTATTATTATTAGAATTGCAAGCTGAGCACAGCACAATGCCAGCTGTTTCCAGCTAGTCTGGTATCTTAACAAATTCACAGTTAACTGGTTTCTCAGGGCCTTCACACTGCTGTGCTTTGATACCCTACCATCAGGAAGACAAATTTCAGAAAAACCTCTGAGCAGAAAAGACTTCCTCTGGTCAGTTAGGAACAATGAATCACGCGTTACTCAAATGGAACTTCTATAGGGAGACATCAGCTCTTAATGCCCAATTAGGCCACTCCACAGATATCTAGGTGAATTGTATGGGAAACCCTTTGGCAGATAAGGACCCTTAAAAAACAAAAGCCATTGCTAAATTTACATTTGCAATTTGTAGAACCTGTGCTTCACTAATGATAAATAACTTTGGACTGATTACTGGTTATATTGGGTAGACTAGAATATTGTGTTAGAACATAAGAATGCTGTACTGTTCTGGTTTTATTGCATTTTTTCCTCTTATTTTACTTTATTTTTATTTTGATTGTTTGGTGGAACTGTAATAAATAAATAAACCATTAAAAGAGTTAAGTTTGCAATACAATTTTCTGCATTGTTTTTGACCATTCAGCAAAAGTATGTTTTTACTAACATGTAAAAAGGTCATTACTATTATAGTTGATATTATATTATTATCAGCTCTGATAATATATGCTATATATTGTATATCATGTTATATATTATATTTTATATATTTAAAAGGAAGACAACCCTTTCATCGTTTTCAATGAAAATGAAGTACAGCTGCAAAGAGATGATGAAAAAATTGCAGACGGAACAACAAATTATACAAGTAAGTTTTTCAAGTTTATAATAAAAAGAATAGTTTCCAAAGCCTGACAGTATTAGGGTTAGCAACATTATTAAATATGTCTATTGTATTAAACAAGTAACAACTTTTTGGTTAAGCAATAGGCAGCAATTAATGGATATTATAGAAATTCTATATAGGATTTTCAGATTTAGTGCAATAACATGCTTACAGGTGCCACAGAACTATATAATAGGACTTCCTAACACAAGCTCAAGTAGACATCCTCTTTCCTTTTGACAGTCAAGACGTTGAGTTCATGAAGCAGCATTTGTGACATATGCAATCTGTATGTTGCTGCACTTCAATGACTAAGGAATTTCAATGTCAGATAAAAAGCAAATCATAGAAAACTTCAGCCGCTGATTTACGGATAAAGGAGGAAGATTACTGGTCAGAATGCAACCAAAATACATTGTTCCATAAATGTTATGGGCCATAATCTACCATACTAATCCAGTCTGGTTTGGTAAACAAAGATATCTCATCTATCACATCACCTGTCACTTTCCCAGGCTAGGAAAGTAACAAATTTGTCATTACAGTATAATAGGATTACATCTAAAGACAGTGAATGATGTTTCCAGTAGCACAAAATGAATTTTCATTTTTTCCACTGTCTTGCAATTTGCACATGTATGGAAATTCACTATCTAAAATTGCTCTAGAACAGGCATGTCAAACTGCTGGCCCACGGGCCGGATGCGTCATGATGAAACCGCGCGCACTCCATTGCCGACAATGGGGAAAAAGTCGCGATACGTTGTGCGACGTCACGAGTTTGACATGCCTGCTCTAGAAGGTCCAACAGGCCAACTTAGTCCAAGAGGTTCCATCTTTGGTTATAGGAGGAGAGATGTTACCTCCCGTTGATAGAGCACGCAATCTAGGCGTCCTCCTGGATTCACGACTCAGTTTTGAAGATCATATTGGAGTCGTGGCTAGGGGGGCATTTGCCCAGATTCGCCTGGTACGCCAGTTACGCCCCTTTCTGGACCGAGATGCCCTACGCACAGTCACCCACGCACTCATTACCTCCCGTATAGATTACTGCAATGCTCTCTACATGGGGCTGCCCTTAAAGACCACCCGGAGGCTTCAGCTGTTGCAGAATGCGGCTGCACGGGTAGTGATGGGGGCACCCCGATACTCCCATATTACACCCCTCCTGCGTGAGCTGCATTGGTTACCGGTTGCCCTCCGGGTGAGATTTAAGGTGCTGGTACTTACCTTTAAAGCCCTACATGGCTTAGGACCGGGATACTTGCAGGATCATCTGCTACCAGGAACGAATTCCCATCACCCAGTACGCTCACACAGAGAAGGCCTCCTCAGGGTACTGTCGGCTAGACAATGTCGGCTGGCGACCCCCAGGGGGAGGGCCTTCTCTGTGGGAGCGCCAGCCCTGTGGAACCAGCTCCCCCATGAGCTTCGGATGGCCCAAGATCTCCAGTCCTTTCGCCGTGGCCTCAAAACACTCCTTTTCCACCTGGCTGACCTGGACTGAGAGGGATTTTAATTATGTTTTTAATTTTTAACTCTAATTTTTAATTTATTTTAATTTTAATTTATTGTACAGAGGCCTTTAATTTTAATTTTATCTTAACTTCTGTACTTATTATATATTATTGTTGTTAGCCGCCCTGAGTCCTTCATATAAGTCCCAATAATAAATAAATAATAAATAAATAAATAAACTTGGCTGATTTCTTTATGTCTATTGCTCACCATAAGCCCAACTTGGCTAATTTGCAAAGTTAAGCAGAGAGACCACTAGGAACAATTATTTGTCTATCTTAGATTGAACATTTCTAAAGAATCCTAGAAGAAAGCAATAGGAACTACGTGATTGCCAAGAAAACTACATGGACTGGATCTATCATAAAATAATGAGGAATTGAACTTAACTAGAGGGAATGTTTACCTTTTATTCCAAGCAATTTTTATATTTCCTCCGTACAGACTTCCCCCCCACAAAAGATAGAGCTATCAGTAGCCATATGTAACCAACCCTTCCGAAGGATGTTTGAATAACATAGATTATGCAGAAAAGTGTGGAAGATAATTTTATTATAAACTGTTGAAACTTTTATCAGGCTTCTACTTAAACTGACACAAAATTCTACTTGCAGAATTGGCTACTTGTCTACTATGCGTTTGTTTAATTCGTTCAATTTATTGTGAAGAAATGGATATTGAAAGTATCCCTGTTCTGCCAAAGGAAACAGGTTACCTTTATGCACGATTCAACAAAATCAAGAAGGTGAAAGTATCTGATTTTGCTGAAATTCGTAAGTAAGCTGTAAAAATAAATTTTCTTGGAAGTACTATAATCAATCATTGGAAACACACTTTGGTTAGCATTTAGTTATCTGTATTTTTGAACCACTAGCTATTACAGAAAGCAATAACATTTTTTTCAGAGAAAATTAATTTTAGAGGTCAAATTAATTCACAAATCAAATTAAAGTTTGTTTATATGATGGCTTCTGAATATTATACTTCAAAACACTCCAATCTTCTTCTGATTACATTCCTTTGGAGGTGATTGGTGGAGGGATGGTGCCAGGGGGAGGGGGTAAGAGGTCAATGGGAGCTCAGGGAATAGCATCCAGGATCAAATATGTCCATGATTTCTAAAATGACACTATTTCATTTTAGAAATATATTTTCTAAATGACCCTTGGTCATTAAGGAGAAAGAAGTAAGGTAAGGGGTGCTGTGTTGGTGGGGAAGAGAGCTTAGCGCAGGCCATGTGTGGGAGGGCCAACACAGCCCATTCGCAAGCTGGGAGAGGCAGAGGGGGCTGTTTAGGCCAATACAGGCTGCATACAAATCAGGGAAGGCCCAGGATGAAAAGTAGGGAGTGACTTACTCAAGTGACTTGCAACTTTCCCTGCTGGCTTCCCCATTGCCTTTGCTTGTGAGAAGATGGCAGGGAAGGTTGCAAGTGGTGGTACTGCATTCCTTGCAGTATCATAATTGCGAGCTGGTTATCCAAATGCCCTGATCACAATCACATGCCTGTAGATGTGCTGCAAGGGCGAGAACTTTGAAGACTGCTCATATGTAAATTTTTGAGTACCACTTTGCAACTTCGAATAGTTGCTGAATAAATAAATGTAAGTTGAGGACTAACTGCATATGCCTTTAGAATTTAGGCAAAAGATTGAAGTTAGGTTGAAGATTGCATGTGGCCATTGCCACTTCTGATTTAAAAGAAGCACAAGTTAAGCAGACCATATTTCCTATGTAAATCAGCACTGTTCAGTTGCTGACAGCTGGAATACCTTGCTGTCCCTTCTCTATGATTCAAAGGATTTTTTTTAAAAAAATTCACTAGTGAAATTCATAGCCCAAAGCTTGAACAGTCTTGTAAGATTTCTATTTCATGTGAACTAGCACCATCAATATAGGTACCTTTAAGAGGCAGAATCAATGCTTTTCTCCTCTATGCTCCCTGTGTTTCTAAATTTGGTGGTTAACTGCTGATAGAATTAAGAGACAAAGGAAAATTACAGAAAACAAGTCAAAAGTATTAATTCCGTATTTCCCCAATTGAAAAAAAAAGTTGGAAATACCCTCTCCTTCCAGTCATCAAGAATGACCACCAAGAGCCACAGAATTGGAAAATAAAAATGACAATCTAGGAATGCAAAGAAAGTGTCAGTAAATTTATCCAAGTCTTACTGTTTGCATCCTGGAAGAGGACCTGGCCAATAGGCTTATATCAAATTGAGGGGAAGGATACAATATTATTTCAGCTCTCAATTGTTCTATAATTTTGTTTAAAAATATTACTACTTTTCTAGAGAATTAATTATTTACAAAGAGTCGTGGTGTTTTTGCAAATTTTCAGTGCCTGTGTTGGAAAAGGCATCTATCTCTCAGGTAGAATCCAGAGAATTATCTTAACGACATGTGTAGAACTGGTTCTTTATTTAGTCAGTTCAGGACATTGTAGAGCATGCCTTTAAGCAGTTAACACCTGTAGAAAAGATATTATAATTGTAATATTGTTTACTTTTAAGCCACCCTAAGAAGAATTGATTTGACTGGAAATGCAATTCAAGAGATTGAAGATGGAGCCTTTGCAAAGCTAATACTACTAGAAGAACTTTCATTAGCTGATAATCGGATAGCCAAGCTACCAGTTTTGCCTCCCAAACTAATTTCACTAAATGTAGATAACAACAGAATTAAAAACAGAGGAATTAAAGCAAATGCGTTCAAGGTAAAATAATTGTTAAGTATAAGCACTACTAAGCACTACCAGTTTTAATAATTTCAAAAAGAGCTATTGTACTTATAAAATAACTATTATATAAGAAATACATTGGACTAATATGTTATCATAATTACCATTCTAAGATTTAAATTTCAAGCTTGCTTAATTTAATTGACTTGTGCTGAAGAAAGTCTCTTTATGGATCACTATCTTATAGCAGTGTCCATCCCGTGACTAGATAGCTAGAGAAAACATTTGCCAGCATCAAGTTCCCTTCGTCCAGTGCGCTCACACAGGGAGGGTCTCCTCAGGGTCCCGCCGGTAAAAGACTGCCGGCGGATAACACCCAGGGGGAGGGCCTTCTCTGTGGGTGTGCCTGCCCTTTGGAACCAGCTGCCCGTGGAGCTGAGGACTGCCCCTGACCTTTGTTCATTCCGCTGGGACCTGAAGACCTGGCTCTTTGAGCTCTCCGGCCCAGGCTGAGAATTTTTTAACCGGGGTTTTTATTTTAAGGGATAATTTAATCTTTTTTAATTGTTTTTTAACTTTTGTATTTGTATTGCTGATTTTAAATACCCTGTAAACCGCCCTGAGTCCTTCGGGAAAGGGCGGTATATAAATCTAATAAAATTAAATTAAATTTGTAAGAACAAAAGCACCATCCTCTACCTGCTTTTATGGAAGTAAATCCCACTGAGTTCAATAGACATTACTTTTCAGTAAGATAATGTACTGGTATACAATATTTTAACTTTACTTTAAGCCTTCAAACAATAGTGCAAAATGTATTACAGATGGAAATGCTGCATAGACATAAAGTAGGTTTGTAATAAATCCCAAAATATTATTAGCATTCTTGCATATTCTTTCTTATTTCAGGTACTGATTATAGTGCCTAGGTCATGGGATATGACTAAACAGTTTAGATGCTGACTACCTTCCATCATCTTATATGAGCAAAGGAACAAAAAAGTTAGGGTTTTTTTATTCCTGAAGTTCTGATGAGATTATCATATCTCAAGATTCCACATCTCTTGAGAAACTAGTGTTTTTGTGAAATCTCGTTATTTTTTCATTTTAACATTCTTTTAAACTAATTTTGAGGTTTTGTGTATACATATAAGGATTTTGCGTGTCCTTTGCTGCAGATCCATATTTTAATGGAAAACCTATTACATTTGTAAAGTTTTCCACCCCTGAAATTATGTGCATCTGCCAATGACAACCGAACAAATGTTTTATAAAACTTGTTTAAAGTCGTTATATATTTCATTCTGACTGAATTCAAATTGTTTGTATTCTAAACAGCAATCTAAATACAGCATCTTCACTTGCACTAGACAGAATTACGTCTGGACTGAGTCTTTTTGTCAGTTAGAATTAATCCCAGATACTTTATTCTACATTGCAGATTAATTTTCAGTGCACACATAGAACTATGCTACCCAAATGTATTTATCCTAAATACACAATATAGTCCAGAATTTTTTTTTTACAAAATAGCAATGTTCCTGTCTTTCTTAAAAAGCAAAATAAAATAAGGAGGAAACTGATACCCAATGCCATTGCATGAACACAGTCATGTGGTCATGCTGGGATAAGGCCAGGATTTATTATTGTTAACTCTGGGCCTTTAATCTGGCTCTATAGTATCTTAATATATTTTTGTAAATATCCCAGAGTTTTTTTTGGATTGTGTAGCAAATAACCTGGCAAAACAAATAAGTAAAGCAAATAAGAATGCAGATGTACTATACAACCTTTAGGCACTGGCTGCGTGTCACTTCCATATTTATATAGGATCAAGCAGATTACTGTTTACCCAATTTAACTATTAAATAACATAGTACTATTTAGTAAAAAAAATTACCTTTCTCTTCTTTTCACAGAAGCTGACAAAATTGTCCTATCTCTACTTAGCACACAACTCACTGGAGTCTGTTCCTCCTAATTTGCCAGAAAGTCTACGTATTCTGCATCTTCAGGTTTCTCAAACCTTTTTTTTTACTGTTGCTCAAACATTACTACAAACTTAATGCTTCAGAGTACATTCCCAGTGTCTGAGAAAAGTGTGCATAAAATCACTCATTAATGTAGATTTGCAATGTGCTATAATTAAAAAATGTCAAGTATGCATATGACAGCACTTAGAAAATTATTATACTGATTAAACCTAACTGATGTTAATATGAGCACATTGTTGCACACTACTGTAGTAATTACAGTGTTTGGATGAAGAATGCTGGAGAAAGATACACAAACTTCATTTCAAATAACTGAAATGCCCTAAAAAGATAGAATTATTTTTTAAAAAAACTTATTTACTGTTTAACTGAGGAAGAATATTCCCGTGCCCATGTTAAGTACAGTGCTGATTTGGTGTCTGAATCTTCTTGGAGCAAATGTACATGTTCTGTAATATTAGAGAAATATTAATAGTAACTGAACAAAAGAAAAAAAATGAAATTTCAAAGGAGATGCTTGGACTTTTCAAACTCATTGCTTTGATTTACAGTTCAACAACATTACCAGCATCACAGATGAAACTTTCTGCAAAGGAAACAATCAGACACGTTATGTTCGTCAGCGCATGGATCAGATCAGAATGGAAGGCAATCCAGTCATCTTGGGAAAGTACCCCAATGCTTTTATTTGCTTGAAGACTTTGCCTGTAGGCCAATATTTTTAGTTGCTAACTAAACTGAAACACGTAAAAATTAGATTAAATTACTGTTATATCACTGTTATAGCCTCTCACATATATTCAGAACTGTTAGTGGTAATGATGTATTTAGATCTTCCCTAATGTGGTGGTATTGCACCTTCTGATTTAAAACGTTTGAGAGTTTTTCTACTTTTAGATAATAGACTCAAGTATAAAACCAGGAAAAGGCACTGACTCCTTTTGAGTAATCAAATTACAAAATGAATTAAAATTGATTTTAAAAACATTACCGTTATGAAGCTATGAATGCATAATAAACTTGAAGGAATGCATTCTTTTAGGGGAAAACATAATTTGATTTAATTAAGGAAGTATTGTAAACAGGCTGTACAATACTTTGGACTTAAAGAGGAAAAAATCCTTCAGAACACATATAGGAGCTCTTGCAATGCCTTAAATCTGTTTTTCTCAGGACCATGCTGTACCTCTGGAGGGCACCCATGTGTTCCTGGGAAAAGACTTAGCTCATTTAATAAGTTGCTGGTAGGTGGTACATAAGCATCCTGCACAGTCCAAACTATCCTTTCCCCTTGAAAGGCAAGGGCTGCACTTAATGAAAAATATAGTGAATATGGGGTAACAGATACAGTAAACCTATAATGCTTTGCAAGCGGTTCTTAGGCAACTGTCCAAGTGCTAGAGTGTGACACAGCTGAGATTGCTAAAAGGTCAGACAAGGCTATGGGCTATGGGCAAGCACAGCTATTTATGCAAGAAAGAACCAATGTAATACATAGGAATATAGGCTGAAATGCAACATAGATTATTTAAACCGAACAGTTCGACTTCTGATGCTGATGAAATAGGATAATATCATTTAAAATATATCAGCAATCTATTCGGATATTATTGGCAAGTGTTATTCATTAGCCTAGCAAAATAACAACAGCAAATGAAATCAAAAACTAAACATGCTGTTTCAGTCTGATCTCTGCACTACAAATTATAGAAAACTATTCAGTGTAGGAAAATGAAATGTGTTCCAGTTTAAATTTTATTAGTATATTTTACAGATATCAAAAAAGTGACCCAAGCTTATTAGAAGTGTTTATCACACTTATCAAAATGAAAGGGAAAAAATACCAATCAATTTATGCTATAGCATGGAGGATTTTGCTTAAATGTTAGCCTGCCTGCAAGTCCATTTGTGGATCCCAGAATATGGCCATTTGTGTGCATTGGGGATGAGTACAAAAGTTTTAAAAAGTAAAATAGACCTTGAGGATTACACACATCTCACCTTTAGTGAGTTTGTGAAATTTGTCTCCAACCTTGTCTCCAACCAATGTGGCATAGTATTTGCAATATGAATAGGTAACACTTTTGAAATCTGTTGTATTTAAAGCATATTCGCTTAACCATTATCACAATTTTGGTGTGATATCTGAATTGTAATCAGCTGAATTAATTCATAAGTCAGCGTAGCTGATTTCAACACAGCAATCAAACAATTTGTATACAAGTATCAGATGAAGGGTTTTTTTTCAGAAACACCAGCAGTAAGTCTTATTTGTACTCATTCTCATTCTTTGCATATGTGTCATTAAGACAAATATATTATTTCTGATTTAATTATTCACCAAATATTGAAGACTAGCCATGAGCCTTTGCTGTATCTATACACTTTTAGCAATTTAAAATATCAGACTTCAATTATATGGTGAATTTATATGATGTGAAACCTTTACAGAGATTTCTGATTGATTTTAGTCTGCACGTGCTTCTTGTTGTCTAGAATTCTCCATGCCTAATAAATAATTATAAAGAAAAAAAGGCGTACTATTATTTTGTAGATATCTTATCACAGATATTAAAATGGTAAATTGTTGTAGTTTCCCATTTCTCCTACCCACTACCTCCAACAACACCAGAGCGAATGGGTCTGTTTGTATTCTTTCTTCAATCAATAGCATTAGGCTACATTGTAATCTTTCTTCCTGCCTTCATTCAGACTGAAATGACATGATTCCCTGCTCTTCCTACTGTACCTTCTATGGTAATTCTATAGGATATTCTCCTATTAATCACTCTCTGATATTCCAAGCAACAAGTGGATGCTCTTGAGAATACTATGGATAGACAAGAAAATAAATAAATGGATCATAGAACAATCCAGAGTTTTCACTCAGGGTACACATGATCAGACTCATATTACCATATTTTGGGCACATTATGCAAAGACCCAACTCTCTTGAGAATCTGTAATTCTGGGCAAGATGGAAGGAAAGACAAGAGGGTAAAGAGCAATAGGGTAAATGGACTTGATTACAGCAGTCATAGAAGCACCACTGAAAGGTTTGAAAGTCCAAGTCATCCTGGAAAAGGTCTCTTTATGTGGTTCCTAAGAACTAACACCAACCTGATGACACATAATTAATCACCTTTTTATTTAGGCAAACTAAATCTGACAGAGATAGGCTAGCAAAAGATTTCTACACCCATTGATCTCATGTTTAAACTGCAATAATACAAATACCTCTGCACATGATCTATTAAAAATCGAATCTGTTTATTAATATAGTGACACCCCTGGTGATACAACTAAACTGGCTGCTAATTAGCTACAGTACTATTCCAGTGTGTCTTTTACATATAAGGCTCTAAATCAGGGGTCCCCCAACCCTACTCGGCTGCGGCATGCCAACAACCAGTCTGCACAAACAAGCAAAGCCCCATTTGCGGGATGCAGGCAGCACACAAAACCACACCCCCTCCAGTCCATGGAAAAACCTCTCTCCACGGAACCAGTCCCTGGTGCCCAAAAGATTAGGGACCTCTGCTCTAAACCACTTGGGACCAGAATACTGGAGAGAATGCCTATACAATCACAGAACTGATTGTAATTACAATTTTGTACAACTAAATGATCCGTAATCGTTAAATCATTAAACTTGTGTGTGCAAAGAGTGACATGCTACAAGAGTAGTCTTGCAATTACCCAAGGCAGAGGCTTTCTCTACCTTGAGTGGTGGCAACTACACTCAGAATATTCTTCCTCCAGAAATTCATAAGGCATCGATATGAGTGTTCCTTTAATCCTCAAAGTTATAAGTGCCTCCTAGTGTTTACGAGAAAGCCCCAAAATTATGAACATTGCAGCACCACGGCAGTTGTTTGCCCTTATGAAAGACTGCAGAGGCTCTGCAACATTTACCCTTTTCTCAAGGTAAGTGAGTTCAGTGTGGCAGAAGGGAGGGGGAAGCATAAGGTATCTTAGTGAGTTTGGGAGGCCTTGGGGGCCGGTTCCATAGGCCCCCCATGGCCTTCCCCACTGATACCTCATGCGAGCTTAACGAACCTCACGTTCGCCCCGCATTTGATTAGAGAATGTGTGTGCACGAAAGCAGGGAGCGATCTCATTTAAGATACAAGATTCACCCCTACGAGTATTTGAGTTATGAGTGGAATGGGCAGGCTCCATTACATTCATAACTCGAGGACTAACTGTATTTAGTTGCAGTGGCAATGCAATAGCTGATAAGGTTTATCTGAGGTGAGATTATTACTAACCAGAAACTTTTCTAAATAAGTGAATTGACAAACTATTTTTACTTAGTGAAATATGTGAATACAGATCTGGTTGGCATCTGTCCTGTAAACCTTTTATAACACTATAAAGATACAGCTTTTCCCATTAAAATGTTCTGAGATCTACCTCTTTCTGCTATTCAGCTATGTTGATGCCACCGTTGTATCTTGTGATTGCTATTTTATTGTTACATTATTTTATGAATTATAATTTTATACTTAGGTTTTTATTACTTGATTATTTTAAATTGTTTTATATAATGCCCAGAGCTGATATGGTGATGGTAGTCCAGCTATATAATAAATAAATATACAACAATATTATTTTATTGTCTATACTGGATGAGATAAACTTTCTGGCAATTCTTTTTAACACAATTGTCAGACTAATGGCACAATACTGGTGCTTTATATAGTCATTGGGAAAGAAAAAAAATCACACTTCTACCCAGGAAATTATAAACAGTATAATTTTGAAGCATTGCAATTTTATAAATATATAATCTAATGATTATAAATATATTACTGAAATACTCCCAATTTATAATATCACAAAGATATATTAAATTAATTAATTCATTTACTTTACTTTAATTCATTCATTTAAATCCACTGATTCATGCACCAAAATTAATGTTTCCAAAGTATTACCTTAAAATAAGAAAAAGTACGTTCTCGATGTTTACACCATTCAGAGAAACAAGTGAAATTTCTGAAGAACAGCCAGAGATTCCCATTTTCTTCAATCCTAGAATGCATTAATATGTATATATATTATTTTTTGCACGGTTAATTTTGGTCCATACTATTTTTCTAAGCTTTTGAATGCATAAAGTGACAAAAACTATTAGTCTGAAACATTTTTGCATAATTACATTGCTGAACAGTGTCCTTAAGTTATAAATGTTTTATTTAAGATCATTTGCTACCTTAATAAATCTGGATAGGTTGAGACTCAGTTTGAATGTATTAATTTTATTTATTTAAAACATTTATAGAGTCACCCATCTTATCATCAAATTTAGGTGCCTCCCAATTTATTCATTTATTTATAGGTATGTCGCAGTCTGACCAGGCTAACTAACCAGTTGGTGGCAGGGCAGAAAACCAGTGTTATAATCCACAAGTTAAAACAAATATGTAAATCATTATGTCAGAAACTTAAGCTTTTTGAATGGTTCCATTACTTGGTACACTTGACATTAGAGACGCTTTATACCAGCAACTAGCACAATTTCATTTTCACAGCAACACTTTAGAAAATGTATTTTCTCCCATTATTTTACTTTCAATCTCTTTTCCCTGCTGAATATCTAAGTACTGTAGCTTGCAGCAATATTAATAAACGTTATACATATTAGCACCATATGTTAGCTCATAAAAAGTTAAATCAACAGTTCAAAAGACATATAATTTTATCCCTCTAATTTTACCAACCACTCCCTTCTTCCAAAGGAAACTAATTTGTTTAGCAAATACTGATTTTGGTTTCTTCAAGAGATGGTTATTAAAACAAAGTATTACTTAGCATGATGTTTTGATCACGTTTGTGATTGGATTTACATGCTATGTATGGTTTACTAAGAAACCACAATTATTGGGTTTATAAAATCAAACAAGCCACATTTTGGTTTAAGGCATGCTGTACAATTTTTAAACATGCTTTTTTCTGAAAAACAACAAACAATATTGTTGTCTCCCTGATTTACTGGAGAGACAAAACAATGAACGACTAGACTTTAAAAAATACAGAAAAACTTTATATAGTGTTTTAGCAACATGGTTATTTAAGCATTACCCTCTCCAGGCCTAAGGTTAAAATAGCAGGTGACAATTAATACATATTATCTTTAAAAAGAGAAGATAGCTGTATTCAGTAACTCAAAAACAACGTAACTGAATGGTTACTATTAAAAGTGATTTGGAGAAGTTGTACCATTTCCTTCCAAATTACTGCAAGAACAAGTGTTCCAGAGCCTTATAAGATCAGTCTAAAGTCACTGTACTAAAAATGTAACCAAACAAAAACCAAATGGTTGAGTATTGAAGCAGAAATATGATATGAGGGGTCCTTGCTGCTCTATGCCAGGGGCCCCCAACCCCCTGTCCGTGGACCGGTACCGGGCCACAGCATGCAAGCAACTGGTCCACACAAACAAGCAAAGCCTCATCAGTGGGATGCAGGCAGCACACAAAACCACGCTCCCGCCGGTCCACGAAAAGACATCTCTCCAGGTAACCAGTCCCTGGTGCCCAAAAAGGTTGGGGACCTCTGCTCTATGCAAAAAAGACTATCAGTCCAAAAAGGAACAAAAAGACCCAACACCTCTCCATCAGCAATCAGCATCCAGATTAGCACAGATTAATTCCAAGGTTAACATCAGACCAACAATCAAGTAAAGAATACTCCAATCAAGAAACTGCCAAAGAAGCAAACAGCAATCAGCCCAACCAAAGAATCTGTAAGACCACCCCCACCAACACTGACAGACAAGCCTCTAGAATATAAACTGACTGCAAACTGCACTCTTTACTAGCACTGATGTTACCTAGTTTGGGTAATGAAATGTCTGCAAGAAAACAAGCAAGCTCAGAGAGCATGTCAACTCTGGGCTACAAATATTCTCCTTCAAAAATATGATAAGAAAGTGTCTTTGCAGCACCTTAGGAAAAAGGAGGAACAAAGAGAAGAGAAATATGTCAATTACAAATATATAACTCTAGAATGAAAGAACTTGTTAACATATGCCTACTCTAGTAAGATTTGCTTATTCTTTAACTTCTGTAAAAGGATGAAAGAAAGAAAGAGAACAACGTGGAATGTAAGAAACAAAAGCAAAAAGTGGATGTCACGATTAATGTCTAAAGAAGACTGGCATGAACAAACTACATCTACTCTTCAGTTTGCTTGTCATCATGGATCACTATGAAGAAATCTTGTCCAACATTAAATGGATGAAAGTTCAATGATTGTCTCAAAAGGAGGAAGATGACTGTAGTATATTCCTGAAAAGTAAAGGTTGGGGTTTGATTGCATATGTTTCCGATTTTGTCACTTTTTTGTATATTTTTTGCATGCTATCCAAGATTTATAATAAAAAATAACTGCCAATCACTTTAAATCTCTTTTTCCCATAATAACATAATTTCCCTATGATTATTCCCCACCTACCCACCCGGTAGCTAGATAGATAGATAGATAGGTAACCTTTATCGTCATTTTTTACTATGGGCATATTGCTAAGCACATTGATTTGTGCTTAGATTGTAAGCCGCCCTGAGTCTTCGGAGAAGGGCGGGATATAAATGGGATTAAATAAATTAAATAAATAAATAAATATTGGCACATATTGTATTAAAAATGAAATTTAGTTGCTCTCAAAGTGTACACATGCATAGCACACATTTAAACATGCTACATGCAACATATGTATAAACATACACCCTTACATATAAATAACATATAAATAACATATAAATATTAATCACTGTCCATCTTGAACACTTAATAGAAAGAGGAAGCTTTAGAGTTCACAAGGTTAATACAGTATGGTATTTCAATCTAGTAATTGAAATCTTACCTTGAAACAAGCTTGCTTAAATCACAGTATGTGTCGCATTCTGTTATAATATTAAGGTCAGTTATTATAGCTGAAGCATTTCTGTTCATCTGAGGGGGGGAAAGTTTATTAGTAAAACAGTGAAGAACAAATCAAATGTATTAATAAATCTGTCAAATAGTCACAACTTATTTAATATTTAAATATAAATGTTGAGAAACGTCAAGTGAGCGTGAGATTTAAATGTTTCCCAAAATAACTGCTGATTAGTAGAGCATGTTCAAGTTGATTATAACATAGTAGCAAAGAGCTTCTGAGAATGCAATTTATTTATTTATAAAATTGATTGGCCGCCCATCTTACCATAGGATAACTCTGGGTGGTTTAGTCATATATATACACATATACATATATATGTACAATTAAAACAATTAAACTCAACATTAAAAAACATGGGGAGGGGAGGGGCAGAGCAGGGGAGAGGTGGGATATTATTACTCAATCATTAACGCCTTCACTGTGCTGTGTTTATGTATTCTCAAACATACACGTTTTCAAGCTCTTGAAGGGATTTTAAAATTTGAAAATTCATGGTCCAAAAAGTAGGGGCAGCAAGGAAAAACAGCTAAAGTTATGTTTGTAGACATTTGACCATGTTTTGAAAGAGGGGGAATATTATTTCCTTCTTTTGTTAAATTTTGTTTTTTATTAAGAACTCATAAATATATCATGCATTTTTTCTATCTGTAATCCAAACACATCTTTTCCTCGGATCATGCCGCCACTATGGAAGCCAGCTGTAAAAGCCTAAGAAGAAATGCCACCTACTGGCAATTTAGGTTTAGTTCTTGCTTTTTTATCAATTTAACTTGTTTCTAAGAAATCAAGCATAAGAGTTCATTCCTAACTGAAGTATTACTGGAACTTATTTTTGTATGTGTTTCCAAAACGAACAAAAGAATACATTTAAGCTCTACGTTTTGGCAAAATTGTATGTATTTAATTTTATTAGAATTCATTTTTGTGCAGAATTTCAGGTTCTGTTTCTTCTTTTAACTTTTTCCTATCAAGATAACTGTTCGAAATATTATACAGTTAAAATAGTTAGGAAATTTATCTCCCCATTTTCCTCTTTCTTCTTCAACTGTTTATCCTATTATGTTGTCTTAACTACATGAAGATTTAACTTACCGTACATTAAAGGTAAAGGTAAAGGTTCCCCCGCACATGCGTGCTAGTCGTTTCCGACTCTAGGGGCCGGTGCTCATCTCCGTTTCAAAGCCGGAGAGCCAGCGCTTGTCCGAGGACGTCTCCGTGGTCATGTGGCCGGCATGACTAGACGCCAAAGGCGCACGGAACGCTGTTACCTTCCCACCGGAGTGGTCCCTATTTTTCTACTTGCATTTTTACGTGCTTTCGAACTGCTAGGTTGGCAGAAGCTGGGACGAGTAACAGGCGCTCACTCTGCTACGCGGCACTCAGGATTCGAAACGCCAAACTGCCGACCTTCTGATCGACAAGCTCAGTGTCCTAACCCACTGAGCCACCGCGTCCCTTTAACTTACATTAATCCTATGTAAATAGGATTAATTCTCAATCAAATATAAAATACAATGTTTGGAATAAAGTATTATGTTACACTTAATTTAATTTAATAATTTAATAATTTAATATTTGCATTTGTATACCGCCCTTTCCCTGAGGACTCAGGGCGGTTTACAGGGAATTAAAAATCAAAACATACAAAAGTTAAAACCAATTAAAAAGCATTAAATTCACCCTGTACATTAAAACCCCAGTTAAAATTTTCTCCTCAGCCTGGGCCCGAGAGCTCAAAGAGCCAGGTCTTCAGGCCCCGGCGGAATGATCGGAGGTCGGGAGCAGTCCTCAACTCTACCGGCAGCTGGTTCCAGAGGGCAGGCGCTCCCACTGAGAAGGCCCTATCCCTGGGTGTCACCCGCCGGCAATCTCTCACCGGCGGAACCCTGAGCAGACCCTCCCTGTGAGAGCGCACTGGGCGAAGGGCGTTTGATGCCGGCAGCAGGTGTTCCCTCAAATAACCCGGACCCAGGCCATGTAGGGCTTTATAGGTGATAACCAGCACCTTGAATTTCACCCGGAGGGCAACCGGAAGCCAATGCAGCTCGCGGAGTAGAGGTGTTACATGGGAGTATCGGGAGACCCCCATTACAACTCGCGCGGCCGCATTCTGCACCAGTTGAAGCCTCCGAGTGGTCTTCAAGGGCAGCCCCATGTAGAGAGCGTTACAGTAGTCCAAACGGGAGGTCACAAGCGCATGAGTGACTGTGCGTAGGGCGTCTCGGTCCAGATAGGGACGCAACTGGCGCACCAGGCGAACCTGTGCAAAAGCCCCCCTGGTCACGGCTCCTATGTGATCTTCAAAATTGAGCCGTGAATCCAGGAGGACGCCCAAGTTGCGAGCCCTATCAACGGGGGGTAACACCTCACCCCCCATCGTTAAAGGTGGAATAACTTGGTTAACCCGAGACGCCGATATGCACAGCCACTCAGTCTTGGCGGGATTGAGACGAAGCCTGTTTCTCCCCATCCAGACCTGAACCGCCTCCAGGCACCGGGACATCACGGAGAGGGCATCACTGGGTTGGTTCGGGGTGGAAAGAAAAAGTTGGGTATCATCAGCGTACTGGTGATACCCCACCCCAAAACCACGAATGATCTCGCCCAGCGGCTTCATGTAGATGTTGAACAGGAGGGGCGAGAGAACCGACCCCTGAGGGACTCCACAAATGAGAGACCTCGGGGCGGATCTCTGCCCTCCTGTCAACACCGACTGCGAGCGGCCCTGGAGGTAGGAGGAGAACCACCGTAGGACGGTGCCTCCCACTCCCAACCCCCTGAGACGCCGCAGCAGGATACCATGGTCGATGGTATCGAAGGCCGCTGAGAGATCTAATAGGACCAGGACAGAGGAGCAACCCCTGTCCCTAGCCCTCCAGAGATCATTCACCAGCGCGACCAATGCCGTCTCCGTGCTGTGTCCGGGCCTGAAGCCCGATTGGTACGGGTCCAGATAATCAGTTTCCTCCAGGAACAGAGGGAGCTGATGCGCCACCACACTCTCAACAACCTTCGCCAGGAAGCGAAGGTTGGAGACTGGACGATAGTTGTTTAAAACAGCCGGGTCCAAAGCAGGCTTCTTGAGGAGGGGTCTCACCACCGCCTCCTTCAAGGCGGCAGGGAAGACACCCTCCTTCAAAGAAGCAGTTATTACTGCATGGAACCAGCCTCGTGTTCCCTCCCGAGCCGCATAAGCTAGCCAGGAGGGGCACGGATCCAACAAACAGGTGGTGGAGCTCAGTCTCCCCATGATCCTGTCCACATCATCAGGGGAAACAGGGTCGAACTCAGTCCAGATAACGTGCTCAAGACCGCCTGATTCCTCCACATCAGACTCTGCCCAGTCAGAGTCCAAGCCGGTCCGGATCCGAGCGATTTTGTCCGTCAGATGATGACTAAACTCCTCGGCTCGTCCCTGCAAGGGATCCTCCCTCACCTCCTGGTTAAGGAGGGAGCGAGTCACCCTAAACAGGGCGGCCGGGCGATTATCTGCGGACGCGATAAGGGCGGCAAAGTAGTTAGACTTCGCCGTCCTTATCGCCGCAAGATAAGACCTTATGAAGGTTCTTAACTGCAATCGGTCGGATTCGGATCGGCTGGATCTCCAACCGCTCTCTAGACCTCGTCTCCGACGCTTCATCTCCCGGAGCTCCACAGAGAACCATGGAGCCCAACGGGATCTGCGCCGAGTCAGAGGTCGCATGGGTACAACACAGTCGAGTGCCCTGGTGGCAGCCGTTTCCCAGGCCTCCACCAGAGCATCGACTGGGCTGTGGGTAAGGGTGATAGGTATCGGCCCAAGCGCCCTCTGGAACCGGTCCGGGTCCATTAGGCGCCTGGGGCGGAACCACCTGGTCGGTTCCGCCGCCCAGCGGCGGGGGATGGCATGACGGAAAACCAGCCTCAGGAGGTGATGATCTGACCAAGACAGAGGGGTGATGGACGGAGAACCCCCTCCCAGATCATCCAACCACTGTCCAGACAGGAACACCAGGTCGAGAGTATGATCCCCCTCGTGAGTAGGGCCCTCAATAACCTGGGTCAGGCCCATGGCTGTCATGGAAGCCATGAACTCCCGAGCTAACTCCGACGACCCCCCCAGTGATGGCAGGTTGAAGTCACCCAGGACAATAAGCCTGGGGAACTCCACCGCCAACCCTGAGAGGGTGTCGAGCAGCTCAGGCAGGGCTGTTGCCACACAGCTGGGCGCCAGGTATGTGAGCAACAAGCCCAACTGAACCCGAGGACCACATCTCAAGAGGAGGGATTCACTCCCGGCCATCTGGACAATGGTGGCCTCCCGGGGACACAAAGTCTCCCGAATAACCACTGCCACCCCACCACCCCTGCCCTGAGCCCGTGGCTGGTGCAGCACCCGGAAACCTGGCGGGCATAACTCGGTGAGAGGCACCCCTCCCTCCGAACCCAACCAAGTTTCCGTGATGCACGCTAGATCCGCACATTCCTCCTCGATCAGATCACGGATGAGGGGAGCTTTGTTAACTACGGATCTAGCGTTAAAATAGACCAACCTGAGCTCAGGGGCCTGATCACCCTCATCCCCGGGTAGGAGGGTGCTAACCGGAGGGTCGGAGCGCGCCACCGCTCGGAGATAGCGGGGGCACGATCCCAGATGTTGATATGGCCCTCCGCGCAAACACCTGCTGCCATACCCTATCGCCGTGGGGATTCGATGCCCCACCCCCACATTCCCAGCGCCAGCAGCCACCTCCCCCGACCCCGTCCCGTCGGGACCTCTAACAGGTCCAGACTGAGTGCCGGTTACAAATTCCTTCCCCACCCTCCCCTTCCTCCCCCTCCCTAACCTCTTAAAATAACCGGCTAAGAATCTTATCAGGGGCCTCTTAGCGCGTCTTAACTCGAGGCCCCTGTCCAAGCCCAACCACCTCTCGGAGTCCCAAAGCTTGGACCCGTCATTAAGGGGAGTATGGAAACAGGCGACAGGTCGCGCCCATGAGGCAGGAACCGCCCTAAGGCGGTTCTGTACTTAATAGTAGAGAAAAGCAATATTTTAATACATATTCATCAGCATAAAATCATTAGCGGTTTCAGAAAAATAAATTAATGTACCAAAATTGCACTGACAACAACCATGGATGGTTTCACAAGAAATCTCACAAATTCAGTTTGTTTATGCTAGTTATTGAAGGTTAGTAAAATGCTCCAGTTTATCTTAAAAACATCTTCCATTACCTGACTTTCTTCTGTGAGTTTAAATTCCAACTGAAATGAAATTGACTGACACTTTCCTGACAGCTTATAACTTTGAATAGTTTTAGATCCATCTATAATATAGAAATATTAAAATACATACATTAAAGTGATGAGTAATCCTTCAGTTATGTGTTATTTATTAATCAATAACATTTAAAAGCTAAGCATATTTAATATAAGATAGTTCATTAATGCAGCAGTCTATCAATAGAAATAGGCAGTGCGGTCTCTGCCAGCCACCAATGTGGCTGGTGGGAATACACACACACACACACACACACACAGAGAGAGAGAGAGAGAGAGAGAGAGAGAGAGAGAGAGAGAGAGAGAGAGAGAGAGAGAGAGAGAGAGAGAGAGAGAGAGAGAGAGAGAGAGAGAGAGAGAGAGAGGTTTTACACTTAGCCTCACAATTGCCCCAGCATTACTCAGGAATTTAAAAGAGCCAAAAGAAACTCCTAAGCCGAGGTTTCAGCAAGCAAACTACTTTTATTTTGATCAAAATAGAGTTGGGTGGCCACATCTCTCTTTGTGGATGGTAGAGAGATGAAGGCAACAACCAGGAAAGATGTCTTCCACCTTTTATACCTTTCCAGAACAGAGAGATCTGGTCTTGGTACTAGGAACCAAAAGGTACAGAAAAATAATTCCTAGATGATGACTCATACACAACAACCCAGGCTCCACCATAACAGCTTTTCCCCCTCCCCTCACCAGGCTCTTTTCATGTAAGCAATCACCTGTACCTGAAGCATGAAACATTTGCTTTTATATAACTAATTTCCCAATATAAAGCACCTACAAAGTTGGTTGCACATAAACAAAGATGATTACAAAGTATCACTACTAATATCAATATTACTAACATCAACCTTAAGCATAATAAAATCTCATGAAATGCCTCTAGGACATTAGACAATGAAAATGACATATAGTTTGACTGCATTACTTTATCTGGAAACATGTCTGCTTGCTCAAAAAAAGTACAAGGTTTACTGGTAGAGAATACCAGGGGCTATAGGAAGAGAGCAACCTCACAGATTTGCCTTCTGTAAATGTAACTGGGTACACCTACCATAGGCTGTTCTGTGAATTAGGTTAGCAAGCATGCTCTCAAAAGTCCAAATAAGTCTGCCTGACAAAAAAGGTACAACAGAGCTTGGTTTTAAATATTGTTTTCTGGGAAATGTGATAAAACTGGTGGTGGTCTCAAAACTCTGCAGCTACTTCAGTAATGCTGATTAACTGCACCCATGTCAATTGGACTTTAAGTTGAGAAATGGTTCAGAGCTGGCTTGCATCACCTTGGTGGATGAAACTGGATCGGTGAATGCGACCCAACGTGGCTCTTGCAGTTTTTGATACCATTGGCAATGTTATCATTCTAGTCCAGGGGTCAGCAACCTGAAACAGTGAAAGAGCCACTCGAAACCAGTTCCCTCACAAAAGGAAAAACTGGGAGCCGCAAAAAATGTGGGCACATGCGCGTACATGCGCGCATGCGCAGAACAGGGTTTGACTGAAGAGTGGAGCCAAGGTGAGATATGTACCTACCCTGCATATTTGAATTGATTGGTTGAACCTTTTTAGTCCCACTTTTTTTTTGGACTGCATATGGCAGAGGACTGGGAGCCGCAGGAGACGGCTGAAAGAGCCGCATGCGGCTCCGGAGCCGCAGGTTACAGACCTGTGTTCTAGACTATCTAGGAAGGCTGGGGCTTTGGGAAGACTTTTATTCTTCTTCTCAGGCTTGGATGGAGGTGGAAGACTATCGCTGAACCCATGGCATCTCATATTATTTCGTCTAGTTCCCTGTGCTTTTCAATATCTAATGAAACTGTTGAAGTATAATAATAATAATTTATTAAATTTATATGCTTCCCAGCTCCTAGTAATCCTGGTCAATTAGATCTTCTATAGGTTTGGAATGGGATGACATCCAATTATATTATTTCTTATCCAAGAAAACAATTGGTAACCTGGGAAGGATTAGTTTGTGGCTAAAAATTCCAACCTAATTTAGTGGATTCTTCTGAATAGAAGATCAAGAAAGCACAGAGCATTTGAGAACAAATCTCCTGCACACTTAGAAACTGCCAAAGAAAGTATTATATATTCCTCTTTTGTTACTTGAAATTTAATTTTGTTTTCGAGTTGTTGGTGTTATTTGCAAAACTTTGAGTTCTCTAGGAGATATTAGATTTATTTCATTCTCTTCCTCATTCTTTGAGAAATGGAATGCAGCAATGGAAGATAGCATAAAATGTTTGTATTCCAGGAAACCATGTTTCTCTGAAGCATGATTTTTATTTATTATGTACCACTTCAATCCAAATTAGTTAAAAATGACCAGAAAACTGTGGTTCACCTAAACTAGAATAACAATAATACCTTGAATTTGTATATTAGAATAGTTTTGGGGGATACTTATAATGTTTTTATTCAAAAAATGTCTTAATCAATTACATCCAATTTTAGTCCAATTTGGGGACTATGGTATAAAAGTAGATGTTTAGTAATTATCCTGACTACTGAGCTTTGATTGACCAGTTTGATTATCTGTGGTTTGAACTGTAACACTTTCTCCATTTTAGGTACTGAATAACAGCTAATAATTTTAATTTTATTAAAATATGGCAATATTTGCAGTTAGAAATATGTTGAATCAAAACAATGTATGAAGTGTGAAAAAATATGTAATATTGTGACAATCATTAAAATACCTACTTTTTTCCACAAGTTTACGTGAATAATGTGTAAAGAAAATGCCTGTAAATTTCATTATAAATGAGAGATCAGCTTCCAACAAGTGGAGTTGAGTTTCCTGATCTGGAGAAGATTCGGATTGCTTCAGTTCTTCAGGCTTTTTTCTAAGTACAGTAAGAAAAACTTTTATCAGCTAGATCTAAATGAGAAACCTCTAGTACATTGGCAGAAAAATTATGTTAATGAACAAACATTTTTATTTTTCCACAGGTTTTTTATCTGTGTGAGAAAACCAAAGAAATGTATAAGATGAATGGGTCTAGGACTTAACAAGGGATGTATTTTTTATATTACAAGTAGATGACGCACCATGTAACTTACAGTTCTTTCAATGCCCCAACAAGTACAACAATCCTCTTCGTATATATTTTTGAGAGGTCAAGTATCTTCCAGTTTGAGATACTTGATGCCAAAACGTTTGCAAAACTCCTGTGCAGAAAATAATTAACTCATGTATCAATTTTACCACATGAGATTA
Organism: Vipera berus; assembly: GCF_964194415.1. Lineage (NCBI taxonomy): Eukaryota > Metazoa > Chordata > Lepidosauria > Squamata > Viperidae > Vipera > Vipera berus. The sequence goes on from NC_138203.1 coordinate 225,430,095, forward strand.
CTCAATCTAAATTTTTGAGGATATTAATGAGGCTCTCTGTGGATTTAATTAAGGCTGAGCCATGGAATGCTCTATTTAAATTCTTACTAAAGCTGTTTCATCCATAAGACATCTGGTTCCTCTAAATATGGATTGTCAGAGAACTTGAAGTTGAATAAAAATTATTGCGCTATGGGCTTTGTCCTACGTTGATTTAAGAAACCCATTTAGTAGTATTAAATCATTAGGTATTTTTGGTCAACTTATTATAATGAAACATCACAGAACTCTTATGCTATTATGTTTTAATGTTTAATGTTCCCAAATTTAAACATGTTCCAAAACGCTAAATTTAAGACTTCTTATCCTTTGGAGACGGAACAATCCAACTGCTGGCCTACCTTTTATGCAAAAGGCATGTTTTCTATGCAGAAGGCTTTATAGAAAACTATTTTGTATATTGACTAACAGTTTAATAAAATCTCTCTTAAAGAATATATTTATATTCAACATATTTTGTACACTAAAATTTTGATCTTAAGAAAATTCTTAGTAATTGCAAGCCAAATACATGCAGCACCTGTGTTCCCATCCCCCAAAGATCCAGATGGAATTGGCCCAATTGCCCTTTTGTAAGGTTCTGCAGATCTTGCTGTTTCTTCAAGCATTTCAGTCAAGAGAGTAGGCTAGCCATATTAGCCATACGTTTTTATCATTAGAAGGTGTCAACACCTTATTGCTTTAATTGTTGGGTCTTAATCTCTGTAGTCTGCCCAGTGTCACTTTGGACATGGGTATCCATGTACATTATTTAAATAAATAAAATACCTACATGATCTCCATTACTTCTGCCTCGGTATATGCCACTGACTGATGTCGACTGTGTTCATATTCTTCTGTTAGCATTTTAATTTCTTCTTCCAAAGACTTAATTTCATCTTCGCAAGCCTGAAGTTCATTGCTATTCATTTTTTGGACACTTATCTTCCTAAAAAATAAAAAAAAACTAATATAAATGCAACAGTTAGGAAAAAGGGAGAAAAAAAATAAGTTGCCTAACTTAAAAGATTTCAGTTTGATTCCACCAGTTTGCTGAAAATAAAGAAGCATTATTATTTGCTTTCTTGGAAGATGTTGTGGAAAGCTATCCTTGAAATATCACTTAAATTGTAACAGTATAATTCTAAGGATTGTAGCAAATCATTAATGTGGGGATTAAAATATGAATTGTGACACCCCATGCTCCTAGGTTCCAGAAGCAAAAGGGTGATTCAGCTAACATATAATGCAAGATAGTTTTGCGTGAAGCAAATTTAGAACCTACGTGTTGTATTTGTCTGCTCACGTTCATTTTTACAAGCCTAAAATATATATTTACATATATAGTTCCAGAAAAATTACACTCCTAATTCAGTAGGGCAGTCTGTGTTTGCTGGACCACGGCTTCTAATTGGTGGCCAGTTTTGACAAGCAGACAAGCAAGCAGTCCGAGTTGTGATGCCAGTAACCTAGTCGCCTAATATTGGGGATCCTCAGGAAGAAACAGTTGGGAGTTTAGGGGAAAGAGGAGGAAGGGAAAAACACTCCTAGGTCTCTGTATTGTGTGAAGAAAGTCCTAAAAGCAAAACAATCCCTAGCGCGATATGCTCACGGACTACCTTGCCCGGGCGAGACCCCGCTGATTTCCTTCGTTAGCCCGCCGATCAAACTACCCGAAAGCCGCACCTAAGCAGCCCCTGCGCCGATTCGAAGAACCCGCCAGAGAAAGTTGTCTCGGGCGCTGCCATTCTGCAGAATACGGGGGGGGGGGAAGAGAGAGAGAGAAGAGACGGAAAAAAACAAAAGAGGCTTCGATACTAAACAGGTTATAGGTCTTTCCTTTCTGTGTCACTTTACATTAAATTTCATACTACTCGGCAACAAAACATTTCTGCAGCGCAGAATAATGTGCCTACTCTTTTCTCCACTTCATCTCTCCCGTTTTAGGCTTATCCGATAGTTCGATCCAACTGTGCCGGGGAAGGATCCGACTACGAAAAGGAGAACATAGAGCTTCAAAATATTGAAGAGTGACTTAAAATCTGAACTTCCGCTTAAAAATATAAAGCTGCTCACATATCCACACGATGGTACAAATTAGACTCCGGATTGGGTGGAGAAACGTCATCGCGCCCAACTGAATTTATCGCCATTGTGTATTATTCTCCCTGACTTGCGTCTTTTTCAGGAGAATAGACATTTAAGCTAACGTTAAGCTAACGTTTCTCAATCTTGGTGATATAAAGATAGGTGGACTTCAACTCCCAGAATTCCCCAGTTAGTACGGCGGAAGTGGTAAGTGGGTGAAAGCAGGCGACGGGGAACAGTTGTGACCACGCTGAGCTGGATCGCGAGCTGTTCCGAAGTGGCGCGTTTCTAAGTGCGGGATGGCGGTGGCTGGACGTGGTTTTTTTTACCCACCAGTATTTCCGATTCTTTTAGTGGTGAGTTACTATGCGGGTTAGGGCCCAATTTCCATCATGGTGTTCAGACGTGGCTCCCCGATCAAATGCAAGGTAAGGTTACCAGATCTGAAATGCAAAAACACGGCGACCGCTAGAGAGCAGCAGCGAGAGGGTGCGCTATTTCTCTTCTGTGCTGCCACTTCAGAGTCGTCCGGATCTTTACAGTTCGGATCTGGTAGCCCAATGCAAATAGATAACTTGGAGAGTTTTAAATTTAAAACGTGGGCTTTTGTATAGCCCGAGTGGGGTCGTTCCAGCTTATAAAGGCAGCATCAGCAGGCTTCTGTCTGGTTGAGGTTGAGGCTACAGCCTCAAAAGCACTTGCTGTGGACTTTCTGACGATTTTAAAACCTGAAGGGCTCAGTTTTGAAAAGGTGTGCTTCAGAGCAAGGTTGATGACTTCTAAAGGAGAATTTTTGTAGCTCTGGGTTGACACGAAGGGTCCTTAGTAGTGCTGTCTGAGTTTGCTTGTTTTCTTGCAGACATTTCAGTACCCAAGCTAGGAAACATCATCAGTGCTGATGATTTGGGTAATGAAACGTCTGCAAGAAAATAAGGAAGCTCAGAGAGCACCAATACGCACCCCTTATTGATGAATTCTGCTAAAATTTTAAACTGTTGAAGATTTGAATAGGTTGAGCTAATTACTCTATTTAGAATTCTGCTTCAAGACTAGAATACTTTTTATTTTATTTATTTATAAATCTGCATGCTGCCCATCTCTCCTAAAGGCGACTCCAGGTGACTTACAACCAAATAAAAGCAAAACATTAAAAACATGAAAATATTTGCATTAAGATATTAAAAACAGCCAGTTTATTCATTTTGTTTATGTGAATGATCTAAAATTATTTTAATGTCCCAGCCTCCCTCTTCTTATCTTGAATCGTGGCTGTCCTTAGGGCATGTCTCCTCTTTCCTGTTTTCTTTCCATTATTTTAACTTAAGTTCCAAAACCTATAGTTCATTCATAACAGTAAACTAAATCTGTTTAAAGCAATTCTAAATGTTGAATGGAGTTTTCTTCTTTTCCTGGTCACACAAAGGAGGGGTGGACAAGCTGGTATTTTGTTTTAAGGTTCTTTTTGTTTATATGTATAGCATTGATTTATGGTTAATGTGTAGTGTAGTGCAAAAGTGATGCAACAGGGCTACATCATCAATAATGTTTATAACACAGAGTATCATATTTATTGTTAACAGCTAGCTAAGGATTAGAGAATTATCAAAACAAATATTAAAGTGGAGATCTTACAAAACTATGAGCTGGACTGCTCTGAAGGTTTTTTGTACCACAGTAATTCTTAACATTGTTCAAAATATTTTGTTGTTATTATGCACTTGTCATTTTACAGAAAAGTTGTAGCTGAAAGGACAATACCTTGGACATTTGTTGAATTTTTGAATATGGAACAAATCTCATTCGTTAGAAGACTATACATTGGAGGACTTGGCCATTCAGTTTCTAAAGATGAACTGTATGAAAGATTTAGCAAGTTTGGAAATGTTACAGAGACTGAAATCATTAGCCGGAAGGATGAGCATGGTAATACTTTAAAATTGCCTAAAAATAATTTCATCTACTTCGTAATGGCAGCTCTAGGCTGCAATCAGGAATAAACTCTGTTGATCAGATATATTGCTAAGAAAAATCTATGCTCAATTCTACTGTTACTTATTTTTGTTTTCCTTTTGGCAGTGATCACTTATTTATTTTAAACAATTTGAAAATCAGTTTGTTTGTTTGTTTTTTGAATAACCAGATTGTTATTTTTAAACAGGGAACCCTACCAAAACATTTGCATACCTTAACATCCTCCTTTCAGAAAAAGCACTTAAAAAATGTAAGTACACAAACTGTGAATGCTGTTTTTGGTTCTTACGTATATCATTATATGTTCCAAAACTGGTTAATCATAATGAAATCTGTAAACAGAAGACGTCTGATGAAGTTCACAACCAATATTCTTTAGTTGTATTATTGAACTTTTAATCAGTAGGTTATTTATCTTTAGTTTTAGCACAAGTCACCTTAAACATTTCTGTATTTTGGGGTGTCCCCAACCCGCAGGCCATGGCCCCCTACCAGGCCGTGGCCTATTCGCAACTGGACTTTTCAAGTGGTGGGCACATGCATGCAGATTGACTTGTGCAAACAGCAGATGGTGCACATGCAAATGTACATGCAGCTCAACTTGCTCGTCAAGCTGCGCACACATGCACACCAGCCTGCCGATTGTGCAGCCCAGTTCTCTTCCCCCCCCTCCCCACAAGGCTGCCAAGCTGCAAAGGTTAGAGACCATTGCTCTAACACACTGTTTGCTGCACCATCTCCAATATTTAACTGCATGTCTCCACCCTACTCCTTACTAATACATTCTTTATGGATATCAGCTTTCCAAGCATGTTTAAACAGTTGTCCTTCAAAATCTGAAATATTGTCTTCATTTTTGTTGACTGAGTTATCATGTTAGGCATTTTCTTTTCCTGTTATCCAAACGAGAAAATATCCCATGAGATTGAATCCAGCACCATATTTCCCAAATGACTGCTATAGCACACTGGTGTTTGTTGTTCTTTTTGAGACATCCTAGAACTTGTGGTTTATAATGTTTTAATAATGAACAGAATAACCATTTGGTATTTTTTTTGTCTTTAAAGGTGTATCGGTTTTAAATAAGACGAAATGGAAAGGTGGGACACTGCAAATCGAATTAGCAAAAGAGAGCTTTTTACACAGGTAGTACTTAGCATATTGTATACAGTTTCTGGTGAAAACCATTGAGTTCTGCACACATGTGAGCAAAGAAACTGAAGAATAGAAGAGGAGACTTGCTTGTCCGTTTAAAGTTCTCAGTGTAGTGTTAGATTTTACAATGGGTTTTAACAAAACATTAGAAAAATATAGTGAACGTTGTATGAGCGACACTGGAGATATTTAACGTGAGCAGTACTTCTCACACTGGCAGTGAAAACCTGATAGCAAATATGACTGCTGCAGAAACAAAGGACTGCTTCAAAGTAGAGCCTGTTACATAGAGTGAGAAAGGAAAGGAAATGATCAATTTGGAATATTATTGCTATCTATAGAACCTGTTTGTGAAACAGCAGTTGCTGAAATTCTCTGGTTTTAGCACACACAGAGACACACACAGAGACACAAGTATATACTGCTCAAAAAATAAAGGGAACACTTAAACAACATATATATGTATGTATGTATGTATGTATGTATGTATGTATGTATATATCAGAAATTCTTGGATTACTTGTGAACTTGCCTAAATAGAACCACTAAGCTGGGTGAAACCTGTCAGTTGGTGTGTGTTCATTTGTGGGGAAGGAAGGAATTTGCATGAAATGAAGCTTGCAAGATTACAATAGAGAGAAGAGTCCAAGTGCAAAATACAGTGGAAATTATAGAAAATAGAGAAATGAGAAAATCTTTCTCCTTTTTAATTGCGGACTTAAACTTGCACTTTGTTCCCAAAGAAATCTATTTTATTTTTAGCAAACTCATTTAGAGGATGGAGATTAAAATGAGCTTTATTGTGAATTGACACAACTCTTATTGTTGCAATTATGGAAGACAAGCTCTTGGTAATTTTCACAAATCTCACAGATATCAGACAGTAAGTCCCAATCTACCTCCTATCCACTCCTAAGACAAGTTGTAATGTAAAGTGGAAAGGATTGCCATGGAAATATGAAAGGACTTTTCACTCATTTTGTTTTGCTTTCTCTCTGTGTTTAATTAGTACTAAACTGCAATCCTGTTCTGTTATGCAGACTAGCACGGGAGCGCCAAGAGGCTAGTGTGACAAAGGAAAAGACAAATTATAATGGTATGACAGATATTCAAGAATCTCTGAAGAAATCTGGAGTTGTAGATTTCCATGTGAAAGCAGTACCTGGAACAGAAATACCAAATCATAAGGTATGATAAATATAAAGGAAAGAGATGCAATATATTGTTCCTTCTCCCTAAGAGCCTTGGTGGAGCAGTGGGCTAATGCCTCCTTAAGTAACACCAGCTGCCTGCAATTATTGCAGGTTCGCATCCCACCAGGCTCAAGGTTGACTCAGCCTTCCATCCTCCCGAGGTAGGTAAAATGAGGACCCAGATTGTTGGGGGCAATTAAGCTGACTTTGTAATAATGCCGCTTGGGGTGTGTGTGAAAGCCCTAATAAGCAGGCATATACATAGAATGAAGGCTACTGCTAAGCTTGTAAGCCGCCCTGAGTCTTCGGAGAAGGGCGGGATATAAATGGAATAAAAATAAAAATAAATAAAATAAATAATGGGCTAAATTCGAAATTGTACTGCTTAGTTTAAAAAAAATATTTAAAATTGCTACATTGCTTAAATACTTTACTTTTGTAAAGTTTTTTTCAATGTTATTGCAAACTTTGAAAATTGTTTGCAAACAGTTTTGTAAAAGTTATTGCGAACATCCCCCAAAATAATACTTATTTTATTTGTTTTAATAGGACTGGGTGGTTAGTAAATTTGGCAGAGTTTTACCTATCCTTCACTTGAAAGATCAACACAAAAGCAAAATATCCTTTTCTGCGAGTTTTTACTGTCCTGATTCTTAATATTCTCTACACAGTAGTATTTCAGGAGCATTATCTTGCTGCCTATGTAAGAAAAAAATGCCAGACAAGTATAGTCAATTGAAATATCCCGTTGAGTGGCAATGGAAATTTATAAAAAGACATTAATAGTTCTGTCAAATTTCACTCCACTAGCAGGAATTAATCATTTAGATTTACCATGAAGTTGATAAAAAATAAAATATGTCAGGTAAGTAATGTTGATTGAAGAAAATAGTCATGTGAAAGAATCTCATCAACTGCAATGATTTAAGAACACATCCTGTAGACAGAAGCAGTACTCAATTTCTGGCATTTCCTTCTCCTTTCCACCCAATGGTCATAAGCTGCTTAGCCCTCTCTTTTGAGTGAACTGGGCTGTTCACTCATCTTTTGTTATTGGAACCATCAGATTTGATATGTTTTTCATTGACTGGATGTTAATTCTCACATTTTCATAAGGAAAATTTCTCAACTTTTTTTTTAAAAAGATCCTTATGTCTTAGATAGAATATCTTTGTACTCTATTAACATTTGTAATCATGTGCATTCAAACAATCAAGCTGTTGGATGCACTTTAAGGGGCATGGCTTATTACATTTTTAATGCCATTAGATGATGATGTCAATGGCTATCATATCCTTATTTTGCTTTGGAAGCCTAAATATGGTCACTGCTGTTCTGCCTCAGCTAAAAAAGCAGGCACACACCATAAAATGGTGGGTTTTATTAAAGAATTTATAGATTGCATGTTATTTTTTGTTAGCATTTATCTGCAGGTCAATATGCCTGCTTGTTTTTGCACTGTGCTCACCTGAATCTTAACAACAAAGGGTGTGATGCAGTGAGTGATTTTGTTTATCAGCCAGTTTGTTGCAGAGTATGACACTGAATCAAACTGAGAGGGAGTGAATGGCCAAAGGTCACCAATCAAACTTCCACGAATAAGGAAGGACTAAAATTTGGGTCTCTGCTTCTAGTCCAGCACTTTAACAACTATACTACAGTGGTTTTCTTTTCTATCAGACAGATAACAACCTGTTAATATATCACAACTTGAAACAGGCTGCCTTCTTTTATATAATTGCTTTCCTTTGTGGATACAACCAAGATCTAGATATAAATATAGATCTTTATATATCTTTCTATTTACAGGTAGTCCTCGATTTATTATCACAACTGAGTCCAAAATTTCTGTTGCTAAGCAAGATAGTTGTTAATTGAGTTTTGCCCCATTTTATGACCTTTCTTGTCACAGTTGTTAAGTGAATCATTGCAGTTGTTAAATTAGTAACATCATTAAATGAATCTGGCTTCCCCCATTGACTTTGGTTGTCAGACGGTCACAAAAGGGGATCACATGACCCTGGGACAGTTTGACCATCATAAATATGAGTCAGTTGCCAAGCGTCTTGAATTTTGATCACGTGACCATGGGAATGCTGCAATGGTCATGTGAAAAATGGTCATAAGTCACTTTTTTCAGTCCCATTGTAACTTCAAATGGTCACTAGCTGAAATCTCGTAAGTCAAGGACTACCTGTGCAGGATTTCATTAAAATAAATGATCTTGTCTTTTATTTTTTTAAAACCTCTCTAGAACATCTGAACGTTTACTTGTAGAGTGGTATTTACATGTTCCTTAATTCAAAAATTAACATAATAAAATATGACCCTTCCAAATATTGCCAGAACCTTAAAAAACTAGATCAAGAACCTATAGATTCAGTTCCTATTTCACAGCTCACTTGGCATCTGGAAGAAGCTGACAGTACCATGAGCAAGAAACGGCAAGGACAATTCCCTGAAGCTAAGAAGCCATCAAAAAAGAAAACAAAATTACAGAACAGTGACAGCCTAAGCAAAGTTGAATCAAACCCAGCTAACGTCGTCCTTGCAAAACTAATTCAGAACCGCACCTCTAACTCCAAGAAGCAACCTAATCAGCAATCTTCAGGTCAAAAGCTTAAAGCTGGAACCACGAGTTCTAGGCATATAAAAAGCCGATGTGGTGATGACATAGATTCAGAAGAAGAAATCAGAGCAATTGAAGCAAGCGAGAGAGAAAAGCACAAAGGTAATTGTACTATTGCGCCTGAGGATAATATGGAAGTTGTCGGTGATGACTTTAAGCTGAAATACAGTACTCATTGGTCTCTACAGAAAGCAAACAAGCATATAGCCCAAGCATGTAATGGACTAATAAGGCCTGTAGAAAATGAATCTGATTATGATTCAGCTGACACTGATGAAATTATAGCCGTGGCTAAATTATCTGATGACAAAGAGAGAAATGAATCTCTAGAGGGCTCTAAGAAAACACAGAAGCAGAATGATGGCCAGCCAAAAAGAACCATCCATGCTGAAAGTTCTCCATCTTCTGGTTCAAAAGGGTCCAAAGCAGGAGAAGAAAAAAGAGCAAAATCTGAAAAACCATCAGATGCACAAGCTACTCTTGACAGAGACAGATCTAAGAGTGAGGAAAACTCAGATTCATGTTCAGACACAAGTGAGTCTGAAGGGGATGAGGATTATGAATCCATGATTCAAAGTGGCTTCCGATTAGATCTTACCTTAGAAGACTTAGAGAAATTAGCTGGTGAATGTAGTGAAGATTCAGAGGAAGATAACGAAATACTTCAAAGGACCATTCAACCACAAACGAATTACTGCCCAGGTAGCAAAACTGGTACTGCCCCAGAGAAACCCACAATTTCCACCACTTCCAAAAAATGTATTTGCCCTGAAGAAATACTTGCTGCCATTTTAAAAGAAGAGAGTTCTGACAAAGATGATTTGAAACGAAAACAGGCAAAAGTGAATATTCAACCTTTCAAAGGACTGGGGTCACTTATCAGAGTACCACCTGAGAGTGAGTTGAATGTCAGTGTGCGTGAAAAGAAACACTCTTCTTTTGAACTTGAAGTGGAGTCTCTGAAAAGTGTTACAGAAGCGAAATATTCCAGTTCTGCAAGTAAGAAACTTAACTCCAAACCACTGTCTTTGAAAGACTTGGACATTCCCATTGGAGGTCTTTCTGGAAATTCAAGGGACCGTTCTGACCAGCTCCCTGACAGTATTGGAAAGGCAGAGAAAATAAGCCAAGATGTAAGTATTATGCCTGAAAGTGAACCCACCAAATGTGGGAAGTCTTTTTCCAAGGGGCCAACAACTTCCAGTGTTATACAGAATAAAGATTTAAATGGCTCGCTGAAAAATGAAGGTGGCTACTCAGCTTCTCCCAGAAAAACAAAGACATCAGATAACGTGGGAATACAACTGGAGGACAACGAGAAAAGATTGGCTGCCATACAAGAAAGGCAGAAAGAATGGGAGCTCCAGAAAATCATTATACAGGGAGCTCTGACCAGCCAGGTAATTTTGTTTCATTTGCCCATTTATTTCATTTCTCTTTGTTTATTTCAGCTGATTAGTGCTGTAAGGAATTGTAGAGTGCTTATCTAAGTTAGAATTTAAACGAAGAGCAATAGATCAGTATTTTATTTGTTTTATGTTTATGTGGAATAATTCTTGTAGTTCATCATAATCTGAATTTTAAAGTAAACGGCTGTAAGTAAAATATATAAATATCATTTCAATAATGCTACATTCCTAATGTACTGAAACCTAAGCACATTTGCTAGAAAGTAAATGTGACTGAACATAGTGGCAACATTTGGAGATCAACAAAGCGAAGATAAATTGCACTTAACTATTTCCATCTGTCGATCAGCACAGGTAGGAAATGGCCATTTGTGGTTGTTAGATTCTTAGCAAATCATTCAGTTGCAAGATACTTCTCATCTCTGGCAGTGAGAGTTGATAGAAATTGAATAGAAAAGAGAATGATTTATATGAAAGAAATTGAAGTGGCTTAGTTGAGATATAGAAAGAATGAATGAAGATTGAATCATAAATGAAGTTTATGAAAAGCGATAGGATGGTGAAGATTGGTGAAATTTGTGGTTGTATGGAATTAATGAGCTCTGAAAAGAAAAAGACAAATTTAAAGAACAAAAGGCTATATATAAACCTATGTGGCTTTGATAGAAGCTAAAATAGATAGGCATGGAGAGGGGTAATGAATAATTTTGGTATAAAATAGATTTAGCTGTATATCTAGCTGTACAAGATATTTAGCTTATCTTGCACCTTTAATTTCTTTGGCCTACTGTTTCTTATTCTGCTTCTGCAGTTATAATGTTGCTTCCCAAAGGGAATAGAATGATGGGTATGTATGTATGAATCTAATGAATTTGAATTATGATTCTCATTTTTTAAGATGCCACAAGACCTTTTATTGATGGTTGCATCTGTTTCTTTTCCTTCCTTTGTTTTATACCATTTATGTCCCTAATAATCCCTAGTTAATTGTTAATGTAATTTTAGCAAATTCAGTCAACAAATAAACAGAAGCACATCGTATTTGATTCAGATAATGAAAACGAAGTACAAGAGCATACTGAAGAAGCGTCTTCAGAAAAGATCCCAGTAAAGGTGAGCAAACTAGAAGGGAATTTATTCTATCCTTAGAGATTATCTTTACATCTTCACAAAGATTTTCTGTAGCTAGTGGTGAAGAAAAGATGCACATGTGCACTTATTTTAAATTATAGTTTAATTTATAAATTATAGTAACCCCCCCCCCAAAGATACAGTCAGAAACCTAAAAAGAAAAGGGAAGTGGAAAAAAAATAAGGTTAACAATTAATACAGGTACTACAGAAGAGCAGAAGCTGAGTTAGCAAAGACAGGAAGTAAATATAAAATAACTTAATCCAGTTACTTCACAAAATGTAGCACTGCTACACTGCACTGCTACCCTGTTGTTAAAATAGTAACACTGTTTAACAACAGGCCTGTTCTCCCCAGTTGGGGTGAAGAAATTCTGCAAGATTCCATTCAAGTAAATTGGATATTATTTGAGTTTTTCTTTTAAAATGCAACAGAAAAAAATCTGTTAGTTTCAGCAAATAGTTTAGGTGACAAGCAGCTACCATCAATCTCAGGAACCATTACCATCCTATTTATGGTAAAGGGAGGAAGAAAAGAGGCTTCTGAGAGAAAAAATGATGTAACTGGGGGAGTACTTGCTAAAAACATTTGGTGTTACCCTGAAAAAGAGCTTGTTCAAATGAAATGTTGGTTCATTTCTGCGCCCAAGGAATTCACCCCCAAAACTTCTGGGAAGCTGTTTGACAGCAGCGATGAAGAATCAGACACTGCAGCTGTTGAAAATGATCGGTTCAAAATCAAACCTCAGTTTGAGGGCAAAGCTGGAGAGAAGGTGGGTACGCTTATTTAGTGTATTATTTTCATGGCTTCTTATAATTCTGGAATAATTTATCTTCATGCAGAAGACTTGCACAGCCATGTATTTTGGTGTTTAAGCCAGGCAGGGGGAATCTGTGGCTCTCAAAGAGTGTTCCTAATATTGTGTAAGTTTCCAGCACTTATCCAGCATGTAAGCATCTGGAAAGTCACATGCTTCTGTCTCTAAGCTCCAGATATAAATCTTGTTCATTTCATCAGTTTTTCTCCTACATCATATAGCATTTTTCTATAAGCCAGTCTTTGTCTACAATGAACAGGTTTTTTGTCCCCTGGTTTCTCTTTATTTTATGGTACCATATTTTCTTGGAAGAAATAAAAAAATACCCCAAAGATGCTTTACAAAAGGCAACTGGACTTTTTTTCCTTGAAAACGTTTCACTTCTCATCCAAGAAGCTTCTTCAGTTCACTCCCTCAGTTCCAGAACTGAAGAACCTTCTTGGATGAGAAGTGAAACATTTTCAAGGGAAAAAACCCAAGAAAATCCAGTTGCCTTCTGAAAAGCATCTTTGGGACAAACATGACCTGGATGATTGAGAATCTCCACAGACGAGAAGTAAAGGAGAAAAATGAGGATTTTAAAAAGGATTTTAAAAAAATGTTTATGTTTATAACTTTGGTTTACCAAGGAAAGTTCAAGAGGAAAACCAAGAAAAAACCCTTTATTAAAAATGGATATTCTAGTACAAAATAATTAAATTCAAACAGTATATGTAAAGACAATTCAAATTCCATACTTTTCACATGAATGTGAAAGACTGTACACTAATTGGTACCATTTGGTAAAATGGTAAAAATTAAATCCCCAAAATAAAGGACAAAAGTAAATTTTTGAAAAATAAATCTAAAAGACAGCTTCCTCAAATGAAAGATTGTCCTTTATAACAAAAGATGTGTGGTCACTTTACATACATTACTTAAGTTTTTTGGAACTTGATTAGTTCATTTAAATCTGTTCTGGAAAATTAATTGCAATAAAGAATATAATCCCTCTGTTACTCTTTCTTGTTGCAGCTTATGCATTTACAGTCACATTTTGGCACAGATGAAAGATTTCGTATGGGGGCTCATTTCCTTGAAAGTGATAGTGATCAGGAAGGTAAGATACACAGTATTTTGTTGCTTGCTAATAGAAAGCTTGTAAGACTTGGTTATAGTAAACTTTTTTCTATATTTGTTTCCTAGTAATTCCTCTGCATGGATCAAAAGGTCCTTCAAAAACATTTTACACATGACCTAAGCAATAGAGTAGAACATATACCCTTTTCAAAGTTAAATATGTTTCCCTTGAAAAAAAAGAAAAATAACCCACTAAGTATTTTTACATCTATACTTTTTATATTTTGTACATAACAGAGACTAACTCAAAATATAAAAAGGTATTTCACAGAATTTCTTAGAAATATCTTCTACTGTAAACTGGTAATAATGAAAAATGCTTGAAAGTGGGTATGTGTCTTTAATTATATGTGTTAGGCTATGGATTATTTTAGAAAGTGACCTGACACCTTCTAGTTGTTTGGGGGCTATATCTCCTGTATTGCATTATTATATAGGCATAGTGATATTGCTATATCTCTGGAGAGCCAGCGGTTAAGGTCCGGGTGTAGAAACCAAGATACAATGAATTCTAGTTCTACCTTAGGCTTGATAGCCAGTTGTGTGTGACTTTGAGCCAATCACTCTCTCTTAGCTCAACCTACCTCACAGGGTCTTTATTGTGTGGGAAAAATAGGAGGAAGAGGAAGGGATATTAGGTATGTTTCCCACCTTGAGTTTTACTATGTATGTATAATAAACAGGTGGGATAAAAATCTAATAACCATAGTAATAATGATATATAGACAATGGATAGTGATTATTGAGGACCTATCTTTGATTTAGGGATGCGGTGGCTCAGTGGGTTAGGACGCTGAGCTTGTCGCTCAGAAGATCGGCAGTTTGGCGGGTCGAATCCCGAGTGCCGTGTGGCAGAGTGAGCGCCTGTTACTTGTCCCAACTTCTGCCAACCTAGCAGTTCGAAAGCACGTAAAAATACAAGTAGAAAAATAGGGACCACTACGGTGGGAAGGTAACAGCGTTCCGTGTGCCTTTGGCGTCTAGTCATGCCGGCCACATGACCACAGAGACGTCCTCGGATAAGCGCTGGCTCTTCGGCTTTGAAACGGAGATGAGCACCGGCCCCTAGAGTTGGAAACAACTAGCACGCATGTGCGGGAGAACCTTTACCTTTATCTTTGATTTGAAAAATAGAAATAGGCACCTTAAATTAAACCTAACCAAACTATGAAGAAAATATATCCAGAGGGGGGGGGGAAATTAGTTTGGATGTAACAAATTTGATTTCTTCATTGTACAAAATAGTTGCAGTAAGAAGCAGACTTCCATACATTCATTCTCCTTTCTTAAGCATAGAAAATGGGGAAGTTGAAGCTAACTTTAAAGAAAATACTTTTGGACAAGGAAATATAGTTTAATTAACATAGATAAATTTGGAACTATTTATGTCTGAATCTGCTTTCATAAGGAAATATGTTGTCCTGACACAGCCAGCTTGTTAAACCTGGGCAGTGATTGAATCTATTAATTTAAACTTAAAAACAAGCCACAACTGACACAAATTTGGTTGCAAATCAGTGTCAATCTATTCTATAATCCTTCAAGTTGAGCTTGGTTCAAGGTGATCAAATTCTAATTGTTGTTTTGGTCATAGATCAATATAAATAACAGCAATAATAATTACAACTATTTCAGGAATAACACTGAAACCAGTGAGATAATAAAAAATACCTAAAATCTAGAATTACCAACCCAATACCATAATATAAAAGCACTAAGATCTTTTAACGTACAGGAGTATAATTTTTTGGTCTTTAATCCAAGTACTCATGTTCTCTGTCTTACACAACGTTTGAGCTAGTTCAGAGTCATGTGTTAAAATAATGTACAATTCGATGTAATGGTTGAATGCAATTGGTATTGGTTCTGTGAAGTCAGTAACTAAAGTCTGTTCTATTTTTTTTCTTGTTAGAGGAATCAAAGAAATTGGTAACAGAGGAAGAAGAGGAACTTTCTTTAGAAAAGAAGAAGAATCTTGAGATCTTGAAAAATCTTCTACATATTGATGTAGACCCTCCCAAACGTAGGAAGCTAGCTGCAGAAAGCCAGAAATTCAGGTATGAAAATTACTTTAGTAGAAAAACTAAGGCAAATTTATATTTGTATAAATTATCATTATTTTCATAGTTCTCCCCCAAGTTAAACACTAATTACTCTAGCATTGCAGGCAAGCTTTGATAGATACTGAAACTGTGGATCTAAGACAGGGGTGTCAAACTGGTGGCCCACAGGCCAGATGCGTCATATGCAGGCCACTCCCACCCCAGCTCTGCAAAGGCAAAAAACATCACAATATGTCAAGTGACGCAATCGAGTTTGACACCCGTGATCTAAGAGGATGAAATATAAAGCATTCAACCCTGATTTGAGCTTGTTATTTTAATACTGTAAGATTTTAGACTGTTAAACCATTCCAATGCCTCCTGACATAGGGAAGCATAGAAACATTGGCATAAATAATTAAATAATTGCAATCCTTTCTAATAATATAATCACTAATGTGAAAGCTAATTATTTCTTGACACTTATAGAAAAATACTTCTTTAGCTGATTGTGAGCAAAGATGCCATAAGGTTGCTAATTAAGTCTACAATCCTACACCTATTTTTCTCAGATTAAGTCCATTCAACTCAATGGGATTACTTCTAAGTAGAAATGGAGACTGTTATGTAGATTTTTTTCAAAATTACTTGACATCTTATTGATTTATGTATAGTTTGCACTTCAACATATTTAGAAATGTTGTCATAGAATGAAAATTTTTATCCCATGGAATTTTTATGGTATCTAGATTTATGTAAGGATGCTTTACTATTAGTACTACTACTACTATTATTAAAATATTATTTATTTATAGAGATATGAATACCTTACGCTATGACCCCACAAGGCAAGATCATGCAGTATTTGAAAAAAAGCCAGCTAATACTGAAAAAGAGAGGTAATGATTCCGAACTATGCCTCTTTTCATTGACCTGTTTACTCTTTCAATTCTGATTGTTTAGAGTCAAATATTTATTTTATTTAGCAAATGAATAAAACATTTCAGTTTTTAATTAAGAATTGGAATGAAAGAACGAGAGAAAAATATTTACTTTAGAGGGGTTTCAGAGGGAAGTTGCAATATTTAAATGTCTCTGTCAAGACTTCTAAGAGTGATGGATTTCTTTTTTAGAAGAAATATTGGTCATCCATCAGATGTTGAAATTAAATGTTATGCTTTTGCTGAATTGGATTATAAACCTATACAAATATTTTACTATGTGAAAAAATAACCCACATTAGGGTTATTGTGTTATACTTTACTGGGATTTATATATTGAATGGGTTAACAAAATGGATTGTGGAAGCATCTGAATTTATATTTCTTTGGTGTAAGCATCTGATATAGATTACTAGTTTACTAGATTATATATTTGATCAGTTAAATATTAGCAATTAACACATTCTTATTTCCGTCAAATAGTAAGGCTAAAAAGAAGAAGAAGAAAGAAGAAGCTCAGAAAATGCCTGAGGTGTCTAAAGAGACATTTTACAATGTCGCAGTGGACTTAAAAGAAGCACTTGGATCTACAAAACAGGATGAAAAAACAGAAATAATACCATGGGACCAGCATGATGATGCTGAACAAACCCGTTCAACTGATATACCAAAATTCAGTGCTGAAAAACAAGACGGAAACGGGGGTTTTACCTTTTCCTTTTTTGGTGATGAAGTGGCAAGATCACCTACTAAAGAAGGTGTCTTTACCTATTCTAAACCATAGTTTCAGTATTTCAATCACACATTTTTGAATTAACACCCTTTGAGACCTGATCACTGTGTTGCAATTTGTGTGGGTCTTTTCTTTAAAGAACAGAGTAGTTTTAATTTGATGACGGATGAATAGAAATATGTTATGCCAATTCTGTACTACCTGCCCTGATTGCTAGGCTTAATGGATGGAAATGATCCATAATATTCCAAATTTGCTCATATCTAAAAGTTGCTTCTATCTTTAATATTACACAGAAATATTATACCAGGACCATCAGGAATACAGGCTCAACAGCTTTTCCATGGTTTTTACAGTGGTAACAGATTGAAGCCATTGGTGTCTATATATTACCTTTCAGCATTTAAACCAGTATTTCCCCACCTTTCCGGGTTGGCAGCTTGGTGTGGGGGTGGGGAGGGAAAAGGGGATGGTTTTGTGGGGGGCGCAGGCTTACGTGCACATGCATGTGCACACACAGCTTCATTTGTGTAACTGGCGAGTGCACATGCCCGCCGCTTACACAAGTAGGGCTATGTGTGCTTACGCACACACTGGCCTGCCATTCACATGGCCTGGTTGAGAATAGGCCATAGCCCACAGGTTGGGGACCTCTGATTTAAACCATATTAGTTGATTGGGAGCACAAAATGGAAGAAATAATATATTTAAATCTGGCTTGTGAATTTGCCTGAGCTATCTATGAAAACATAATGCTCAACAGCCCGCCTTGTGAAACGATGAGTTCTTCATTGAAGGTCTTTAGTAAGAAACTGGAAGCTCATCTGTTGGAAATAACTCAGTAAATCCTGCACTGAATAGAGGGTAGACTAGATGACTTCCCAGGTCACAACCAACTTCTTAATTCCATTTGAACCTGTTGGTGTGATTCAGCACAACTTAGTTATTAAGGTTTATAATTTTGTTTTCTAGGCAGCTAAAAAAATAGATTTATTTATTTGTTTATTTAATTTGCTGCCCATCTTGCCATGGGGCTACTCTGGTTGGCTTACAACAATAAAACAGCAAAAAAATGATGAATGTAAAAATAATAAGGAATAAAACTATAAAAATAAATATGTTGACTATTCATAACCAATAATATGCTAAGCCAGCTTTTGAGTCCAATATCTAAGAAACAAATTAATATGTAATAACCTGGGAACTAATTATTTCGATTTGCAATACTGTCCTGCTTTACAAAAAGCATTTTCAATATTAGAATACCATTATACCATATCTAAATACCATTTCTATTGTAAGATGATGTGGTTGTAAAGCAAGTCATCAAGAGTCTGGACCTGATTTTACAACCATTTTTTACTGTGCTTGTTAAGTGAATCACTGGTTGTTAGGCTAATCACACGGTGGTTAGGCTGATTGCATGGTTATTAAGTGAATCCAACTTCCCCAAATGATGTTTTTTGTCAGAAATCAGTTTTGAAAGTTGCAAACCATGATCACAGGACTCTGCAAATGCAAGCCAGTTGCCAAGCGTACAAATTGTGGTCATGTGAACATAGGGATAGTGCAACCATCATAAATGTGAAGACAGGTTGTAATCACTTTTTGAACTATTGTTAAGCAAATGGTTTTAAGCTGAGGACTACATGTAAATGTTTTTATATATTGAAAATGGTTGGGTCTTGTTTTCCTTTCCTTTTTATAGATCCGTACATAATTGAAATACTAAAACCTTCACGAGTAGCCTGGCAAGAAGATCCCCGCTTTCAAGATAGTAGTTCCGAAGACGAAGAATCAGAAGCAGCTGAAGTACAAGATGTCAAAGAAAGGTAAATTATACTTTTGCAGTATTCATTGAACTTTAGATAGGATAGACTTAAAATTTAACATAGTGGGCCAGGTTGTGCATTCTCTGAGATGATACGTCAAATATGTTTTTTCCAAAATGAAGCCACTTATCTATATTGTGTACTGTAGTTTCAGTAGCAGCAGGCAGAATGCCTTAAACTAATATTATGTGATTTCCCCTCCCATTGCATTTCCCATCATTCGCTATGCTTTTCCTAAAGATTACGTGGGACTGTACAAGAAGGACACAATGGGGAAGGAAACGCCAGTTTCTGTGTGATTTTGTATCCTCACAATGTGTGAATAAATTGCTAAAATATCCACCTTATAAATTTAATTATTATTATTATTATTATTATTATTATTATTATTATTATTATTATTATTATTATTATTATTATTTTATTTATATACCGCCCTTCTCCTGGAGGACTCAGGGCGGTGAACAGGGCAAGCATAAAAAAATACAGAGATACAAAAGTTAAAAAGGATTAAATATATGCCCAACTAAAAACAGTAAATACAAATATTAAAATAACAATAACCCCCCCCCATCCCCCATCAGGCCAGGCCGGCTTGTTCAAATAAGAATGTCTTTAGATTGCGACGGAAGGAGCGAAGGTCGGGCGCCATCCGGAGCTCAACCGGTAACCGATTCCATAGCTCCGGGGCGCCCACAGAGAAGGACCTCCCCCTGGGGGCCACCAATCGACATTCTCTGATCGGTGGCACCCTGAGGAGGCCCTCTCTGTGGGAACGCACAGGGCGGAGGGAAGTTGATGCCGGCAGCAGGTGTTCCCTAAGGTACTCCGGACCCATGCCATGTAGGGCCTTGAACACCATTGCCTTAAACACCAATCAATCAGCATTACCCTATGGGTCTTCCTCTTGGGGAAAAAACCAATATGACTATTTCCTTATTATTTCTGAGAGTTAGAATTCACCAGATTTTTAATGCAAAGAAATACAAGGCACTAAATAATTTGTTCATTTAATTCATCTCCGAAATATGCTTCTTCCTCGAAATGAATGTTTTGCTCAGGCTTGAAAAAGTAGTCTTTTTCTTTTTGTTTTGGAAATTAATACTCTTGTTCCTTTTTCAGTTCTCCAGCTGAACCACATTCAAATATTAGATTTTTCTTCTTCTCAGAAGATGATGACAGATTAAAAGGTGAAAATCAAAAAAATTCTTCTTAATTATTTTAGTTCCCAGCATACTTATTCTTCAGATTTATTTTTAAGATGTAAACATCAAATCTATTTCAAGTCAGAGGTCTCATTCTAAGTTTTGTTTGTTGTGCGTTCAAGATACATAATTTCTGTAAGTTTTTCTACATTTTTGGAGAGTTTTAATATTGGAGTTCAGATTGCTGTGGATAACGTTATCTATTTTAATTGCTAAAGAAGTCTACTTTAAAAATTATTTAAATTGATGTCATTTTAAGAAACTTCAGTCTGGAACAGTGGTTGCAGTTGCCCAGAAAACCAGTATTCTGTGATTTTTTTAAAAATAGTTTTTAAAAGATCAAGTACAATCTTAGGAGCATCCTGTGGCTGACAGGACCTTATGGTTTTGTCTCTTATCAGTGGAGCTGGAAGGGTAAAATTTTCCATCTACCTCTTCCAAATGTTTTTAAACTCTGCCTCAAAGAATTGGGGAACCTTTGAAGCAAATGTTGATGGGAGAGAGGAATACAAGGACGAGGAAAAGAGGGCATCTTTCTCTTGTAAAAGAGAAATGTTCATGAAAATCTTAGGTTTCAAAATGTGTTAAATCTGATGGTCCATGAACTTTATATATGCAGTGTTTTCCTTGAGGCCATGAGGATGAAAGCATGCAATGTCAACAGCAGGATAGAAAACACCATAATACCTTGAGCTACAAAGTACAATTGTTTCATCTAGGCAGCCCTTGAGCCCTTGGCTTACAGGGATCACTTCTTTCTTGTTTACAGGGCAGGCGAATTACATTACAGATTACATTTTTTTATGCCTTTTCTAGAGGGCCCCAGGCTATTCTATAAGGCTTCAGATCTTGATGAAGAAGCAGAGGATTGGGAAAGCAGGCGCCAAATATTGCTTGAGGTATGTGGCTAAAGATATTCTTGGTATTTAGGCTAGAGCTGTTTCTCACTTTTGATCCAGGATCCTAGCAAACCAAAATCACAATCAAAGATTCATTCAGTTTTCTCTCTTATCATTTTTTGTATAGTATTCATTTATCAGTATGCATCCTAGTTCCACTTTGAAATCCAGCTGGTAAGAAAGCTGCATTTTGCCCTTATTGATTCATTGTGAGGCATTGCTGGAAGAGCAGGAAGCTGATTTTCTATCTGCGTTTTCTTGCTGTTCATTGTATTATGGACCTGTTTAGATGTTAAAAGCTGAAATGCTAATTAATTTTATAATACTGAATCTCTCATAACTATATTAAACTTTAAACATTTCCAGGATTGTCGGAAGAAACATAAAGATGCAAGAAGGAAAGTTAAAACAAAACATTAACAGTTCTGCTAAAGAAGAAAGATTGAGAATGTTGAATATACTTGGACTGAATCCTGGGATAATGGAATCTGTTGAGAAAACACATCTACGAATAGCTTGGAAGTATAAATTAGTGCTGAATAAACAATTTTGCGAAATCAGAATAGATTTGCAGTTCTGATGTCTAATGCTTACATTTCCATTATACAGTATGAACATATTTATTATTAAAAGTCTAAATTATGATAGGCAATGATCTTCACAATTAGCATTTATACTTATTGCCTGTCATATTTTGAAAGAACATTTAGGATTTCATATGCACATAGGTTCTTTGTCACAAAAAAGCAACATTTGATGGAGATTAATATAACTTGTTCTCTTATCTAGCCAAGACTAGGTGTAAAACAAGCAAGGATCAATTGTAATGAAGTGCAATTAAGTGGCAAAAGGCAAGCAGCTTTTGTGTACAGAATTATATTTACCAAATATAGTCATTTTAAATTGTACAAAAGTGTGTTATTATTTATGTTAATATAAGATTATTTTTGTATCTTGAAAGATTGAATTCAGGCCATTGGGAAAGGAGGAGTTGGAAAAGATAGAGTCTTGGAAGTTCCCTTCATAAGCATATTGTAATGGTGCACATAATATATCCCTGGATGATTTTAATATAGTAAAAAGTTAGATGATTGAAAAATAGAACTGCAAATTGCATTGTTTCTATTTGAAAATGGTATCCAAACTATAGAATATGTAATTGATTGATCATCCTTATGGAATACAAATATTTCTGAATTTTAGTCTCTCTGTGGAATGTTGCTTTTGGATAGAGAATCATCAAGCATTGTAGGTTTCTTTTCCTCCAACTTGTAAGATAGATATAAATTGCCATATTCTCGCTTTTCACTACAGAAATGATGATATGTTTAAAGACTTCACTAAAAGAGCCATCTGAGGCACAGGAGAAAAAATATTGAAATTAAAGAATATTTGAAGAAACTGACTTGAAGGCTAGAGATCGTGAACTGCTTAAACTGCTTAGAAAAGAATGGGTTTTCTATCAGCTAGGAATCCAGGAATCAGTCTTTAAGTTTAAAACATAGGATTAATAAATGCTATATTTTCAGAAATCAAAGCTTATTGTATGATCTTTGGTGGACAATTCATTGTTTTTCACCTTTTATTCTTAAAAGTTTTAATTTCTCTCTCTGGGTGCAATGAGTTATTGCTGTGAACTTCACGTAGGCATCAGGAAGGGCATTGGGCCAGCAAACGCTCCAGCTCCACTTAGTCGCCCCGACTCCACCCCAATGCAAGCGATTACAAGGTGGTTAACAGAAAAAAAAATCTTAAATTTTAATCTGGATATAATAATTAGTGGCATTCCAGCCTCCCACCTCCCATTATAACTTCTAGTGTGCAGGGAGAATTTGAAAGAGGGAAGAAAGGAAAGGAAAGTAATTAGAGGGGCAGGAAAATGTAGGATTTCAGTTCTTCACTAGAACAATTACCATTCAGCTTGGTTTGTACACCACATAATATAGTGACTAAACCAGAGGTAGGCAGCCTTGGCTCTTTTATGAATTGTGGACTTCAAGTGACTCAGGAATTCTGGAAGTTGAAGTCCATGAGTCATAAAAGAGCCAAGGTTGCCTACCCCTGGACTAAACCATAGCAACTGAGTTCAAACAACACGCTTTGTAAAATCAAACAAGCTTGTATGGCTTAGTACATTGCATTCAGTTATTCAGTACACAATGTTTACAATAAATCATGATTATATGATAAATTCAGGCTAAAAGTGCTAAAAGTATCTTAAGGCAGCTCATTTGATCTGGCCTAATTAAGGCTGTTAAAAAAAGGTAGATTATTTTTGTCTCCTTTAATATGTTATTTTTAAAGATCCTCTGGCCTGATGCATGTTTCCAGAACTGAATGGAAGTATTTGCCATGACTGATATTTTCCATGCTCATCTCTAATTATTTTTGATACAATCTAGTAACAAATTATTCTCTATTTCTTCAAGAATTATACAGAGACTAAAAGTATTAAATGGTTTCCCTTATAATATTTTATCTACCTTACTGTAGATATATAAAGAATCCTGATGCAGTTCTGGATGATACAAGCCCTACCCAGGGAATAATTGGCTATTGCTTAGCTCAGAAAAAAGGCACTGATATTTCTTACCCAAATTCTTTAGGATACACGACAATGTAGCATATCTTCACTTTTACTCCTACTTCAGGACTGCTTGGTAAATTAGGTTGCAGATCATTGGGTTGTGTGAACTTCTTAAAAATCGATAGTTTTTAATGAAAATTATAATATGGGTCCATCTTGTTACTGCATGTTAGCTTCTTTTTATCTACAACCACAATTCATGGAAAAAGGAAACATGATGGTAGAAAAAGATGGAATTAAGAGCGAGTTTTAGGATTTTATTTCTCCCAACCAGTAGGTAATGCTGAACAAGTTGGATTTTGGAGCTAATTCATTACCAAAAGTAAAATTCTGGTTGGCTTTGCTAATGCAAAGGTGGTCATTTGTCTTTATTGCTGTTCTTTCTTGTCCGGAAATCCATGTGTTTTGCTAAAGGCAAGAGACAAATCTAGTCACTGTGTTTAGAAATGGGAATCAACCATTGATTCATTGTTCTGGAATGGTAGATGTGAATGCTTGCAACATCTACTCTGTTGGCTAATATATTCAACGGCTGCAAACCACAAACTTCGCATGTTATGCAAACTCAAATAATGTGGTTAGTTTACAGTCCAGTGCCAATGGAATTGAGCAATCCATATTCAACTATAGCAGTGTCAGGTGAATACACCAGTCTTTATTGTTTGACGTTGCTTGTAGAGGGGGTTTTTTTATAGCCCTTCATCTTTCTAATCCACAGAAAAGTTGGGAAAAAATATGTAAAGGGACTTAGGACTGTACATCAGTGTATCTGTCAGTTGGATAATTTCCCCAAACTGTAGCAGAAGTGACAAAATTTGGTGGTAGAGAAGAAACTGGCAGAAGAAACGGGGCAAGGAAAATAAAATCCAAAATAATTTGTCCAATGGGAGAAGTAGTTGGGCAGCAGCTCAGAATGTTGGAGACTGTGCCATTCTTCAGTTCCCCTCCTGGCCACATGATCCAAGACATGATCCTATGCCCTACATTACAAGCTTCCTGTGCCTTAGTTTTGTGTGTGTGTGTGTGTGTGTGTGATGGTGTTCTTCGCACCACTAGTCTCTTGAACACTGGAAAACTCAAAAGGCTTGCCTGCTGTTTTGTGGCATTTTAAATCCCATCCCCACCTGATCCATGCAATTATTGTTGTTTTCTATTTCTTTTTAATTTGTAAAATATCTATTGGGCTGGTGTTTTGATACGTGGAAAGTCGAAATCATTATGAGGCCCTCAATTTAACATGCAAATCTTCCTCTTCCTCCTCCTAATTTATTAAGTGTACAGACTACACCGCCTGACTCTCAGTGATGCCAGGTGATTTGTACATTGTTAAAAACATTTCAAAACAAGAAAACAATAATAAAAGTAAATAATAAAGATGGCAAGTATGACAAACGTGGATGGGAACCAAGAGAAAAAACCCCAAACCCCATCATCTAAAGGCAGCTTCAATCACCCTCGCCAAAGAGCTGGGCAAAAAGCCAGATCTTCACAGCCCTTTGAAACACTGGCAAGGTGCGGGCCATTTAAATCTCAAGAGGAACTCATTCCAGAGGGCAGACATTGCTCCACTGAAGGCACACTTCTGGGGTCCTGATAGATGGCCTTGTTGAACTGAAGGAACTTGGAGTTCACCAACCCTGCCAGATTGGATCAGCTGGGCAGATACTATGGAAGACAGGTGGTTTAGTTACCACACCCTATGCCATATAGATAACCTTATAGATAATGACCAGTACCTTGAATAGAAAGTATTACTTTTTATTTACTGATGCTGAGCACAGTAACTGATTCAAAATATTCATTTATTCCATGGACTTGTAAGCATCCCACAACTTGATGTCCTCTAAATATGTCACGACTGTACCATAGAGGAGAATTTTGGCAGTAGAAGTCCGGACCTCTGGAGGTGAAAGGCTGGTATAGGCCAGAGGTAGGCAACCTTGGCTCTTTTATGACTCGTGGACTTCAACTCCCAGAATATTCCTGAGCCAGCTGGCTCAGGAATTCTGGGAGTTGAAGTCCATGAGTCATAAAAGAGCCAAGGTTGCCTACCCCTGGTATAGGCTCATCTGGGCTGTGTGATTGATACATGCATTACTTTCACCTACAGATGGTGATATTGAGTAAGATTGAGTCAAGATAGTGCAAGAAAAGCAGCCAAAATAGCAGCTGCTCTACTTAAAATAGCCTCAAAAGAAAGGCTACAACACTGAGCTTGGTATCATACAATAATACACCATAGGAATTTTCACTGCCCTAAACCTGATGCCCTTCAGCAGCCTTCTTAAAAATTCCAGATATTGCCACCTCTACACAGATTGCTCAATTGTAAAGCAGCATTTACTCACTAACTAGCTGGTACTACCTAGAATATACTTTTCTGAACACCTTTAATTATATAAATGAAGAAAATGTTGCCAAAGGCTACACTTGGTCATCTGGAAAATCATCTTCTAGAAATCAGCATATTAGTTTTGTTCTTTACCTTTTTCACATGTAACACTGAGTCACTGAAGGTGGAAAAAGTGCTACCAATAGCAAAAATAAAAATGTTAGTTTTTTTCATCGCATGGTTGCTGTGAACATCCACAGACCCAGCCAGAACATTTTGTTTTCTGTTGCATAATTAGAAGGCAGTTGTCTCAATGTGTTGCTCCAAAAATTGATTGATATATGCTCCATTTTAGCAAAGAATTGTTTTTAAAACATATTGAATTTCCACTGTAGTATTTATGATCTGCCCATCTCCAGCATGTCAGCTTCAGTCACCATTGGGCTATCAATTCATCCTAAAACTTACTACAAAGTCATGTAGCCCCTGAAATGGAATTTTTCTGGTATTGACCACCCTGGCTGGGAGTATTGCAGGTTGACACAACCCAGTCAAAAGGCACCAGATTGGGGGGTGGTCTTTTGGAGCAGCGCAGGTTCTACATGGCAAGCCTGAATACAGTAGGCTTCCTTCCAGATGAACAGCCTTAAGTATATCCTAATTCTGTGTTGCTGTCTAGTAGCCATTCGGATTCTGGAAGTCCAGCTTTGGTGAATCTGTTTCTTCTAATTTCAGGGAATAATCAAAATAAACATGGCTGACAAGAGTGTGGAAAGCAATTAGGAGGTGTTCCCTTCCTGCCTGTGTAAGTGAGGCTGAAATGTTGCACTGGAAGATGCCTTATCACCTAGTCGTAAAGCAAAGGCTGTGTCTCCCTCCAAGCCTTCCTCAGCCCTGTTAACCCCAAACCAGCACTCAGCTCTACGAGTCCAGCTATCATCATCAGCACGAGCACAACCAGCAGCATTATTTTCTAGCCTCCGGGGCTAAAAGAGGAAAACCTCCCCTATCATGCCGCAGCGCACAAGGCAAACGCGGAAGAGACGCCTGTCCTCCTTGCTGGCTATTGGCCCAGACACGCCACTCCTCCTTTCGCTCGACGGGTCTGAGCTGGCAACTGAAGGCCTGGAGTTCGGCCAGCTGGATCGGGGTTTGTTTTCCTCCCACGGAAAAGGAAAGGCAGTTCGGGTGGAAAAGGGTTGGTCTGGCATCACTTCTAGAGCTCGGCCTGCTGCTCTGACTGGATCGGAGAAAAAGCAGTGGCCAGAGCAGGGGTAGGCAACCTCGGCTCTTTTATGACTCATGGACTTCAACTCCCAGAATTCCTGAGTCAGCTATGCTGACTCAGGAATTCTGGGAGTTGAAGTCCATGAGTCATAAAAGAGCCGAGGTTGCCTACCTCTGGGCCAGAGGCTTTCTCTTTTCTGTACTCAGAACTTCGTTTTGTTTTGTTTTGTTAAGGAAAGGGGAGGGTGTTTGCTGCTCTCCCCTTTCCTTTGATGTCAGCGTGTCCCAGCTGGCTTACCTCTCCAATAAGTGAGATTAAGAATGAAAGCAAAGGCCAACCCCTGGCGATTTTCTTGCAGTTGTTCTGGCAGCATCACCGTTGTGGTTGTTTGGCTATTGCTCCCTTCCGAGATGCTCTTTCGACTTTTAAGTTATGCGGACTTCAACTCCCAGAATTCAGTTGAAGATCTCTGGGAGAGGAAATCCACAATTTTAACAGTTGTCAAAATTGAGAAATTACTGATCTAGCCTAGGTAGTCCATAGATAGCCCATAATAATTCATGCAGGCAGAAAATTGTAGTAATTGCAATTAATTTTGTAACATGCAGGTTAATCAGAGCACTAGAAGACTTTTAAAATTTATCTATTTTAACGGATGGAAACTGATCAAGGAGAAATTCAACCTAGAAGTGAGGAGAAATTTTCTGACAGAACAATCAACCAATGGAACAGTTTGCCTTCAGATGTTGTGGAAGTTTCATCGCTGGAAGCTTTCAAGAAGAGACTGGACCGGCACTTGTCAGAAATGGTGTAGGGTCTCCTGCTTGGGCAGGGGGTGGATGGTGGGGTTGGACTAGATGACCTAGCATAAAAGATCCCTTCCAATTCTATTATTCTATTCCATGTTGTTGTGAAGTAACAATGAATTCCAGTGGGAGGAAAAGTGTAACTTGATCCCTTTCCAGAACGTAAATCTTTTTGCTGAGGAGAGAGACCAGGAAATGGGGAGCAATTTTTTTTTTGAAAAATCTTTATCCAAAATCTAGATAAGTGACTAGAAATCACTCACAGTTGAGATACAAAATAACTTCCCTGGTCCAAACCTTTAACTCTGCCTAAAGAAATATTTTTGATACTTGCCCATACTTGCTTACAGCTACATTCACAATGTTTAGACATGAATTTAAAAACAGAGCACACAAATGAACCTAATATATTCGTACTTATGTGTATCTCGTGAGTACATGCACGTTGGAAAATAGCCTTATAATGAAATTGTTGTTAGTTGCGAAGTCGTGTCCAACCCATCGTGACCCCATGGATGACGTTCCTCCAGGTCTTCCTTTCCTCTACCATCTTCTGGAGTCCATTTAGGCTCACGCCTACTGCTTCAGTGACTCCATCCAGCCACCTCATTCTCTGTCATATAATGAAATTATAAGCCTTATAATGAAAGAATAACAAAGTAGGATTTTTATAGCAATACTTATTATACAAATACTGCAGTAGCATAAGATACTAGTAAGTCTGAACAGTTGAAGACTGACATTTTTCAGTACACAGTTAAATCGTACTTGCTACAACTAGGCATGGCAAAAATATTTGATTAGCTTTTGTTTTTAAATAAATATATCTGCATTCAGATAGCTTGTAAATGAAAAGCAGTTATATGTTCAAGCTTTTCAAAATTTTGCAATGTATGAAATGTTAGAGTAATAAACTTGCAAGCATGTAAAATAATATAATTTATTCAAAAATATAAAGATTCTCCCCAAAAATATGTTTATCTGAACTTTTGAAACTTATGAAAAAGTATATTAAAAAGAATGGAAAATGAGAAATTGATTACAAAGTTGACAGTTTTGCCTCTCTTTATCACTTGCTATGAAATGAAATAATTTTTATCAATGGAGAAGTCATATTTTATTGGTAAAAAGCCCTACCCCCCCCCATCCCAGCAGTATGCTGATTGCTATGAAAGCAAGCTCTGTTTTATTGACTGTTCTATTAATATTTAAGAGAACCAGTTTGGTGTAGTAATTAAGGCGTCAGGCTAGAAACAAGGAGACTGTGAATTCTAGTCCTCTCTTAGGCAGGAAGCCAGCTGAGTGACCTTGGGCCAGTCACTCCCTCAGCAGTAGGAAGCAGGCAATCTTGCCAAGAAAACTGCAGTGATTAGTCACCAGGAGTCAAAAATTGACTCAAAGGCATTCACATAGTATTACTGTTTGAGAATATTATTCTGCTTTTCTCCCAAGTTTCAAAATAATATTCTAAATTTATAATTAAGTTGTGTGTAATAATTTTTATTTCCTGATTTCTCCTATTTTTCTGGGATGATAATTATTTTTTTTAACTTTTATATTATTTTGTAAACTTATTAATGCATGCTATTCCAATCAGCAAATGCTGTACTTGACTTACAACCATTCTTTTAACAACCATTTTAATTTAGAGACTAATGACCTGCACCCAAAGTTACAGCTACCACAACACCCCTGTGGTCACATGAACAAAATTTGGGCAGTTGGTAATCCGCCCTGCTTTTATGACTGATTGCAAGACTGCTGCAGTAGTTCCCCAACTTCCCTTCATCTCCCCAATTCTCCCCCCATCCTATCTTCTGGGTACCTTGGGCCTACCTCCCACCCAGCTGAGTTCCCCCAGGCCTTGGGCCTGCTTCCCACACCATCTCCACCCTCACCATCCACCTCCCTCATCATGCCCCATTTCACTTACCTTTTCGGAAGATCACCTTTGGAAAGAACTGGCAGATCTGTCATGCAATCTTCCTATATGGAGGCCACATGCTACCATTCCAGAAGTGGGCACCATTTTAGGAGAGGCCACAATTCTCAGATCACAAGAAATGTGGCCACTTCCAGGACATTATCACATGGCTTCCGTATAGGAAGGCTGTATGGCACATCAGCTGCTTCTCCTTCCTGAATGCAATCTTTAAAAGAGGTAAGTGGTCCGAGGCATGAAGGGGGAAGGAGGCCCAAACGTGTGGGACCCAGCATAGCGGGTGGCAGAGTACAGGGTACCTTGGTGTCGGGGAGGCCCGGGGCAGGCCACATTGAGCTGGGAAGGTGCTACAATGTGGCCCTGGGACTGCACATAGCCCCCAACCCCCTGAGGCATCATGTGGTCTGCTTAACAACCTACACAGTCACTTAACAAGACTAAGGATTTTTGTCATCAAGCAAAATCACATAGGTCAGGGGTGCCAAACTTGCAACTTGACATGACGTATCACAACGTATTGTGACTTTTTTGCCATTGCCGGCAATGGGGTAGGTGTGGTTTTGCTATGATGCATCCGGCCCACGGGCCAGCAGTTTGACACCCCTGACATAGGTCCTTGCTTTAATGTCCACCATAACTTATGATCATAATGGGTACGCTCCATTATACATGGAGAACTACCTGTAATTTTAGGCCTTATACTACAGTAATGAGCAAAAGGAGGGGAAAGCAATTTCCCTCAAGGAACAAAATTGGCAATGACCTGTCATGCCAAAGTTCCAGAGATTTGCTATCTGAATTGTTGAAATACCCTGAAGAGAAAACCTACTGCATATTTGCAGGATACACACAGAGGCAGTTTGGCAGCTCATCTAAATGGATTGTTGTCGTCTAAAAACTGGGAAGTGAATGTTGAGCTCCACTAATCTCCACCAGCTTAGCAGAAGCTCAGAGTTTGCAGTTCGTCTGATTTACAAAGCTGACAGCAAAGAGACTTGGGAGATCCTTTGCCAAAAGCAATCTTTTATTTATAAAATACTGTTAAAGAAGCAGAAAATCTGCTATTTTGCAAGTGACCTCTTACATAAAGTGGTTTATTTTCATACCATTTTCACACTTTCCACTATCTGCTAGATAATTAGAAAATAAATATGCCAAAACATAAAGAACTGTATTTGAATTATGGTTATTGACTCTAGTTGTGCTATTTCTATATCAATAAGAGAAAAAAGAGGGAACAGATTTTGTCTACTTATTGTTAATCTCACTGGAATAGCACTAGTGTAACTCACCATATACTCCAACCTAAAACACCCTTTTACTGCAGCCTCTTAAAAGTGAATTAAAAATGTAACTATGTTCATGATCTTGGAGAAAGAGAACATATGGTATTCTTTCTTCACAAACAGATGCCCAATTAAATAAATGTATTTGTGTGTGTGTGTGTGTGTGTGTGTGTATGTTAAGTGTTTGTTAAGTATTTTAGAATACCTTGGTAGGCCCCAAACACGGGACAAATCTTATTGCCTGTTTCAGCCTAACCCAAGGCCATCCACAGGCTGTAGTCACAACAGTGACAGCTCATATTTGTGTAAATTTTTTGGATTGCTAACAAAGAATTAAAGGGAGACTAATGTGGCCATATTAGTCTTCTGGGAGAAATGTGTGATAGTGGCTGTTTTTTCTTCTTTTTAAACTGCCAGAGGGGGTGTGTTCTGTGGGTGTAGGCTTGGCTGTGTTCTGATTGGGTGGAGGTTTAAAAAGAAGAAAAAACAGCCACTATCACACACTTTCTCCCAGAAGAACGAAGCTGAAGTCACCAGCCTAAGGATGACGGATGAGATTTCGTCGAAACGTTGCCCTGATACCTCCAATTCTACGTGGGGAAAATCCCGAATGACCAAAGATCTACATACAAACACCTAATCAAAACACTGTCTTTCAGATTTAGACTCTGCTTGCTTTTTTATGTATAATACTTTGATAATGATACTGGAATATTTTCAAAAGTGGAGCTTGTGAAGCTCCTTGGACATTTAAAGTAAAAGAGATGTATAAGTTGCCATTCCCAGGTACTGTCTCTTTTTAGTAAAGCACATTGGAATTATTCAGCTCTGTATTCTGTTTTCAAATGGTGCATTTTTTAAAAATAAATAAATTTTAAAAGAGTATGCACCCAGGAGCAAGGTTTTGTAGTCCTGTCAGTCAATACAGTAAATGAATTCCATATGCTTTATGATTAATTTGGACATGCTCTAAGGTTCTAGGAAGAGTTTATTAAAATCAAATATTTTAGGTAGCTACAAACTATCTCTCCCTGAGCAGACCTACTTGCCCAGTTAGTGCTAAGTGCAAATTAACAAGCTCAGTTCCCCCCCACCTTAAATAGTTGATTAGAGCCCTCAGGGTCAGTTCCTTCTGTTTGAAATTGACAAGACTTTAATTGGTTACAGACTGAAGGCTTTTACTTCCTAACTGATTCTAGCACATTCCTGCCATTGGAAAACCACTCTTTCTGATGGTAGAAAAAGTAATTTCATATACATGTAGAGGTAAGTAGTGGTGCCTGGGTAGTGATGCCCTGGTGGTGGTGGTGGCAGTTTTTCATGTCATATTTTTTTTGCAAAAATATTATTTCATTCCAAAGGATTAAAATACAAAATTCAAAGGAAAAAAATGAACAAAAACAAAGCTAGACAAGAATATTTTAAAAAAATGTGAAATGTTTTTCATGTAATTTTTGTTGCAGATCCTAAGGAAGTTAAACACTTAGTGTGTCCTCCTCCCCACCCCCTTGTCTTCCTTTTCGATTGTCCCTGTCCTCCTTTGTTCAGATATCTGGTCAATATCCTAACCTGTCATGAGGGAAGGCAACTTCAATTATTTCCTGTATTGATTTGCCACTCCAGTCACTGTACTTGGCAGGTCCTGGCAACAGAAGAGATCCATACACATTACTGTCTCTTATTAAAAAAAGAGTGTATGTATCATTAATCTGGAAATTGCAGTAGTCCAAAATATGGCTCAATTACTTGCAGGATGACTTACTCCTGTTCAGGTACCCTGCTTGGTTAGATCTCTAGTTATTGCTATATTTATTAAATTACTAGACCCCCACAATTCTGAATAACTTGCAGTAGCTTATATAATAAAATCTTCAAGTGTAATGATGCAGTCACAAATATTCTGACAAGGATATTTTAGTTGCCTGAAGTATAATCAGGCAATAGCACTCTTGCATTATTCAGACTCCTTCTGCTGAAATTAGTTTTGCAAATATGAGACTCTTAAGATTGGTTACCAAAGCAATGAAACATCATTTGTTGAACATTTTGTCTTCTATCTCTTTAGCATATAGGAAAATATTAGCCTTTTTTAAAATTACAAAGGAAGCAATAGGAATGTGTTGAGGCTTACAGGTTTCAATAGCCTTCTCCCACCTGCATGTCATTTTCAAAAGGGAGTGTGGATTTGCAAAAAAAAGCAAGCTCCCACTCTTTTCAAGGGCACTGCTGAGTGGCAAACAGCTTGTATCATGATTGCTTGCTGACTATTGTTTGCATATTTTTTGATAGCAGCCATCTCCCTTGGCCCTCTTCTTCTTTTCTGAAGGAATTTGATCTGTTGGTTGCTTTAGAAACATGCAAAACAAGTTAACTTTAGAGGCCTTAACATAAAAGCTTCACAGCTTCTGGCCTTTTCTCCTACCATTGGGCCTGAATATGTCTGTGGTTCATTCTCTTGGAGCAAATCTGTGAAGGAAATATTTAAAAACTTTAAAGCAGTGTTTCCCAAATCTTTTCCCTCTTTACTGAAAACTGTTTTTTAGGGCTCAGCAAATAGTTTCTTTTTGCGCTCTTTACGAAGGCAAGAGTAGAAAATCTTCACACATGTAGGTGCTTGGAAAAAGAGGTGCATCACAGCATCCGCAGCTACCACAGGATATTCATCCTGAATTGTTAACCAGAAAGGCTACAAACAGTCCTTTTTTTTTTCTTCAGATAACATTTTGCTTGACCTAAGTTCAGTCATTGCTCTGCAAAACCATTAACGGAGTTCATGTGTCACTACCCAAAGAACAACCACATTTACCTAATTTTGGGTAATTTACCCAGGTGTGAGAAACATTGCTGTAAGGAAATAGCAAATTGGAACTGGTTTAAAATTATGGAGAAACTAGAAGGCAACACAATGCAGAACATTGTGGTAAACACACACGCAAACACACACACTAGCCTATTAGAAATTACATCCTGCAGTCAGAGTCTAAACTTGTCCTGAAGAATCAGTTTCCTTATTTTTTTTTATTAAAAAAAGCAAATGGAAATATCTGAGGCACTATTTCCTCTCTTTAGTCTTAGTCATCATTTTGGTTGCAAGCACACACCCATTCAACAAAACAGCTCAGTGCATTATTTATGCAAAAAAAAACAACCTTTTTCCACTCCTTGAAATTGGAAGGAAGAAACGAAGCTGTATGTGCTGGTCAAAACATATCTATGTTCAAATGGTAAAATAAATTTGCATAAATGATATTGAAAGGGTTAAGCTGTTTACTCTCTAATGTATTTTCTCTACAGAAAGCTATTACAGTTTGCAGTTGTTAAGCAATCAGGAATGTAACATAAGTTTCTATACCAAATCCACCCTTCTGGAATATCTTTTTCCCTTCAGCTACAGAATAGACATAAGGTGCCATTCTTTGGGTCCAATATGAGCAGAGCTGGGGAAAAAATGATTATTCAGTTCACATGTATTACGCCACAATTTTGCTAGTCATGGCTTGTTGAAAAACCACAGTGGCTGAGTTTAGTCATAATTGCAGGTTCTGCCCGTGCATTTTACCTGTGACCTATTTAGCTCCCTTCCTAAGGCACCCCCTAAGCAAGAGCTTCACATTATGAGAAGTCATGGTATAATAGAATAAGAGGGATGGGTTTGCATAACATGGCAGCTTGATAGGTAGGTAGCCGTGTTGCCTGATTGGTGAAGGAAAAATCAGCAAGTGCTTCTTGAAAAGTGAGATTCAGCTGCAGCCCTGGAAAAGTTGGCATGGCTTGCAGAAAACTGTCCCAGTTTTATGATAAGTAAATGTACACAAATAGCTTGCCTTGTACTGACATCATTCCCAGGAAATTATTAAAATGGCTTCTACACAGTGGCATATACCTTAGCCATGTATTTGGGCACCAGGCAAAAGTGAAAAGCCACTGGAATGGAAACAAGTTGTGCAGATTTTCTGCATCAAGGGGATGTGCACACAGTCGGCTGGATATATTACTATCAGGCAACATCCCAAAAAGCAACACCAGTACAATTTGAATTCTTATAAACAGTTTATCACATCACTGGTTTTAATGTAACTGCTTGGTTTGGAAAAAAATGTCTGCAAGTATTTAAAAGCAGGCCCCTGGGAAATTACATTATTTCTTATTTTTTCAATATATAGTATAGGTGTACCATATATAGGGAGCAAAAATATAGATGACACTAGACGAGAGGGGTAGGCAACCTTGGCTCTTTTATGACTTGTGGACTTCAACTCCCAGAATTCCTGAGCCAGCATGGTAAAAATTTAGGGTTTTTTTTATCTCTTTGCTGCCATTTATATTGAAACTGAGATTTTTGCAACAAAGATCTGGCAACACTAATGTAACATTTGTTGCCTAATAATATAATTGATTAACTACACCTGACTGGCTATATCTTTTGCTAGTTGCATTGGATCTTGTTTATATGAACTCTGCATAAGACCTTGACTTCACTACTTTCTGCAGTAAGTATTCTATGCTGTCTTTTGACCCTGAACATTTTAACAAACATCTCAGCACCTAACCAAATATGGTACAAATACTCCCTGGCAACACTCTTTTCTCTGCTGCCCTCCCCCATTTGGCAGTAACCTTATCCACAGCCTTGGAAAGAAATAGTAGGATAATAGTATTTTCCTCCTTATTCTGAAACTATCCAACTGCACTCTCAAGATGCAACAGAATGTCTTTTTCAACTATTACCATATCTTGGAAAAAAGTTACATGATTGGCAGTCAGTGGATGAAGAGGCAAGGAAGACAGGATAGGGATCAAAACAGAGACAGTAACTATACTATACCAAATAATTTAATGTCAAATGTAGAATGGATATCACTATATTCACATACAGGTAGTCCTTGCTTAAGAATCCTAAATGGGACTAGCCAAGCAAGTGGCCATTAAGTGAAACATGTGATGCTTAGTGATGGCCATTTTGGCAATCCCAGTTGCACTATTAAGTGAATTGCCCATGGTCATTGAGACATCACATGACCATGAGTTACAACCCCCTCTGCCAGTTTCCCACTTGACCTTGCTTGTTAGAAGCCAGATTGGAAGGTCACAAATGGTGCACGATGGTGATGATGCACCTGAATCTCAATCATGCACCTGTTCCAATGGTCATAATTTGTTAACTTGTTTTCAGTGCTGTCATAATTTCAATCAGTCACTAAAATGACTGTTAAGCAAGGACATCCTGTAGCCACTTTGCCATGCTCCCGTCCCATTGTGGACCTGATAAGAAGTCATGTTGTCTTAAACCTGGACTTTATAGTGCTTTATAGCAGTCTCTGAGTAGGTTACAATGTCAGCTCATTGCCTCCAACAATCTGGGTCCTCATTTTATTGACTTCAGAAGGATGGAGCCTTAAGCCAGTCAGGATTGAACTTCCTGGCTGTGGCAGAGTTAGCCTGCAGTACTGCATTCTAACCAATGCGCTACCCTAGCAAAAATATAAAAGATTTTAGTTTTAGGTCAGCTTGTTGGTCTCTTCACTAGCATCTTATCTTGAATGCAGTGTCAAGGAAGTTGTGTGTGGTACTAGTATTCTAAGATTATTTTACCTCCAGGTTATAAAATCTTCATTTCCAAGTACTTTGTTTACAGAACTTGTTGGGACTGTCAGTAGAGACAAAAATTGGCTGTGCATGCTCATCCAAATGCACACATGCACATAGGCAAACTGAAAAAGTCTTGCTATATTAAGTCTCCCACCTGATGAGGCTGTTTCCAACTTTCAAGGGAGAATATTTGCTTGTGTTGCACAGCCTTAGGATCTACAGATATAGAAGCAAAACTAGAAGGAAATTTGATTTTCCTAATTTTTTTTTATTAAAATACATTTCGTTCAAAGATCCTTCATTGAAAATACTAAGAGATCCATCCTTCCTTCCACTTGTGTGGATTACATAAATACTATCTATCCATTAGTCATCAACTGCCAGAACATTACATAAACATAAAATTTGATGGTTTCATTGATTCCTATCCTGGTGAGGACATAATGCAAGCAATTAATAGATTCCCTTGGCTGTTTTTCTGGAAAATCACCAGCTAGTGAGAAAATATCTATCAATCACTGTCTTTAGCACGGGTGGGGATAGAGAAGAAATGAGTTTTAATATCTATATTTTCTGGTTTTATACAGTTTGTTAAAAGAGATCCAAACTATCAGTGGATAGCTGGGCTGTTTGGGAACCTGCATTTCATTATTCTGTTTCAGAATAATACTAAAACCAAGTTGAAATGCAGCAACAGATGAGAAGCATGAAGTGATTTGTCCTGTAGCATCAGACACAGTTCTCCTCTATTCCTTTTCTCCATGCAGATCCTGCTAGCTACCTCTGCTAGTTAGCTGTGAGGATTGGCACAGAGATCTGATGGGTACAGGAGTTGATCCTGGTTGAAAAAATTGGACTCTCCTGCTGCCCAAAACATGATGGCTCTGGCAGACAATCCCAGGGACCAGATGGGAGGGGTATACTTGCACAAACCTAAAGCAGCCAATCAGTGCAGGATTCATGTCAACACTTAGGGATCATCTGACTCTACAATCAACAAAGTATTTGGTGAAGTGTGTCAGGTTGAATCCATGGCATAATCTGTGCCCAGATATCAGTGAAAGCACTACCTCAACAATTTATAGCAAAGGTGATTTAAGGCTGCCTCAGGTATTGGATAGTGAACTGTTGAAGGCAGGAAAAAAAAGAGGTTGCCATGACAGGTTTGTGCCATAGCAAAGAAGGAAAGACTCCAAGAATAATAACTCAGCCCTAAGGAGCAGGAATATATGGTTTCACAGCTGGACACTGAGAAAATAGGAGAGAAAGAAAATAACTTAAAGTATAGCTTTTGAGAATATTACTAAGAGTACAATAGACTTTAACAAGAAACAGTACATCAGCCTTAGAGGTAACAAAAACTGACTATTCCCATGAGGTGACACTTAGCCAATATTTTGGGTTTGTGAGAAAATAATGCTTGGTAAAATTGGAAGCAATAAAAAAGGTGACAGATAAGATAGTTGGACAGTATCAGGATATCATAGGAAAATATCAGAAAAAGCTATGGATCATCCCAAGGGTAGTTCAATATGGAGGGCATTTTTCATATACTGTAGTTTTAGGCCCAATACAATGACACTTAATTTATGAATTCAGTTGCTCTTACTCCCAGGTTAAAGTGCTAAATAATGGTATTCATTAGAAACAAAATTGAAGGAAGAACCCTTTAATAAGCCTTTTTTCTCAGATCATTAATTAGGATTAATTATTCTTTTCAAACTGACTTGAGTGTTCTAAATAAACCAGGGATAAGTTGCATAAATAAATAACCTGCTTTTATTAAGATCAAGCACTTTTTGCTTGATGTTAATGCAAAGCAATAGAAAAATGCTTTTAATAAAAGTTTTTGGTTTTGCTTTACAAAATTTTGTTTTTTCAATTTTGACATTAGGGAACATTCTAGTTTTTTGAATACGCTACAGGTAGTCTTCAACTTACAACCATTCATTTAGAGACTTTTCAACGTTTCAACAGTACTGAAAAAAAGACTTATCACAGATCCTAAAACAATGCAGTTGTAACTTCGGTCACTAAGCAGATGGTTACTTGGACTACCTGTAATTATTTTCTCTTTCTTTTTTTGTTCCACTAATGTTATTTTGTGGTACATGTTTTTACGTCCAAGAACACTACTATTTTAATTTTCACCTTTGACAGAAGTGTCTAGCAAAAATGTGCCTATTTTCCCATTATTATCTCTTGGAAATGATAGGCTGCTAAACAAGTCATACTAGGAGCTACTTGAATTTCAAGGTCAGAAGACTTGGTTTTTATGGTCGGCCTCAGTGTGTTTCCATTAGTCAAAATAAAACAGACTGCTGCATGAGGGCAATTCATAGGGAAGAAACAGAACGCTCTACTAATGTATTGATCAAATGTTCAAATAAGTACACCAGCCATTTCTTCCACATTGCTTTGAAAATCCCACCCCTAAATTCTATTCTCCTTCTTCAAATGGTGCTAAATCACTGCATGCTCATGTTTTATACCCCTGATTACCAGTAGTAAGGTACTGACAAGTGTAATTTGAACCTGGCCTGAAATTTATATGAGAAGATTTACGAATCTATCGACACAAGTAATACACAGTTTCATTTTACTAATATGCACTTTCACATGCTGCAGGAATAAAGCAAGGTACAGTATTGGGGTGCCCAAATATTTATATATAGTAGTACTCAGTTTATGACTATAATGGAACCTGCTCATTTTAATTGTATGTCATGACAGTCGTAAAGTGGATTATTATGTACATGTATATACCAACCTGATTTTATGCCTTTTAGCAGTGGTTGTTAAGCAAATCACTGCGGTTAAGTTAATCCATGGTCGTTAAGTGAGCCCATTGTTCACTCTGGGGTGTTTTTGCAGAAAACCAGTAGTAAGTGCCAGTTCTTAGCAAAAATGTTGTAAATCAGGATCATACAAGAGTGGGATTTAGGAGCTTACTTGTCCCTTCACAATCTTTTAAAACTGCATGTGTACAGACTGAAAAAAACTTCCTCCTTCACAGCTGTTTCATTCCTCCCTGTTTACAAATGCTTAAAAAAACCAAGTAGGACAGGAATATCAAGCTAATAAGCCAAATCTTTTTTTTTAAATTGAAAAGTTTTACAAAATTTTAATAATAACCCCCCCTCCCCATCAACCCTCTCCCCTTCCCTCCCCCCCCCCCCGGACTTTCCAAAGCAGAATACAGGGTATTACATATAGCAATCTTATGCAAACATATGCTAAATATCTATTACAACATTAACAAACCTTCCACCCTTTAACTCCCTTATAACAAACTAAAGTAATTATAGTAACACTTCTATAATTGTTAAGAATTATTCATATGCTATTTGAAACTTTTTAGTCCCATATTTGTTCTGAATATAATCAATCTATCTTTTCCATTCCAAAATATATTTTTCTTGTGACTGTTCTTTCAAATATGCTGAAACCTTTGCCATTTCAGCTACGTCCATTACTTTAAGTATCCATTGTTCTATTGTGGGTAAGTCTTCTTTCTTCCAATGTTGCGCCACCAACAGTCTGGCTGCCGTTATTAAGTGTAACATTAATTTAGTTTCTATAACAGTACAATCCGAAATAATCCCCAATAAGAATAGCTGCGGAGTAAATCTTATTTTTTTCTTAAAAACTTTCTGAAAAATCCACCATATTTTTATCCAAAAGGCTTTAACATTTTTACATGTCCACCATATATGATAATAAGTTGCCTCTTCACTACCACATCTCCAACACTTAGGTGGTTGATTTGGATACATACATGCTAACTTTTAAGGATCTAACATCTTGTAAAAATTCTCTCTTAAGTTTTGTGCTTGTGTAAATTTTAG
Source organism: Vipera berus (assembly GCF_964194415.1). NCBI lineage: Eukaryota > Metazoa > Chordata > Lepidosauria > Squamata > Viperidae > Vipera > Vipera berus. Next base: position 225,470,895 of record NC_138203.1, read on the forward strand.
ATTTCTAACCCAAATTTTTTCCCAAGTATCCATCATTATGGGCTTTTGAATATTCTGAGCCCATTTTATCATACAATCTTTAACTAACTCCGATTCTGAATCAATCTCTATAAGAGCATTATATAACCTTTTTATATGCGATTGTCTTTGATCTCTAATTTGCTTTATCAAATTTTCATCACCTTTTATTATACCAATTTTCTGATCTTCTATCCATCTAGCTTGTAATTGTATAAACTGAAACCAAGTCTGTACTATCTTTTCTTCCTTTAAAACAGGGGTGTCAAACTCAATTTCATTGAGGGCCGCATCAGCATTGCGGTTGCCCTCAGGGGGCCGGTTGGTTATGGCCAGGGTGGGCGTGGCCTACTGGGTGGGTGTGGCTAGAGTGCATATGGCCTACTGGGTGGGCGTGGCCAGCTCTACATCGTTCGCATCAAGGGTACCTATGGGGGGGCCTGGGCAGGAGTGGGACAGATCTGAGGGTCTCTGGCAGAAGGAAGGTCTCTGGGCCAGGGCCAAGGCAGTGGGGGCCGTTCCCTCACTGTTTCCAGGAAGGCTTTGCGGGCCGCATGAAACCACTTTGCGGGCCGCATCCGGCCCCCGGGCCTTGTGTTTGACATGTCTGCTTTAAAACATTTAAAGGTTTCAGTTTCAAAATATTCCCTTCCATCCTAAGAAGTTCTTTATAAGTAATCACATCTTGTTTCTGCTCCACATTTATATTTCCTATTGCATGTCTAGGTATTGCCCATATAGGTATTTTATTATTTAATATATATTGGTACTTTTTCCAAACTCGGAACAAAGCATTACTTAAAGATATGAGTCTTGAAAATATTATCCACCTTTTTGTCATAAAATAAATACGCATGCCATCCATACAATAAATCATACCCCTCAATATTCAATATTCTTTCATCTGTTAAATTGAACCAATCACTAATTGTTGATAACACAACTGCATCATAATATAATCTCAAATTGAGCATCTTCAAACCCCCTCTCTCACGTGCATCTTGCATTATTTTAAGCTTTACTCTCAGTCTTTTCCCTGCCCAGATAAATTTATTAATACCTTTTTGCCACTCATTTAAATTTGCATCTTTTTTAAGTATTGGTATCATTTGGAACAAAAATAAAAATTTTGGTAAGACATTCATCTTCACGGCTGCTATTCTCCCCAACCAAGACAATTGTAATTTTCTCTTGAACCAGTTCCATCCACACTGGACTATGATCAGTTAATGTTCTTGGGCATATCTTAATTTTCTTCACCCTAGAAAAAATCATTGGTAATTAGTATAAAATCAATCCTTGAAAAAGTTTGGTGCCTATCTGAAAAAAATGTAAAATCCCTCTTTTCCATATTTCGCTCTCTCCAAATGTCTCTCAATTCCAGGTCATCCATAAGCTCAAAAAAAGATCTAGGCAGTTTCGCACGGTTTGATATTGATATTTGATATTGATACATCAGAGTAATATATATATATATATATATATATATATATATATATATATATATATATATATATATATATATATATATATATTTGCGTAATTTTTTTTTTGGGCCCGTATTTGGGCGGGCAAGGTGTTCAAAATACTCAGGACAATATATATATATATATGTATTTATGTGTGTGTGTGTGTATGTATATATATGTGTGTATATATGACTCTCTTAAAAAAGGTAAGTGGTTTAGATGTGTATTGGAGAGCATAAGACCATATGAAGCTAAAAATCTCTGATAAAGTGAACTAGGTGCTCATTATATCATCAGGCTAATAATAAACTCTGGCTTAAACCTGGTAAACTGCTCACAGGGAATGGTGAAACAGAAGAGAGTGTGCTGTGCTACATTTACATTTTTTTCATATGTTTGACTTACTATTCATCAATGCAGCCCACTTGTGATAAAATTGACAAACCCTTGTCTTCAAAACAGTATGTGTGCATAGGTTCATCCTTTCATAGCTCTTTTTTTTAAACAGCACATATGCTTTGGCTGCAATTCTTTTTTCAGGGATACAATTGCCCTGCCAGTCACATTTATTAGATTAACATAATTAAGCTGCTGAATAAAATATGGAATATTGAACAGTGGAGTGAGCCATCTAAATCAGCAATGTTTGTATTAACCATTTCTTAGGATGATAAAATAACAGGGGATAAGTCATAAGGTTAGCATGTTGGAGAGATTCTAGTTTTTACTACATGCTTTCATTTTGATTTCTGTACAAAAGAGCAGAAATATCAAGATGATGAATATGCCACTAAAGCAAACTGCAATAATAGAATTTCTCCCTTCAATGCAAATTATAACAATATATATTCTCCTGTCTTCTTTCTTGCTGTTTTAATTCCCCTCCCACTGCTAGGCAATTTGCACTTGTATTTCTCAGACATACATTCTTTCTTTGGCAATTTCCAGGATTATTCTATTTCGCTAATGATCCAGAATAGCTAATGTGTAATAGCTGAGATCTATACTCTTTATTTCATCCTATTGTTACTTGATTTATTTACTTTTTCTCCCTTCATTTACAAATGTTTCCAGCTGAAATCTGGAGTTGAGCAGATGACCTCACTAAACAATCTGATTGATTGACAAACCACAGTAGCAGGATTCATATAGCACATTAAGCCCAAACCCAATAAACCTCTTTATGAATGGTTTTCACACATGATGAAAAGAACTCATTTAACATCTGTGCACCTCCCTAACATTCTCACAGGACCTGCTGCAAAGCAGTTATAGTGCTTAATGTAGCATCGCAAACTGTTCCCCCAAAGAACTACTTTTTTTAAAAAAATTGCCCCTCTACCTAGGTAGCAGAAGAAAGCAAATGCATCTGCTTGTGAGTTACTCTTTCCATTTGCTTGCTTCCAATCAGCTTCCACTTCTTTGCAAGCACTTCTCTGTCCCTCCACCCTCACTCCTATCTTCTGGATCACACCCAGGGAGTATTTTCAAAGTTTCTTTGTGAATAAAATATGAAGTTTCAAAACTTCCAAAAATGAAGTTTCCTCCTATGCGCTCTTCATGGATGCAACGATACTGTTTGCTTGGCAACAGTTTAGAAGCGATTTTGCTGCTGTTCTTTGTTTGGTTTAGAGGCAATTTCTGTCTGTTGGGAATGGCCTAGGTCCCGGATGAGTTGTTCTGTAGCTGTAGAGTTTGAGGTGCTAAGAATATCCAGCCATTGTTGCTACATTTGAATACTGGGAGTAATTTTAATCTATGGACCAATTTAGTAAATGTCTTATCTCATTTTTGAAATGATAGTGTTTTTGACCAATTGCGTGGTAAGCTTGAGAGGAAATGAGTAATTTTCATTCCTTTTTTAACACCAGGTTCAAAAGGGTGGGCGTTAGAAGAAATAAACACTGCATCTACTCAATAATGACACTCCACATCAGTCAATTCAGTTTTGTATGGTCCTCACTTGCCTTACTGTCCTATGGCTTCTTGTCAACCTCCCAAACCTGAACAGAAGGAAGACTGAAGGAACTTAATACAATCTCCATCATTACAGTCAAAACTAAGGGCTGGAAGTCCATCCATCTCTTTCAAGAGCTTCTTTTCTTAGAGCATTTCTAACAGGAGGAGGTTGAAAAACACACATCCAATGGCATGAGTACTAACTCAACATGCATTACTTCTCTGAATCTCTCTCTGTTGCGGTCCTCATACACACAACACACAAAATGGCAGAGCAGCCAGGGCTTTTTTTCTCATAGAACGCTCAGAACGGAGTTCCGGCACCTTTTTTGGATGGAACCTTGTAGGGTAGGCAAGACGGGTTGTATGACATGTGTGAGTTCCGGCACCTTTTTCTTTTACAAAAAAAGCACTGAGAACAGCAGTATTATTTTTAGGAACCAATGGCACAATGGTGTCTTAGAAGCAGTCCTTCCCAAGTTTATGTTTTAATTTTCATTTTATTCTTGATCTCTTTTTTTTATATATTCCCTTCAGTAGTTGCCCTGTATATGTGATTTCTTGGCTTCACTCAGTTGCAATGATTGAACCATTTCCCCTCAAAAATTAAATGCTGCTACAAAAAAAAAATTAAAAAGAAATTCTCAATTTCCTCTAGCATGCCAAAGAGATGATGAACAGCATTGTTCATCAACAAAGTTGATGTATGCAATCTCCCCCCATTTTCTGCAGCTTCAGTTGGATTGGGGCTCTTGTGAAGAGTTGGTATTGCAAGGTCTTCGTTCTGACTTCCCTGTCCAATAAGCAGTTCTAGAATTTTTCAGTGATCTTCCATCCAAAAATATTAACCAGGTCCAGCCCTTCTTAACATTTTCAGGATCAGCCAAAATGAGGTATTATCCCCCCTGCCTTAATATGCTTTGAGATGCTCTTTTTTAAAAAACAAAGTTGGTGAGCCAAGTTCATCATTAGGCTTTAAGCTACAGAAAAGGAGAAGCCAAAGTAGTCAGACCAGTTCTTCCCCTCACCTCCAGCTATAAACTGCAGCACACACATACCTCTCTATTGTAAGTTACTGCCCAGCACCATTAGGAAACACACAAGTGTCCCCCCCCACCCTCTGTCAGCAGCCAGACTGAAAATGCTGGTTGGTGTTTGTGTGTGTTTAACCCCTGCTTGGTGTGGGAGTGGGGGTTGGGACTATCAGTAGCAGTAGCAGCTCATAGAAAAATAGACATAATAATAATAATAATAATAATAATAATAATAATAATAATAATAATAATAATAATAATAATAATAATAATAATAATAATAATAATAATAATAATAATAATAAAGTTGGAAGGGACCTTGGAGGTCATCTAGTCCAACCCCCTGCTCAGGCAGGAAACCTTATACCATTTCAGGCAAATGGCTGTCCAGTCTCTTCTTAAAAACCTCCAGTGTTGGAGCATTCACCACCTCTGGAGGCAGGTTGTTCCACTGGTTAATTGTTCTAACTGTCAGGAAGTTTCTCCTTAGTTCTAGGTTGCTTCTCTCCTTGACTAGTTTCCATCCGTTGCTTCTTGTCCTGCTTTCAGGTGCTTTGGAGAATAGCTTGACTCCCTCTTCTTTGTGGTAGCCCCTGAGATATTGGAACACTGCTATCATGTCACCCCTCACCCTTCTCTTCATTAAACTACACATACCCAATTCCAGCAACCGTTCCCTATATGTTTTAGCCTCCAGCCCCCTAATCATCTTTGTTGCTCTTCTCTGTACCCTTTCTAGAGTCTCGACATCTTTTTTACATCGTGGTGACCAAAACTGGATGCAGTATTCCAGGTGTGGCCTTACCAAAGCATTGTAAAGTGTTATTAACACTTCACTTGATCTTGATTCTATCCCTCTGTTAATGCAGCCTAGCACTGTGTTGGCTTTTTTGGCAGCTGCAGCACACTGCTGGCTCATATTGAAGTGATTGTCTACTAAGACTCCGAGATCCCTCTCACAGTTACTACTATTGAGCAAGGTACCACCTATACTATACCTGTGCATTTGATTTTTCCTGCCTAAATGTAGAACCTTACTTTTTTCACCATTGAATTTCATTTTGTTAGATAGTGCCCAGTGTTCGAGTCTGTCCAGATCCTTCTGTATCTTAAGCCTATCTTCTGGAGTATTGGCTATTCCTGCCAGCTTGGTGTCGTCTGCAAATTTGATGAGTTCCCCATCTATCCCCTCATCCAAATCATTAATGAAGATATTGAAAAGCACTGGGCCCAGAACAGAGCCCTGGGGCACCCCACTACACACTTCCTTCCATGTAGATGCGGTTCCATTGAGGACCACACGCTGAGTATGGCCTGTCAGCCAGCTACGAATCCATCTGGTGGTAATGCTATCTAACCCACATTTTTCTATCTTATCAAGTAGTAGGTTGTGATCTACTTTATCAAATGCCTTACTGAAGTCCAAGTAAATTATATCTACAGCATTCCTCTGGTCCACTAGTTTTGTCACTTGGTCAAAGAATGTAATAAGATTTGTCTGGCATGATCTGTTTTTGACAAACCCATGTTGACTTTTAGTGATGACTTTGTTTGCATCAAGGTGTTCGCTGATTTGTTGTTTGATTATCTTTTCCAGAATCTTCCCAGGTATTGAGGTCAGGCTGATAGGTCTGTAGTTTCCTGGATCTGTTTTTTTCCCTTTTTTGAAGAACTACATCAGCTCTCTTCCAGTCCTCTGGTAGTTCCCCAGTGCTCCAGGATCTTTAAAAAATATAGTTCAGTGGTTCTGAGATCGCGTCTGCCAGTTCCTTGAGAACCTTGGGGTGTAATGCATCTGGTCCTGGTGATTTGAACTCATCTAGGCTGGACAGGTGCTCACTTACCATTTTCTTGCCTATCTTAACTTGCGTTTCTATTCTGTTTTTTATGGCACTGGTTTGGGTAGGCTGGACTGTTTTTTCCCTTTGTGTAAAGACAGATGCAAAAAACGAATTAAATAAATAGTTCTGCTTTCTCCCTATTGCTTGTCACCTTCTTGCCACTTTCCCCCACTAATGGACCAATCATTTCCTTAACTTTTTTCTTGTTTTTTATATGTTGAAAGAAGCATTTTTGTTAGTTTTGACTTTGGTCGCAAGCCTTAGTTCATTTTGAGCCTTATCTTTCCTCACTTCATCTTTGCAGGCACGGGCTATTTGCTGATATTCTGACTTAGTTATGTGCCCCTCTTTCCAATTCTTATACTTGTCCTTTTTATCTTTCAATTTATCAGAGAGTTCTTTATGCAGCCATGCTGGTTTCTTTTGAGAGGTGTTATTTTTGTTCTTTGTTGGTATTGTACTAGACTGGGCCTTTATTATCTCACTTTTCAAAATTTCCCAAGCTTCTTGAGTTGTTTTCCCCTTTAGGATTCTCATCCATGGAATTCTTCCCATGGTCTCTCTAAGTTTATTGAAATTAGCTCTTTTAAAGTCCAAGACTCTAGTTTGGCTGTGTTCTATTGCTTGTGCCTCCAGAATGTTGAATTCCAATATTGCATGATCACTTCCCCCCAAGGTTCCTGTGGCTTCGACACCTTCTATCATTTCATCTCTGTTTGTGAGAATTAAATCCAATATGGCTAATCCCCTAGTTCCCTTCTCTACTTTTTGGGAGAGAAAGTTGTCTGCTAGGTTTGACAGGAATCTGTTTGATCAAGGACATCACTGGTCCTTGAATAGTATAATTCCTGGAATGGCTCAGTACTGTTGTTGGTTGTTGCCACAGATACAGGATATCACCATTAATTTTGTCTTGATGCAATGTGGCACATGGAACGAGCCATGGAGATTTGTAGGCCATATATATTATCACATTAAACAAAAATGGTTAAACAAATTCTAACCATATGTAAAACTATATACTAATTACAAAATACCAAGACAAGTAGGAATTGCCTCTGGTAAGTTTTATCTATATAAAAAACTGTGAATACAAGTACTGTAAAGATGATTCTCTGCCAAAATGAATTTTGGGGATGGGAACAATTCTTTGGAAGAGTACCACTCCAGGTACATTTTCTGGTGGAGGAGGAGAAAAAAAGGAGTTATATCACATACTCTTTATGTGCTACATCTCACCAAATTTCTCTGAAAGCTTCAAGGGAAGTCAGATTTACTCTGGAACAATTTGAGTGCTTTTGTCCTACTTTGGGTGAATTCCAAATCTGTCTGAAGCTGCCCAGTTCCAGCCAAGGGAGGAATCTCTTCAGTCGGTAAAAATTTCCGTGCAATTCTGCAGTCTTTTATTTTGTTTAATACAGTTTGTAATGTATTGGCCTTTCTTATATGTGTAAGTGTTTGCTTATGTTGCACTGCTTGCTAATTGCTTGAATTCAGCTGCTAAGTGCTAGTTCACATGTATGCTTGTAACGGTTTCTAGCCGGCTCAGATTGGTTGTCTCCAGCCAGCTAAGTAGGTCTTTGGGCGGGAATCCTCTGCTTCAAACCTATTGGTCACCGCCTATCGGCCAACCGTATAAATAGCTGCGCAGAAGCTCCCTTGTTGCTTCTGTTATGTCTGACCTTCAATAAAGCCTGTTGCTGTTTTGAACCTTCCGTCTCGCTCAATGCCTGCAAAGAGCTGGCTACACAACACAGTTAATATCACTTTAACTATTCTGCTTGCACTTCTGTGTCAAAATAAATCAATAATGAACTGCCTTTAAGGCCTGTCATTAGGTTTTCAAGTTATTTCCCCAAAGCAAAACATTAGGCAGAGCTTAAAAGGTGGAATCCAAATCCAAATCATATATGGGTGGAATATTTGCACCCAGGAGTCTTTCACAGTTAACATACATCAGACTCACTGAATTTCACTGGGATATGTGATCAGCTGCAATGGTCTGATCTATGGAAATGAGGAATAATTGAAAGTTGAGTTGTCTTGAGGGACGACAGCGAGACAGCAGGCACGGTTCAGACAACGCTTTATTTGGGCAGAGGTCCCGGGCGAGACAATGCCGGGAATCTCTCGTATTTATAGTGAACAGCGATAACAACAACAACAACAAGAACCAATAAACAAGCAAGAATCTCCCGCCAGACAAGGACGCCCAATAAGAGGGAGACCGGCTAAAGGTAGGCGCGGCTGAGGCGGCTTGTTGCCGGGGCCAGATGGCAGCTTTGACAGCTCCGGCTGAGCTGCGCATGCGCGGCTCTCTGAAGTTTGACAGCTGTCAGTGCACTGCGCATGCGCGGCAGTTTGACAGCTGTCAGAGTCGGCCGGTTTGACAGCTGTCAGTGTACTGCGCATGCGCGGCAGTTTGACAGCTGTCAGAATCGGCCGCTAGCCGCGTGTGTGGGGGGGGATTGCCGCGGCAGCCTTTTGACGGCTGTCAATGGCTGCCGGGGATCCCTTATAGATGTGAGGGGGTTGTTTGTGTCAGAATATGTAACACCCCTTCCCCCCTTGCCCCTGGAAGTTTAGGTGGGGTCAGTTCCGCTAGTCCTGCTGCCGGCCCATTCATAGTCCGCCAAGTACGAGGGAGCCTTCCGCGGTCTGGCGGAGCGGCGGAGGCTCGGGCTGGGCTGACTTGTGCTGGGCTGGTCTTCCCTTTCCACGGTGGGGAGAATTTCGGGGTTGGTAGGTTGGGGGTCGTTGGCGACGTCAGGAACGAGCGGTAATGGGCTAGGTGGCGTTGACGGTGTTGCTGGGGAAAATAGTGTGCCCGGTTGGGCTCGGGAACTGCGGTCCTGTGGTGTGCGCTTCCTTAGTTGGTCAGCGTGTCTCCGGATGAGCCTTCCGTCTCCTAAGTCGACGAGATAGGAGACTGGGCCAGTTTGGTCGGAGATCACGCCTCGTAGCCACTTGTCGCCAACCCCGAAGTTCTTTGCCCAAATGGGCTGGCCGGGAGGGAAGACCTTTGCAGTCGGTGCGTTGGTTTGCTCGGCGGCTGCCCTGTCGGGGTGCAAACGGTCCAGTTTTGTGACTAGGCGGCGCCCCCAACGGAGTTCGGCCGGAGACTTGCCGGTGGTGGTGCATGGTGTGGAGTGCTGGGCCAGGAGGTATTTCGCCAGTCTGCAGTGCCAGTCGCCGGAGATGATTTTTCTTAGGGCATCTTTGGTTGCCTTCACCATGGCCTCTGCGAGACCGTTCGTGGAGGGGTGAAAAGGCGCGGAGGTGGCGTGCCTAATCAAGTTGGCCTTGATGAAAACCTGGAAGTCAGTAGAGGTGAATTGGGGCCCGTTGTCAGATACGATGACATCAGGCAACCCATGGGTGGCAAATACCCTCCTTAAACCCCTGATTGTGGCTGCTGAAGTTGTGCTGGAAACTGGGAGGACTTCGAGCCATTTGGAAAAACTATCTACTATTATTAGGAAATTTTGTCCCTGGAAGGGGCCGGCGTAATCAACATGAATTCGGGACCAGGGGTTTTTTGTCACCTCCCACTTATGGACAGGAGCATGAGGAAGCGGTGGCCTGGTCTGTTGGCACATGTTGCAGGTTGCGACAAAGTGTTCGATGTCTGCATCGAGCCCTGGCCACCATAAGTAGCTGCGGGCGAGGGATTTCATCTTGACCACCCCTGGGTGGCCTTCGTGAAGGGAGGTTAAAACTTGTTGCCTGTGTGGGGCGGGTACGATGACCCGGCTGCCCCAAAGGACGCAGCCGAGGTGAGCTGACAGTTCCAGGCGCCTTAGGAAAAAAGGCTGAAATTCTGGCCCCGGGGATGTGGATTGCCAGCCGGTTTGGACCCAGGTCAGAACCCTGCCCAGGATTTTGTCCTTGGTGGTTGCTGCAGCTATTTCTTTGGCTGATACGGGTTGGTCAGGCAATTCCTGGATCGCCAGGATTTGGCCGGCGGGTGCGGGGTCTGGGTCGAGGTTGGGCAGGGGCAGTCTGCTAAGGCCATCTGCGTGGCCCATTTCCTTGCCTGGTTTATGTTCAATTTTAAAGGAGTATGCTGCTAGGAATGTTGTCCAGCGAAGCATTCTGGGGGATAGAATTTGCGGGGTCAATTTGTCCCAGGTGAAGAGCCCTAGCAGGGGTTTGTGGTCAGTGAAGATTGTAAAGTGGCGGCCGTATAAGTAATCGTGAAATTTCTTCACGCTCGCCACCAGTGCTAGGGCTTCCTTGTCAATTTGCGCGTAATTGCGCTCGGCTTTGGACAAGGTCCTGGAGTAATATGCGATGGGCGATTGAGTTCCATCGCTGTGGAGGTGGCTGAGGACAGCACCTATGCCATAGGGGGAAGCGTCGCAAGCGACACAGAGGGGCATTTTCTCTTTGTAGTGGGTGACAGTGGACTTGCTTGAAAGGAGTTGTTTTAAATTGTTAAAACTGTCTTCGTGGGCTTGAGTCCAGAGCCACTGGGCTCCTTTGTCTAATAGCCTGTGGAGCGGCTCTGCTATGGAAGCTTTGTGGGGGAGGAAAGCATGATAGAAGTTTATTAGACCCAAAAAGGCTTGTAATTCTGCCTTATTTTTGGGGGGTGGTGCTGCCCTGATGGCTTTGACTTTAGAATCCGTGGGGTGGATTCCATTAGCGTCAATTTTGTACCCCAGGAATTCCATAGAAGGAACTCCGATGGAGCACTTTTCTTTTTTTAATTTGAGCCCGGCGGTGCAAAATCTTTGAAGCACCTCTCGCAGCCTGTCAGCTAGTATGTCTTCCGATTCCCCTGCGATGAGCACGTCATCGAAATAGGGGCAGACCCCAGGGATTCCCTTAAGAGTCCACTCCATGGTCTCCTGGAATATTCCAGGTGCTACTGCTATTCCGAACTGCAGGCGATTCACCCTGAACGCTCCGCGGTGGGTGACTATGGTTTGGGCATTGGCGGTTCGATCTGAGACTGGCAGCTGCAAGAATGCATGGGCCAAGTCTAATTTGGCAAATATAGTGCCTGCCTGGATAGAAGAAAGCACGTCCCTGACAGCTGGGACTGGGTAGGCGTGGGGGTTTAAAGCCCGGTTCAGGGTGGCTTTGTAGTCCGCCCAGAGGCGGACCTCCCCGTTAGGCTTGACAGGGGTGACTATGGGGGTTTCCCAAGTGCCCCCATCCGTGGGTTCTATGACTCCCAGTCCAATTAGTCTGTCCAGCTCTGCATCAATCTTGGATTTGAGGGCAAAGGGGACTCTTCTTGCCTTAATCCTAATGGGCAGGACTTCTGGATTTAATTTTAGGTCAATGGGGGGCCATTGAATTTCCCCAGCGACCCGTCAAACACGTCTGCGAATTGTTGGCAGACGGCCTGTAATTGGCGAGGCTGGAAGTGGTTCACGCCCAAGATTTTTATCCCTAGGGGTTCAAACCAGTCGAGGCCAATGAGACTGGCTCGTTTACCTGTTGCGATTTGGGCTGTTAATTCCCCCTGGAAATGTTGATAGCTAATAGAGAGCCTCGTTTCCCCTTTTAATTTGATAGGGGCGCCCTGGAAATCAGCTAGCAGAATTTTGGAGGGGGTAATAGGAAAACGGCGCCTGCATTGGTGCGCGATCCCTTGGAGAGTGACCCAGGACAGAATGGAGACTGAGGACCCAGAGTCCACCTCCATTTCGCAGGGAATCCCCTGAATCCGGACCTGAATTTTAATTTTGGGGCGGATAAAGCTGGTAGTTAGGGCCCCCTGGTCCGTATTAGTGGTCATGACAGATGACCGTAGGGCCTTCCCTGGTAATTTGGGGGGGGGAATATTACCTTCCGGGGCCACCTCCAGGTCGTGAAGGGTCTCGCGGCCGGTGCTGTGGCAGGCGGAGCGAATGTGGCCAGTTTTGCCGCAGCCATGGCACTTGGCGTTACGAAATTTACAAGATGCCCTGGCATGGTTGCCACCGCAACTGGCGCACTTGGAGCGGTTGGTGGTCTCTCTTTGGCCTCCGGCTGGACGATCTGGCCCTTTGTCGCCCTCCCGGCGAGTCTGGGGGTTGGTCGGTCTCGGACGGATGGCGTCCACTTCAGACTTCTGCTCGGCCGTTCCTGGGTCGGCACTTCTAGGGCAGTCGTGGTGGACTGACCCCGTGAAGGGATTTCCAGGTGGCAGCGCGTCTTCCCGATGGCTATCTTCATATGCCATAATTTCTATAGTTAATTCGGCCAGGTCCATCGTCGGCTTAGTAACGAGCTTCTTCTGGAGCTTCAGGTTCCACAGACCGACGATGACCTGGTCCCTTATGCGGTCCTCGAGGTCCGGGAAACGGCAGCGTCGGGCCGCTTGTCGGACCGTGGCTATGAATGATTTGGCCGACTCGCCTGGTCGTTGGTACTGGCGGGCGAAGTACAATCGCCAGTACAGCTCGGACCGTCTCGGGGCAAAATGACGATTGAGGCGGTCGACCAGCTCGGCATATGGCACAGAAGCCACCGGAGCAGGGTCGCAGAGCCCCACGGCGACATCATAGACCGCCGGGCCGCTGAGGCAAAGGAGCGCCGCGGCTTTGGGGCGATCCTCGACAATGTTGACGAGGAGGTACCCCTCCACTTGCCCGAGATGCGATTCCCAGCCCTCGGGCTGGGAGACATCAAATTCGCGGACATGCCCAAGATTTGCCATACTGTCAGGTCCACGGGTCTGCTTGGGGTGGAATGCGTGGAGGGCTCTCCCGACCAGCAAGTGACTTCAGCGGTGTCAGCTGGTGGGACGGCTTCCCTCCTTCACTTGTGGCTTCAGCTAGTGACTTCAGCTAACAAGCAGACCCGGATCCCACCCTCGTCGCCAGGTGAGTTGTCTTGAGGGACGACAGCGAGACAGCAGGCACGGTTCAGACAACGCTTTATTTGGGCAGAGGTCCCGGGCGAGACAATGCCGGGAATCTCTCGTATTTATAGTGAACAGCGATAACAACAACAACAACAAGAACCAATAAACAAGCAAGAATCTCCCGCCAGACAAGGACGCCCAATAAGAGGGAGACCGGCTAAAGGTAGGCGCGGCTGAGGCGGCTTGTTGCCGGGGCCAGCTGGCAGCTTTGACAGCTCCGGCTGAGCTGCGCATGCGCGGCTCTCTGAGGTTTGACAGCTGTCAGTGTACTGCGCATGCGCAGCAGTTTGACAGCTGTCAGAATCGGCCGCTAGCCGCGTGTGTGGGGGGGGGATTGCCGCGGCAGCCTTTTGACGGCTGTCAACGGCTGCCGGGGATCCCTTATAGATGTGAGGGGGTTGTTTGTGTCAGAATATGTAACAAAAGTTATATAGCTATCCCACTAAAACAATCATTCCTTATCTTTAACTTTTTGCTTCTTTTTTTCTATGGTATAGCATTATATTTTGAAAGCTGGCTGAGTGATGTTAGGTAAGTCTTTCTTTTTTAGCCCAACTCACCTCACAGGGTTGCTGTTGTGGGGCATATAGGTGGAGGAAGGAGTATTACGTAAGTTTGCTGCCTTAAGTTATTTATAAAAGTAATAAGGCAGGATCTAAATAAATTACATTAGGTTAGACTGTAATGCAGACTTGTATTATTAGCATACATGATAAAGTAAGCATTTTAAAGAAGTACAAATTAGTTATAAGCTATTATGACTGATGTCATAGAAATAAGCTTATTACTGCATAGAGATGCTAGATGAAGTGTTAACTAACTGATGCATATTAATGAATATGTTCTTTCTCTGCCCCCCCGCCCCCCAATATCTGCATGTCAGCAACTTCAAAGATGAACAATGAACTTTTATCATGGTCTTAAGACTATATAGAAACCCATACATTTAAAAGTTACAAAAAGTTACAAAAAGTGTGCTTTTAGGCAGTAAGGTATATTGTTGGTGAAATAGTGCAGGACCAGACAGTTGTCTCAGGTTGAACCCTCCCCTTTAAATCCTGCCTCCTCCTCAGCAAGGATATTTTTTTTTTACTTTTACCCAATCTAATAGCTTTAAATAAATGTATTTTGCATATAGCTTGTTTGTTGTACTAAGCAACTGGATTTATAACTGAGGATCAAATATATTCCTTTATTCATATAGAAAAGGGTGACTATGGCCTCATCCCACTTTGATTTAAAAAAATCATGCTGCAGTGTTAATATAAATAAATAAAGCAGCCAATGTTGGGCCTGCAAATCTTTATTTTCCTTTAATAATTTTGGAGGGATGAAATATGTGGTTTAAGGTGAAATAGAAGAGTTAGGGCTGTGCTGGTTCCAATGTAGTCCAAGATCTATAGAGCTATTATATTAGTATTGATTTAGGATGCTTTTTTCCCGTATGATGAAGCTCACACAACAATATCCTTTGTCCAGATAATCTGGAAACAGTGATAAATCAGTTCCAGTACAAGTCTTCCACATGAAAAGAAAGACGGAAGGAAGGACCATGAATATCCAAAATAATGTTCTCAGTAAAGCTCAGAAGGACTAACGTCCAAGACCTATAATAACCTAGCACTTTAAGGATTTGTTTCAAATGAATATATAAATTTTTATTTGTGTGCGTGAGCTTATATTTCAACACAGTTTAAGACATTTTGCATTTAATTCTTCAAATGAATCCACATAATTTAACAGTGATTCCATTTTGTAAGCTTTTCAATAGCTATTGTAGATTTTTATTTATTAGATTCAAATTCATATTCCTTAAGTGTAAATTCATATTACATGTGGCTGCTTCCCATGGAAATCTCCTTTTGTTTTATTCTTACAACAACATTGGTAGGTAGGCTATACTCAGAATTAGGATTGATCCCAATCACCCAATAGGTTTCATGACTAAGAATGGGTCTTTCCATTCCTATTCCAACATCGTAACCACAACACAACACTGGGTCTCTATATAAAATGATGAAATGTAATCTAGTATCAGCATAATCCCACTTCATTTATAAATGTTATCAATTTTCTTCATGTTTTTCTTTGCCAGCCAGTGAGACTGCAATCTGTCATTTATCACAGTACGGACAGAAACACAAGGAGTCTTGGGGCATCCTAAAGACTACAAATAAATGTGTTAATTTTTAAAGTTCTATGAAATTCTGTGTTGTTTTTTCTGCAAAAGACTAATGTCATTATTCCCCTGGAGACCATATTAAATAAATTTTAAATTTAACAGTAAGTCAGAACAAATTAGAAACAAGGAATGCAAGCAATATCTATCATAAGCTCATTTTAAGTTAAAAGATAAGTGAAGCAAGTTCAGGTTCTTTTTCATGTTACTGTACTGTACATTTTATAATATATGCTGCAATTCTTCGATTGAACCATCTTTCAGTAGCAGTTTAATAGGAGGAGGAACTAAAAATAGGAGCAACTAAAAATAGGAAGAGGAAGGAATATATTCACACCTTGCATTATTTATAAAAATAATAAAGATTAGATAAAAACAATTTTTTTTAAAAAAAGCCTTCAATAAAAGAGAAAATAATGAGATTTAGTTGAAAAGCACAGCAGCTTACTTTGAATGTAACCTGTAACCTAGGAAAAAAATAACTAGAACAATCATAGAAATGACTGAATACTGAAAAGGAAATACTATTTCAGAATACTGAAAAGGAATGCTAATTGCAACAAAGATCTTGTTGAGCTATTATTGATGAGAAAACAAACAAAGGTCTATAGTGGAATGCAAACTTTGCTATGAATAAGGGAATCAGCTTTATAAAAGTCTCATTATCTCTGAATTTCACTATTATGTTTGCTAATATTTGTAAAAGCGTGTAAACTGAACTTAGCATTCTTCATAGTACAATGTTAGAGGTGAGCAAGCAACCAGATGTTTTATCAAACAGATAACCTGACATTTTATATTGATTGATTACAAAGAAAACAAGTTTCTACAATACACAGGTCTTTCCGACCTAACCTTTTTCTCATTTATTTAGCAATGAATTGGACAGTGTTCAGAAAAATCTGCTCCCACATAAACATCCACTGAGTTCCACCTTGAATCAGGCAGTGGTAGGAGGCTTTGAACAAGTTATTCAATAGATTATTCACTAAGAAGAATGAAAAATATGAATAATGTAAAAAAGTAAAGTTTATTGGTTGTATGCTAATTTAGAATAACTATCTAGTCTTAGCAATGTTTTCCACAAGTATGGTTGGTTGTTGGCTGCCATAAGCAGAAGAAAAATGTACCATATAAGGCTGCAATGGGAGAAACAGCTGCTCACATGGAAGGCAGCCTTGGTGTTTGTTACTGTTTCATGTTAGCCATGTTAGAGACCCCTGTGCTCAGCCTTGAGGTCTGGCCATTGCAACTTTGATGGTCCCTCATAATCACAGATGTGACAAAGTGTAGATCAGGGGTGTACTACAGAGATCTCTGCTGGGTGGATTGCTGGTGGTGGTTCCCCGGGCGTGAGTGCCCCCGCAGCTGGCACATATTGCCTCTGGATCTCTGATGCTTGGGTAGCCCGTTTTGTTGTTGTTGTTGGCCCGTGGTTTTTGTTGAGTTCTGCTGAGGTTGCGTCGGGTTTGGAATTTTTCAAACTTTCGTTGGGTGGCATTGACTTCTGGGTCGTCATCGTCCTCCTCGTTGTCACCGACCATGACGCTGCCTTGATGCACCGACCCATTTGGGCCGTTTCCTGGTTGGGATACATTCTTCCCACGCCCAGCCTTGTGAGCCATGACTTCGCTAACGACTTCGGTCAGGCTCATCGTAGGTTTTGTCACCAACTTCCTCTGAAGCTGCTCGTCGCTTAGCCCGAAGATGATTCAATCCTGAATTCGATCTTCAAGATCCAGAAACCTGCACATATGGGCATCTTGACGTATCGCCGCAATGTAATCGGTCACGGACTCACCAGACATCTGGCTCCCCTGAATGAATTGAAGCTGCCAAAATAGTTCTGACCTCCTTGGCATGAAGTGCCTGCTGAGTTTGTCTGTGAGGTCGGCGTAGGAAACAGTTGTGACAGGCTCTGGACTGCACAACCCGATGGCCACATCGTAGACATCCGGACCACTGAGGCACAGCAAGGCAGCAGCTTTCAGTTGGTCCTCCGTGATGTGATTTACTAGTAGGTAGCCTTTGACCTGCCCCCAGTGTGACTCCCAGTGCTCCGGATAGTGGATGTCAAATTCTTGGATGTGTCCGAGCTTTGCCATGCTGTTCTGGTCCAGATACTGCTTCAGCGGGAAGTTGCAGGATGAGTTTCCTCTATCCGCTTCCCAGTGACCTCAGCTTAGTGACTTCGCTCTATGAAGCAGTATCCCACCTTCGTCACCAATTGTAATGTTGGGTGCTCGGACCGAAGGAACAGCTGATGCAGATATCCAAGAACAGGCTTTATTCAGCTGGGACAGGACAAAGACAGTGAGTGCCAGAGATCCTTATATACTCTGGCTGCCGGCCCAACACCCAATCCTAACAGAGGAATTTTCCCGCCGTACACAGCTGACCAATCACATGCTCCCCCGCTGTTGCTGCCAGCCGAGCTGTCAAAATCAGCTGTTATGGAGCTGTCTGTGAATTACCTCAGCTTATGTACATAACAGTAACAGAGGAGATTTTGGGACACTGGGGGGGGTATAGCTAATGATGCTTCTGGTGGCTTCCAGGGACATTACTTTGCAGAAAATCAGATAGGAGATCCTGTTTGAGACATTAGGCCATAGGGGCCAAGTGAGATTGCTGCTTGTAATAACAGCCTCCCACCCACATTACAACTTCTGTGGCTGAGCTGCTTTACTCAGTGGTTTATGGTGAATGTGTAGCTTTGTCTGGAGACATTTATTTATTTATTTACCTAGTTAGTCTTTATTGCCCAGATTGTTGTAATCAAAATCAACCTCCATTGGCTGCCATGTTGTTGGCTGAGAATGGAAATGATCTGAAGTGAATGTTAAACAGATTGCGTGATGCAGTGAGGAATTGGGTTCTGTCAATCAATGTATCAAAGATTCATTAATTGTATCTGACAGGAAAAATGGACAATAGCAAGTTAAAGATGAATGACAAAAAGCTGGAGCAAGCAGATGAAAGTAACAGAATGATTACTAAAGATGGAAAAATATTTGGAGAAATCTTAAAACATGTAAATACTGATACTATAGCTGGTGGGTGGCACGGGAAAGGAACATATAGCAAAAGAAGCAAAAATGATAATATCTTTCCCCCAGTTATATGGAAATGAGGTTAGTATGTCAAGAAATACCTAAAGTGCAATGTATATGAGAAATAGAGCCTTGGTGGAGCAGTGGGCTAATGCCTCCTTAAGTAACACCAGCTGCCTGCAATTAGTGCAGGTTCACATCCCACCAGGCTCAAGGTTGACTCAGCCTTCCATCCTTCCGAGGTAGGTAAAATGAGGACCCAGATTGTTGGGGGCAATAAGCTGACTTTGTAAAAATGCCGCTTGGGTGTGTGTGTGAAAGCCCTAATAAGCAGGCATATACATAGAATGAAGGCTACTGCTAAGCTTGTAAGCCGCCCTGAGTCTTCGGAGAAGGGCGGGATATAAATGGAATTAAAATAAAATAAATAAAATAAAAAATACTAAGATAATGTATATAGTAATCCAAGGAGGAGTAAAATCAAGAATGAATTTATGATGAATGAATATGGATTGAATTCAAAGATGAGGGACCAATGTGAAACTATGTATGATTTTGGTCACATAAACAAAATGAATGAAGAATGGATCTTAAAATAAATGCATTGTTAGGCTTCACCCATATTAAAAGTGTTGCAAGCAGAAATTCAAGACTATAGTTCTGGTAACTGTAGATACTAGAATTGCCTCTAACAACAACATTGCAATTTGTAGGCCATAGCCTTTTGGTTACGATGTATAAAATCATTAAGTCTTTTCTGCCTCTTCATATATAGTGCTCAGCCTTAACACCAAAGGCAACTGAAATGTAATAATGGAAGAAATGGAGTATAACTAGTGTGGCTGGAAAGAGGTTTCTGGAATCCCTAAGGAAGGAACATCTTGTGGTATAAAATAAAGATAAAACAAGCACCAAGTTCACTGGTTTGTTTGCGTTGAAGTGCACTTAAACACATCTGCTACTGTAATGAGAAACTATTAAATGAACAGCTATGGATAATGAAGTTGAGGCAATTAAAGAAATGGGAAGTACCTCTTGCATTCACGGCAAATACAAACTACTGAAAAGGCTCTGCTTTTTTTCTTCCGTGACAAAGGCCACAATGGGTTCCTGATAAGAGAAATTAAATGAGAGAATTCCCTTTAAAATGCATTATAACTCTCATTTTTGTTAAGTTATAAGAACCCACCTTGCTTGGTTAATGTGTACATTTGTGTGTGTCTGTGTGTGTGTGTGTGTGTGTGTGTGTGTGTGGTATAGAGATAGTCTTTGACTTATGGCCACAATTGGGACCAGAACTTCTGTTACTAAGCAAGGTGGTTGTTAAGTCATTTGTGCCTAAAATTATGATTTTTTTTTGCCATGATAGTTAAGTGAATCACTGCAGTTGTTAAGTGAAAGCTGTGATGCTCGTAAGTGTGAGGACTTAAAACAAGTTTGGTGACTCATCAGAGTTACAACTGCACTGAAAAAGTGACTCCCTTTTTTATATGTGCCACAATACACAAGAAAAGATATACAGGCACTTTGGATAGTGAGATGGGTATTATATAAAATATGTGTGTGTGAGAGAGAGAGACTGTGTCTGTGTCTGTGTCTGTGTCTGTGTGTCTGTGGATACACAAACATATACTAGTCTGACTATTCAGAGTTACAACTGCACTGAAAAAGGGATGGGGCTTTTATTTATTAAATGTATACGCCACCCATCTCCTTGTCCAGCAACTTAGTTGATGGCATGAGTTGGGCCATCTTGACTTTTTTGACCCCCTTTCTGCTGACAGTTCTGAATCATGTCATTTACAAAGCACCTGGAAGGGGGATGTTGGGCATGTGTTTTATTCTTGCCCTGTACACCGCCCTGAGTCCTTCGGGAGAAGGGCGGTATAGAAATATTAATAAATTAAATTAAATTAAATTAAATGACACTTGGTGCAAAAGGTGGCAGGACTTCAATCACACCGTTGCCGTCTTGACTGGTTCAGCCGCCCCTGCAGAGGCCCTCGTGCCTGAGTAAGCGACAGACCCTTATTGCTCTGGAAGCAAATAAGGTCGTAACAAGGCTTGCAAGTATCCCTTGTCAGGGGATGGAGAGTCATTAGAAAAAGTGAATATTCTGACCTCCGGCTGCAAACTATGAATGGGATAGCAGCTCTATTTGTAAAATTTAGTGTGAGTTTATGTGTGTGTGCACCTTTGAGCCTGCTGATTGCTTGGATTAATCCCTGAAGTTTTCTTGCAAGATTGTTTTGGAAGTGGTTTGCCCTTACCTCCTTCCAAATGCGGAGAGAGAGTAACTGGACCAAAGTCACCCAGCTGGCTTTGTGCCAAAGGCATGATTAGAACTCATGATCTCTCTTGAGGTTTCTAGTCTGATACATTAACTAATACACCAAACTAGCGGTTTGTCTATTATGCCTCCTTTTTTAAAATAGGGATTTAATCAGAATGGTAGCTTGCATGACTATGAAACAGATATAGGACAACAATAGAGAACATCTTGGCCTGCGAGCATGGATTTTCCTTGCAGCTGTGGCTGGGAGAAATACAGGTAGAGCTGGACTTATGTCCATAATTGAACCCAAAATTTCTCTTGCTAAGTGAGACATTTCTTAAGTGAGTTTTGCACCATTTTATGACCTTTTTTTGCCACAGTTGTTAAGTGAATCACTGCAGTTGTTAAGTTAGTTACCCAGTTGTTTTAAGTGAATCTGGCTTCCCCCATTGACTTTGCTTGTCAGAAGGTTGCAAAAAGTGATCACATGACCCTTGGACGTTGCAAGCGTCATAAATCTAAGTCACTTGGCAAGTGTCTGAATTTTGATCATATCACCATGGGGATGCTGCAACCGTCAAAAGTGTGAAAAATGGTCATAAGTCACTTTTTCCAGTGCCGTTATAACTTCGAACAGTCACTAAATGAACTGTTGTTTATAGGTTTATGCTGCTAGGATGTTTTATTAGAGTTGATAAAATTTAATTCCATAAAATATGTGGTAACTCCTATTCCTGGCAAGCAATCTGTATATTTCAGTGAAGAATATCAGCAACTTGAGACCCACTTGTAAAGTATTTTGTATGGAAATTACAAAATTATGATGAGACGGTGAAGAGTTATTTCCTTAAATGTGTGTTAAGTGCAACAAACATGTTTCTGTGCAATAAACATATTTCCAATGGTGGGGTTCAAATATGCAAACAGCCAGTTCTCTGTGTGCTGCTTCCAGAAGTCCATTCTGGGCCTGGGCAACAAAAAAATTAACTACTGGTTCTGACGAACTGATGTGAACTGGCTGAATCCCACCACTGCATATTTCTTTACTTTCTTTTTGGCATGTAAACAATTGTTTGTGAATACAGCATCAAAGCCTTTCGCTGTGAAAATATTTTATTTTATTTATTTATTTATTCGGTTTATATACCGCCCTATTCCCAAAGGACTCAGGGTGGTTTACAAGGCAAAATTTAAAAACAATCCAATATAAAATTAAAATAAAATTAAATTAAGTCTAGCCGCAAAAATTAAATCACAATTTAAAAACATTAAACCCCTCAGTCCAGATCAGATAGCTCAAAGAGCCAGGTTTTTAGGTCCCGGCGAAATGAACGAAGGTCGGGGGCAGTCTGGAGTTCCGTTGGCAGTTGATTCCACAGGGCAGGCGCGCCCACAGAGAACGCCCTCCCCCTGTGGATCGCCCATCAGCAATCCTTGACCGGCGGTACCCTGAGAAGACCCTCCCTGTGGGAACGCACAGGACGATGGGAAATTGACGCTGGCAGCAGGTGTTCCCTTAGATAATCCGGGCCCATGCCATTTAGGGCTTTATAGGTCATCACCAGCACCTTGAATAGGAGGCTTCACAGCTGTTATTTAGATAGGAAATGAAGCATCCACTATCTTCTGTTGCAATAATGTTTGTGGCTGTTTCTTCTTCTTGGAAGGTTTTTCTTGGGCCATTCCTCATGACCCTCTATAAAATATTAAAAATTATACACAGTCACCTCCTTGCCAATGATATATGTGAAAAGTGTTTAAAGTCTCTAAAAGTCAGTTTAATAATGGCAGTATGCCTTATATGCAACTTGGATATTACGTCTATGAAATTGTACACTTTACATGAACCAAAGCCAATTATTGTGCGAAAAAGTGTTTGACAATTATTTATGTTTCCTAAAGCATAATTTGAATTGGCAAGGAGGGAAACTTTCTGCCACAGTTGGAAGGACAAAGGAGATTTTTTAAATAATCTTTTTAAAACTAAGAAGTTTTATATGCTTTACTCTTGGTTCAGAAATTTGTATTAGGGAAAATACAGCCAGGCTCACAAAATCTTGCTTACAGTCTACACACTGCAATAAGTCCTGCAAAGTCAGGGCCCTCTAAAAATAGATGAGTTAGAAATTCTGTCCTAGATGATGGAAGTGTTGTGGCATGTACTATGTGCCGACCACTGCATTTTGCACAAGGGAGCAAAGGTCTGTCTATTCTATGTTAGTCCTTTCAAAGTAATTCCAAGGTACAAAATTCAGCTGTAAGGACTGATACACAACACCAATGCTTTAAAATTATCATTGTGTTGTAAATGTATTGGACAAATCATGGGATAATATTTTACTTTAAGCACTTTCTATTAGGAAGACGTCACGTCATTTTAGGTTTATATCTGCTTCTACAAAGGATTTTTCAAAATAGCTCATAGAGCATTAAAAAAAATTCAAATAATTATCAAGCTCAATTCAAAAAGAAAAGGGGAAGAAAGAAGAAAAAAAGAAACATGCTTGTAATAATTGGATAGTTCTTTTAGATTATCACATTTCTTAATCTTCGCAGGGAGCACTGGACTGGATTAGGGCCATTTGACAAGGGAATAATCCTTTTTCTTGATTATTAGGAAAATATTCTTCAAGCTGTCTTGGAAGCTGCTATTACCATGAAATGACAAATTTCATACTGTGGAAGCCAGTGTAGCCTTCCCATGATTCACTCAGAGTCCTACTGGAGGAAAAAGAATAAATCTTTTGCAATGTTCTTGTGGATAAATTTGCTTGCTTCCTATATATTCCAGATAAGATAATCATGCCACAAATTAAAAGTTTTTGTAAAAAAAGATTCATGGTCAAACAGATGTAAACAAAATCTGTTCTGACTTGAATGAATGCTGCTACCATTCACTGAGGCGTGTAGCTAGCTTTTGAACCATCTGTTTGAATATGAAATGAAGCAAAAGTCCTAAGGGAAAAATTAATATATATTCCTTTTTTTGTATACACTTGGGCATTTGGCTGCTCTGACAAAGGAAATAATGAGATTTGTATAAATTCTCACCAGGTGACAATGCCTCATTATTTCCATTCAAGAGGTATTCTGAATAAGTACAGCACCACTTATAAGCAACGCTATGCCATGTTCTTGTACCATTCACAAAATCTTTGTTTGTGGAAACCCAGCCTCTAACATCTCTAGCATTTCTATTTTCCGGATCATCACCACAAACAGTATAGAAACTCACTGAATAGAGTTGTGAAAATGTTTGATGGAAACCATGCCTCAGTGGTTGTTCTCAGCTGTACCTTGCAGCAGTGGAGTTGAGCTGATGCTTGATGGTAACCACCAGGAGGTTGAAATTAAATGTCATTCCTCTAAAATCAGAAATAAGTGTCTTGGGTAGCCTGTACAGCTGAAAACCAAGCTTTCTCAGGCACCATGGAATTGTTAGAATATCTCATGGTATTATCAGAGTAATGTGATCAAAGGCATCCTGTAGGCCAATTTAGTAATTATTGGAATGGAGGTAACGTATACTGTGATTATTCATCTTAGTCATGGAGAAACACATCACCTACAGAACCTGAATGATAGTTTGCTTTGCTGCATAAAGGTGACACTGTGTATTAGCTGCTATATGGAACAGCCTGTAGTGAATGTCCCTCAACTGCTGAGAAATGTCTTGAATCTTGGTAAGATCAAGTATTTACTTGTAAGATAATTGTATGCTGCTAGCAAAATACAATTGCAGATATATTGTTGGATATTGCTACAAAACAAATGCTGCAAGCAATGTACACATTCCAATGTTGTAGCGATTGGAAGATCCAGGATATTGAATCAAACTCTACTGTGTTTTTTATATAATGGACCCATAGTATTGCAAGAGAGGATCAAAAACTCTCAGAAGGAGTTTCAGACTGTTGATATGAAATGATCTCTCAACAAACGCCCATTGTTAAATTCATTAATTAATATCCCACCTTTATTATTGGAGTTGCAGCCCTCCGTTTCGAATTACATCTTGTCGATGTTATCTGGGAGGAGTTCGACCCTGTGACTCCTGAAGACGTGGACAGGATCATGGGGAAGCTGAGCTCCACCACGTGTTTGTTGGACCCGTGTCCCTCCTGGCTGGTTTATGCGGCCCGGGAAGGGACACGAGGCTGGCTCCAGGCAGTGATAACTGCTTCTTTGAGTGAGGGTAGTTTTCCCGCCGCCTTGAAGGAGGCGGTGGTGAGACCCCTCCTCAAGAAGCCTGCCTTGGACCCAGCAATATTAAACAACTTTCGTCCGGTCTCCAACCTTCGCTTTCTTGCGAAGGTTGTTGAGAGCGTGGTGGCCCATCAGCTCCCTTTGTTCTTGGATGAAGCTGATTATCTAGACCCGTACCAATCAGGTTTCAGGCCCGGGTACAGCACGGAGATGGCATTGGTCGCGCTGGTGAATGATCTCTGGCGGGCTTGGGACAGGGGCTGTTCCTCTGTCCTAGTCCTGTTAGACCTCTCAGCGGCTTTCAATACCATCGACCATGGTATCCTGCTGCGGCGTCTCAGGGGGTTGGGGTTGGGAGGCACAGTTTTTCAGTGGTTCTCCTCCTACCTTCTGGGACGTTCGCAGTCGGTGTTGGCAGGGGGGCAGAGGTCGACTTTGAGGCCTCTCATTTGTGGAGTTCCCCAGGGATCGGTCCTCTCGCCTCTCCTGTTCAACATCTATATGAAGCCTCTGGGTGAGATCATTCGTGGTTTTGGAGTTGGGTATCATGTGGCCGGCATGACTAGACACCAAAGGCGCACGGAACGCTGTTACCTTCCCACCGTAGTGGTCCCTATTTTTCTACTTGCATTTTTACGTGCTTTCGAACTGCTAGTTTGGCAGAAGCTGGGACGAGTAACAGGCACTCACTCTGTTACGTGGCACTCGGGATTCGACCCGCCAAACTGCCGACTTTCTGATCGACAAGCTCAGCGTCCTAACCCACTGAGCCACTGCGTCCCTGGGTCTTTATATACCTGATGCCAAAGCGCATATTAGGAAAAACACGGAAATGGAAACTGCATGGTGACCCTAGAAAAGAAAGAGTCAGATAACAAAACCTAGGTTGTTGTCTTTTCTGTAGTGGAAGGGGAGTCAATCTATGGATAAAATAAAGGACATTTTTATGTTAGAAGATGCTAGTATCAGTAGAAAGGGTCTGCTTAGAATCTCTTTAGAAGAGCAGGAGGTAGAGGCCCTGGGTCTTGCATATCATTTCCAGAGGTATAACCTATAACGCTGTGGGCTTTGGGGCTCTTCTACTGTATATTCCTTTGGCAAGGAGCCCCGTAATCCTTGTACTTGTGCGTGCAAATAAAAGATACTTTCTTGCATCTGTCTCCCAATGTCTTGGCTCCTTATGGTTAAGTTGCTTGAAAACTCAGGAATTTGTGTAAAATATGCCTTTTACATGCCTGATATGGTGGGTCCTCCTCTGACCCAAATCTATGTGGAACTGACTTTTAGAATCAAGTAAGAGGCTGGTACAAAATGCCTATCCTGCCCATGCAGAATTATATCAAGTTTAAAGTCTCTGCACTAGTTATTAGTAAGCTTCTGGAATAACTTAAAAGTGTTGGTCCCATGAGACATACTGTATGTCACCAACTGCTAACTCAAGAGGAATTTAGTGTAAAAGTCTTGTTGGAAATAATGTCAATTTTGCCACTAATTCTAACAGGAGATGACTAATGTTGCCGTTCAGTTTCATATACAATTAGAAAATGTGCAATTTAGTTGAGGAGAACTAAAAGTATTCCTGTTTGTGTGTCAGTCGATTTTACTCTTAGTCTAAACCAATTTTGTTCAACTTGGTGTATTTGGATTGTATTACTATATATTACAGTTCACGTAAATTCCAAAGTTGATTGGAGGTTCTGGGTTGTGTAATCCAATATATCCTGATGGATTAAGTTAAGGAAATGTGTTGCAAACAGGGAATGGCCATGCTTAGTACAATTAGTCATACAGTAAAGGCATTACCAGGGCTCATTTTGTATAGCGGTTAAGGCACCAGGCTAAAAAGCAGGAGGATCTGACTTCCAGTCTTTTTTTTACATTTATTAAATTTTTATGCCACCCATCTTGCAATTTGAGGTGACTATGAGTGACTTGTCTTAGGCACAAAGCCATCTGGGTGACTTTGGGGCAGTCACTCTCTCTCAGCCCTAGGAAGGCAAACCGCTTCTGAAAAAAAATGTTGCCAAAAAAACTTCACTGACTGTCCAGGTTACCTGGAATCAAGACTAATTTGAAGGCATACATGCACACACACAAAAAAGGCACCGTACTTAAATAATTGATGAAATAGAAAGTTAAATATGCTTAGAAAGAGGCCCACACTGCTTTATTTTCTTTAAAATTATTTTAACTTCTTTATTAAATTAGCAATTTGCTGGCACCCTGCTTTTGTGTAAGTCTCGGGTTTCACTCGGCTCTTGAGAAATAATATTAACGACAAGCCCAAGCGACAGAAGATAGAAAAATTCCTTCCCACACAAGACTTCCCAAGCTCTATCCAATGACTTAATTTATTAATGGTTTAAAAAGTTTGAAACAATTTCCCTTTTTTGAATGTCCCAATTAGAGTGAGTGGTCTTTCTTGGAGCGCTACTAGATTTAGGAAGTGATAAAAGTGATTAATTATCAAGTTAAATCTACCTTGAATTTGAGTGAATATCTGATTTCCAGTTCATAATTTTTTTTTTACATCCGCAGAGATCTTGTATAGGTAGTCCTTGACTTGCAACCCTGATTCAGCCCAGAATTACAGTTATATGTTAAGTGGGTCACATAATGTGCCTGATGTTATGACTCTTTTTGTGGCAGCCAAGTGAAAGCCGTGGTTGTTAAATTAATGTTGTGGGCATTAAGTGAATGCAGCAGCCTTTGAATGAACCCAGTGGACATTTCTCTTGTTGGAAACCAGAAGTAAACACAAGTTTCTGTGGGGAAAAAAAAGTAAATTGCGGTTATGTGACTGCGGGATATTGTAAAATAATAATAATAATAATAATAATAATAATAATAATAATAATAATAATAATAATAATAATAATAATAATAATAATAATAATAATAATTTTATTTATATACCGCCCTTCTCCCGAAGGACTCAGGGCGGTGAACAGGGCAGATATATAAAAATACAAAAATACAAAAGTTAAAAAAGAATTAAACATGTGCCCAGCTAAAAACAATAAATACATATAATAAAATGAGAATAAAAAACCCAAACCATCCCCCATCAGGCCAGGCCGGCTTGTTCAAATAAGAATGTCTTCAGATCGCGACGGAAGGAGCGAAGATCGGGCGCCATCCGGAGCTCAACCGGCAACCGATTCCATAGCTCCGGCAATGCAGGCTGATTGCTAAGGGCCTAAACTGTGATTGTGTGTGTGTGTGTGTGTGTGTGCGCACCGGGGGGGCTGTCAGAACTTTGAAACTGAGTCATAAGTACAGATAGTCCTCGACTTGTGACCACAATTGAGCCCAAAATTTCTGTTGATAAGTGAAACATTTGTTAAGTGAATTTTGCCTCATTTTACGATCTTTTTTGCCACAGTTGTTAAGTGAATCACTGCAGTTGTTAAGTTAGTAGCATGACTGTTAAGCAAATCTGGCTTCCCCCGTTGACTTTGCTTGTCAAAAGGTCGCAAAAGGTGATCACATGACCCCGGGACACCGCGACCACCATAAATGTCACTGTAAGTTGGGGGTGGGGGCACGAAGGGAGGCTCAGCCAATCTCAATGTATACACGGTTGTACTTTGACAATAATGGTTTATTCCTTCATTCATTTGCTAAGCATCTGAATTTTGATCATGTGACCATAGGGATGCTGTAACGGTCATGTGAAAAACGGTCATGCGTCACTTGTTTCAGTGCTGTTTTAACTTCAAATGGTCACTAAATGAACTGTTGTAAATCGAGGGCTACCTATAACTGTGAGGTTTGTCGTAACTTCAGGTGGCCACTAAGCAACCAGTTATAAGTGAAGGACTACCTGTATGCGGTGCTTACTCTTTCTGAAAAAGTTACTTCTTAAAATGCAAATTTGCATGATTGTCATCTAGTACAACAATATCTATTAGAAATACAATTCCAAGTTTCATAGAGCTTGATGTCAATTAGATCCTGCATTTAGCTGCATTTATTAGAACTAAGCTTCTAGCCTATCCAAAGTCATAGAGATTCATTAAATGACTGGACTTTGGGCCTGCTTCTCAGCACATCCTACCTGATAGGATTTTTTTGTGGTAGCGATGAAATGAAGGAAGGTCACAGCCTCTGAATTCCTAGAAGAATGGCTTGCTGTAAACATAATAGATAAATATGTATATGCATATGATTTTCCGGGCTGCATCTATCCCGTGGGAAATGCACAACATTCCTAGGGATGTTATTATTCTCAGCTCCTTCTAATAAGCATGTATTTGCTTGGTATTTTTTGTAAACCATTATTAGCAACAATCAACACTGGATGTCGAGCAAGAAGTCCCAAAACATTCCCAGAGTGAAGCTTGTAAAGTGGCTCAAAGAAAGGTGAAGCAGCCTCAATTGGCATAAATACAAGACAACCTGAGGGATAAAAGAGCTTGGTCTATGTCAGTGATGGCGAACCTTTTAGAGACCGAGTGCCCAAACTGCAACCCAAAACCCACTTATGTATCAGCGGGTGCCAGGTGGGCATGGCCCATTGGGTGGGTGTGGCCCATTGGCTGGGCGTGGCCCATTGGCTGGGCGTGGCTGCGGTGGTAACGGTAGACTGGGTGAGACTAAAAAGTTTAATCAATCAATTCCAACTTTGCGAGATCTTTTTTTCCAGTGAGAAGTTGAAATTGATTGATTGATTGAACCTTTTTTTTTTTGCACACGGCAGTGGAGGCCAAAAGCAAAAAGGTTTTATAAAACTCAGCTGAAGGCCTAGGACTGGGGTGATGGCATGTGTGTCCACAGAGAGGGCTCTGTGTGCCACCTGTGGCACGCGTACCATAGGTTTGCCACCATGGGTCTATGTAGTGGGAAGAACACCCCCACCCCCCCAGTCCTCCTTCTGCCATGCAGACTCACAGGATGACTTTGAGTTAGTTGCTCTCTAAGCCCTTTCTGCTTCACAGCATTCTTCCTCTGGAAAAAAACCAGGAGGATCTATTGCTTCATGCCTTGCCCTGGGCTCTCAGAGAAAAAGCTGGATGCAAACCAAATCAATGAATCAATATAAATACTAGAACATTTCAAAACTGTGTGGAGGAGTTTTTGGAACTGACTAGATCAATGTTTTTGAACCTTGATAGTTTGAAGACATATGGACTTAACTTCTCCTCGCTGGCTAGTTCTGGGAATTAATATCCACATCTTCAATTGGCCAAGGTTCATAAAAAACTGGACTAGATATTTGGACCGCATCTTATTGGGTATTGGGGTTTTTATTTATAACATTAAAGAGAGTTTAATATATCTTGTCATGTTTATTTACCTACTGTGTTTATTTTGTCAGAAATGTTTAAAAATATAATGGAATATAGGAGGGGATGATTCTTGGTGACCTATTAACTGATTCACTCCTCACGTTGTGGAGTTTTTGATTCTTTGAGTTTGGTTCTTTGCTTGCAGATGTTTCATTGCCCAGCTAGAGTAACATCATCAGTGCTAATCAGTGTGGAGTTTGGACCCTGTTTATATACATAGCTTGCCTTGCCAGTATTGATGGGGGTATTTTTCATTTGATAGCTCTTCGATTAGTATATTTTCTGCTTGTCTGGTGTTAATTCCTGCTTATCTGGGTTCTGACTGCTGAGGTGCTCTGATCTTTTTTATCTTGTTAGCTTTTTGTTGTCTCTTTTGAATAGTGTGTAAGTACAATATTCCTTGACTTAGAACCACAATTTTGGTTCTATGTTGTGGTCATAAGTTGAGTCATATGAATGGACTTGGATTTTATATGTCATTAAGAGAATCATGCTGTTATTAAGCAAATCATGTTGAGTGTAACTCCAAATCCAGCTTATCCAATGGATGCTTTTTGCTGGAAAGTGGGAAAACAAATCACCAGTGACCATGAGACATTGCAACTGATTGAAAGTGCAAGCCAGTTACCAAGTGCCCAAAATGTGATCATGTGATCACAAGGGCAACATGGTAGTTGTAACTTTAAGGAAGGGTAAAGTCTATAACTTTGAACGATTGTAAAGTAATCAGTGATAAGTTGAGGCTTACCTGTATGGTTTATTTCTGTTTGTTTTTTGATGGCTAATTTGTCTGAATGCCAACCTTCCATGAATTCCCTAGTGTTGTTTGATTTGGCTTCATCTAGGATGCCACTTCTCTTGACACCTGATGTTACTAGGCTCAGATGGACTGAAGAATCACCACACAAAAGCTCAATTTCAGATTCAATGGCTTCAATATTGCTTTGCTGCTGTTTGCCAGTTTCATTTACCTGCCTGTCAAGTCACAGGAAATTATGCACAACTGCATGCATGAGGCAATATAAAGAGGTTCCATTAATTTTACTAAGATTTGTAAGAACTATTTTCTTTACCCTTCCTTGCTCCATTCCAGAACTTGCAACATATTTTGGCAGACTGTCAGCCCTATTATTTTTCATTCATATCACCTCCCCTTCTGTTTATAAAACAATTAAAACAATCCCCCATGTAGAACAGAATAGAGCTGGAAGGGACCTTGGAGGTCTTCTAGTCAAGCCCCCTGCTCAAGCAGGAGAAACTATACCATTTCAGACAAGCGACTGTCTAGTATCTTCTTAAAAACCTCCAGTGATGGAGCACCCACAATTTCTGAAGGCAAGCTGTTCCACTGGTTCATTTTCTTTTGACATTTTTATTCATTTGCAAGCAGCAGTGTTTTAATGTTTTGTGTGGTTATTTAAAAAATGAAAAAAAATATATTTTACACTGAAAACCAAAGTAGGTATCAGAGGTAGATTTCACCACTATTTGTCAGTGTTTGCTAATATGTCTTTATTGTTGATCATTTGTATTTTTTCCCTGGATCCTGACAGGCTGGGTTTTGTTTTTGTGTTTTTCATTATATTAACAGCGCTTCACATAAACCATGGATATAAAAATGGCCACATGCAATAAGGCTATTTCCAATCTGGACTAGATCAGATTATCTAGCATAACATGTGTCATATATGTGATCTAATATACTTTTTAAAAAAAGAAAAGCAGGCTAAGATTTCTTGTCTGTACCCAGTCCGGTGCATTTGCTTGAGTCAATGCCACCATTTTCTTTGTTCTTGAATCGTCAACATTAACCTTTTTACATCAAGCCCTCATATGCAGCCACAATTCCACTGTCAGCTATTGTAGCTTTTTTATTTATCTTACAGGAGCAGGCACTTAAGTGGTCTATACTACTGTGCCACTTTTACTGCTCCACATTGCACACAGCCTCCATTCTGATAATCAAGTTTCTTGTATCTTATTATTTTAAGGAGTTACCCCTTATTAACATAGCAACAGAACTTTGGAAATGCCCTATTTCCAACATTTAATTCTTTCAATTTACAGAATGAATCTTGCAGCTTTGGCAATTTTTGCCTACATTTTTATAGTTTTTACAAAAATATTTCAATCTTACATGCTCAAGTCATGGATTTTTCCACAGAAAATAAATCACAAAACATTCATAGCTAATTTGTTTTATTTTTTTTACATTCATTTTTTAGAATTTGCATATCAAATGACCTGGCCTCATTTGACAAAAATGCAAAGAGGTAGCAGGCAAGTCTATTTTAATTGCCCCAATAGAGCCTTTTCCAACCATTACTCCCCAACTCAGGCATTTGGGAGTTAAAAGGTAAATGGCATATAGGTATATTTTTCCTGATTATCTTAAAAAACCCCAATCCAAATAATAAAGACCATAATAGTTTAAGATGTATAACTTCACATGTCAAATATTGCCATTTAAATATAAAACAAATACAGCTGTTCCAAGTACAGCATTAAATTATGAGTTCATAATGGATCAAATACACAAAATCTGAGCCTCGGTTCATTCTCCACATCCTTCCTGCTTTTTCAAAATTTAATTTTAAAAAATTAATGGTTAGAATTATTTCTCACCTTTTCATTCAGGAGTTCAAATATTTGGTCACCCTATTTTTTTTTTAAAGATGGGAACTCATTGCAAACCTTTAACAGAACTGGGATCAATCAGAATGAATTCTACTTTTTAGCAACTAAACCATAGCCCACCGAATACTCATAGCAATATTATTGTGCCTTCACAGGAATAGATGGAACATCAGGCAGACAAGAGTGGTCAGCCTGTACAAACGGGTAGGGTGAAGGTGGAAATATTTCCTTTTAATTAACTTCTTGGTGGGGATCATAAGACAATCCTTATCACGTATTTACACAGAAGCTGTCATCACACCACTGGCACCTCCCTCTTCTTCCGTTTAAGATGCAAGGAAATTCAAGGGGGCGTTTTTAAAATCCAGCACGATTCAGTCCTATGGATTTACTCTCCCCGAAGGCTCTCAGTAGTTCCTCAAACCCATTCGGAACAAGGGATTAAGGCAGGGGTCTTCAAACTTGGCCCTTTTATGACTTGTGGACTTCAACTCCCAGAATTCCTCAGCCACAAGTCATAAAAGGGCCAAGTTTGAAGACCCCTGGATTAAGGGCAAAGTAAGACAATCACATACGATTCCCCCCCACCCCCACCTCCTCCTCCTCCCACCCGTGTGGGTCAGGCGACTGTACTACAAAACTCGTGGAAGTCCCTCTCCATGAAGATCTCGCTCTCGATAACGTCGTCCTCCGAGGGAAAATACTGCAAGCTCTCCTCTTGGAGGACGCCGGCCTCCGCGCAGCCTCCCAAAAAGCGGAGTCCGGCCGCCTGCTTGGAGAGGCCGGCGGGGAAGGGAGAGAGGGGCAAGGCGGGCGACGGCGACGACTCCTCGGCGCCCGGGCAGTCCCTCAGCGCCCCGCGCGCTTTCTCCAGCACGCCCAAGTACGAATCCATACCCAGCGGGTCCATCTCACAGTCCGAGCCGCCGCTTTCGGTGCCCACCGAGTCAGAGCGGAGGTGCATCAGCTGGTACTTCTCGCGCATCAGGAACTGGTTGGTGTTGCGGGGCGCCCGCATGCCCAGCATGTTGACGGGGCGGAGGGAAAGCAGCACCCTGGACCGGGTGGGTCGATAGCAGCGGGACCAAGTCGGTTGCGGCTTCTGTTGCTGCTGGGAGCAGTGCTGGCGGCAGTGGGGCCGGGCGAAGTGGGGGTTCCTGCCCCGCCTCCTGGGGTGCCAGCTGGACCGTCCCCGCCCGCTGCCGAAGACCCTCTTGGGCGGCTGCCCGTCCTTTAGCTGCTGCGCGCGGGGGTGGTGGGGGTGGTGGTACGCCCCTTCGGAGCCCTCTCGGTCTCTCCTAAGCGGGTCGGGCTCCCAGCGGCGGGTGTCACACATGAGCAGCTCTTCCCTTCTCAGCATAGCAAAGGGCTCGCTGCTCACATACTCCGGACAGCCCGGACTAAGACAGCTGTCACGGGACTCCGATGCCAAGCAAACCTTCCGAACTTTTTCCCACGCTGTCCTACCTTCCTACTCCGGCTTTTCTTCTCGGGAGCTTAGAGCCCCTCGGGGAAAAAAAAAACAAAATCCCCACAGCAGCGGGCCTTCACCTGTCTCCTTCTACCTTTTCACAATCCGTTCCGATTTTTTCTTGACCAAGGCTTTTTTACACTGCATAGCCTGACGGAGAGGCAGCTTGATCGGCTTCAGGCTGCCTGGTTCCGAGAGCGGGTTCTCTCTCTCCCCTCTCCTTGCGGTTTTATTAACTTAGGTCCCAAATCCTATTTGCAAGAATGGGCTTAAAATGGGGTTTGTGCCCGAGACGCGGCGGAAGGGGGGAAGAGGAAGAAAGGAGAATAGAGAAAAAGAGCAAAACGTCACTGAATTGTGCCTCTCCACTGCTCCACAGTCGCCTCACCACCTCCTGTTTGTGAGTGTCCAACGTGACGCCTCGCCCACTTATATATACCATTGGGATAAACCATTATTGGTTTCTGAGGAGGGGAGCGTGGTTTGCTCTAAAATCAAGCCTTTTCCCATTGTTTGAGCCGAATTAAACTAACCAAACAACCCAGGTCATACCAACGGAAGCTGTAGTTTTAGTATGAAGGCGATACAAGCTCTCTTTCTTAGATCTGGCTTGGCGTCAAATATTGGTTTGAGCACATTGTCAGACAAGTGGTTTTTACGGGAGCTCCTATTCACAAACCACCTTTGCGACAGCGCTCTTTCCTGATTTTTTTCCCCCCCAGCTCTCCTCCGCATCACCCTTAACCGACGGTACAAGCGCAAACAAGTATCGTAGGGTGGGCGGGTAACGTGACTCAGAGGGGTTCGTGTTCGGCAGAGGGAGACCGAAGGGGGTCCCCGAAAGTTCACCGATTCATCCCGACATTTGAGAAGCAGCGGGTATTCAGAGGGGCGACCAGTAGAGAGCCTCGTCTGTAAAACGAGATAACTGATCCCCGAAGTCAGTAACTTTCAGGGACAGGACCGCGAGTCCGGCCTTAAGTCCAATTCTCCTCCTCGCCTCTTGTGCGAGGGATCCCAGGAAGAACTGGGTGGGTGGGTTTGCGTCTTGTATGAAACAAAAATGGTGGATTGCATTTCTTCATGGCAGACATATTTGCTGGACTGTTTTCACCCAAACCCCGGTCCTATGAACATGGACGCGCAGCCTGCCTTTTCATTTCACCCCTTACGTTTAAATAGGGCTGAAATGGCGGTATTCTCGGTTCAGAGAATGAAATTCAACGATCTTCCCAAACATGGTTAATTCAAATGCAATTTCCCAACGTTTCCTTGATTTTTCTTTCCCAACAACATGTAGGCTTCCCCATAGATTGTAGGATCCTAAAACAGAGTAAGTCTATGCTAGGGGGGGGGGGTTTCTCCCGCAAAGGAAATCATTACGTTGTAGGTCTCGGGACAGACCAACTGCGTTTAAAAAGACAGAAATGTGCTTCGCTATTTCTCCTGGTTAGACAAAAGAGACGTGTTATTTGTAAAGATCGTTGGTCACCCTCAGATCCGTGTAATGGCGCTATCAGCGAAAGGCTGCTGAGGAGTAGGAAGCAGCATTCAGATTAAGAGGCCGGGTGAACCCGAGCTGACGTGAGCCTCGACAAGTCTGTCTGTGTTTATGCCTATCACGTGCAGCCCTTCTTGCACACACCCACCCCCAAAAAGAGGAGTAAACAAACTGAGCAAGCTCGCAGGAGATTCCAGAGTTAGGAAGGCAGCAGAGCAGGTTCGCCTTTGCTTTGTTCTGCTGCACATTCTAGTCCAAGTCTTCCAAACCGTTTTTAAGAATAATTATATTTATGGTTGCTGAATGTTATGATAAGTGGCCCAGCTGATTTTGGATCCTATTGTAGTGATTTGGGTAGTTTTTGGAAGATTTTGGGAGGTGCTGGGAGGATGAGAGAAAGGAAAATAAACCTTTTCTTCCATCTGATTCCTTTCTTCCAATTCCCTATTTTAATAACATGTATTGAAATAAACACATAACATATATTGGGTGTACATCCTCCCTTTTTTGTATGCTGGCTCAAAGCCTCATATTGTGCTCCTTTTTCCTATTTTTCTCCCAGAACACTGAATATGCGCTCTGATCAGTATTAATAGAAAAGCTCTCTTCTCTTTTTTAAGACAAATTATAATAACGGAAACATGGCGTATGATATTTCATAATATAATTACATAATTTTAAAATGAACTTTTAAATTGAGCCATTGCGTTTGGAATTGTCTGCATTTTGTACATAATTGCATTAAAAGCTCTTTCACAATGACACAGACCATAGGTTTATTACAAGCCTTGAAGCTAGCATCATTTTACATCATGGGGTCATTCTAGATCTCAGGGGAATTTTATTTTTATTTATTTTTAATTCCATTTATATCCCGCCCTTCTCCGAAGACTCAGGGCAGCTTACAAGCTTAGCAGTAGCCTTCATTCTATGTATATGCCTGCTCTTTCCTAGGGAAGACATGGCAACAGGGAAGTCATGTTTCTTGGGTCTCACCAGATATCACTGCTTAAGATCAGAGGTGTCAAACTCAATTTCATTGAGGGCCACATCAGCATTGCAGTTGCCCTCAGGGGGCTGGGTGGGTATGGCCTGGGTGGGCGTGGCCTACTGGGTGGGTGTGGCTAGAGTGCGTATGGCCTACTGGGTGGGCGTGGCCAGCTCTACATCGTTCGCATCAAGGGTGCCTATGGGGGCCTGGGCAGGAGTGGGACAGATCTGAGGGTCTCTGGCAGAAGGAGGGTCTCTGGGCCAGGGCCAAGGCAGTTCCCTCACTGTTTCCAGGATGGCTTCGCGGGCCACATGAAACCACTTTGCGGGCCGGATCTGGCCCCCGGGCCTTGTGTTTGACATGTCTGGCTTAAGTGATGGCCCCTGGACCATGGCAACTCTATCAGATCTTAGCAGATGGGCAGAGGTAATGAGTGGCAGGTGATCCTGCAAATAGCTTGCTGCCATGAGAAGCTGTACAGTGACAACCAGCAGTTTGAAGTGTACCTGGAATCTATTGGCAACCAACAGTTTATAAACTAGCAGTGTTATGTGGGCATACTGAAATGCACCCTATAACTTGGGTCGCTGCATTCTGGACCAGCTGTAGCTTTTAAATGGTCTTTACTGCAGTAATCCAGACAAGAGGTGACCAATGCATAAGTCACCATGAGTAAGGCTGCTTATTCAGAAATGGGTGCAATTGTCTCACAAGATGGGTTTGCACAAAGGCCCTCCAAATCTCAGCTGTAATGTGCACTGCAAACAGGAGCTAGGAAAACTTGGCTCTCTTGGGGCAGTGTGGCCACAATTATTTTGTCCAAGATGAAAAGAAAGAAAATTAAGATTAAAAGAAAATATTTAAAAGTCTTACTGTGTGTATTTGTGAGATTTACAGGAATTTAAAAATCTATCAAAATATGCCCACCACAAAAGTTGCAGCATGGTGGGCTTTTATTATTAATTATAAGAGTAAATTTGGTCTTGTAGTTAGGGTACCAGGCTAGAAACAAGGAGATTGTGAGTTCTAGTCTTGACTTAGGCATGAAAGCCAACTGGGTAACTTTGGCCCAGTCAGTCTCAGCCCAGGATGTCAAACCTCAGACGACAAACTACTCAGTCAATTTGTTAGGGCCTACCTCATCTAAGCCACTCAAGAAAGCAGAACTCTTCTTTAGTTTTCTTTAGGTTTTTTTTAATGCGGCTTGCTCCCCTCTTAGTTGGCTCCTTGCTACGGCAGTTGACTGCTCGGTGCCCCTCTTTTCCATACTTGAAGCACGCAGTGGAGTGGGGTGTGGTCAGCGATGGCCAGGCAGTTTCACTTCTCCTCTCAGGTGTTGGCTTGAAGGTGGGCTTCACTGGGCAGTGTTGGTGCTTGCGCTGATCTATTTCCACCACTCCTGCCAAGAGACACCAATTGTACAATCGCCCTGGAGTTCCACGGGCCACACAGGCATTGTACAGGTCTTCATTCAAGCCATCCTGGAAACAACTCACCAGGATGTCATCTGGCCAGTTCAAGTGGCTGGCGAACTCTCGGAATTCCTCTGTGTATTCAGCTACTGGTCATCACCCTTGCTTCACTGTCTTTATGTGTTCGTGGGCTTTCTTGTCTGCAAGGCGGTCTTCAAAGGGATGCTGGAGGGCTGCCGTGAACCAGTTAAAATTTCTTAGCTACAGAACATTGCAGTTGTAGAGGGTCACCATCCAGTCAGCAGCCATATCTTCCAGCACTAGGGTGACCACTCTGACCTCATCTGTAGGCAGCATTCTCCCGTTTATTTGCACATAGGTGAATACCTGGGCTAGGTATTTCACCCCCTACGGAATTGGCTTCACCTCCACTGGTTGGAGTATAACCCCACCTGGGTCTTTGGGGGGGCCGTGCCCGTCATGCCACTGCTGCAGGGGGGCAGCCGCTGCTGCTTCGGGCACCATTGGCTCTTCTTCACCATCTTACTCCTCTGTTTTTTCGTCCAATTCTGATTGCTCTTTCAGCTGGGCTTTTAGTTCCTCAAAGGACTCTTGCACATATTCCATTGTCTGCTTTAAGATTGCTTTCATCATTTCCAAATTTGGATCCACTAGTTCCTTTTCAGGAGGGGTAGGCTCTGGATTTTTCTTCTTTGCTCTCTTTTTTCCTCCGCCTCGTGTGAGAGTTACTTTTGGAGCCTTTCCTTCCTAGTTCTCTTTCTTTCTGACCCTGAGCTGCCACCTGGCTCGATCACCTTTTGCCAGAGGTTCCCCCACTCCCAGGTCCCTGGAAGTGCTTTCTCCCAGCTCTGCCAGAGCTATATCTCCACTCCAGCTTTCCAGTTCACCCTCTTCCACTTTTCCATTAGGAAGGGGCACGTTGGTTGCGACCCACCTCGGTAGGGCAGCTGCCTTTCCAGGCTGGGCACTATGCAGACCTTGCCTTATGTAAGGACCTACTTCATCTAAGCCAGGGCTTTTCAACCTTTTCATTGATTGTACCACTTTTAGGATATGGCAACATCCGAGTACCACCAGCCGCCTAGTAAGGTGTCAAAAATTTAATGAACCCCCCCCCTCCCAAAAGGAAAAAAGTGATGAAGTACAGGTAGTCCTCAACTTACAACAGTTCACTTAGTGACTGTTTGAAGTTACAACGGCACTGAAAAAAGTGCTCCCCAAGCCACAGCTGAGCAAGACACCTGCCTGTCCAGACAGCGGTGCTCTTCCTCCTGTCTGAGGTTTTCATTGTTGTGAGCATTTCTCTTGAGGATTGGCGGTGGGGTGGGGTGGGGTGTGTGTGTTTGGTTTTTATTTCCCCCCCTCTGCTGGGTGGTTGCAGCAGGCTTTGGTCACTTCACATGACCCTGGGACACTGTGACCAGCATAAATATGAATCAGTTGCCAAGCTGATAAATCACAAGACCCTGGAGATGCTGCAACATTCCAGCTGATCAGCACTTCTTCTGGGCTCAGCAGATGTGCTGGGATCAGCGCCGAGCTCCAGCTGGAGCCTGGCGCTGATGCTGGTGCTTCCGCTGAGCCCTGACAGCCCTGAAGCTCCAGCCATCCCTCGCTCAGGCTTGTGCGGTGCTGCCACTGGTTCAGCTCATTCCCCTCCCCCACTACCACTTTTCTAGGATGGTCACGTACCACCTGCCAGGTGTCAATGTACCACAGGTGGTACCCGTACCACTGGTTGAAAAACCCTGATCTAAGCCACCCAAGAAAGCAGAACTCTTGAAACAGGCATTGTCTCAAAAGGAACTTTTGTTAGGGGCTAGTGACAGCAGGGAATCAAAGCAAGGTCCGGGGAAGAACCCGCAAAAGCAATATAATAAAAGCAGCATTCAATACTCCTCCCTTCAGCATCCCAGTGTTTGTTTGAATCCACAGGTGGCATAGTGTTTTGGTAACTCAGTTCTTTGGCGCACTCAATCAGGGTCTCCCTTGCTTTCGTTTGCTTCTGGCTCCAAGTGCAAACCATCTCTGAGATAAGGGTGAGACATTCCATCCCCTGGGGGAAGGGCACCATAGCAGGACAGTGCAAAGCAATCCCAAAAGCTCCCCCCTCCCAACAGAATGGCAGGTCACAAAGAAGGTTTACCAATTCAACAATGTGCAAAGGGAAAGAAAACATTTCTTTAGGGACCTGACAAAATTCCTATCGCTACTGTGATGTAGTGGGTCTGACGCAAGGAAGAGACGCCAGCTGGAGTACGAGTTCAGCTCTTTATTGTGGGGGGGGGGGGTTCATACTGAAGAACAAGGGCTACATGGCCTCCTTATATACCTGGCCAGGTAGGCGGCTAGCCAATGGGGTTGGCCCTAGGTTTCCTGCCGAAACTGGGTTTCCCGCCAAAACCGTCCAGGCCAAACGCCCCCTGGTGGCTGCTGCTATGCAGATGGCTTGTACCTGGATACCCCTCCTCCCTTAGAGAAGAACCACCTTGTAACTATAACACACACATAACTATTTACAGCACAACATGATGTATACTTGTGCGTGGATGTCACTTGCACACATAGTCTGCTAGGTATGCAGGTGTCCTGTGGGGCCTGGTGGACCGTCTGGGTGTGGCTACTCCCTGGCCCCTCCTGTCTGGCTCACGAAGTTCTTGCACTGGGTCAGGTCCGGCTGCCAGGTTCCTGCCGCCAATGATGCCCTGCTGCTGCAGGGCTGGTTGTAGGAGGCCATCTTCCTCAGGTTCAGGGTCCGTGTGGTTTCCAGTTGGTCTGGCCTCTTCTGGGGTGTGATTGTCAGGTTGGGCGTGTGAGGTGCACTCAGGGACCCTTCCTCTGAGCTGGTCTATATGACGCCTGATGTGTCTATCCCCCTCCACCCCTATGATGTAGGATAGAGGCCCTGTTTTGTCAACCACTGTCCCTGGAATCCATGTGTGTCCTGCCCCGTAGTTCCTTGCCCAAACCAGGTCCCCCATGTTGAGTATCCTATGTGATGTGGGCCTGTCCGTCTCTGCTGCCACACGGTCAGGGTGCAAACGGTCAAGCTTGGTGATGAGGCGCCGTCCCCATCGTAGTTCTGCTGGGCTCTTCCCGGTGGCAACACACGGTGTGGTGTGTTGGGCGAGCAGAAATTTTGCTGGTCTGTGATGCCAGTCCCCGCTGATGATGCGCTGGAGTGCGTCCTTGGTCGTCCTTACCATCCGTTCAGCTTGCCAGTTAGTCGATGGGTGGAAGGGCGTGGAGGTGGCGTGTCTAATCCAATTCGCCTTCAAGAACGCCTGGAAATCATTAGCGGTAAACTGAGGCCCGTTATCGGATACAATGACGTCGGGGAGGCCGTGTGTAGCAAAGAGAGCTCTGAGCACCTGGATTGTCCTAGCCGAGGTCATGTTGGGAACAGGGACTACCTCCAGCCACTTAGAATGGCTGTCCACTACCACTAAGAACAGTTGGCCCTGGAACGGCCCCACAGTCAATGTGGATGCGGGACCAGGGTGTGTGTGTGGCCTCCCACCTGTGTACTGGTGCGTGGGGCATTTCTGGCCTGGATCTCTGGCACGTGTAACAGGCCTTGACCCATTCCTCAATGTCCTTGTCCAGCCCTGGCCACCAGAGGTAGCTTCTGGCCAGTGCCTTCATCCTAACCACCCCTGGATGTCCCTCATGTAAGGATTCCAATACCCTGCCCTGGACTGTGGTGGGGATGATGACCCTGCTTCCCCAGAGGAGGCAACCCCTGTGTGTGGAGAGCTCATGTCGCCTGGTGAAATAGGCCTGGAACTCAGGCCCCGGAGACTTGTCCTGCCACCCTGTGCAAACCCATGAGTGTACCCTGCTCATGATGTTGTCAGTGGCTGTGTTGCTGGCAATGTCCTTGGCATGGACTGGGCATTCTGGTAATTCCTGCAGAGCTAGGATCTGCGTTGCTGGTGCCGGGTCTGGTTCAGTGGTGTCAAGGGGTAGCCTACTTAAGCCGTTTGCGTGGCCCATCTCCTTCCCTGGCTTGTGCACCAGCTTGCAATTGTAAGCTGCAAGGAAGATGGACCACCGGAGCATTTTGGGAGACAGAATTTGGGGTGTCTGCTTGTCCATTGTGAACAGGCCCAGGAGTGGTTTGTGGTCCGTGTAGACAGTGAACTCCCTGCCATACAGATAATCGTGGAACTTCTTAATTCCTGCCACGATTGCCAGGGCTTCCCTATCAATTTGGGCGTAGTTCC
This sequence comes from Vipera berus, assembly GCF_964194415.1. Classification (NCBI taxonomy): domain Eukaryota; kingdom Metazoa; phylum Chordata; class Lepidosauria; order Squamata; family Viperidae; genus Vipera; species Vipera berus. The sequence goes on from NC_138203.1 coordinate 225,513,341, forward strand.
TCTCTCCTCGAGACAGCGTCCTGGAATAGCTCTTGCAGCTGCCTGTCTCATAGGCCGCAAACCAGCCTGTCTCGTAGCCGCTCCTCCAAGTTCAAAAACTTGCAGGCGATGGCGGCTTCTCGTAGGGCGGCGATGAAATTGGCTCAGGACTTGTCAGGACGCTGGTCCCTCCTTTCGAACTGCGACCTCAAAGCCAACTTGGACAGCCGGGGCCAGAAGTTGGTGTTGAGCTTGGCAACGAGGTCCCGGTAAGAGACAGTATTGATGGCTTCTGGGGCGAACAGGTTCGTGGCGATCTCTAGGAGTGCGGGTCCCCCGATGCAGAGCAGGGCTGCCGCCTTCGCGCCGTCCTCCGAGATCTGGTTGAAACGCATGTACAGCTCGGCGTGCGCCAGGTACAGGGCCCATTTCTCGGGGTGGCGGGTGTCGAATTCGCGGGGTTGTCTAGCCCGTGCCATCGCTGGGTCAGTTGTGGGTCTAGAGTCACGGTTGCGGTGACCGGCATTGGTCTGGGTGGCTGGCGGTCGTGTCGGGGGGGGGAAGGAAGGAAAGATGCCGCTTCCCTTCAGCTCGCGGTGCGTTCCCCCTAGTGACTTCAGCTCTTCTGTCGGCAGAATCCCACCTTCGTCGCCACTGTGATGTAGTGAGTCCGACACAAGGAAGTGACGCCAGCCGGAGTACGAGTTCAGCTCTTTATTGTGTGTGGGGGGTTCGTACTGAAGAACAAGGGCTACCTGGCCTCCTTATATACCTGGCCAGGTAGGCGGCTAGCCAATGGGGTTGGCCCTTGGTTTCCCGCCAAAACTGGGTTTCCCGCCAAAACCGTCCAGGCCAAACGCCCCCTGGTGGCTGCTGCTATGCAGATGGCTTGTACCTGGATACATAACAGCTACCAATGAGTTAAGACTTATTCTCTTTTTTCTCCTTCATTCCCCACCTCCTTACAGTTGTTAGTGTGCTCCTTCCAGTAAGTATATTTACTATTTGGGAGATAATAAAGTGACCTTCAAAAATGTTTTTTTCCCCAGGGCTATTTTATATTTCTCCCATCCCTTGGAGACAGTGAAACAGGCAAAAGGGAGTGTGTCTTTCTGCCCTATTTATCTGTTCTGGCTGTGGGTCAGTTCTTTAGTGATGCCCGCCCCCCCCCCCCCGCTCCCCGACGCTGCACCTAGACTGCCCTCTTTCTGGGTGTCTGAAGAGCCTTGAAAGCATATACAGTATAACTCTTTAGGGAATTCTTTGGAGATGAGAGATAAGGACTGAGCTACCCCAGTGAACAGCACCTTTAGGTAATATTGTTTCATTATCATTATTGTATTTGAATGTTTTGTTTTGTAAGAATCATTCAGCATAGAGTGGATACACTGACAGAAAATCACCTGAAAAAATGGTGGATTTGTCAACTGGGTAGCGTTTTTAGAAGAAAAAGGGAAAGCTGTTTCTAGACATAAAAGGAAATTTCAGCGCTCTAATGTCTCCAGGAGTGGACAGTTGCCCTTACATCTAAAATCCCAAATGGAAAATACAATCTTCAGAACATATGTTGTAGGCACAAATGCTAGCTGACTGTGAAGAAGACAGTCTTGCTTTCTTCTAGTGGAAAGGATATATTTTTATACAGTAATAGTGACCAACAATGACTGGTCTTTTAATGCTTATTTCTAGGTAGCCTGAATGGCATTATTTTTATGCAAAAAGTGGGGTAAATTGAGAAAAACTCAAGGCTTGCAAAAGTAGAAAATCCTGAAGAAAAAAAAGTAGGAGTACCTTCTCAAAATAGCTGAATGAAAACTTATAAGTAATAATAATTGGATAATTGAAATGGCAATACCAGGAAAAGACAAAGTATTGGAGATCACGAAGTATGAAGATCTGAAAATTGAAGTTGAAGGATTATGGCATAAACTGAAAATGCTGGTCCCAGTGATTATTAGCCCACTGAATGCCATACCAAAAAGCCTTGGATGACACTTAGAAAATCTGCAAAATTTCCATCTGTCAATTACAAAAGGTCACACTACTTGGATCTGCACATACAGTACTATATGCTATGCTAATACATTATGACATCCTAGGTTCTTGGGAAGAACTCATTGCATGTGAAGGCCAACACCAATTAAAGAACTGGCAGCTGTGGTTTCTTATTGTCGTGAACAGATAACAGTGATGGTGAATAAAATGCCAAATTTAATCTAAGCATCTGTCTGACTGTATGGCCAACCATAATAATATAGAGATTGATGGAAGGCAGCACAAGTGACTCATTTGCTGAAAAATTGAATGCATTTTGCCCCTATCACAGTATCTTTTATGCTGCTCTGATAAGATTATTCTTATAGAACAGTAAGTATATGAAGGTCATTAAGTACCCAATTACTTACTATGGTGGAAGGTTCAAAGCCCCAACATTGTGCTGTGTCAAATACATATTAAAAATTATGAAGATTATGGTTATGCCTTAGTATTTGGTGCTAAAAATGACAACTGGAAGGGAAAGTAAACTACAAAGAAAGCAACCTGGGGTAACATGAATTTGCATCAGGTGACTGATAGTCAACACTTTGCATGTGTGAATAGGCCATCATAGAAATAACTTATCACTTCAATCACATTGTTTGTCAATAGCTAGTTCACACACACAGCTTCTCATAAATCAAATACAAAAAAAAATCAAATGTGAGAACCAGTATTCAGTTACAAAGGGAGGAAGTTTTATGCACATAAAAAGACCATACCTCATTTGCCCTGAATCCTGGTATTTCATAAATGTCTCAGTACTGACCTTGAAGTCAGTCCTAGCAGAAATTCAGGTCTACCTTGTATTATAGAAACTGATTATCATCTTCAGAAGGCCCATTCTGAATGACACCTGTGCCAAGGCATGAAGTGGACATTTTCAGGGGTAGTAATTCTCATGTTTGGTTGGCACTATCTTTACCTTTTGGTAGCCAGGCAAAGATATCTTTATTTTTCTTGGCATTCTAATGTCTTCTTTTTAAAACGGGTGGGGAACTAGGGCCCCTTTAGGACCAGTGGATCAATTCCAGAATTGCTCATGGCTGGCTCAGGAATTTTGGGAGTTGAAGTCAACGGGTCATAAAGGGGCCATAGTTCCCCATCCCTGTTTTAAAACATATTTGATGGTTAGAAACTTTTAAACTACTCTGACTCCTGCTTTATTATGCATACAGATGCATAAATGCATACAGGAATGCATACAGATTTTAAGCATAAATTTTGATACGATATGAGCAAAAATATAACTATTTGCCGTGTATATTTGGATTAACTTTGTAAGATTTGCTGTTTAAATAGATGGTGTTCAAATGTCATGCCTCATTTTCTAAGACATATTTGCAGGTCCGCAGCTAACAAAGCTCACCTCATTCGTGACCTAGTGGAGAGTGAGCATGCGGACCTGGCCTGCATCACGGAAACCTGGCTGGGCCCAGAGGGGGGTGTTCCTCTGGTTGACCTCTGCCCGCCAGGTTTCCAGGTACTGCACCAGCCCCGGGCTCATGGGAGGGGCGGGGGAGTGGCAGTTATCATCAGGGAATCCCTTAGCCCGCGAGAGACCACCGTCCCTCAGATGGTCGGGTGTGAGTCTCTCCTACTGAGATTCGGCCCAGGGGCGCAGTTGGGTCTGCTGCTGGCGTACCTACCACCTAATCGTGCAGCGGCGGCCCTACCCGAGCTACTCGATGTCCTCTCAGGGTTGGTGGTTGAATTCCCAAGACTCATGGTCTTGGGCGACTTTAATCTACCGTCCCTGGGAGGATCGTCCGAACTGGCTCGGGAGTTCATGGCTTCCATGACGGCCATGGACCTGTTGCAAATAATTTCTGGGCCGACTCATGAGAGAGGCCACAACCCAGACTTGGTGTTCTTGTCTGGATGGTGGCGCGATGATGTCGGTGGGGGTGCCACAACTATTACGCCCCTGTCATGGACCGATCACCACCTCCTGCGGCTAGACTTCCCCCTTGCCACTCCCCACCGTGGGTGCACGGTGCCAGTCAGATGGTACCGCCCTAGGCGCCTAATGGACCCTGATAAGTTCCAGGCAGCGCTTAGGGACTCGCATGCACCCCCTGCTCACAACTCGGTGGAAGCCTTAGTGGAAGCCTGGGAAAAGGCAGCCACGGAGGCTCTGGACCGAGTTGTACCCTTGCGGCCTCTGACCCGACGCAGATCCCAGCGAGCCCCATGGTTCACCGAGGAGCTCCGGGAGATGAAGCGTCGGAGACGGGGCCTAGAGAGCCGTTGGAGGTCCAGTCGATCCGAATCCGACCGATTGCGACTAAGAACCCTCACCAGGTCTTATCTCGCTGCGATAAGGGTGGCAAAATCCAACTACTTTTCCACCCTCATCGCGTCCGCAGATAATCGCCCGGCTGCCTTGTTCAGGGTGACTCGCTCCCTATTAAACCAAGAGGTGAGGGAGGAACCCTTGCAGGGTCGAGCCGAGGAATTTGGTTAATATCTGCTGGATAAAATCGCTCGGATCCGAACTGGTCTGGACTCCAACTGGGCTGAGATGGAAGAACAAGACTTGGACAGTCTTGTCGACGTCATCTGGGAAGAATTTGATCCTGTAACTCCTAAGGAAGTGGACAGGATTATGAGAAGGTTGAGCTCCTCCACATGCTTACTGGACCCGTGCCCTTCCTGGCTGGCCTATGCAGCTCGAGAGGCGACACGAGGCTGGTTCCTAGCGGTCATCTCTGCTTCTCTGAGTGAGGGTCACTTCCCCACCGCCTTGAAGGAGGCGGTGGTGAGACCTCTCCTCAAGAAGCCCACCTTGGACCCATCCTCTTTGAATAACTTTCGTCCAGTCTCCAATCTTCGCTTCCTTGCGAAGGTTGTTGAGAGCGTGGTGGCGCACCAACTTCCTCAGATCCTGGATGAAGCGGTTTATCTAGACCCGTACCAATCGGGTTTCAGGCCGGGCTACAGCACGGAGACGGCATTGGTCGCTCTGATGAATGATCTCTGGAGAGCCCGGGACAGGGGCCATTCCTCTGTCCTAGTCTTATTAGACCTCTCAGCGGCTTTCGATACCATCGACCATGGTATCTTGCTGCGACGCCTCAGGGGACTGGGAGTGGGAGGCACGGTTCTGCGTTGGTTCTCCTCCTTTCTCCAGGGTCGCTCGCAGTCGGTGCTGACAGGGGGACAGAGGTCGACCCCGAGGCCTCTCGCTTGCGGAGTCCCTCAGGGGTCGGTCCTCTCGCCTCTCCTGTTCAACATCTACATGAAACCGCTGGGTGAGATCATTCGCAGTTTTGGAGTAGGGTACCATCAGTATGCTGATGACACCCAGCTTTTTATCTCAACTCCTAACAATATCAGTGATGCCCTAGACGTGATGTCCCGCTGCCTGAAAGCGGTCCGGGAATGGATGGGGAGAAACAGGCTTCAACTGAACCCGGACAAGACTGAATGGCTGTACGTACCGGCAAGCCAGGAGATTCAGAACGTCCCACTGCTTAACATTGGGGACAAGTTACTTCCCCCTGTTGATAGGGCCCGCAACCTGGGTGTCCTCCTAGACTCGCAGCTCTCCCTGGAAGACCACATTGGAGCTGTGACCAAGGGGGCCTTCTCCCGGGTTCGGCTAGTTCGCCAACTACGGCCTTATCTGGACCTGGATTCCTTACGTACAGTCACCCATGCCCTTGTGACATCTCGCCTAGACTATTGTAACGCTCTCTACATGGGGCTGCCCTTGAGATCCACTCGGAAGCTTCAACTGGTGCAAAGTGCGGCGGCACGGACACTCTTGGGAGCCTCCCGATACTCCCATATCACACCTCTCCTCCGTGCGCTGCACTGGCTTCCGGTTGCCTTCCGTGTGAAGTTCAAGGTGCTAACAATGACATTCAAAGCCCTACATGGCATGGGTCCGGACTACCTACGGGAGCACCTTCTGCCGATGTCAGCACCCCACCGTCCTGTGCGCTCCCACAGAGAGGGCCTCCTCAGGGTGCCACCGCTCAAGGAATGTCGGCTAATGGCCCCCAGGGGGAGAGCATTCTCAGTGGGTGCGCCAGCCCTCTGGAACACCTTACCAACCGAAATCCGGATGGCCCCTGACCTCCGTACCTTCCGTCGCGACTTAAAAACTTTCCTATTCCAGCAGGCTGGCCTGGCATGATAACGTTAATTGGGGTCCCAGTTTGTGTTATTAGTGTTTCTTATTATTTTATTGTTCGGTCTGTATACCTTCCTTCCTCTGTACACCGCCCCGAGTCCCTCGGGAGAAGGGCGGTTTATAAAAACTAATAAATAAATAAATAAATAAATAAATTAGAATTCTGAAAAACATTTTCATGTTTGAGTAATTTGATCAAAATATACTATGATTTGAAAGCAGGGTGTTTAACCTCAAGTTTAATGCATTTTTAGTTCCAAATATTTTACTTGTACAATCCATTATTGTAAATCACATTTTTAAAGGATTCTTTTTCTGACATAAACATTGAATAACAAGTAGCATTCCTGCTGTGAAAAAGCAGGGGCTTAATTTGTGACAGGACTTTTTCATAAAAACTGTTTAGTTAAAATCCTGAAAAGCAACCAACAAGGAATATGCATAAAAGCATGCTCAGATTATTTTGTATATTGCTTATCATGGAGCTCTCTCTTTATCTTCTAAAACCAAGCACAAACTTAAAGTAACCTTGACCTCTGTATGACACGTTTTGCAAGTCTAAATTCAACTCCCTGTCCTTTTGTAACAATGCTTAAAACTATCACTTGAATTGTGGTATCATTATTGGAAGACTAATGTTCTTATTGTAAGAATTTGGGGAATCTTTAGATTTGCTGACAAGGCTACCTATTTATTCTGTATATTACAGTTGCTTGCATTCCACATATTCCATAGATATAAGGTGATTTACAACGTTTGAACAAGTATAATATCCTACAACCATAAACATTTCATTAAAAGCACAAACATCTAAAACAAACCCTATGCCTATGACATTATATGATACAGCTTGGCTTTTCCAAAACATGCAGTCATATTACTCTAATTTAGAGATGCTACTTCAACTTCCTGCTTCTTGAAATAACAGCAGCCAATATTCTCAGCAGCTTTTGCCAGGAAGCAGGAATTGTATTCACCCTAGGGAGCATATTAACACACAGCAATTCCCCCTAGATGTGGGTGGGTGAAGAGAACTTTCTGCATTATGGTAGTGGTGTGGGATCCTTTTGTAATGCTGAGTGAGTGCTAGCTTACCAGAACAGAGTAAAGTATTTCAAACACTGCACATTTGCTATCAAGGCAAGTATTTTTCAGTAGGCAAAAATATGATAATCAGCTGTATTATCACAACTAGTCAGTGCATTTGGGAATTACATTAAATTTAAAATTCTGCAACATATGTATTCACAAAATGAAACTATTACTGATCTTTAGATAATGGGTTTTGAACTATATTGCTTGAAAGTGTTTCTGGAAATGTATATACTTCATTTTAAAATGGCTACGAAAAAAACATACAGCAGTCACAGTTCTGTGTATAATTTGTATAGAATGTGAAAATTATTAGAAATTATGGAACAAATTAATTTTACATAGCTCCAGAAATTTTAAAAAGTGCTAAATATTTGTCAGAAAGGAAAAAAATGCTTGAAAAAACCAAGCTAACATTAATATAAAATCTGCATAACAATCATACTTTTTACAGGACTAAGCAATATTACAGTATACAAAGGGAAGAAAAAAGAGTGAGAAATACTGCCTAAAGGTAAATGTAAATGTTCCCCTGCACATGTGTGCTAGTTGTTTCCAACTCTAAAGGACAGTGCTCATCTCCGTTTCAAAGCCGAAGAGCCAGCGCTTGTCCGAGGACGTCTCTGTGGTCATGTGGCTGGCATGACTAGACGCCAAAGGCGCACGGAACGCTGTTACCTTCCCACCTAGTGCTCCCTATTTTTCTACTTGCATGTTTACGTGCTTTCGAACTGCTAGGTTGGCAGAAACTGGGACGAGTAACAGGCGCTCACTCTGTTACGCGGCACTCGGGATTCGACCCACCAAACTGCCGACCTTCTGATCGACAAGCTCATATATATATGAGTCCTCCTTCGGGAGAAGGGCGGTATACAAATAAATTATTATTATTATTATTATTATTATTATTATTATTATTATTATTATTATTATTATATGTAAATTTTTTGGGATTGGTAACAAAGAATTAAAGGGAAACTGATATGATCATTTCAAACTTATTTGTTCTCATCAGTCAGCCATACCCTTCTGAGATTCAAACAAACAAACACTGGCATAGAATTAAAAACTAAAACAGTTTTTATTGCTAAAAAATCAAGCTTTCATTGGCCAACTGCCAACGTTGTCAGGATGGAGATGCTGGGGTGGGGAGATTCCGTTTATACTGTTGGTGTCTGCACTCTGCTCATGGAGCGCGCTCAGATCTGTTTGTTGAGGTCTGCCGTATTCGAGTTGTCGCGCATCCGTTTTTGGGATGTATTTGTCTCTGGGTATCTGTTGTTAAAAGTGAATTGTTTATAGCTCCATGTGTTGTAGCCATAACTCTGGTCACTGTCCGTGTTCTCATGACAGGGATCTTAAATGGTTGTTGCTCTTTTTCCTTCTGTATATATCCTTAATAAGATTAAAAATACAAATAAATAAATAAAATTTAATAAAAATAAATAAAAACTCTGGATAGTATGCAAAAATTTTAACATTAATTTTAAATTTCACAGTCATATCAAGGAAAAAATCAAGAACAAATAAAAAATGCTACAATTGCCATGTGTATATGTTTGGTAACCTACTTTACTCCTTTCTTCTCTTACAAAGAAGCAAATAGATAACAAATTCAGTCTTTAGAAGACTAAAGAAAAAAAATCTACAGTAGTTAAAGTTGAATATTTTTTCCCTGAAAATATTGCCCTCTGCTGGTTTTTCTTTTTTTATTTAGAACAGAGATATTTTAATAATTCTTATGTTGCAGAATGGCATCAGGTTTAATCAGTTTTATTGGAAGTTGACAAAATAATTTATGAACATTTTGAAAATGCTAAATTAATAAACTTTCTAATAACACTAGCATCCTTTCTTCCATGTTTTGGTTTATTTAGGATGTTACATTTATGTACTTCTATGTTTTACTTATGCTCTGAAGTGCTACAACGGATAAGCCTGGGGTTATGATGACAGTTGGGACTGAGAACTCCATTACTAAGCAACATAATTGTAAAGTGTGGTCACATGACCACATCATGTAGCAATTCCAGGAAGATCAGTTGCTACTGTTAAACAGGAACCATGCGGATCATTAAGCAAGACCTTCATCTGATTGAAACTTCCAAAGTTGGGGTCATGTTGCCTGGATTGCTCTCACGTGACCAAGGGGTCATTGCATCAGCTGGAACTCTGAGGACCCTAACTAACCCTAACGCTAACCAGGTGTATTGAGTAGCAAGGAAGGTGCAAATTATCTCACTGTAGAAAATACTTTCAAAGAAAGAGATTTCAAAGTGAATTCCATTGGAAGATTCTCAGTCTTAGGTCTGAACTGAATAAATGGAAGACTCAGAAGGAGAAAGTTGCATTTTCATTTCAAATGGTTTTGTACAGATTTTTTTTTCAATGGTGTTTTGATAATTATTATATATATTATAGGTACTCATGGGGAGATGCAATGAATATAGATCAATTACTCAACAGTTTCATAAAGTTAGGTCAACCCTTAGCAATGACAAAGATAGACTTTCTGTAGGATGATTTGTTCTCAACCTAGTCCCTCAGGTCTTCCAATGGTGCGTCCATCACTTCTGTAATCACATCTGTCCACCTTACTGGTTGTCCTCTTTTTTTATTCTACCTTTCCCACCTTGACCAGAAAAAACTAGGGTTTGCATAAGGCATCTGAAGTATGATCATTTGAGCCTGGTCAAGTGAGAACTTTGGGTTGAATTGTTTAATGATCTGTTTTCTTAGCTAGATTACTCATGTGAATGTTATTTAAACTATGTGGTAAAAATAGCATTACTTCCAGGAGCCAGGAGCCCTGGTGGTGCAGTGGTTAGAATACAGTATTGCAGCAAACTCTGCCCCCATCTTGGAGTTTGATCCTGACAGGGTTCAAGGTTGACTCAGCCTCCCATCCTTCTGAGGTTGGTAAAATGAGGACCTAGATTGTTGGAGGCAATATATGCTGACATTGTAAACTGCCCAGAGTGCTGTAAAGCATTATGGGTTCATACTATGTTTCTCTGAAAATAAGACCTGGTCTTATATATATTTTTGGATCAAAAGACCCATTAGGGCTTATTTTGGAGGGAGGTCTGGAGGGGCTTTCTTCAGTCCCAGCTGCCCTGTTTTGCCCCGCAGATTACCTGCCCAGCGGCAGCTGCCTCTTCTCTACCAACTTTTCCATGACTTGCGTGTCTGACAAGTGGAGGGGGGTGGCAGAGGAGGTTTGTGCCACCCGGTCCTTTGACTGCCCCGCCTGTCCGCGCTGCTCTCCTCAAGTGAAAGTGCATTCCACTAGCACTGCCCTCACTTCCAAGTGTCTGCCCTGGGAAGCCCTGTAAGCCATTGTGGCTGCAGGCAAGCAGATGGTGGGAGGGAGCAGGCAGGAGGCTTCGGTGGGTGTCTGCCAGGTGGAGGAAGGCAGCAGGGAGGTTTGCGCCGCCTGGTCACAGCACAAGCCACAGAAGAGTTGGTGGAGAAGGAGGCTGCTGCTGCCAGGTAGGTGATCGACAGAGTGAAGCAGGGGTGGCCGGGACCAAAGAAAGCCCATCCAGCAGCAGACATGGCTATTGTGCACTGGTGGCGCAGCCTTTCACCATCACTCCCTCCTGGCTTCGAAACACTGGAGGGGGACCGGGTAAGGCAACTAAGCCTCCCCTGACCATCCTCTGTAGCATGGCAGTCTGGCTCGGGAGTGAAAGGGAAGAGGCAGGCGGGCAGCCGGGTCATTGAACGGGTTGGGGGAGGTTGCCAAGCAGGGAGTGGCCTGGCTGTGGGGGCCCTTAGGTACTCCAACCTGCCTTGCCTCACCTCGTGGCAGCACTGGTATGATGCGCTCTCTCCTGCCCCGTTGCGGCAGTCAGCAACCAGATGGTGGGCGGGCTCCTAAGGCTTATTTTGGGGGTAGGACTTATATTAGGTGCACGCCAAAAAATCGGGCTAGGCTTTATTTTCTGGGTGGGTCTTATTTTTGGGAAAACACAGTATATAAGCCTAAGTGCTAAAACTATTCTGTCTTAATCCCTCCCACAAAGCAGAGTGTACACTGTACTCCTATCAGAAAGACTGGAAATTAACATTTGGAAGGCCTTTTCTGTAACAAAGCAGCTTTCAGCATTTTCTAGAAACTTAAATATATAAATTGTAAGACCACAGCAGGAAACATTTATGTATCTAAATTAGGTAACTGTGTGCAAAATGCTAAGCCCCTTTATTTATCAATCAGAAAGTGGAGAATGTAGTATATGTCTTCCCCATCTTCTACTAAGCAATGTCTTGAAAACTGGTTGAATCAAAAGCATTTATTGCCACAAAAAAGATTGCTATGCTATTTTATTCTGTACATTATCTGTACTTGCCTCAAGTGCGTGGATTAAATGAACCACAAGCATAGAAATTGTTTCAGAGTTGCACTCCTCATGATTCAAACTTTCTGTTGCTTGTAGGAGGAAGCCAGCAATGATAAAAAATATGACTGCTTCTTTTATATTTAATGACTGCTTTTGTTTTTATTACGTCACTGCTTTTACAGTGCATTTACATATCTGGCATTTTTAAGTACACCGTCAATTTCTCTTGAGATTACTCTTCTGAGGTCTTAGACATGTATTTATTTTTAAAACATTTATAAGGCAAGGTGTTCTCTCTTATTGAACCAGTTCTACTACATATTAAACCAAGCAAAACTTGCATAAGATAATTAAATTTGGCATGGTACAATATTTGCACCGTTGGCCTGTGAGGTACAGGAGTTAAGCTTTAGTCTTGAGTGTCATATTAAAGCCATTTTGGTTGGGCAGCAATCTGAACTTGAAGGAAGAAAGGGAATATGGAGCACTTGGATACATTCCCATAGCACCTTAAAAGAAATTGCATCTTTTTCTGCAACAGCTTAGGAAAAGCCAAATTTAATATACACCTGCTGATAGGTGTATGTTTGCTCCAAATGCTCCTCATCACCATTAAAATGTTAATCATGCCCATCTCTGTTAATCATCCTTTCTCCATTCCTTGAAGAAAAAACAATTTTTAAAATAAAAATGTGGTCTTTTTTACATCATTGTGTTTGAATTGTGATGATTGCATTTGAAACAAACATATTTTTAGAACAGCTAAATATTTTGAAAATATTGCAAATGGAAATAATTCTATGATTTCAAAATTTCCTTGTCCTGAAGTGACAAATGGAGAAGATCTGGAAGTGCTGAGATAAATAAGTTTATGGCAGGCAAATAATATAGTCAAATGTTAATACTCTACTCCCAGTGACAGTAGCACATAGCAACTCTTCAGAATACACCCTCTATTGGTAGTTCCATGTATGTGCAAGCACACAGAAAAATGTTCTAATGGTGATAATAGACACACATCCAGTAATGCACAATTTACTTTTAAATCTTTTAATAAGTCACCTAATTCTGATGAAAGAAATTTTACAACAATCAGCACAGGTGTAATGCAGGGAGAGAGATATAACTTCTGAAGTTTATTTTAGAGCAAAACTAAATACCAACATAAGCCATAGACTGCTTGTTCCAGCAAATAGAAAATGAGATTGATGTAAAGAAATCAGGAAAAGTAGCAAATGTATCCAGCAAAAGCATGGTTTAATGAGTGTCAGATGAATTATAAAAATAAGAAAGCTAGATTTATTTTTTGACAAGGTTCCTACAGTACTTGATGCTGATATTGTAAATTCTCTACAGTATTGTTAACATTTTCAGTCAAGTAAGTGTTATATTTCAGGAGAGATTATTTTTTCCTAAACCTCAGCACAGTACTTAAAAAAAAAGACAAAAACAAATATGCTTTTATAGTTAGAAGTAAACACTGGCATTAAGTAAAAGAAACACTGAATCATAAAGTAGCTGAACCACATTTTTGTCTGTGTCTTGTGCAAGAGAAGCTTGTTTGGCTGCTTGATGATTCAAGATAGTATGCTAGCCTAATACTGGGTCAATTGAAACAAACTACATTAAGAACCCTAGACAAATGTGTGATGCAATGAACTTCTTTACCCAAGTAATCACACTGAAGACAAAAATTGTGTTCATTTCATCTGATGGTTGAAACAAAACATTTTTTTGAATAACTAAATGTATTGAAAATTGGTAGAAAGGAAAATACAGCCTCCCTGTACAATAATCACTTCCATATGGCAAAGTCCCCCTTAGTGTCATTTTCTTTACCAGCTTATGTTTATCGTGGAAATTGGAATAACATTCACTTCTCTAAATAGCAATCCAGAAAATGGGCACTTTATACAGGTAGTCCTTGACTTACGACCACAAACGAGCCCAACATTTCTGTTGCTAGGTGAGACATTTGTTAAGTGAATCACTTCAGTTAAGTTAGTACCACGGGTTAAGTAAATCTAGTTTCCCCACTGACTTCGCTTGTTAGGTCACAAAAGGGGAACCTCATGACACTCCAACCGTCATAAACATGAGTCAGCCGCCAAATATCTGAACTTTTGATAACGTGACCGCAAGCATGCTGCAACGGTTGCAAGTGTGAAAAATGGTCATAAGCAGGGCTTTTTTTTCTCATAAAACGCTCAGAACGGAGTTCCGGCACCTTTTTTGGGATGGAACCTTGTAGGGTAGGCAAGGCAGGTTGTATGACGTGTGTGAGTTCCAGCACCTTTTTCTTTTACAAAAAAAGCACTGGTTATAAGTCACTTTGTTTTTCCAGTGCCGTTGTAACTTCAGATGGTCACTAAACCGACTGTATTTGGGGATAAATCACAGAATTTAAGACTTATCACTGGTAATCAGGATGGTTGTCAGAATCCATTTATATCATATTCATAAATGGAATGTTTCAAACATTATTCCATGGATTCTGCCATCTCCAGAAGAGAAGAGAATGGATGTGTATTGAACCAGTATTAGGCATTTCAAAGGAAAGGAGACACCTTTTGAACTGGGGAAACAAAAAGGGGGGGCTAGCATCTGGCTTGTGTCACAGAAGAGAGCAATAAACATGAAGGGTCCTAAGTTCCTTTTTCCCAGGAGAGGGATGATACGAGATAAAGGATGGGGGACTGACCAAATGGGGTTAAGGGGGGTTAAACCAGGAACTCTTTATAAGGGTTTACTTCGTGGAATAATATTAAGTCCTGTCTCGTTTCCTACAACCAAGCATGTCATAGTAAAGATTCTTTTTGGAATAGATTTGATTCCAAGAATTTTGTCTTCCTAAGACGTGGTTTGGGGTGGGTCCTGACAATGGTGAAATGATGTGACCGAAACCCGAGATCTCTCCTCCCTCCCCTTTCAGCAAGGAACGCTCCGAATGTCTCCACCTTCCACCTGCCGCGTTGCTCGCCTCTTTTAACGCGCCTCCGGCGAACTGGTTTTCCTGGGCGAGCAAAATGGAAGAAGGAGGAGGAGCCGCCGCCGCCGCCTTTGAGCCGTGCGCCGCCGTTTGATGTCCTTTCCCCTTGGCTGGGAGTTACGTTCGCTGGGGTGACTCGTCCTACCCAATCGGGGGCCGCCTTCTTTGCAGCCTATGGTCGGAGAGATTGGATCAGCCGCGAGGGGAGAGGCGTGGAGTCCTTCTTCGACTTCCTGTCATGCTTTCTCTTGCTCTTGGGTTGCATCATTTCTAGCCGGTCGCGGGCTGCTGCAGCTGCTGCTGCTGCTGCTGCTGCTGCTGCTGCTGGGCCTCGAGGCAGGTGAGGCGATACCGAAGGAGCATTTGGGGAAGCAGACAGGGAGAGAGGGCGGGGAAGGGGAAGGAGAACGGGAAGGGGGCGGCGGCAGTAGTCTTTTCCTTTATCTGTGCCGTCGGTTAAGGCAGGGGTCTTCAAACTTGGCCCTTTTATGACTTGTGGACTTCAACTCCCAGAATTCCTCAGCCAGCAAAGCTGGCTGAGGAATTCTGGGAGTTGAAGTCCACAAGTCATAAAAGGGCCAAGTTTGAAGACCCCTGGGTTAAGGCGCCCCTTTTGTCGCGCAAGGTAGATTGAAAACTGCTGATGAGCCGTTTGTGCTACGGGGCGCTGGCCGAGTTTCTAGAAAAATTCGAACACTCTTCATACAGTTGGAAGCAAAGCTGAAATTTCGTTCCTGATTGAGAATCCAGTCCAGTCCAGTCGTGACCTTCTGCTAAATCCAACTCCTAAATTCTTCAATCGTGCCGATCGGAAATGATGGGAATTAAATGCTGACGCGCTGGATTGAGGGAAAAGTGGCGCAAGGGGTTGGGGTCCACCCACACCCAGGAACACCCAGACCTACACACAAAATGTCAAATGTTCCACTAAAGTGCACCATGCTTAACTGATTGTATTAGATTAGATTGATATATTCAAAATGTGCCCTGTGGTTACTGAATACTGTTGACTCAGTACAGTGTTTCAGTTGGTAGAAATGGGCCAAAAATAAATACTCTGGCATATGCATGGAGTTTGATATTTTAGCAGCCTCCATAGCCCGGTCATTGTTACATTGCTTTCCTGTTACAGGTGCAGTGCTTTACTGCAGCAAGAACAGTGAATCACTTAGAGCTGTGCCTGAGTGTGTTCCTGTTTTTTTTTGCTTTTTCTTCAGGAAGGGAAAAACATCCTTTCAGTAAGCAACATGGGGATATTTGAGACCAAACCAGTAGATCTAAAAACTATAATGAAGGGATGCTGTGGGAAGAATATCATCTTTGCTTTGGTGTGCAGTGCTAAAGTCACTGCAAATGTGCAGTAAAACAGGAAATTTCCATTGCTCGTTTCTGATATGTTTGGCATTCAACTTGAACACTTGGCTTATTTATTTTCTAAGAAGTTGGAATATGAAGTCAGCCTTTGACTTTTGCTACCAATTTCTGGCAACTTTGAAAGTGACAGACCTGGAATTCTAGTTTGCATGAAATAATTAAAAAAAGGTGCTTAAGATTTCCTGATTTTATTTAGAATTGAAACATGCAGCTGATGTCTGGACTTGTTCTTGTTATTGGGGGGCCATGATGTAGAAGTGGGTGGATCTAGCTAATTTTCAGTATGTGCTGTCATGCTAGAAAGCTGGTGAACAACTTGAGCATTCATGTGGGGGAAACCTATGGCAGTTTTATTTATTTTATTTATCTGAATGTTGGTGTTAAACGGTGCCAAATCATATCAGCATCTTAGCAACACGTGGATGGAGCTCTAGAGGTGCATAGAATCATTAGATGGGCAGATTATTGCTTATAGGTGTGTTCCTACTCACTAGAAAAGCCAAGTTGGAGTGATTATGCAGCATTTATCAATACACTTGTTGATTCATAACAAGTACTGATTTTGAATGGAATGGTGCATATTTACAATGAATAATGCTGGCTTTGTATTACAGTACATGCAGATAGATTGCCGGGAGAGTCCTTGTAACAGATTCAGCGTTGTTGTTTTAAGTACTGTACTCCAGCTTTTTTGCATATAATATTTAACCAGAATGCTATTACCTGCTAGCTGTATGTTAGCTCATTTTGCCCACTTTGGGAATTGCAGTCCTAAACATTAAAGGAGAAAGACAATAAGAAAGAATGAATAGTCAGTAATTAATTCTATATACGGTAGGACTTTACTCTGATTAGACATGTTCTGTGATGCTGCAGTTTGAAATACATTTCTGAATTATTGTAAATTTACTTGATGATATGCAGCAATTGGAGATATTTTAACTTTTTAAATATTGCTTTGTTTCGGGTAGGAAGAGGATGATTCAGCAAGTCCCAGAGAACATAAATTTTCCAGAGGAAGAAGAGAAAATCCTGCAGCTTTGGAACACACTTAACTGCTTTCAAGAATGTCTCAAACAGTCCAAAAATAGACCTAGGTAAGACTGTACATTCCTAGATTTCCATAACTTTTATAAACAGACCACAGCTAATATCCTTATTCATAGATATTTTCTTTTGAAGCTTAATATCTGAATTTGTGTGATACAACTCAAATATATTTTTGGGCTCTCAAATTAGAAACCTAGAAACTTCTTTGAAATAATAATCAAAAAGCTGATTAAACTATGAAAGATGCCTGCTTCTAAATATGTGCTATGTATTTTTTTTTTGCTTCTTAGGTTTACCTTCTATGATGGTCCACCATTTGCTACAGGGCTTCCACATTATGGCCACATACTTGCAGGAACCATTAAAGACATAGTAACTAGATTTGCTCATCAGAGTGGGTTTCACGTTGACAGAAGATTTGGCTGGGATTGCCATGGTTTGCCTGTGGTATGTACAACATCTTTGTTTCTATATAGTATTCTTTTGGTTATCCATTGTCATCTGATTCAAGCTTTGTAACTACACTGATAGAGATAATTGAACTGACTTACTCTCATCCCAGAAAGGCTGACTTAATTGCCTTTGTGTCAGTTCAGTCTCTATAAAAATAGCAACAGCAATCCTACATAATGGAGCCAGTTCAGTCAGAGTTTGATTCCTTAATCTGATAATAATTTTGTAGGTTGGAAAAAATAAATCTTTGAAAGGACTACTTTGAAATTTGTTTACAATTAGCGCTTCAATTTGCGTCTCAAAAATAACTTTGGCAGGATCAGCTACATCCACTGCTTCATAATAGGGCTTTTATGACATTGTGGAGTTCTTGGTGTTCTTTGAGCTTGGTTGTTTGCTTGCAGACATTTCGTTACCGGACTGGGTAACATTTTCACTGTTTTTATGACTTTTAATATTCCTTTACATTACTCTACTACCCACTATACCCAGCCCTTACTATCTGTTCCTGATACTTTACCAACTTTCTGCTTACATTTAGGGGCATCTGTAAGGAATTTAGGGAAAGTTCAGGTGAAGGAATGGGAATCCATTCCACCCATGATTTGTATTCTGCTTAAGTCTGCTTAATTCAGATAGATCATTCTTAAAGGTCTTTGGATTGAAAAATAAAATTTTATTGATTTTGTAGTTATTTCAGCTTTGTCAAACTGCTATGCAGTCTGAACTTAGCTTAGTCTTTTATAAAAGCTATGTGCTAGATGACCTGTGTGTTTGCAGCCTCTTTTTTGTGTGTGTGCAAAAAATGGTAAAAATATTTTGTTTATACTTAGCAGGTTTTACTGTCTCTCTGACATCTGTCTGTCCGTCCATCCCTATCTATATTAATTCTGTCTGTGTCTGTCTGTCTGATTATTCTGTCTTTCATTCAAGGAATCATGCTTTTCATTTCTTTAGGAGTATGAAATTGACAAAGCACTAGGCATCAAAGGGCCAGAAGATGTTGCAAAAATGGGAATCGCAGAATATAATCGCAACTGTCGAGGAATTGTGATGAGGTATTCCCAAGAATGGAGAGTAAGTTAAGAAGATTGCAGGTTTTTTTCTATTCTTTATCCTAGTTTAGATGTTGATTAGCTGATTCAAGTAGCATAGCTTAAATTGGATGGATTGTTAATGTTGAATAGAAGTCTGATTATTTTTGTAGTCCTCCCTGTTTTAAAAAGCTAACAATAAGCTGCTAAATTTTAAACTGTGCAAGCACGTCTGCAGACACCCCCCCCCCCCACACAGAGAGAGAGAGAGAGAGAGAGAGAGCAAAAACCTCTGGTTGCATAGAATTATCCAGTTGTTAAAAATCCATGTTCAGTTTCATTGAGTTCTGATTGTTGGGTATTAATTATTATGGCATCAGAATGCTTTTTGTAATAGTTTCAGCAGGACAATAGCATTGTGCATCATTCTGTTCCTCTCTCAAGAATTATGCTGCAATATAGCATGATTCTGCAAACTCTGCATACCTTGTGGAATTTGTTTTTTTAACATTTCAGAACAAAGTTGTTCCTGAAAATATTTTCGTTTTACCACCAAAGAAAATTGGTTTCCCCCCTTTTCTTTAGCAGAAATGAACAAAAATTATGCATACATGCTATGTCCATGCTATGTTGAGCTGTGATGTGTGTTGTATTTAATGTCTTTTCAGACCAGTGTTACAAGACTTGGGCGGTGGATTGATTTTGACAATGATTATAAAACTCTTTATCCAGGATTCATGGAGTCAGTCTGGTAAGTATTCTTTAACCTCTTGAACTCTTTATGCTGTATTTATGTGCCTTTTAAAGCCAAATTCCTCCATCAGCCATGTTCTGGGACAGGTTGCTTGATGGCTTCTCTGTTAAGGGGAAGTAGAGTAATACCACTGTTATACAAGCTATATTGGCTGCTAGTTTGCTTCTAGGATCTGGGGCTCAGCTGATGTTGCAGCATACCATGATGACATGTCTGCCATTTGCATCCGTCTTTGCCAGCTTCCTACAAGCAAAGTCAACGAAGCCAAATAGTTACCACATAATATCCTCATTAGTCACCTGTGGCGATCTGCTTAACAACAATAACCAGGGGAGGTGGAACGGCTGTCACGAAGCAACACAGTCACATGCTATATTTTATGATCATGTTGCTTAGTGTTGGAAATTCCAGTCTCAATTGCTGTAGTTAACGGAGAACTCGAAATTCGAACCAAAGAAGGGCACATATAACACCTCAGCTTCACAAATTGCACTGGGTTTCCTGAGTCCAATTCAAAGTGTTGGTCATTACCTATGAAGCCCTATATGGCATAGGGCCAGGTTACCTATCGAACCGGCCTTGTCCCATTACATCAGTCCGACCCACTGGTTCAGGCAGGGAAGGCATGCTTCAGACCCCATCAGTCAAGAGAATTCAGACTGGCAGGTCAAGGAAGAGAACCTTTTTTGCTGCTGCTCCTGCTTTGTAGAACAAGTTGCTCTCAGATACGAGGAAAGACCCCAATTTCTTAGCTTTCTGTAAAGGGGTCAAAATCTGGCTGTGTAGCCTTGCCTGGGGGACACGGGCCCACAGAATCATAGGGCTCTTTGGCCCCATGAGTCCCTCTCCCTGCCTGTATTAACAACTCTTTTCCTCATCTTGGTTCTCTCTGTCTTGCAATTTGATAACGTCGTTTTGCCCTTTTAAATTTTTAATCTTAAATTATTCGATTTTCAGTGTTTTATTGTATTGATTAAACTGTACCCCTCCCAGAGCCTCTCTGTGAGGGAGATGGCTGGTTAAGAAATTAAATATATAAACAAACAAATTACTTGTAAATTGAAACAAATAAGAAGGCAATGGCAAACCTCCAAAAATGCTGCCAAGAAAACTGCAGGGATAGGCACAAGTGTGTGTGTGTGTGTGTGTGTGTGTGTGTTGACTCCTGCTGCCCTTGCTTCATTCCTAGAAGTGTCTGGCCCAAAGTCACCAAGCTCTCTTGGGCTTAAGGTGGGACTAGAGGTCACAGTTTCCTAATTTCTGGTGCTTTAATTGGCTGTCATATCTCTGTCTTTGTCAGAGTTAGGCAAAACTCAGCTTGTTTTTGCAAATACGACTTTATTCTGGTATTGTTATAAATATATCCTGTATATTACAAGTGAGTTGAAATGTTAAAATAATTGAAAAAAGTTGGTGTGGAATTTCATATTCTTGTACTTGGAGAAAATTCCACAAGAGGGACTAGTTGATTTAAATTTAGCATAGCAGCTTCCCACTTTTCAGTCTGTGAGTGTCCTATTATATTACGCCTTTATTTTCACTGAAGTAGCCATTTATCCTTTG
Source organism: Vipera berus (assembly GCF_964194415.1). Classification (NCBI taxonomy): domain Eukaryota; kingdom Metazoa; phylum Chordata; class Lepidosauria; order Squamata; family Viperidae; genus Vipera; species Vipera berus. Next base: position 225,534,150 of record NC_138203.1, read on the forward strand.
GAAAAGGGACATAAAACCACCTTCATATTTCATAAATGTATATTGGACTGTGTTGATTATATTGTTTTGGAATGGTAATTTACTGCTGCAGAGTGTGGTTAACAAAATATAAAACAGCTAAGTGTGCTTTTATGGGGCAGCATTTCAAATGCAAATAGCATTAAACAGTAGGAGGCTTATCATTATCTGGATTACAACGGGCATGGAAAGGGAATTTAGTTTCTCCAGCTATGGTCCTAAGGGGGTTGGAATCCCAAAGAGAACACAATTTGAGTTTGGAGGATCTCTACTTTTGGGAGCATTACACCAGGAGAAGAAACAGTTGAATTACCTTTCTGTGGTTGGCAGTCATCATTATCAGCTCTGTTCATTAAATAAAATCTGAATAATAAATGCAAAGTAATGTTTAATCTAACACTTATTAAAAGTGGTTTATGCAGATTCTTTTGTCATTTTTATATGTGCCAGCAATAAAAGCCATGTTTCTGGCTTACCTAACATAGTTTTAAACTGGGAGCCTCTTAACAATGTCCTCTGCTGCCTTAAATTTGGCCAGGTTATCTTTACCATTAATTCATTCTAGGATGGCTACAGAGGGCAGGTGGGAATATGCTTTTCTACGCAAGCCAAAAGGTAGCAGAATTTTTTTTAAGGGTGAAATGAAAATTGAGATATGGATGGCAAAGCACCAGTTCTGCAAAGGAATGTGATAGGACTCACGGTGAGCTATGAAGAAAATTGAAATAGGCATGGAGTTGAGAACACTTCCACCCAAGGCTATAGAATTAGCTCGGAAGAATGAGGAAAAACATTTACATTTGATAAAACAATGGCACTTTTTCTTAAGAAAAACAAAGTCCTTCCTGACCATAGCACCAATCATGTCATTGTAAGATGAGAAATGTTGCTGTGACATCTTGTTCATAGTACTCATACTTTCATTTAAGATGATATTTCAAAATTATTATACATGATTTAGATTTATATACTACTTTTTCTTCAAAAATTCTGGGTAGCATACAACAACACACCTTCCCCTCAACTTTTCCTCATAAGAATTTTGTGAAATCATTTGGGCTGAGAGAGGATTGCCTGATCCAAAGTAATCTAGAGAGTTTCCATGGCTCACTTGGATCCACCTGAACTTCTAGTCCAGTGCCTTCTCTACTACGCTACCCTGGCTCTTACATACCCAATATTAGGATTGTTCTTTCTGGGGCCTGGAAGATATGGCACTGAAGATACCATATAAATACTGATCTGAAAGATGCAGTTTTTAAAGAAAATCTTCACATTAAATCTGTTGAGAAAGAGACTTTCTTGGAAGAGATTATGAGTTTGCCTTCTGTACTTTATTATTTCTTTTAAGCTGACAAATCTCTATTTTTGAATTCTTCAATTATGTTTTTGTAGGTGGGTTTTCAAACAGCTGTATGACAAAGGATTGGTATACCGAGGAGTTAAAGTTATGCCCTTCTCAACTGCATGTAATACACCCCTTTCCAACTTTGAGTCTCACCAGAATTATAAGGTACAATGCTTTATATCTTGAATGGAACTGTATAGTGGCAAAGCCAAATATAAGTTTGAAAATATTCAATAGCCTTGTAAGGATGGAAAGTATATTCATTCCTATTTAATCAACTGGTAAAAGCATTATTTATATTAATGACTGACTGTCACTGTTTGAAAGTACTTCAACATAGCACCTTTAGATATTTGATGTCTAGCTTAAAAGAGCTAGATAGACCATCAGGGCTCTCCTGATGGGTACTGAAGAAGAAAACCTAAATCAGTTTTATCTTAGGTAAGGTGTGGTTTTAGATTCTAAACCAGTGATATTTTCCCATATTTTGAATTCTGGTTTCTTAATAAATTGCTTTTATTTGTTTTGTTCATTAAGTTATATCTGTTGGGTTTTTATTGTGATTTTGAGAACCTTTAATTAAGTTAAAAGTATTGATAGCAGTCTTCTTGAGAGAACCATAATGCCTGACTTGTTTTTTTTCAAAAAATGGAATGGGAATACAGGTATGGCATATTCAAACCAAAATGCCAATGTTTAGCTGCACCTTGATTTAAAACAATGCCTCAGGGTGCCTAATGGGCCCCAGAGGCCTTATTAGAGAACATTATTAAAGTGCTGCAATCCAGTGATTTGTTTAGAAGTATGCCTATTCATTTATGAAGAAATACAGTAAAGATAAATTTATGATGAACAGAAAAAGTATAACAAGCTAAAACAGGTGCTAGAAAACATGTTTTACAACTGTGGTTGTGAGAAGCTACCTGTCGTGACACCATTTTATGAATTTGAACTGCCCGCTCATGGTAGATCTGCCTTTCTTCAGATGGAAGTTGTCTGCAAATATTCGTAACATGCATATCTGGAACTTTGAGGACTGATTGTAAGGACTACTTGTTCAGTTCTGTTGTAACTTCAAATAGTCATTGAACAAGTGGTCAGTAAGCGAGGACTGCTGTGTGCCGATCAAAGTTTGTTTAATGTAAGATTTCCTGTGAACTGATCCTAAATGCCTCAAGTGCTTGAACTGAATATCTTAAACATATTTTTTCAATTAAAAATACCCTTCTTATAAAACTGTGAAAAGTTCCTTTGGGTAAATGGTAGAGACCATAATCAAGAAGCAAAAGGTTTTGACTTTTCTTTTTTGCTGGAAAAAAATTAACATTTAATTTAAAAAATTGAGGATATCTTATCTATCGTATTTTCTATACCTTATCTCTGTTTATCTCTAAACATCTTACTCTGGAATTTCTATAGATTTATGCTTCTATACATTTCTAAATAATTTTAGTTCATATTTAGTTTATATTCAATGTATACAGCTGCTTACTTACCATTTATTCAGGTGGCATATACTATTAAAAGCTACAAATAGCAACCCCCACAACATGTTTGTATGAGTGATTTTTTTAAAAAGAAATATATCACTTTAGAGACTATTTAAACAACAATCCAAACAGGCTCACAAAATCTCCCAACCCAGTGGCTGGAAATATCTTATTCTATGTTTTTTTTGGTTTTTTTTACTATGTCTGTAGGTATAACTTATATAAACTTCTGTTTGCCTTTTCTATCTCACTTTTTCTATCACTCTATTGCTCACAGCTTTTCTTGATGCAAAGAGCAGAGTAACTGAAGTCCTCTTCTCCTCTGCCTAAGTTACAGTTGCTCCAATTTTGCTGCCAGCCCGCCTTCTCTAGGCTTTTTTTGGTACTAGGTGCTGGTTGTCTCTGGCCTGAAGTGTTCTTGGGATGTTGCACCTCTCAATTTCTGGCTAAGAGAGGGAAAAGTTGGGTATAGAAACTCTTGGCTGGCTTTTGTTCTGTAGAAGTTGGCGTGGGTGCCAGGCTCTGCTTCTCTGCTCATTTGGGAGTTATCTGTACTTCTGTCCCAGCTCTTGTTTCTTTATGTGCCTGTGCTGCTTGCTCTGGTCCCATCCCTTAGCCAGCTAAATGTATACTGGGAATCTTTGGATTTGTTCAGGTCTCACCTGCAACTTGTGCTGGCAAAAGTTGACTATTCCTCTTCTCTCTCAACCCGTGAGATACGCAAAGTCACCTTTTGACATACCCGCCTCCAGATCTGGAGGGCTTTTCTTGTAATAAGTGGAGAACAGGCAGAGACCAGCTAACTCAGCAAGTCTTGGAGGGAAAGAAAAGAAGAAGGGAAGAAAGGGGCTCGCCTGATTGCTACCCGGTTTTTCTTCCATGAAATAGCAAATGGAGTTATTCAACCAGCTTGTGATGTCTTTGACCTTCTCAAAATGAGTTATTCAATGCCTTCTTGTTTCCCCCCCCTCAAAATGGCTTTTGTTTGAATGCAGTGTGCACAAGTGACTATTGTCTTATTTTGACACACTCTGTGTTCTTGAAAACTGGCTTATTTTGGAAGGAGACATGCGAAGAGAAAAATACTGTAGCTCATAGGTACCCTACAAAAGTGGCGTTTATTGTGCAGTACGCCCAATAAATGCCCAACTATACTTGTTGTTTCTTAAATCAATCAAAGTAGCTGGCAGCATACAGCATTGCTGAGAAGCACATGCAATTGGAAATCATATAACAATCAGAAAAGTGTATCGGTGTCTTGGTTGTTGATTTTGCTTTGAGCTCATAGAAACCTCTTAAGGAAATCCTCAACTCTCCGATCAATATCTTCAGTTTCAAATAAAATTTCTCACACTTAACATATGAACAGTTACGGTAGTTTGGTATAATGATTAAGGTGCCAGTCTAGAAACCAGGAGAAGTGAGTTCTACGTAGTTCTGCATAGGCATAATAGCCGGCTGAATGACTTTGGTGCCAGTCACTCTCTCTCATCCCAACTCACCTCGCAGGGTTGTTGTGGGGAAAATAGGAGGAAGGAGGAGAATTTATGTATATTCACTGCCTTGAGTTAGTTATAAAAATCAAGGTGAGATTAAAAAAAATAAAATATGATGTATAGCCAGAATCTGGAAGAATCAGCAAGATGACAAAATTCAAAGGAGAAAAGGACTTTTTCATTTTTTTAAAGTGTGGAAGAAGGAATTTCAGCAACAGCTGCTGAAGCACCTACTTTTCAGAAACCATTGTATGTGCAGAAGTCGAAGCCATGATGTAACTTGCTTGCCCTTCCCTTAATGTCATGTGTGAATATGATGCTTATCCCTTGTTTGGTAAATGTTTTAAAGAGGTCATGGGGCTTGTTGCAACCAAATGCAATTTACCTTAGATATTTTTATTTATTTTTTATTATTAAATGTATTTGATGCCCATCTCACAGTTTGAGGTGATCTGAGCAGCCAGCATGATAACTGCAGCTTGCAAGCCTGAGAAAAGTCACAGCTTCTTTAAAGGAGTTGCAGACAAGTGAGAGTTTTGCATTTTGCATGCAATGAAACATTTTTGCCTTTGTAAAAAGCTCCAGTGCTTATATTTCGGCCACATTTAAGATCTGATATAAATGATAGAGATGCTGGACAAATTTGGATTTTGGCCAAATGCTTTTTCTCTGCCAGTTTTACTTGTTGGCATTGGTACAGAGATTTTAACTTGAAGAATTTTTAATTATTGTGATTAGGAGAAAGATACTCTCGATTTCTCAGTGTTGCATTAGATCAGGGGTCAGCAAGCTGAAACAGTGAAAGAGCCACTCGGAACCGGTTCCCTCACAAAAGGAAAAACTGGGAGCCGCAAAAAATGTGTTCACATGCGCGTACTTTCGCGCATGCACAGAACAGGGTTTGAAGAGTGGAGCCAAGGCGAGATATGCACCTACCCTGCATATTTGAATTGATTGGTTGAACTTTTTTAGTCCCACTTTTTTTTTTTGGACTGCATATGGCAGAGGACTGGGAGCCACAGGAGATGGCTGAAAGAGCCGCATGCGGCTCCAGAGCCGCGGGTTGCAGACCTGTGCATTAGATCAAGAACAGAAAACACATGCAGTTTGCAAAAGGAGAACATTGTTGCTTTTGTAATGAACTTATTCACTACATTTATATGCCACTTACTTTGAAACACTTGAGTCAGATTATAAGAAAGGAAGGAAATACAAATATATAAACAACTAACATATACAGTATACAACTAATAACAGAAATCTATAAGAAACCTACTGCATAAGATTGCAAATTGCTGGAAGACATGCTGTTCTAGCTAATCTCTTAGCAAGAAATAGGAAAGGAATATTTCTTAATTCTTTTGTTGATATGTTATAGAATTTATGGGATAAAAAAAACCTGGTGGATTTGCAGCTCAAGTTGGTAATTTAAAAATAAAAAGAAAATGCATAAAAGAAATGTATTAGAAAAAGTAGTACACCTTCAAAGATTTCTTGGATTTATGTTGTAAATCAGATTTAAATCAATGCAAACTTCTATTCCTGTAATTTAAATTATTTTTGCTTCCAGTTTGAAAATTCTGTCAATATTTAGACAATTAATATAGGTTTTTATTTTACCACAGAGCCATCAATTGAATACACTTTTTAAAATTTTGTTTGCCTTTGATGTGATTCATGAATAGTCATGAATAATGCAAATATTATTGATTGTAACAATACCTTTTTCTTTGTTATTTTCTGAAGTGCAAGAAACTTTTTTTTCTGTTTGATTTCACCTTTTCCAAATTTTTATATTGAAGGATGTTCAAGATCCCTCAGTTATTGTCACCTTTCCATTGGAAGATGATGAAAGTAACTCTCTAGTTGCTTGGACAACAACTCCATGGACTCTGCCTAGCAATTTAGCCCTGTGTGTTAATCCAGATTTGCAGTATGTGAAAGTGAAAGGCAAGTATAAAACATGAGATGGCATATAATTATTGGTTTCTTCTAGTATATGCAAACGATATCTTTACTTGAAAAAATATCCTACTTAGTTCAATGGATGTTGATCATCAAGTAAGAGAGTATAAGATTCTAGATACTGTATTAAGGGCAGTAACTTAACAATCCAGTTGGAATGTGGAATTTTGAAATATCTTACACTTAAAACCCACAATATAGTTGTTTCAAGTTTGAAAAGGACAGTTCCAACCTTACCAGCATTCAGATGCTATGCCGACTATTCTGGAAATGTTCTAAACTAGAAATAGCCCTGTTTCTAATTTGAGATAGGTGTTTCAAACTTAAAATATGGTTGTTTTGTGCTTGGAACACCTGGAATGATCAGAACAGCCCTGGAATATTTCTAATAAAGTCAGTATTGCTATTTAAATCCATTGATTTAAAAATGTTTTTCATCCTTTCTTTCATGGATGGCTGTACTCCATCAATGGATAGTTACTGTTTGACAGGAGGAAAGGCTGTTTCCATAGATAAGTAGCTAACCTCAAGGCTGATTGACTTTATATACTTGCTCTGTCATCTTCATTTAACATCCTTTCACTGAGGAACTTCTAGCTGATAATCATAATAAACCTTAAGAAAAGTAGAAAATTAGTAATAGTTATATAAAGTGGTTTCCTTCAACACGTTCTGATTAACCTGTTCATGATGATTCAGATGGCATTGTGATGACACAAAAGGAGCAAACAACTTTGACTTCTTGTCAAGTATGGTTGTTTTTTTGTCCACTAAATACATTGAACAAAACAATGAACAGCTGATACTCATCATTTCAAGTACTTGCAAATTATGGCTCAAGAATAAGCAGAATAGAATAAACCTCTCACAATTAGTGCAGGTTCGCATCCCACCAGGCTCAAGGTTGACTCAGCCTTCCATCCTTCCGAGGTAGGTAAAATGAGGACCCAGATTGTTGGGGGCAATTAAGCTGACTTTGTAATAATGCCGCTTGGGGGGTGTATGAAAGCCCTAATAAGCAGGCATATACATAGAATGAAGGCTACTGCTAAGCTTGTAAGCCGCCCTGAGTCTTCGGAGAAGGGCGGGATATAAATGGAATTAAAATAAAAATAAAAAATAAAAAATGTAATTGAGGAATACAAGTGATGAGAACAGTTTCAAATTGCAAAAATGAGAAAAAAGTATTCATATTTGAGGAGCAGTGCTTGTATTATAGAAAATTAAAGCATTTCACTTTTAAGCTTTGGTCAAGGTTGGCCCAGCTTAAGGCCACTCCCCTGTTCTTTTATACTTGGAGGAAATACCACCAATTTCTACAAGTGGAAACACCTAATTAGCCTTGGTTATCTTGAAAACTACACAGAGTTGAATCTGGTTAATACTTGGTTAGGTGACCACCAGAGGGCCAGAATTGGATTTCTAAAAATATTTCAGAGGAAACATAGCAAATCACTTGTGTCCTCTTGCCAATTACTGCATGAATTGAGCTTGCTTCAAAGGAAACTAAGAATACAGTAAAAGAATCATAGGGAATAATAAAAAAAATTATTCAGTTCTCAGATCAGCTGTTATCTTGGCTTTCTTCTGTTTACATCTGAAATTCTCTTGTCCTACTTTTCTTTGCTGCTTGAATCCCGCCAATAGTCTGGCCTTCTCAACTGCTAATTCTTCATATTTCAAGCACATCCTACATAAGTACTCCTTAGAAGTGTTAATAATAAATAATAATAAACCTTTATTGTCAAAGTACAACATGTGTACATTGAGATTAGCTGAGCCTTCCCCTTTACAATATTTTTAAAGCAATATTTTTCAAACATCAATTTTATGTGTCGACTTGAACTCTCAGGATGCTGGTTAGGTAATTCTGGAAGTTGAGGCCCACACCTTAAAACTGCCAAATTTGAAAAACATTGATTTAAAGGAAACAGCTTTTCCTGATAAATACACGTTCAGTGATTTCAATCTATTGCATTGAATTCAGAGTGTTGCTGTACCTTGATTTCTATCCAGAGGCTTTTCTGAAGGGAGGAAACAACAAGGACTTAATCCTGGTTAATGAGTTAAAGAAGTCACCAACAAAAGCCTCATTCATGTGCTGCAGGCATGTAGAGAAAGCCATTGTTAAGGTTCATTACGTCAGATGTCATGGCTGGATTGTATATCTGCCCTAAATCGTGGTTTTTGATTAAGGAATAGCTAATAACCAGTGGAACAACTGGCCTCCAGAAGCTGTGAATGCTCCAACACTGGAAGTTTTTAAGAAGAGACTGGACAGCCATTTGTCTGAAATGGTATAGGGTTTCCTGCCTGAGCAGGGGATTGGACTAGATGACCTCCAAGGTCCCTTCCATTATTATTATTATTATTGTTGTTGTTGTTTGTTATTATTATTGACTCTCCATCTCTCTCCTTTGCTCTCAATCATTATTCAGCTCTTTTACGGTGCTAGTCCCATTATGACTAATACACCAATCACAACTTTTAAAATCATACTATATCACAGTAGTGTTTCTTTTTCCAAAACTGGCTGCATTGATTGTATTTAGTCAACTGTGTATCAAAGATGGGCTACTTTTTAGCGACAAATTCAAATTTGAAAACATGATTTGAAGGTATTACTCATTTGAACCATGACATAATGAAATATCTTGGATTTTTTCTGCTTTAGTCCTCCCAGCCAACTTCTTAGTTCATGGAGGTGAAGACAAGGATAGCTAAACATAAAGGAAAAACAAACTAGGTATTGTCTGAACAGCATGATAAGTGTAACGTTTTTGGTCATACCTGAAATAGAATAAAGATAAATTCTTGCTTAAGCTTAAATACAAATGTAATCCTGATGTCAGTATTTACACTTCCATTTTTTTTGTTGCCAGCCTGGGATTTAATAGTATTCCATTATTAACATGAACATTGCAAATTAATATTGCTATTTCTATTATAGTGCGGAAACTGAATCTTAACATTTTTTCCAGACCAAAATACTGGGAAAAAATTCATACTGATGGAAGCTAGATTGGCATCTCTCTACAAATCTGAAAGTGAATATGAAGTACTTGACAGGCAAGTCAGTAGATTGTTGTATGCATTTTAAATTGTGTAATTTATAAATAATTGCTATGAAAACGGCAAGTGAAGCAAAAAGTAATGTTTTATCTGCTCTGTAATGAAAGAACATGTATGTTCTGTATTCTCTCAAAGGGTTTGATATTCAGAATTGAGGTTTCATTAACTTGGAAATTTTATCTGTAGCAAAGTGCTGACTTGACTTCATGTATCTACTATCAATCCCATTAAAGTGTTGACATTTCTTTTGGAAACGAAATAGGGACTGTAGTGTCTGCAGCAGCAATTAAACGTGTTGCTTTCATCACATCCTCTTACAGATGGATCAGATTTCAGCATGTGATTAATCTCTGTCATTCTGAACCATCTCCCCCCCCCTCCCCCTTTGCCTGATAGATGCTGCTGAATAGAGTTGAAGGGATTTACAGTTTCGATTCTATCTTTAATAATTCTCTTGTGGATCTATCTTGTTCTCTTTGGGGCAACGTTTCTTTTAACCCTAACCCTAACCCTAACCCTGATGAAGGAGTCTTAGGTACTCTCTATTAAAGCAATGTGAAGCTGCCCTTGCTTGTAAAGAATAACTGCGGCACTATTCGGTTTTTCCTTCCCTGTTATTTTTCTCTGGTATTTACAAGACAAAATTGGGATGTAGTCTAATTTTTAAAAAAGGAAAAAAAGAATAAAAGGAAATCTGTACAAACAGAGCTCTGAGTTTGCTCTATCTGCCATCTTCGTTCTTTTTTGCTTTGTGCTGTTTTCTTGTGTTAATGTTTTTAGCAGTAGTTAACTGTTATACTGAGAACATACCAATTTAATAACTAAGTAAATGTTAAAAAAGTTATCTGCTACAAGTACTGCACTCATATTTCATTGGATTTCACAAATATTTAAATCTGAGCTAAAGAGCAGTTATTTTACTTTAAACCATGTGTCTGTTTTATTAAGAAACTGTATAGTTTAATTTTTCCATGAGCTTTCAGAAACTTTTCTAGAATTGTATGAGCTAATGACTATTCCATCTGTTGCTACTTCGGTGATTGGACATTAATATTATTGAATTTAAATGTATACACACACACACACACACACACACACCTGTGTGTATATGTGGATATATAAATGTCTATTTTATTATTGTTTTGATGTTTTTGGTGTTCTCTTTTTGCAGAAAAGCTTTTATAAATAATGGAAAGACTTAAAAGACGTAAATGACAACTAATTTGACATACTGTATTTCAGGTTTCCTGGTATTACACTAAAAGGGAAGAAATACAAGCCTCTTTTCAATTATTTTATAAAGGTAAACTAATGGTTAATCATTTGCTATTTCTAATGATATAGCTAAATATCTAGAAGAATCCATATTTTTTAAAAAGCTAGAATTATATTTGCAGCAAGGAAGAGACAGATGGAGAAATCAGGATCTTGACATTCCGTAATGTTTTCACATCTTTTCCATATTGTTATTTTCTACATTTTGAAAACTTCTGAATTTTTCTTCCAGTGCAGAGAAAATGGTGCTTTTTCTGTGGTGACTGACAACTATGTGAAGGAAGAAGAAGGTACAGGAGTTGTACATCAAGCTCCTTACTTTGGTGCTGTAAGTTTAGAATTGCTTGTGACTTTATTGTAGCTCTCCTGGTACTTCCTTATTGAGATTCAGAATTTCTTTTTGAACTACTAATTTCTAACATGTTCTGAAGAACTCTTTTCGATCTTTTACTGATACTGTACAAAAAGTATCCATATTTATCTTAGCTAGATAGATATATGCTTATATGTCACTGAGACTCAGCCTTTAAGAATGCTTGTGGTTGGGACTTCCATTATGAGTGACTCAGGATCTATACTCCTTGTTGATTACAAGGAACCAAGTAGCAATGGGATGTGTAAAATAATAGGATGGATGTAATGCTGGAAGCGGGGAAAGAAAGAGAAGAGGACAACTAATAGCATGGTGGATAGATTCAGTCACTCAGTTAATCAATTTTTTATTACCTGGTACATAGGTCTGGGGTGGATTTTTGGCAGAGGGCATTTGCATAGAATAATATAGAATGTGACTGTTGATCTGATGTGTATTTTCAAATATAATGGTCAGATGCTATACCCTGTATGCCTTACATATGCATGTCAAGAAGGAAAAATGCATGGGATATTTAGAAGAGATGTTTCTTATTCTCTTGATACATAGAAAGCTATCTTAAATTAGTTTATCTAGTTTTATCACTGAGTTCTTGGTTCTGCTTTTTAAATAGTGCTGGGAACCCAGGTCAGCTTTGTTATTATTAACCCATTCCAGAATATAGGACATAATGAAAATCTCAGGATTATTTAATGCATTATTTGAATAACTATGCTTTTTACATAGTAAGCTAAAACCAAGCAAAAATTAAAATGTTTCAGTGTATTATGTTCAAACAGTTGTGGCTTCATTAAAAAAAAACTTGTGACAAGTTACTGACACATTCAAGTCACCATTTGATACTGCACCCGAAAAGTGATAAATGTACATGTAGAATCAGTTCTTGATATAATTAAATATTAAATATATAGAACAGAACTTTTACAAAAAACATTTTAGTTCTACAAAAGAATTTTACAATGTAAAGAAAATATTACCTATGAGAGTATTGGAGAATTTAGTTAGCAGTCTTATCTCAAAAGCCAAAACCAAAATTCTCAGTTATTTTGTATTCCTTTAATCTTACAGGATGATTACAGGGTCTGCATGGATTTTAATATTATTCAAAAGGATTCAGTGCCTGTTTGTCCTGTTGATGCTTCAGGATGTTTCACAGCAGAAGTGACAGACTTTTCTGGACAGTACGTCAAGGTTAGTGATCCTGAATAAGTTAGGAATTTTGCTTGAAAAAATCATCTGTAATCTTCTGTGTTTTCATATTTAGGTTTCATATCCTAGTTCCAGTCTAAATGACCAGGTCTTTGATCTCTTGCTCTTGAGACAAACTACCAGATCTATCTGCTATGCAACAATAGCTTCATAAATGATCCTTTACATTTACAAAATTTGCACATAATGTTTCTTTTTGGCCTAGTGGGATGTTTAAAATCATTCACAGTGATGTCATTGATTTTAAACCATTATGTAGCATGTATGAACCCAAACACTTTGTGAGGAAATAGTTGGGTGAGATATAGTTCAGTTTACCTGCCTTCAAGAACTTGAATCAGCTTTAAAGTGTCTGTTTTTCAGAATTTGATTTTCTCCACATAGTACTATCTTTCAGTAAGTCGCAGAAATGTTGTGCATTACAGTGGAATACTGCGTATTATAGTGGAAATAGCTACCAATTTACAAATTACTTTTTCTCCGTGAGATACCTTGGCTTGATTTTAAACTTAACAACTTGTTTTGTTAGGATGCTGATAAAAATATAATCAGAGCTCTAAAAGAACAAGGAAGATTGGTTCATATCAGCACTTTTAAGCACAGCTATCCTTTCTGCTGGAGGTAAGAAATTTTAATGCAACACTAGCATCCTACCTAATCATATATTTTTGAAAAAAAATCCTACTTTATTCTTATTCAAAAATTGTATTCAAATACATGTACCCATTTGCAAGTAGAATACTAGTATAGGAGTGCATGAAATGGAAAATGTGCTTCAGATGGAGAAAATACCCTTGAGTCAATTTGCAATAGTGATGAATATCTTAGCTCAGATGTAGGATGAAGGTGAAGGTTTGTTCTCCAAGCTTGTGGGTTGAATCGGTATTGACTCCTGGTGCCTGCCTGGATGGATCCCTCCAGTTTTCTTGACAAAGTTTTTCAGGAGTCATTTGCCATTGCTTGCTTCTTAGAGCTGAAAGTGAGGCCAATGCTATCCAACTAGCCTGATGCTTTAACCCCTACATCAAACCGGCTCTCTTACAGTTTTATCTCAAATTGGCTATAAAATATTGCATTTCAGAAATGCCAACATGTTTTGGGACAGCCATAGTCTAGGTCACAGGTCTGCAACCCGCGGCTCCAGAGCCGCATGCGGCTCTTTCAGCCGTCTCCTGCGGCTCCCAGTCCTTTGCTATGTGTAGTCCAAAAAAAAAAAAAAAAGTGGGACTAAAAAAGTTCAACCAATCAATTCAAATGTGCAGGGTAGGTGCATATCTTGCCTTGGCTCCACTCTTCAGTCAAACCCTGTTCTGCGCATGCACACATGTATGCACATGCGCACACATTTTTTTGTGGCTCCCAGTTTTTCCTTTTGTGAGGGAACCGGTTCTGAGTGGCTCTTTCACTGTTTCAGGTTGCTGACCCCTGGTCTAGGTAGAGGAAAACCTAGAATGATTTGTTTATTCTTGCTTCAGCTGAAACAAAACAATGTTTTGGAATTCCCATTTCCTATATGAAACAGAATCTTGCCTGCAAAAATCTGGATGATCACATGACAGCAGCAGAGATACAAAAAAACAAAAATAAAACAAAAAACAAAAAACAAAACAAAACTTTCCAGCCATTTAATGGCCATGTGGAATTTTACACCCAATTGATTTTAACATCTAGAGATAAATAAACCAGAGATCATGTAAATTCATGAATTCAAAGAATATCATCCAGACATAAAATTATGTAAAGTCTTTTTATATGTTTAAAGTTAGATTTTTTAAAAAAAAATTAAAATTAAAATTATTTTTTTTAAAAAATGAAGCTGCTCTCGGTCTAAACATTATGGTTATTTTGGGGTTCTCGTATTACTTCAGGTTTCAAAATACTTTGAAAATACTAAACTTTCTAAATTTAGTGGCGTAAAAATATTGAAATGAGATCCTGATGAATAGAGCAGAGACGCCATCCCCACCTGCAAACTAAACACATGGAATCTAATTTTTTATAGCCCAAATCTGATAGTATTTGCTGTTGCCTTTTGTAGTAGACCAACCAGGGAAATACAGATATAGTAAATCAGAGGTGCCCAACCTTGGCCACTTCACAACTTGTGGACTTCAACTCCCAGAATTCCTCAGCCAGTTCTGCTGGGGACCCCTGTACTAACTGAAAGGAGTATGAGGGGAGGATAGATAAGCTGTCTCTGTGTTTTTGATTTCTAACACAAGAGCTAACCTTTTCAGTTAGTTACCTTCTCCAAGGCATGAGGGCTTCCTGGTAGAAAACATTACATTAATTCCAGTTATTAAAGGGTAATTTTAATAAATGGTAAAAATAAAACAAACTTCTAAAACTATGTTCTGTATGCTTAAACTTAGCCTTATAGATATGCTGTCTCCCTCCATCATGGTATTTAAGGACTTCTCATTTTATCCTGGTTGATTGCCCCCCCCCCAAAAAAAAAACCTGTGCAATTTCTTCCTCTTGGTACAATAGAAAAAAAAAGAGCTGCTGATGCCTAAGAGAGAAGAGGTCCTGCAAAAATAAAGCAAAAAAAATTATTACTCCCTCCCTTCATAGCTTCCAGCACTGATGTTCTAAATGTAAATTGCATGTACATCTTCAATACTCAGTGGCATACCGAGGAAAAGAACAGTGATGAGTCATGCACACACTCTTGCTGATCAAAACAACTCTTCTTTTTCTATTTGCATTGCTAAAGAAAACTGCAGAAAACAGAATCAGGGAAAAAACAGGTTCTTTGTAGTCTTTGTGGCACAGCGCACCATAGAAAGCCACAGCGAGTCCACCGAGCTTAGCAGGACAACTGGTGTAGACTTTCACATTTTAGAATTTATTCTGATTCCTCCACAAACAAAACAGCACAATGTACCTCATGAAAACAGATGAACAGAGGCATTAAAGTCAAACATACTTACTGTGTTAATGATGGCTCGGTCAATGTAGATGTGCATGGGTATTTTGTGCCTCTGAAGGTTACCTTTTCACTGCATCAATATCCTGAATCTCGGCCTCAAAAGGAAACAAGGCCATGCATGCGCACGGCACAAATACTGTAAACCAACAGACTGAACCAAATTAACAGATGCTGGTATTTTTGAAATTGCATCACTTGCGTGCACACGCAGAAACTTGTAATGTTGCTCTCCTTGGGTTTCCTATTTAGCATCATCATGTAATCGCTGGGTGAGATCATCTTGTCAGCATGGGGCCAAGTATATATAATCAGCATATAACTCAGCTCTGGCTCTCAAGTGATGCCACTGAGGCATTTTTCTCTGGTGTCTAGATATTATGTGGGTCTGGAAATGGAAGAATAGGATTTGGCTCAAACTGACAAGTCTGATTAGCTGTGAGTTTTAATGTGAGGTTCTTCCCCCCCCAAAAAAAAAATCAAATGGATTTTTCATCATTGTTTCTGAATGGGGTACAACTCCTGCAGGGAGAGTTGGTGTGCAATTTGGGGGTTGTCCTGGATATGTGGTTTCTCTTCACAAAAGCCATGGCTAGGAAAACATTTGTAATTACAGCTTGTGTACCAGTTTTGCCTAGATCAGGAGGTACAGGTGCCTTAGTCACCTCTCATTTGGGCTATTGTCACATATTCTACATAGGCCTGGATTTGAAGAGCATTTGAAAGCTTCAGCTGGCCTAGTATGCAGTGAAATGTGCCTTATAGGGCATCTGTGAGCTACACTGGCTTCCAAAGGGGTTAGGGGAATTATTTAGATAATTATTTTGTTCTATCATCTGCTTGCTGCCCAGAGTTCTTTTGAAGATCCATGTCCTTATAAATATGCTAAAAGAATAAATATTTGCTTTGGAGTTGTGTGCACTATTGGTATACCGGGTTCACCATTGTCACTGTATGCCATGGATTTCTTGCCTTCAATTTTTGGACTGCTAACAGAGGGAAATATTCTGACTGCCTGAAGTGTCAACATGACCATTTCTTGCTTGCTTACCATCTCCTCTCCCCATCACTGGCCTCTTAACCTTAGGCAAACACCAAATGATTATCAGAATGACTGCACAGCCAGTTCTATTCCTGGGGAGGTTTGAACAATCTTGTTGATGGGATAGAATGCAAAATTAAACATTCCAATAATGAGGAAGTGAAAAGAAGGACAGGAAAAACTGTGGGTTTTTCTAACTTATTCCCAAGTTAGCTTATTCATATTTTTTTCTCTGCAAGGTTCATTCTTTTGCCTGCAATATTTACTGCTTCTGCTTCCAGTATACAAGTTTCATTTCTCATTTTAAAAAAGGTTCAGAATTATTCATGAGACAAGAGGCAACTTAAGAGCTTTTTGTCATCTAGTAATAACATGTAATGTGAATGGAACTGAAGATAATCATGGGCAAGACATAGAAAATTGGGGAACTGGGGTCTGTTTGTTTATGTGTTTATGTGTTGCAATGAAATTTAGACAGCTGTAGCTAAATATATTTGTCTGCAAGGTATAAAATACGTGAATAATATTTCTAAGGTTAGTATAAAGCCCTTTGATAGATTTCACTAAAAGGGTATCTGATGATGTACTAAAACATTTTTATATAAGCAATTTAGTTAGATTTGGGTGCAACAGGTACAATAACATTCCACTCAAAATCACTTGGAGTCTATCCATTAACTTTTAGATGGAAACCAAATATGGTCATTCAGACTGCAGGATAATTAAAAAAAAACACCTTGCTCTGTCTATTCAATTTCTTTCAGGTCAGATACACCTCTGATATACAAAGCAGTTCCAAGCTGGTTTGTTCGTGTGGAACACATGGTGGAAAAATTGCTGGAAAACAACTCTCAATGTTATTGGTACTGTGATTTCTTTTTTTCTGTTTAACAAGGAATTGCTTAAATATCTAGTTAATCTAAAGTCTGGTTGCAGTCAGATGCCTTTTTAAAGATACATTGCCAGTGGTTCATTATGATAAGCTCATAATGCCATTCTTTGGTTTTTAGCTCATGTTTTTTCTCCTTTCATCTTGTTTTTCTGCCTTAACTAGTATTTATTTATTTATTTATTTATTTATTAAATTTTTATACCGCCCTTCTCCCGAAGAACTCAGGGCGGTGAACAGGGCATATCTTAAAACTACAAAATTACAAAAGTTTAAAAAATTAAATTATTGCCCACAATAAAAACAATAAAAAATATATATAAATATTAAAACCCTAAGTGATTCCCCATCAGGCCAGGCCAGCTTGTTCAAATAAATGGGTCTTTAACCCGCGCCGGAAGGAGCGGAGATCCGGTGCCATCCGGAGCTCAACCGGCAGCTGGTTCCACAAAGCCGGAGCGCCCACAGAGAAGGCCCTCCCCCTGGGGGCCACCAGCCGATATTCTCTGACTGGAGGCACCCTGAGGAGGCCCTCTCTGTGGGAACGCACGGGGCGGAGGGGAGTCGACGCCGGCAGCAGGTGGTCCCCGAGGTATTCCGGACCCATGCCATGTAAGGACTTAAAAACCATCACTAAGACCTTGAACCTCACCCGGAAGACAACTGGTAACCAATGCAGCTCGCGGAGCAAAGGTGTAACATGGGAGTACCGGGAAACTCCCAAGACAACTCTCGCGGCCGCATTCTGTACCAGTTGGAGCCTCCGAGTGGTCTTCAAGGGAAGCCCCATGTAGAGAGCATTGCAATAGTCAAGACGAGAGGTCACGAGCGCATGAGTGACCGTACACAGGGCATCCCGGTCTAATGTGCTCTAAATCATAAAAATCTTTAACAAAATCACAGTTCTCCAAAGGTGATGATGTTACACCAGGCTTTATTCTTTTAAGGTCTCAGGATAGTTCTATGTTGGCATGGTGTTCATTGATTTCCCCCACCCTGATATTCTTATGAGTGTCCTTTTTAATTGTTTTTAGCAGGAATTTTAAAAGGGTTTAAGTGTTGCATTTTGGTATAGGTTCTCTATCCTTCATTCCTTTTAAATTTCCTACATAGATTAGAAATAATATCTCTTCAGACTTAATATATCCACCAACATGCATTATTTATTTTTAAAACTATTCACGTATTGACAAAACTGATACCGAAGAAGGAAAGCGGTGCATTAATCAACAGATAATGCCGAGTTCATAAAGGCCGCCCTACAGCTCTTCAAAGATGGTTCCTGTGAGAGGTTGTCGGGAGAGTAGAGAAAGACTGGACATAAAGATAAATGAAAGAATTGGTCAGAAATATTTAGCCCCACCCAGTTTCATAATATCACCTTGACATTCTAATGAATGCTAGGATGTTAAGAGTTGCTTTATAGTATTGTATATAACTTTAAATAAATGATCACATTCCTCAAAATAAATAGACATTTGACATTTCTGAAGTCACTCTTATTAGAAAAGAATTAGAATCAGTTTCAGGTTTAGACAACATCTAAGGTAAAGGTTTCCCTTGACCAGCCATGTCCATCTCTGTTTCTTAGCTGGAGTGAGCTAGCATTGTCCAAAGACTTTTCTGTGGTCATATGGCCACAGAAATGCATGGAATGGCTGTTACCTTCCCACCAAAGTGGTACCTATTTATCTACTTGCATTTTGCATGCTTTCAAACTGCTAGGTTGGTGGGAGCTGGGGCAAGTAATGGAGCTCACTCTGTTACGCAGCAGCACTTGGGTCTAGAACCCAGCCTATCAGCTTTAACTGCTGAGCCATCATGGCCCCAGACAGCAATTACAATACCATAAACCACTGTTTGTTCTGGAAGATTTATGTTTTGAGAAATAAGGAACCATCCTTCCCAAAACCCAAAATGGAACATTGTGGGTGAAAAAACAACATGTTCTAGGGAATGCTTGGACATTCTGAGCCTGCAATCTGCACACAGTAAATCAGCATTCATGCATTAAGTTAATAGGGAGGGTTTTTTTCCCCTCCCAAAAATACTTTCATGATATTGCGTCCTGTGGAACTATATAAAACTTGCTGTCTTCCCCTCCGTTTTTTTTTTACACGGCAGTCAGTGCCATGGGAATGTGATATGTGTATATTGCCAAGTGAACTTAAACTTCACCTTATTTTAATTTTGTGCAGTTGAATTCTTGACTTGAGAAAGCCCAGTAGGATGTCTTTTAGCAAGCTTTGTAAAAATCTATCTTTGTTTTGACAATTCATAATTTAATAAAAAAGTGTGTGCTATTTATCAAAAATATGAGAGATAAAGGCAGTAGTCTTACTGAATAGAACTTGTTCAGTGATATCTTGCTGCTCAAATCTTATAGCATAATGTTTGTTTTGGATATGGAAAGATAATGGAAGAGGATCAAATTGCAGTTTATGCTTCATGACATTAAGGAAGGTTTTTTTATCTACAAGTTCATCTGTGGATGAGGATAGCATCTTATAATGATATAAACTTTTTATTCAGCTAAATTTAAACCAATCTTTTGTGTTAACTTTTACTCAGTGGTTTATGATAAGCAGATGAATGACCCAAGATTTTATAGAAATCTTATTTCTAGAAAGTAAAGCCTTTTATACTGACTGCAGTGCTAATGTGCTAACGGGAAAAATAACAGTACTAAACTATCTTATATGTTAATTGGCATCTATATCACGCTTTAAGGTTTGAAAATATTCTCTGTTGGCAAATGATATTTTTGTTATTAAGGTCTTAATGAACATCTATTTTTATGAGATATATACAGTTATAGGTATTTGGCTATGATTTGGGAGCTACCTTGATCAGAAAAGACTAATTTCCACATTTTAATTTTAATATGATTAATTTTAATATGATATTTTAGATGTGTTTTATGTTTAAACATTCATTTTAAATGTGTATACCTTGATGTTTGGACTAGATGTCATCAACTTTTTTGTGAATGTTCAAAATGTCTACAGTTTTTCCAATTTGGCACCAGGACGCTGAGCTTGTCAATCAGAAGGTCGGCAGTTTGGCAGGTCAAATCCTGAGTGCCGCGTAACAGATTGAGCGCCTGTTACTCGTCCCAGCTTCTGCCAACCTAGCAGTTCAAAAGCACGTAAAAATGCAAGTAGAAAAATAGGGACCACTACGGTGGGAAGGTAACAGCGTTCCGTGCACCTTTGGTGTCTAGTCATGCCGGCCACATGACCATGGAGACGTCCTTGGACAAGCGCTGGCTCTTCGGCTTTGAAACGGAGATGGGCATCGGCCCCTAGAGTCAGAAACGACTAGCACGCATGTGCGGGGGATCCTTTACCTTTACCTTTAAAGATACAAGGCTACTGTCTGTTAATTCAGTCAAGACTCATGAGTAATTTGCTGTGTTCTAAATATAAAAACTCTGGAGGACCAAAGACTTATGGATTCTGTCAATCTTTGGAATTTATTATGATGCTTGCATTGAACTATAGCAGGGGTGTCAAACTCAATTTCATTGAGGCAGCATCAGCATTGCGGTTACCTTTGAGGGACCGGGTGGGTGGGGCCAGGGTGGGCGTGGCCTACTGGGTGGACCTGGCTGGAGTGTGTGTGACCTACTGGGTGGGCATGGCCAGCTCTACATTGTTCGCGTCAATGGTGCCTGTGGGGGCCTGGGCAGGAGTGGGACAAATCTGAGGGTCTCTGGCAGAAGGAGATGGGACGGGCAAGTGCCAAGGTATGGTCCACTGGAGGAGCCTCACTGTCCCTCTCAGGCCATCCGGGGGGGGGGAGGCTGGATGGTGGTGTGGAAGTCAAATGCCCAGCCTAGCCCTCAAGCACCTGCAGCACTAAGCCCACCCGCACTTCCCCAAGGGGGTGCCCATCTGCTGTGCTTGCTCTCTTTAGCCAGGTTGCTCATGATGGGTATGAGGGCAACATCAAGAGGGAGGCCCACTTCATCTGAGGAGACCTGGCTTTGTATCCAAAGCTTCCTTAGCAATAGGATGGGAGACCACCCAGGTTAGGCCAGGAGGAGGGGGCAAGGGGATGGTGAAAGGGCAGCAGGGAAGGACTAAGGCAGGACTTCCCTCAGACCCTCCCCCTTCCTTCCTTCCTTCCTTCCTTCCTTCCTTCCTTCCTTCCTTCCTTCCTTCCTTCCTTCCTTCCTTCCTTCCTTCAACAGAGTGATGGGAAAATATTTGAGATGAGGGAGGGAGAAAAACAGGCAAGAAACGCAGCTGGGGAAGTGTCATCCTTCATGAGGAATGAAGAAATGCACCATCGCCTGGAAGTGGCCGGCACATGGCCCTCTCCTCACAGCGCCGAGAGGCTGAGCCGGGTGGCACAAATCTGAAGAGAAGCACAACGCTGCCCAGCCCCTAGCCTGCCCGAAGTAGGCAGGGCCATGTGCTGGCCACTTCCAGGTGATGGTACATTTCTTCATTCCTCACAAAGGGTGATAGCTCCCCAGCGTGCGCCCAGGGAGCAGGGCTGATGCAGCAGGGGCCAGTCCCTCATTGTTTCCAGATGGCCTTGTGGAGCTAAGACTGAATGTATTTCAGCATAGATGACCACCACAAAATTATACATTGGCTCCTGACGGCCTGGGCTGGAGCCAAGGCAGCGGGGGCCGTTCCCTCACTGTTTCCAGGATGGCTTAGTGGGCCACATGAAACCACTTCGCGGGCCGGATCTGGCCCCTGGGCTTTGTGTTTGACATGTCTGAACTATAGAATAATTACTGATTGTTAGGACTTAATGTCTCTTAGCAATCCTTTTTATTCCTTGTAGGTGTTTTTATCTGATGAACTAGATTGAATATGATTTGGCAAATTTTATAACATAATTAAGTTGCTAATTAGTTTTTAATGAGATAACTTAATGTATTTTTGAACTGACATATTTTAAGATTTAGGAATAATTTATCTTAAACTATGACAAACTATGAACTTGCTGATCATTTAAAAATGAATAAATGTAAGTTCTAGTAATAGACTACTGCATTATTATAAAATTTGTTTTTTATATATTGATTTCCTCCCTATATTATATTTAGAAATTTGCTAACTAATATCAAGATTCTAATTAACTATTAACTAGAAGAAACAAAGTGCAACTAGTCTGTAATCTTAAGTTAAATAGAACTGTCAAAGAGAAAGAACCAAAAACGATTTCTTTAAAATGGTGAGTTTAAGCAATCCGAATAAACAAATTGGAATATATAAAATGACAAATGATATACAAATGCTTTACATAAATAGTGCTTATTTTATAAATGGCACATCTCTGAAGTTATGTTTCCTTATCCATAAGAGCAATTGTGCCTACGATTCTAAAATTTTAAGGAAGACATTGATGGAGCGAGGCAACTAACAGATAAATTTGGGTTAAGCCCATACAAAGAGAGAGACTTATGAAACAACTAAGACTGGCATCTATCTTCTAAGTCACAAAAAGATAAAAGAGAAAGAAAAGGTTATTCACACTTGCAAGGTTCCATTACTATAGCCATTCTAATAAGAATAATTTTAGGTCTATGCAGCATCTTGTTTCTTGAGCTTGTCTACCTTGAAGGACTGAGCTATTCTGTTCTGGGCCCAGTGCTCTTCAATATCTTCATTAACGATTTGGATGAGGGGATAGATGGGGAACTCATCAAATTTGCAGATGACACCAAGCTGGCAGGAATAGACAGCTGGACAGACTCGAACACTGGGCGCTATCTAACAAAATGAAATTCAATGGTGAAAAAAGTAAGGTTCTATATTTAGGCAGGAAAAATCAAATGCACAGGTATAGTATAGGTGGTCCCTTACTCAATAGTAGTAACTGTGAGAGGGATCTTGGAGTCCTAGTGGCCAATCACTTAAATTTGAGCCAGCAGTGTGCTGCAGCTGCCAAAAAAGCCAACACAGTGCTAGGCTGCATTAACAGAGGGATAGAATCAAGATCACGTGAAGTACTAATACCACTTTACAATGCTTTGGTAAGGCCACACCTAGAATACTGCATACAGTTTTGGTCACCATGCTGTAAAAAAGATGTTGAGACTCTAGAAAGGGTACAGAGAAGAGCAACAAAGATGACTGGGGGACTGGAGGCTAAAACATATAGGGAACGGTTGCTGGAATTGGGTATGTGTAGTTTAATGAAGAGAAGGGTGAGGGATGACATGATAGCAGTGTTCCAATATCCCAGGGGCTACCACAATGAAGAGGGAGTCAAGCTATTCTCCAAAGCGCCTGAAGGCAGGACAAGAAGCAACAGATGGAAACTAGTCAAGGAGAGAAGCAACCTGGAACTAAGGAGAAACTTCCTGACAGTTAGAACAATTAACCAGTGGAACAACCTTCCTCCAGAGGTGGTGAATGCTCCAACACTGGAAGTTTTTAAGAAGAGACTGGACAGCCATTTGCCTGAAATGGTATAGGGTTTCCTGCCTGAGCAGGGGGTTGGACTAGATGACCTCCAAGGTCCCTTCCAAATTATTATTATTATTCCCAGCGTAGTGCCCATGGGCTCTGAGATATCTCAATAGTATGGCTGCCCACTCATTTTTAAAAGTTTCTTGTAATTTTTTTTCTTCAAATGAAGCTACCATTCTCCAGAGCAAAGTGTCACCTCCAGTATTTTTCTCTCCAAAAATGCCTGTGAGCTAATAGTTATTCTTAGGGGGGGGGAAAAGACAACTGGTGGCAGTGCACTCCTTTACTTGAGATTGCACCTTTCTTCCCAGAAAAGAGAAGCTAAGCGTAAGTTGAAGCAGCCAAAGGGCTTGGGGGAAAAACAAAGACAAAAAGGGACAGGCACTTTCCTCATCAGTTGACTTACTGATTAATTGGGTGTTTTTTCATTGCATCTGCTGTCCATTAGAATCATTTTGTGAAAGGGCAAACTTCTCCAATAGCATCTGTTTTGGAGAGTTGTTATAAAATGTTCTCAGCTTCCCAGATGTGCCATTATCTGAGAAAGGTTAGAGTTCTGTAATGTGATTAATTTAAGCAGGGCTTCCTGTATTTTCTTTTTTTGCCAACATGCCTCCTTTGAATGCAGTTTAAATGTATGTACCTCCTCTAAAAATCCAAAGACCAAAATGAACACAAACCAGGAAAACAATGCAATGAAACTTTTGGAAAAGTGGATATATTGTAACAAGGTACAGCTGAAATGTTCTTCACACCTTGGATTCTGTTGGCACCTCCCTAAGGTCCAAAATAAATTGTAAGTGATGAGTTGGCTAATAGGGACCCCACCAACTGAGTGCAGATTGAACTGGACAGATTTTATGGCCTGATTATACTGTTCCAAAAGGACATCTTGTAAGCAAGCCGTAACAAGACTGTAAAACTAGATGGCAGTATGCAATAATTACTTTTCCAAAGTATCTCCTGGTGGGATATAAAACCAGAAGTGCTCATATATTCTTTATATAATGTCTCCACAGGGCTAAGAAACTTGCAAAATTTGTGCAGTAAATATAAGTCCTTTTTTAAAACTGCTTTCTTGTTTGGTTGGCTAACTATTGTAAAAAGTAAAGTATACAGTAACCATAATTATTTGCTAAGGTAATTTTTTTTTGTTTATTGTATTCTGTGTAAATGAGACTCCTATTTCATTATACTTATCTATACAAAGTCTGAGTCTAAAGGCAATCTGCTTGTGAGTGACAACTACAATCGGGTCTTCAATCCATTGAATAAATGAAGCTATACATTTATCTTTCCAATGCTACAATGTCAGATTTTTATCCATAGTAAGGGTACAGCAAATCAGTTTACACTGGTTGTCAAATTCCATATACTAGGTGTATAATTTAAAAAAAAAAGATTCCTGGCAGGTTTACAAGTGGGCCAGACCTTGAGATTTCCCAAGAGTTCTTGTGAGTTTACAATCCTTCTGAGATTTCATGTTGAGGGCTCAGGAGCTTCTTGTTTTAAAATCCAAATGGTATTTGGAAAAAGGGAGAAAAGATAAGAGAGAGCTGAATGGTTGTCACTGTCAGTCTTGTGTGCAGGGATTCTCTTGTTCATTATTTATAAGGGTTTGCCTGTCCATTTCTCCTATTTGCATGCCTTCTGAAACCTTTTTTGCCCATATGTAATATAAGAGGTTGCTCAGGGTTGAACTAGTGCAGGGGTGTCAAACTGCCGGCCTGCGGGCTGGATGCGTCATGACGAAACCGCCCCCCCATTGCCGGCAATGGGGAAAGAGCTCTGATATGTCGTGCGGCGTCACTTGACGTCCCAAGTTTGACATGTCTGAACTAGTGGGTTCATGGTGTTTTCTGGGCTTTGTTGTTTTCCTACAGGTATTTCATTATCAGGCTAGGTAACACTTTGTATCAGAAGAGTTTGGTCTCATGCTTGTTGCTTCTGACATTGTTTGATCTAGCCCTTAAAGTCAAGGTAACATTCCTGGGTATGGTGAGAGAGAGACGAAAGACCTGGGAAATATATATTCAGTGAGTTAGTAGGTGGCTAAGTTCATGCAGCTTGTTAAACCAGGTTAACAAAATACAGTGGCTACATTCATGTAATGGCTGTGCCATGTTGTTACAATTAATTGCCATGATATGATGGCCAGGTTCATACCGTGCAATCATACCATGCTGCACTGCAAACTACACAGCCTCATTTCAGTTTAGTACGTAGTGGATGAAGGAGATGGAAAGAATCAAATTATTCATGTGATTTCATTACATCTGAGAATAACTGATAGAAGTTACTCTAGTAATTGTATAAACCAGGGTTTATAGATAAGAATGCCACGTGTGAAATGCAGGCTGTAGGATTCATAGATGATACCCAGCTGTACTTCTTTTTCTCATTAAACCTAGCTGTGGCAGTGGATATATGCATCAGTAATTTGAAATTGGTAATAGACTAGATCAGCCCATACAAGTGATAATCAACTTCTATTGAAAGATCTAGCCCAGTTGATTTTTTAAAAAGCTCTGTTAAGATAGAATAGATCCATGTTCTAAGTGAGCCCTTTGGGATGGGTGAGACAAGTTGCATTTTGAAAATGCTATAGAAACTTCAGCTGGCTGAAGATGAGTCTGGAAAAATAATTAGCTGGGAAAGACTGTAATAATCATGTCATGGTGTGGATTTGCATTGGTTTTTTGATGCTGGTGGGACTTTGTATCCAGGAATGTTTTCGTGTATTAAATCCCCTTTTGGGTGTCAAACTGCCGGCCCGTGGGCCAGATGTGTCATCCGGAAGCTGCGCCCACCCCATTGCCGGCAATGGCAAAATTCTCCCGATACGTTGCATGACGTCACGTGACGTCGTGACTTTGACATGTCTGCCCTACATGGTTGCTGGGAGTTGAAAACAGCTTGATAATACATAATCAATTGATCAGAGAACAGCAGTCTATTCTTTATAGTGCCTTACGGGGAATTTCTGTTATATTTTATATTTTATGTTGCAGCTGTTCAAGAATTTTCTGTTATATTTTATATTTTATGTTGCAGCTGTTCAAGAATTTTCTCTTTGAGCAGGGTATATAAGTGCTATATATTTTGCTTAATAATTTTGTGTTGTACTCGATGCTTGATTTAAAAAGTAAGGATGTTCAAACTCTGAAAAAATATAAGCCATGTTGTGATATAATATATAATTTTGCTTATATTGTTTCCTTTCTGAATTTCTGCTTAGCCAATTTAATTGGAATATTTTTATATACTCAAAAAGGAAGATGCCACCCATGCATATCTTGAAGTAGAAAACTATTGTATGAAACAGCAAGGTTGCAAAGTTCATTTTTCACATTAGCTCAATTACTCTTTTATCTTAATTCAGTATTCCATTTGTGATTTTAAACATTCTCCTAAGGTCAGCATTAAGAGTGCAACTGTAATAAGTTCATGCTCTAAAATCTTTGAAGACAATTACATTCTCTTAGGGCATGAATATGGTCAGAAACATGAATTTTTAAATTGTTTGAATCATCTAATACAATTATATGCATGCAGATAGTCATGCACACAACTACCAACAGGATTTTAATATTTAATATACGTACAGCTCTTAACCTAAATTCTATAGAAAAATCAAGAAAATGTGCAGCATTTTAAACCCTTATTTTATAAAATGAAATGTGGAATGAATTGCTGTTTTGAGTGATTCTTGTCCAAGAAAACTAAATCTATTCATATAATATTCATTGGAAAATGGGTTTTTTTAAGAGATAAAAATAAACATTCAGGCATGCATTAAGAAACTTGCATAGGGCCACTGAGTAGGTTACAGAACAAGACCACGCTTACCAATGAAAAAATGAGAGGTACAAGAACAACAAATAGGGCACTGGGATAATGCTCCTTAGGGGCCAGAATCAAGGTTGGTAGAAATGTAAGTCTTAATGGCTGAGGATGTTGGGATGAGATTTCATTAGGAGTAGGAGAGAAGATTTCTCCTGACAGTTAACTATGGTTTAAATGAGCAGAAAATGTCAACCAACCCGATTGAGAATGTACACATAACCATGCATAAATAAGAATTTTTTTTATATGGTTAGGGTTCCTGACTTCGTGAGAGAGAAGCGGTTTGGCAACTGGTTGAGAGATGCACGGGATTGGGCTATTTCACGAAATCGTTATTGGGGAACACCTATTCCTTTGTGGGTCAGTGATGATTTTGAAGAGGTATGTAAAAAAGGCTATACAAGAATAAACTTTATTATGATCTTTAGGTTATCCTTATGAACTAAATAATATATTTTATATATTTTATATTTTATATATTTTATGTAAATATAAATATACTTTATATTTCTTGCTCATGTTCAGAGATGAGATTCCTGTTGATTTGTATTAGTATAAATTGTTTGGACTTGAAGGATCCATTTTATAAAGATAGGCAACCCAACTGTAAGTGGCTTTTTGGGCCTTTAATTTCTGAGTTTTGCCTGAGAAGAGGCTCATTTGCAACAGACGAAGCAGCCATCGGAGACTTCTGCTAATATCTTAGCCAGCCTTTGTCAATGCAGACTATCAGTACAGGTAGTCCTCGAGTCCTTGCGCCTAAAATTACTGTTGCTAAGCAAGACATTTGTTAAGTGAATTTTGCCCCATTTTATGACCTTATTTGCCACAGTTGTTAAGTGAATCACGGCAGTTGATAAGCTAGTAGCATGATTGTTAAGTGAATCTAGCTTCACCATTGACTTTGCTTGTCAGAGAGTTGCAAAAGGTGATCACATGACACTGGGACACTGCAACTGTCAAAAATATGAATTTTGTTCACATGAGTGTGGGCAGGGCTTTTCAACCTTTTCACCCATTGTACCACTTTTAGGATATGGCAACATCCGAGTACCACCAGTTGCCTAGCAAGTTGTCAAAACCTTGATGACCCCGCCCCAAAAAGGAAAAAAGTGATGAAGTACAGGTAATCCTCGACTTACAACAGTTCGCTTAGTGACTGTTCGAAGTTACAATGGCACTGAAAAAAAGTGCCCCCTACAGCCTAGCAAGACACCTGCCTGCCTGCCCGGCGGCGCTCTTCCTCCTGTCCGAGGTTTTCATTGTTGTGAGCATTTCTGTTGAGGATTGGAAGCGGGGTGGGGTGGGGTGGGGTGTTTGATTATTATACCCCCCCCCCGTCTGCTGGGTGGTTGCAGCAGGTTTTTGTCACTTCACATGACCCTGGGACACTGTGACCGTCATAAATATGAATCAGTTGCCAAGCATCTGAATGTAAATCACAAGACCCTGGAGATGCTGCAACATTCCAGCTGATCGGCGCTTCTTCTGGGCTCAGCAGAAATGCCAGGATCAGTGCCGAGCTCCAGCTGGAGCCTGACGCTGATCCTGGCGCTTCCGCTGAGCCCTGAGAGCCCTGCAGCTCCAGCCATCTCTCGCTCAGGCTTGTGCGGTGCTGCCACCGGTTCCGCTCATTCCCCTCCCCCGCTACCACTTTTCTAGGATGGCCACGTACCACCTGCCAGGTGCCAATGTACCATAGGTGGTACCTGTATCACTGGTTGTAAAGCCCTGAGTGTGGGGATGCTGCAGTAGTTGTAAGTGTGAAAGCCAGTCATAAGTCACTTTTTTCAGTGGTGTTGTAACTTTGAACAGTCACTAAATGAACTGTTGCAAGTCTAGGATTACCTGTATAATTCTCTTTAAAAGGATGCAGTATTGGATTTTTAAAAATGATGTTTTCAGATATAAAATTAAGCACACATTTCAAACATACTGGTTAAACTGATGGCATCAGTTCCTATTTTGCAATCACTGCTTTTACTTTAAATTTAGAGAACTTTTTACTTTTTAAAAAATGAATAAATATCCAATATATTGAATGTTGACAGGTGGTTTGTATTGGGTCTGTAGCAGAACTGGAAGAACTATCAGGAGTGAAAATCACTGATCTCCACAGAGAAAGGTTAGTGATTATTGTAGAAGCAAGTAACGATTCATCAAGTTTATCACTTGTCCATTTTGAATCATTATTTAAAAAAAAACCCCATAATCTTCATATATGGGCCATCATGTATGAATCACCCTTGGTGTGTCCTTTTATCAGTTTGGATGTACTGGTGGACAAAGTGTTTGAAGTGTTTGAAAATAATCTTTCTCATGCTCTTGTTCAGTACAAACAAATAAGAATTTATAGGGAGATGGGCAAGATTAAAAACTTTCCCCTTTCCTCCAGAAGTTACATTTGCACTGCTTCCTTCTTGCTAATTATAGTCTTACTGGTGTTGGAATTGCTGCTGTCACTATAGAAGAAAAGTTATTATTGGTATCAGTGGAGGAGAGTGGAAGGTTTGGACTTCCCTTTCCATAGTTTTTCCATAAATTGGTATTGTAGAAGGAAGAAGCAGCTTTTGTCTACTCCCATGTTAATTTGATAACGGATGGAGAAAAGTAAGTTTATAGATTCCAATGGTAACTGTATGCTGTGATTGCCTCTACCTGTCCTTTGTCTTATGTGGTCCTTATTACCAACCATTCAGAGGGGACAATATGGCCTTTCTCCCAAAAACGGTTGCCTGCTTCTGTTTTAGATCGGCCAAGTCAATATTGGCTGGCATATAGTAATTAGCTGCTGCAGTAGCGGATTCCTTCACTGGGCAGTGGATGAGACTTGTAAACACCTTCCAAACTCTTGCACTCTATGATTAATTCATTGCCAGTCTACAATACTTGCCGTTAAGTCTGCTTCTACCTTCAAATAAATTCAAACGAGCAGAGCGCGAGAATGCTTAGAATTGCACCTCAAAAATGAACCTTTCAATCTGTGGCTATTTTTCTGGCAAAACCTGTATAATAATATCCTGATATTGGACCACTCATAATTTTTATTTGGATGACAGATTGATTCTGGGCCTGAGTTGAACTGTGTAAGATTGCACCGGGGAGAAGTTCTCATGTAATATAAAAAGAGGTGATTCAGTGAGAAATATTGTTTATTTCTAGTAAGAATGAGTTAACAACGGTAACTTTCAGTGATCGTTCCTGTTCAAGCCTCACAAACAGGAATGAATTGGTGTGTTGCAGCAAAAGTCATATTAAGAAAAAGTCTAAGGGTTGAAATCTGGGGATAACTTTATAGCTCAGAAAGTCAAAAGGAATTAGGGACTTGAAGCTAGTACAATACAGCTCAGGAAAGAGAGAATTTTTTTCTGACAAAGAGCAAACCTAAAAGGAGCCATCCCGTTGCAAGAAGCCCTGGCCTTGATTGATTAAGGAAGTTGATGCTTTTTCCTCTTACGGAGTCCCACAAACTCTGCTGCTCAGCTCTTTTCAAGTGCTGCCTTCCATTAGGGCTGACTTTAGGGATTGTCATGCCATTTATTTATTTATTAAAATTAAATAACACGCATTCAGTGAATTGATTCACAGCTGTTTTCCTTGAAAGCAAACATCAACAGTATGAATAATACAATATCTGTGTTAATTGAAACAATAAAACCATCGAAACCAGTAGTATCTATACAGTAGAGAAAAATATTATGAGAAAGTTCTAGTGAGGGCTACATTACTACTTTTGAAATAAATATACTATATCAGTTACTAGATTATTATTACTTTTTTCTTTAGTGTTGATCACATAACTATCCCTTCATGCTGTGGCAAAGGTGTCTTACATCGTGTTTCAGAAGTGTTTGAC
Source organism: Vipera berus (assembly GCF_964194415.1). Classification (NCBI taxonomy): domain Eukaryota; kingdom Metazoa; phylum Chordata; class Lepidosauria; order Squamata; family Viperidae; genus Vipera; species Vipera berus. The sequence goes on from NC_138203.1 coordinate 225,565,395, forward strand.
TGCTGGTTTGAAAGTGGAAGTATGCCTTATGCCCAAGTCCATTATCCGTTTGAGAATAAGAGAGAATTTGAAGATGCTTTTCCTGCTGATTTCATAGCTGAAGGCATTGACCAAACCAGAGGATGGTAACAGTTTTATTATATATTCCACACAAGGCTTTATAAGTGTAGTAGAGAATTCTTATCTTAAAATAGCACTGCTTAGATCCTGAATCTAAGACAACATTTTCAAAAGGAAGTATCAATAAATAAATAATAATATAAATAATAATAATATCAAAACATCTGTGGTGTAAACACCAATTGCGTTGACAAAATCACCAGTCAATTGCAAAAAGCAGTTTTGTAGCTTAACATATTATTATTATTATTATTATTATTATTATTATTATTATTATTATTATTATTATTATTATTATTATTATTATTATTATTATTATTATGGACCTTGGAGGTATCTAGTCCAACCCCCTGCTCAGGCAGGAAATACCAGGAAATACCCCATGCCAGTGGTGGCAAACCTTTTAGAGACTGAGTGCCCAAACTACAACCAAAAACCCACTTATGTATTGTTGGGTGCCGGGTGGGTATGGCCCATTGGGTGGGCGTGGCCCATTGGGTGGGCGTGGCTGCAGTGGTAACGGCAGACTGGGACTAAACAGTTCAATCAATTCCAACTTTGCGAGATCTTTTTTTCTCCCGCTAGAAGTTGAAATTGATTGATTGAACCTTTTTTTGTTTTGTTTTGCACATGGCAGCAGAGGCCTAAAGCGAAAAGGTTTTATAAAACCCAGCTGAAGACCTAGAACTGGGGTGATGGTGCACATGCCCACAGAAAGGGCTCTGCATGCAACCTGTGGCACGTGTGCCATAGGTTCGCCACTACGGCCCTATACCATTTCACTTGCAACAATATATTTAACACCATCACACAACATCTATCTTTCCCAGGCCCTTGTGAAAACTAAGTAAAAATGAATAAAAATGTCAAATCCAGTTGTCAAATCTGTTTGAGACATCTGATTAAAATAAAATGCATACAATGAATTGGTTTGACATCTGGCTTTATCAGCCTTGCCTCATGTAAAGATTACTATAAGAAAAACCTTTCTGCTTCCAACAGAAACAGGAAAAGAGAAGAAAAGGAAATAATGTGATGGGTTGGATAGAAAAAAGGAGAAAATAAAATTGAAGATGCGGGTAGGGGAAGTGATAAGAGGACAAGTATTGAAAATAAAAAGAGAAACCTTATCTAGATATAACAGGTTAAATTTAACTAGGCAAGCCACAAGAATTAATTTCACCCCTCTCAATTTGGCTGGCTACAGGGGCACCATTGTTTCCCACTCATTTGTTTCTTTAAAAAAAAGTATCTTTTTTCTGAGCCAAACTAAACAGCCTGCATCAGTCATGGTAATATGGTGGCTAGGAATTGTTTTTTTAAATTTATTTTTAATTTATAGGCTGCCTGACTCCCAATAATTCTGGGCAGTTTAAAAGTATAAAATACAAAAAAGAATTATGAATGGCCCCCAAAACAACATATAACTAAAGAAATCCAATAGGCTGAACTTCACTTTGCCCCAGAGCTAGAAGAATATGGTAGTTACAGTTTTATTATCTTCCTGCCTAGCATTTGGATGAAGCCATCTGGATCTCTGGGTGAATATTATTCCAGATGGCAGACAAGCTTCCTGGCTCACATAAGATGGGTAGAATACAATAATTTAAATATATAAATATATCAATATTATTTATAGTGAACATATACAAATGTTTCATACATGTATATTGGAAGCCAGTAATTGGAAAATAATAGTTCAAGTTCATATTTTGGGCAATGAACAGTTAGATTAATCTTAATATCTCCATGCTTTCAAATGTACTATAAGTTTATAAGTTTACAAAAATGGAAGTATATTATTTGTCAGAAACTGGCCTAGAGTCAACTCGTATCATTTCCCCCCCCCCAGGTTTTACACTTTGCTGGTGTTATCGTCAGCGCTCTTTGGAAAGCCTCCTTTCAAAAATGTAATTGTAAATGGCCTAGTTCTTGCCAGGCAAGTATAATAATATTTTATTACTTATTAAATTTCTGCTGCCTATGTTGAAAGTTTTTCTCTGGGTAATCCCTGGGGTCATTATTATTATTTGTTAAATTTGTTTCTGCCCATCTTGCTGCAAGGGGATTCTGAGCTGCTTAGAACATCAAGCTAAAACCATATGTACACATACAAATGTATAAAATCCAATAAAATTGTAATGAAAATACAAATTATAACTAAAACTAAAAGATGGACGCGATGGCTCAGTGGGTTAGGACGCTGAGCTTGTCGATCAGATGGTCGGCACTTTGGCGGGTCGAATCCCGAGTGCAGCGTAACAGAGTGAGCGCCTGTTACTCGTCCCAGCTTCTGCCAACCTAGCAGTTTGAAAGCACGTAAAAATGCAAGTAGGAAAATAGGGACCACTACGGTGGGAAGGTAAGGTAACAGCGTTCTGTGCGCCTTTGGCGTCTAGTCATGCCGGCCACATGACCACAGAGACGTCCTTGGACAAGCTCTGGCTCTTCGGCTTTGAAACGGAAATGAGCACTGGCCCCTAGAGTTGGAAACGACTAGCACACATATGCGGGGGAACCTTTACCTTTACCTTTTAAAAGATGGGGAGGAAAGGAGCAGAATTTAAGGAGGAGGAGGGGGAGCTGCTATTAGTTGATCAGCCATTTCCAGCGTGGTACACCCCCCCCTTGGGGCCTCAAGCGGATTAGCAGAGCCAGGTCTTCAGGCTCTTGCAAAAGGTCAGGAGGGTGGGAGTCATAAGCTATGTATTCACTGGGCTCCTCAGACTGAAGTAACACTTCCTTCAGAAAGGAGTGAAGTTCAACTATAATTTCAGAAGGGGAAAATAAACTGAAAAAAATGGTAATGAGACTTAACCACAAGTCTGAATTATTAAATATGGATTGCCAAAGTAATGGTTGTTTTTTTCCCCATCTGTATTTTGCAGCACATTATCAACGTTTTAAAATAGAGATGCTTCTTGTCTTTTGCCAAATGTTGAACAGATTTCTCATGGGTGGTTGAATTTATGTGAAAACTGCTAAAAAGGTGTGTTTTGTTTCATTTCCTATGTTTAATCCCTTCTAGTGATGGGCAAAAGATGAGCAAACGAAAGAAGAATTACCCAGATCCAACAAAAATTGTAAACTCTTATGGAGCTGATGCACTGAGGTATGAATGTGCTGGTCTTCTCTTCTTGTCCTCATTAATTTCTGTGAGTCTCTGATGCCCTCAGGATGTATTGGGCTAGCATGGCTATCAGCCACGTTGGCTGGTAATAATTCTTTATATTTAAAAATATAAGTTTATAGTAGTAGAAAATTAGAAAAAAATGCACAAAATTATTTTGAGGATTGTAGATTGCATGTTGTTGATGCACCAAGATGAATCAGTTGACTGAACACAGGATAGCTGGGTCAGCTCTGTCAAGTGAACATGACTAATAAGTTTATCTTCTGAATCAGTGATATGCCTTGGTATCTTAGCTATTAAGAATATTTTGAATCTTAGCTAAAATTTATCTTCATGGTAATCTTCCTTAATTATGTTAGCTGGAAATTCTGGGAGTGTGTCTGGAAAAAATCAAGTTGGGGAAAGCTTTGCCTGAAAGCATGAAAAAATACTTGAAAAGACTGAAACGAATGAAAGTGAGTTGAGAACAAAGTCTTTTCAAATGTATTTCTAAAGTTGCATTCAGCAGATAAGATAGGATTGCAATTAATAAAATATCAGTCTATTAGGCTGCTCTATAAATGCTGATAATTTTTTATGTAGCTAGGTTTTGTGAGGAAGGCTTGCAATTAGATTAACGCCAGTGATTCAGGCTGCTGTTTTAATAGGGAACATTGTATGTTAACAAAGTTGCTAAGCAACATCAACCTATCTTTCCCGGGTATGAGTTAAAGAATTGTCAGAACATTAAAGTACAGATGTTTAAAGTGGCTGCTGAACATAAGATAGCAGGAAAAAAACAACCCTCTATATTTCTATTTGCTTCTATAGGTTGTATCTTATCAATTCTCCAGTGGTAAGAGCAGAAAATCTAAGGTTCAAGGAGGAAGGTGTAAGAGATGTGCTGAAAGATGTCTTCCTCCCCTGGTATAACGCATATCGCTTTCTGATTCAGAATGTTGTCATTCTGCAACTCAAGGTATAAAACTGTCAAATATTGCCATCGAATGCACGTTGGGGGATGTTTATGGCATTATTAAACGGAATTTTAAAATACTATCTGCTTTCTATTTTTAATGGTTTCTATTATTGTTGTTGTTGTTATGATGATGATATGATAATGTTGATGATGTTTATACTCCCCTTGGCTCCCAGAGACTTTGGGCAGTTTTCTTCACTTATTTTCATCAAACCACACTCAATATGCATCAGCACAGTTGTAAAATTAAATAGAAATGTAGTTTATCTTTGCTCTTGTCACAATGATTAGAATATCAGACATGGTATATGGAGATCTACATTTAGATCCACCCAGTTGTAAAACCAACACTATATACTTGGGTCTGGGACTATTGCTTTTAATAGTCTGTTCTGTTTTAAATATTTAATGTCAGATGCTAAGGATGACTTCCTAATAATGGTAACTGTGGGGATCTCTGTTGGGGCATAGCAGACTAGTTCAATTTTTCAAATCTAATTTAAAAAGTTAATGAGAAGTTAACAGAGCAAAGCACCAGTCTCCAATGCCACTTTTATGTCTAAGAAGAACTCTGGGCCAGGAACATAAATAACAATGATGGCTAGTTAGAAGATGAAAAACCAGTAAAGAATTGTAGAATCACTGAGGATCCCAAAAGGTCACCTAATCCAATACTTTCCTCATTGAATTGTGGTAGGAAGAAACACATGTTAGAGTGTATCTATGCATCTGATGAAGTGGGATGCAGTTCATGAAAACTTATTTGTTAGCTGGAAATAACTAAAATATGTTAGTTGAAATAGGTGTTACCAGACCTGGTTTTATTAGTGTGTGCAAGAATCCACAAAACTCAACCTGACATGTGGCCATCCAGTCTCCAGCTTAGAGCCTCCAGAAGTGAGAGTTAAAATGTCTTCTAATATTCTATAATGCTATTTTATTTCTTTTAATTTTAATCTGATGGTGAATAGAATAGAATAGAATAGAATAGAATAGAATAGAATAGAATAGAATAGAATAGAATAGAATAGAATAGAATAACAGAGTTGGAAGGGATGTTGGAGTCATCTAGTCCAACCCCCTGCTTAGGCAGAAAACCCTATACCATTTCAGACAAGTGGCTGTCCAGTTTCTTCTTAAAAACCTCCAGTGATGAAGCAACCACAAATTCTGAAGGCAATCTGTTCCACTGATTAATTATTCTCACTGTTAGGAATATAGAACATAGAATAACAGAATTGGAAGGGACCTTGGAGCTCTTCTAGTCCATCCTCCTGCTCAGGCAGGAAATCCTATACGATTTCAGACAAATGGTTGTCCAGTCTCTTTTTAAAAACTTCCAGTGTTGGAGCATTCACAGCTTCTAGAGTCAAGTTGTTTCACTGATTAATTGTTCTGTCAGGAAATTTAAGTCCCTTTCACCTGCATGGGACCATTTTTTAAAAGATTTTTATAGACAGCCATCTAGCCTTCTTTTCTTAAGCATGCCCACTTCTTTTATTATTCCTAATATGACTTGGTTTTTAGACCATTTAAAGGTAGTCCTCAGCTTACAATCACAATTGGACCTAAGCAAGGTAGTTCTGAAGTGAATTTATAAACCAATATGTTATAAGTGGGGACATGGTGGCTCAGTGGGTTAGGACGCTGAGCTTGTCGGTCAGAAGGTTGGCAGTTTGGCGGGTCGAATCCCGAGTGCCGCGTAACAGAGTGAGCGCCTGTTACTCGTCCCAGCTTCTGCCAACCTAGCAGTTCGAAAGCACGTAAAAATGCAAGTAGAAAAATAGGGACCACTACGGTGGGAAGGTAAAGCGTTCTGTGCGCCTTTGGCGTCTAGTCATGCCGGCCACATGACCACGGAGACATCCTCGGACAATGCGCTGGCTCTACGGCTTTGAAACGGAGATGAGCACCGGCCCCTAGAGTTGGAAACGACTAGCACGCATGTGCAGGGGAACCTTTACCTTTACCTTTTATGTTATAAGTTCCTGATTTTTTTTAAAATCACCAAAATGATGAAAGCATACCTGCAATGATCTAAATAATAGGAGGACCCATGAAAGCAGAACATCAGAAGTAGTACTTTGGATTTAAAAGTAGTTCATTGGGTTGCTTGAGAGTATGGCTTTGGAATAATTGCTTTTAGACTGTAACCTTATGCACAGATATAATAAAGTATTGTAGGATTTAAATTTAAACTTACCTGTGTCCTAGATTGGTTAAATATAATAATACATCAAGGTCTTCAGAGGTTTCTGAAACTTCATGATCCAAATTTGGAGGGTCAATTTTTTTGTATATCTACTTGAACCTAAACCCCTCTCTTTCTTTATCACAGTCCTTAATTGATATAATTTTGGCATCTTTGAAATAGCATAACTTGATAATATCTTTTGTAGTAACCAGTGAGATGAATTTTGTTTTAAAAAACTATCATAAAGGAAAATTATTGTCACCACGAGAAACCAACAAGACACGTAAATGGCAAATTGCCCCTCATCCCACCAATATCATAGGTATATGTCCTCTCTGCCTCTGGGATCAGTCTTTGGAATTTAATAGCAACAGCAGCAGCAACAACAACAACAACTACTGTTTGTATCATAATGTAATGAAATATTGGCTTCACTGTATTTGAGAACTTGGTTGACGATTCCTGGTATAATGAATGTTTATGTTTGTTGCAAAATTTAATCTGTTCTCTCAGCTACTATTACATTTCAGAAAATTCATTGTACAGAGAAACTAACGGATGGTTATTTGGTAGGGAATATTTTATCAGAGAGATACTCTCAAATACACAGTATTGCTTGTGGGAAATTGATCATTTGAGCAGCTTGTAATTACACACCTCTTACAATATCTGAGCTTTCAAAGTAACTTTGGAGACCTTGCAATAAAGGCAACAGATTTCAAAAAGTAGAAAACAAAATTGCTTTACTTTTTTAGCAGTCACCTTTACAGGCAGATTGTCAAAGTTTTATAATTAATCAGCTATTTCTGCGTCTCCCCAGGCACTGTTCACAATACAGCAACTCAGTTTGCCCTAATATTTTACTTTTTTTCTTTTATTAAATTACTGAACTATATTTTGCTACCAAAATTTTGGTCTCATTACAGTTGTGCTCATTGCCTAGAAAATGTATTTGTATAAGTGATTTGCTTTGGCAATTATGCCACTAAAATTATTTATTTATGAATAAATGTTATAGTGGGAGTGAAGTCCTGATGGAAAGTCCTTAAATGAGAAACTTGAAAGGATCTATTTCTCATGAAACTAGTTTTAAAAGTCTGTAGTTTTATTAATCTAATATGATATCCTTGCCAAACTATTTGAACTGATGGTACCATATAGAAAATTTTATTCTCCTAGGATGGCATGATCGTATAATTTTTAAGGTAAACAGTACTTTTGAATGTCATTCAAGGAATATCTTTTATTCTCAGATATATAGAATATCTGCAGTTGTTTGCATGTAGAACTTGTCCTAAGAGCAGTGAAATTTCTTACTGGCTCTACTTGAGTTGCAAGAATCAGGAGTCACGTTTTTATGTATATTTGTTGCAAAAATCTGTGCCAGTTTTCAACCCTTGGCTAAGCCCAAAAAAATTCTAATTAATATTTTCCATGCAACAAAGCCATATTCCTTGTTTTATTTTTTTTATCCATGTTCATAGAAAGATGAGAAGGAATTCCTTTACAACGAGAATGCAATTAAAGAAAGCAACAACATCATGGATAAATGGATCCTTTCCTTCACACAATCACTGATTCAGTTCTTCGGGGCTGAGATGGCAGGTGCGTACATTTTCTCTGTGTTTCAGCATCAAATTAGATTTGTATGCCTGTTCAGTCTGGTTGTGCATAAGATTATACACGTTTGTTGAATGTTGAGTGAAATTGATCAATTTTTGTGCATTTTTTTTGGGGGGGGGATATTTATTATATCAGTCACAAGCAGAAAGTAGAAATCCATCCCACAATGTGATAATTATTTCTGCCTTTTGCTTAATCACAAAAGTCTTACTGATTTAAAGCTCTAACAGTGGGGTGTGTGTGTGTGTGTGTGTGTGTGTGTGTTTGTTTGTGTATCTGAGTATCCCTTCATTGCGACATAGATATCAATAAAGGAAATGCAAATCCTTTGGTTTCGGCAGGAACTCAGGGGAATATTTTCCCAGAGACTGCTGGATTGATGGAAACTGCCCTATAGATGAATCCCCAGTTTATTATTACTCCCCCATATTCCTGTTCAGTGTAGATTTAATTTCTATTCTTTTGTCACTAATCATAAGCAAAAATTAGCTTTGGGTATGTAACCATATCTATTACGATAGTTAATGCAAGTTTGAATCTGGGATTGGGAGCAGATTTGCAAAGTTAAGTTTAAAAAATAGCTTCCTATATTTTAATTTTTTTGTCACAAAATTGTTGCAGTATTAACCAAATTATTCTATGAGAAAAAGAGACTGAAATGAAAAAGAAAACTGTTACACATTTTTTCCCTTTAATTTTTAGCCTACAGACTGTATACAGTAGTTCCTCGACTGGTTAAGTTTGTAGACATTCTAACCAACTGGTATGTCAGAATGAATCGTAGGAGGTTAAAGGTAAACTAATTTTTCCCCGATTCCTGACATTTTTTTAATTTGAATTGCTTTTATGTTGCTTCATTTAGATAAATAATAAATCCAAGTGACTTAAAAAACAGATGCTTTTGATGGAATTAATATTTTATTCAAAACTGCTGTTTTGCTTAAAATATGTGAACAAATCAAATCAATAAAAATATCTAATTACTCTCTTGTCTCTAAATGGGCAGGGTGAGAATGGAACAGAAGACTGCATTATGGCCTTAGAAACATTATTCAGCGTCCTCTACTCCATGTGCAGACTTATGGTGAGAATATATTATAATCTTCATTAATTCTAATATTAGCTTAGATAGAGGAGGTTGTAGCCATAGCTACATATGTATTCAGTGATTGTGATGGAGTATAGTTTATGGCTATATGACAAAATTTGTTTTTATTAAAATTGAGTTTTATTTAAACACCATGCCTGGTAACAATCGAGTGCAGAGTTTCTATACTACAGTCTAAATAAGCTATGCTAAAAGGAAACTAAATAGCAAAGAAAAGAGAAGGGAAACAAGAAAGGAAAAATAATGATTATGTCAGAAGTCACTGGAGAACAAGAAAAAATTGCATTTGTACTTCTAATATCCACAGGAGAAACGGCAATTGTGCCAAAGATTTCTGAGAGGGAAAAGTTTTGCTGTTATTTTCTCTTCCCTTTTAGTGGGAATGTAGCTGTATGGTATATATATGTGTGTGTAAGTGTGGAGTAGCTCTGGACATCTTGTTAGGCAATTGAAGGCCTCTGCAGGAAATAATTGCGGCTCTCCAACATAAAGTGGAAGTTAAGAGGACCAGTCTTCCTCTAGTTTATCTTAGCTGATACAAAACAAAAGAAATGTACATCCTGCTCTTGCTGATTTCTCAGGATGATTGCTTGCAGAGCAGTTGTAGAGAACCAGGTACTATCAGATAAGCTATAGCATTTTGTGTTCTCATGTTGTTCATTAGCTTGCTTTATGTTACTTGGAGTCCAGGCACTGGATGAAGGAAAGATAATGTAATATACCGTATCTCCATCTGTCTTACGGTTTCTGATGGAGGAAAAGAGATGACTAAAGTACAATTTCGATTGCTGGCACAACTATTTTTTTTCCATTGTGTAAATGCTATTAGCATTCATTGTAGAAATGACATAGAGGAGATTCAGTAACCATCTCAGTAAAAATTTATAATCAGTCAAGAATTTAGAATATGCAGCATAATGGGAGATGAGACAATATTGTCATTTCAGGCACCTTATACTCCGTTTATTACCGAACTAATGTACCAGAATTTGAAGACTCTTATCGATCCTGCTTGTGTTCAGGAGAAGAATACTGATAGCATTCACTACCTCATGCTTCCTCAAGTTAGGTGAGCGACTGTGTAATTATCAGCTTGTTTTAGTGTTTTAACTTGCATTCGTTCTGTACTGTTGGAATTCTGTGCATTTGTCACTGATAACCTGAAAAAATCTTTTGAGGCCTTTTAATTTTTTTGAAATAAATCATTGCTAAAGACAATAGCTTAACAGTTGTAATAATAATATAGGCAATCTTGGGGGACAGATTTTGGGATAGGATTCATTTAGTTTTTACTTTTGGTATTTCCTGTATCAGCTGTGCAATCTAGCGTTAACAGATTGAATAAAATGCAATGTTGATTGATTAATTGCTTTTAAAGTTTAGATGCTTTATTGCATTTTTATCAATATAAAGTATGTAAATCATTGACAATTCATTTTGATTGGCAGAAGGCAGTTTCAATTAATCAAATAATCAAGTATGGTAAATTATAGAAGATATATTGCAGGGCTGTAGTCAAGAACGACTAAGAAAATTAAAAATAAATACGTTAAAACTAACCCTAATCTTTTATTGATTACATCTTCCATATCCAGTCCTGATGACTATAATGGACATAGTGCCTATATTGTGGGGAAATGTTAAAAAACAAGGACTTTGTTTAGGCTCAAAGCATCAATTTAGAGAAGGTGAAATCATTGACAGTACCTGGGAGCTTGGCTTATTCATTCTTCTAGCTCTAGTAATTGCCCTTTGGGACCTGTATAGAACTCAACCAGCAAAACCAGTTGCCTTGAAAGGTGAGGCTGAGCTACATCGATGGCCAAGCTTTATTATGCTTGGTCCAAATATTTAGACTTTATTTGTCATTTTTATCCACCTATCAAGTTCCACCCCTGGGATAGACAAATGATTTTTATCTGATGGTGGTAAATGTGTTGTCACGGGATGTTAGCTGTTTCAAGTAAAGCTGTTGGGAAAAATTGCCTGAAACCTTGATGCTTGTTTCATTGATATGGTTGGCAAAAAGGATTTATTTGATTTGGATGTGTCTCATTCTTACTTGTGCTATTTGTTTTGCATGTCTGAGTCAGTAATGAAAGCTACTAAAGGAATTTCTCAAGATGGTAAAAGGATCTTATTGAAAAGAAAAATTTCTTCTGTTAATATTGTGGATTTTAAAAGCATAAAAATATGGTGATGGCTGCCACACTGTATATAGCTTATGTTGTGTAGCTTGTTCAAATGCCTTTGGAATATTATTGTGTAATGTGTATTACCGGTAGAAAGCTCCATGGTTATTTATAGAGTAGTAAGTTAATTTGTGGAGTTCCAATTGCCTTATTTTTTCAATAAATGATGCCTAATATTATTACCATTCATGAAAATAATTAAAACGTACTGTACATTGACTTCCTTTGACTTTTGTTTTCAATAGAAAATTTGTAATAAAGCAAGGGTCCTCCCTCCTCTAATAATTGGGTATATATTAGAAATGAACATCCTATTTCTCTTTATCTCCACATCTTTAACCATGACTTGTCTGTAAAATCTTGGTCCTGAGCATGTAAATCTTTATTTTACTTTTGCAATGTCTTTAGTTTGTTATTTATTTTTTTCTGTGCTATTTGAATGAGTAATATGTCCAATTTATAGCATATATAAGATATAATATATATCTGCATATATTGAGATAAACATTTGTTTGCTCTTTCAATCTAGAGAAGACCTGATCAACAAAAACATAGAAAGTGCTGTTTCTCGGATGCAATCCGTTATTGAGCTTGGACGTGTAATCAGAGATAGGAAAACCATTCCAGTAAAAGTAAGATGTTCTCTATTTTCAGAAGTAAACCAATGAGCTCCAGAATGTGGATTATGTAGAAATACATTGAATAGCCAACATGGCATTTTGCAATGCTCCTCATTTTTTTTCTTTGGGACTGAAGTTCTTGAATTTGATTTTAGTATCCATTGAAAGAAGTGGTGATCATCCATCAGGATTCTCAGGCACTGGAAGACATCAAATCCTTGGAAAAGTATATACTTGAGGTAAGATGAACAAGTATATAAAAAAGTCCTTTGTTCAAATGATCAGCAACTGTTAAATGCTTTGTCTGTATTGCACAGATTCTAGAAGTCCAGCTTTAAATATGTAGATTCAGGATAATTAAAGAATTATCTAAATGTGTACAGTATGTCCGAAGTAACAAATCTTATCTGTTGAAAAGTTTGCTGGATCAAAAGGAGGAATATGTCCTAATCAACTGTAACCTGACTTTGTTTAGATTAAAATAGATGGTTGAAAACAGAGGGAAAATGTCAAATCTTGATTAGGGAGCAATTAGCATTGTTGACTAGAAATTTCATATAACATGAATCTAAATTAGAGTTTTCTTTTCCAAAGAGAATGGATTAAAAATAATTCTATTTCAAGAACTACCGGTAATAGAATAATATGTCTCATGGGAGGAGCCCTTGCCTGTAACAGTATTGTTGAAAGTGGCTGCTAACTAATTGTCCAAGTTTAAGATTCTGGTATTAATCTGTGAAGCCCTAAATAGTTTGAAAAAACAATACCTGAGATAACTCCTTTTCTCAAATAAATCAGCCTGACTATTCTTATCTTCATCAAAAGTCCTAGTGATTATGCCATATGGCGTAGTTCTTAACGTAGAGTTGGTCAGGAAGAGGGCTTTTTCAGTTATATCACTGAAAACGTTGTTCCCTGAAAACATATATGTACTGATCTAATTAGCACTAGGTCCATTATATTAACATTCTTATTTATGGTAACATTTGAGATGGCACTAGCAAATCAATTGTGGTTATTATATTGAATTATATTGAATTTTTAATACTATACAATTGCTGGAGATGCTCATGAATAGGCAGTATATACAGTGGTGCTTAAACGTTTTTGAATCCTTTTGAATTTTCCATATTTTTGCATAATATGACCTAAAATGTTACCTGTTTTCACACAAGTCCTTAATTAAACAAATGAGTCAAAAACATTGTACTTGTTCATTTATTTATTAAGAAAATGATCCAAAGCTACACATATTTGTGTGTGACAAAAGTATGTGAAGTATGGACTTTGCGTGTTCTTGGTCACTGCCTTCCTGCATGACCCACTTTCTCTTGAGCTTCAATTCTAGGACAGATACCTTGACATTTTCCTGTAGAATTTGCTGGTAGAATTCTAGAATTCATAGTTCCATCAATAATAGCAAGCCTTCCTGGTTCAGAGACAGCGAAGCAGGCCAAGCCATGGTGCTACTACCATTGTGTCACAGATGAGATAAAGTTCTCATGCTGGAATGCAGTGTTGCCTTTTAGCAAACCTAACACATTCAACTCCAAAAATTCTATTTTGGTTTCAGCTGTCCACAGAACTTTCTTGCAAAGAAAGGTTTTGGCTTATCTATGTGATCTTTCAGAAACTGTAGATGGGCAGAATATTGCTTTTGGAGAGTAGTGACTTCCAACCTTGCCATATTGTTATGCTTTGTTCTCCTAATTGTGGTCTGGACGCTGCTACTTACCAATGTAAGAAAAGTCTTTAGTTCTTTAACATTACTCTGGGGTTCTTTGAGACCTCCTGGATTATTGTATACTTTGCTGATAGTATGATCTTGGTTGATAATTCCTGGGAATAGTAACAATAGTGTTGACTTGCCTGTATTTGTAGACTGTCTACCTTAACAGTGGACTAGTGAAGTCCAAACCCTTTGGAAATAGTTTTATAACCTTTTCCAGCCTGATAAGTATCATCAACTGTTTTTTGAAGGTTCTCAGAAATCTCCTTTAGTCAAGCCATAAAACACCTACATGTATTGTGAAGATCAGCTCCTTGATTGAAACACCCGACACTAATTTCTGCTTCAAATGAATTGATAATCCTAGAGGTTCACATAACTTTTGCCACACAGAGATATATAACTTTTTCACATTTAGATGGAAATATTGAAAATTCAAAAGGGTTCACAAACTTTTAAATGTTTGTGTGTGTGTGTGTGTGTGTGTGTGTGTGTGTGTGTAGATTTCAGAAGTTCTGCAGAAATTTAAAGGGACAGAATTCACCAAGAAATATTTTGTGTTTTAAGCCTTAGCATTCCAAACATCTGCTTATAAACTGATGTTCTGCTTTGGAAAGTAAGCCAATCTTTATCTGCTTTAGAAATTTGAATGTAGTCCACCAGACTACATGTATTAAATTTTTAAAGGCCATAAAAGTCATAGATGCTCTCTTATAAGTATTGTTTATACATTTGCTTGGCCAGACAGAGGATCTCCTAACAGGAGCAGCATTTCAGCATAAGTATGCTAGAACAACTTTGGGATATAAAATAGGAAATGAAGTATATTTAACAGACAGCTCCATTTGTAATAAATAGCGTCTATCTATTCTGTTTCACTAGGCTGAATTAAATATATTCTAATATTGTACTGTATATAAACATGTTTAGTTAAAGCTTAGTTGCAGAAGACTTAGTTATTAAGGCAACTAATTACTTTCTACATGATTGTTGCCTTTCCAAAGTGACTAAAGACTGTAGAACTGGAAAAAGGGAGGCCTTGTCTAATATAGAGGGATGACTAGTATAAGCAAAGTTTAATTCCAAAATTAAAGCAGAAGTAGGTATACATCAGAATGTTTGGATAATATTTTGGTAAAAGTTTTTCTTGTGTTGAATGGGTTGAGACTTCCTTTCTTTCCTTAAATATAATCACACAGGGTTAGAATTATTCACAGACAAATCTATGTAGTAGATAGTTGTTCGATATTTTTCTCTTGTCTTTTCTATACAACATTTGTTGCTATTGGAAAATCATAATGTATTCTTCTTTGCTCTTTTTATTTCCTTGGGGTGGGGTGGGTTATGTGCATTTTTTAAAATATGAAGGAACTTAATGTCCGCAAAGTGACTTTATCAACTGATAAAGATAAGTACGGAATCCGTTTGAGAGCAGAACCTGATCATATGGTGCTTGGGAAGCGACTTAAAGGTGCCTTCAAATCTGTAATGGCTACTATCAAAGAATTGCCAAGTGAGCTGTTGGAAGAATTTCAGAAGACAGGTTGGTAAACATTCAGCATTGTTATAAAACTGTGATATGGCAGAAGAATTTTCATGCTTGGGTTGCAAACCAACCTATTTAGCTTCTTGAATATATTATAATGTACTAATAGATTGGGAGTATTTAAAAGCTACAGTATTCCTTTTTATGTAACAACTTGGCTGCTCTTCTTGGAGTAGGATACTCAGGCCCTGTCATTAAGGGCCTTAATTTAAAAAGAATGAATAGAGAGAGCCTGCACAGTGTTAGTGCTTTTAACAAATAAAATTCTGAAAGGAGACCTGCCAAGGTAGAAACATCCAAACTTGGGAGTGCAAAAGCAGGCCAAGTTTAGCAGGCATTGTTAAAAAGAATTTAGGAGTAATGGGATAGGTTTGCCTCATAAATGTAAGATACAGAATAACCGAGTTGGAAGGGACCTTGGAGGCCTTCTTAATGTTAATGTTATTGATTTTCCAGTACAGGTAATCCTTTAGTCTTACAACCTGGATCTAACAGGTTCTAACAGTCCAACCTCCTCTGTGCTCATATGACTGAATTGCAAGTGCTCGGCAGCACAGCTGCATTTACAGTGCTTGTAGTGTCCTGCAGTCACATGATCACAGTTTTACAATGCTATTGCCAAAACCCAGCACTTACTCCTTCTTTTGGCAAAATCGCATCCATAGTGAACCATTGGTTTTCTTCATGAATGCAGTGTTCACTTTACAACTACTGTATATTTACTTTATGACTGCCACTTTTGCTTAACAACCAGTGCAAAAAAAGTCAAATTGCTCAGGCACTTTATTGACCTGTTTTATGACTGTCATGACATATGACTGTAATGGACAGTCTCCATTAGCATCATATGTCAAGGGCTACCGGTTTCCTGATTGAGGCCTATCTAATGCTGAGTAAAACAAAGTATTTGGATGAAAAAAGTGCACTGTTTACTAGAAGGATAAACACAAAGTTAGAAAGGCATATTGTTAGGTATGTTTATCTTTCAAATGAAAGAACAAAAGATTATTTTGAAATCAAATCAACACGTTTTAACATATAATACAGAATTCTTTTGTTTAAATAAATTAGGCACAATTGTTGTAGAAGGGCATGAATTGCATGAGGAAGATCTCCGTCTGATGTACACCTTTGACCAGACTATAGGGGGATATGGCCAGTTTGAAGCACATTCTGATTCTCAGGTATTGAATATAAAAAGTGTTGAATCTATATACTCATTTCGTTAATGCTACCTTTTGCAAATTATTGTCTCTTACATGGCAGTGTAGAATTCATTTCTGAATAGCTGACTTAAGATAACAGCATGAAAAAGTTTCGTGCTTTTTAAAGTTAATGTAGGACTTTAAATAGGGAAGCAGGCAACTTTCCTACCACATTGTATGGGTTCTTGATATTGTTACTTTAATAGCAATTTCAGGAATGTAAAAATGAGGCTCATTATTTATTTATTTATTTATTTATTTATTTATTTATTTATTTATTTATTTATTATATTTTTATACCGCCCTTCTCCCGAAGGACTCAGGGCGGTGTACAGGGCAATAAATACAAAAACAGGATACAAAAGTTAAAAGCGATTAAATAAATGCCCAAGGTTAAAACAATAATTAAGATGTATTAAAACCCCAACCCTAACCCATTATATGTAGTTCTAAAGTAGAGAGGAAGAGTATTACTCAAAAATGGCTAAAAGTAAGGAAAAAATGTTTCACTTTTTTAATCTTAACAGTATGATGGGGGAGGGTGTGGAAGTCCTTTTTCTCTAGGAAGTAGTCTGCACAGATAAGTATCCTGGTCCATAACTGTGAGGCATGCATTTTCTACCACTACAGTTTTGTTAGTCTTATGCCATTGTAGTCCATGTAGTGAGATGTTTCACAAATGCTGATCTGTGTTGCTCCATTGTAGAAAATAGGTGCTACTACAGTACTGTAACAAGGTCAAAATAATGAAATATAAAAGTACAAATGGTACTTCGCTTGTTAAAGAGAGTTCCTAGGGCAAGTACTAAAGAGAGAGGGAGACAGAAACAAGTAGAAAATTAAACTGTAGCAGAAATGGGTTCAAAAATAAAACATGTTTATTTTAAGTAAAATACATTTTATTTTAAATAAAATAAACATTGTTTTTTTTATTTAAATAAAATAAGTCACCATTCCACCCTTTAAAAATGAAATATAAAGCATTTTGAAAAAAATCAAATATCATTGTTGACGGGAGGGCAGAGATCCACCCTGAGGCCTCTTGTTTGTGGAGTTCCTCAGGGGTCGGTTCTCTCGCCCCTCCTGTTCAACATCTACATGAAGCCGCTGGGTGAGATCATTCGTGGTTTCGGGGTGGGGTATCATCAGTACGCTGATGATACCCAACTTTTTCTTTCCACCCCGAACCAACCCAGCGATGCCCTCGCCATGATGTCCTGTTGCCTGGAGGCGGTCCAGGTCTGGATGGAGAGAAACAGGCTTCGTCTCAATCCTGCCAAGACTGAGTGGCTGTGCATATCGGCATCTCAGGTTAACCAGACCATTCCATCTTTAATGATGGGGGGGTGAGGTGTTACCCCCCATTGATAGGGCTCGCAACTTGGGTGTCCTCCTGGATTCGCGGCTCAATTTTGAAGATCATATAGGAGCCGTGACCAGGGGGGCTTTTGCCCAGGTTCACCTGGTGCACCAGTTGCGACCCTATCTGGACTGAGATGCCCTACGCACAGTCACTCATGCGCTCGTGACCTCCCGTTTAGACTACTGCAACGCTGTCTACATGGGGCTGCCCTTGAGGACCACTCGGAGGCTTCAGCTGGTGCAGAATGCGGCCGCGCGAGTCGTGATGGGGGTCTCTCGATATTCCCATGTAACACCTCTACTCCGCGAGCTGCATTGGCTTCCGGTTGCCCTCCGGGTGAGATTCAAGGTGCTGGTAATGACCTATAAAGCCCTAAATGGCTTGGGTCCGGGATATCTGAGGGAACACCTGCTGCTGGCATCAAGCTCCCTTTGTCCAGTGCGCTCCCACAGGGAGGGACTTCTCAGGGTGCCGCCGGTAAAAGATTGCCGGCGGGTAACACCCAGGGGGAGGGCCTTCTCAGTGGGTGTGCCTGCCCTCTGGAACCAGCTGCCCATTGAGCTTAGGACTGCCCCCGACCTCCGTTCATTCCGCCGGGACCTGAAGACCTGGCTCTTCTAGCTCTCTGGCCCAGGCTGAGAATTTTAATTTTAATTGGGGTTTTTTACTTTTTCAGGGACTGTTGTAATTATTTTTAATTGTTTTTAACTTTTGTATTTCTTGTTTTAAATACCCTGTAAACCGCCCTGAGTCCTGCGGGAAAGGGCGGTATATAAATCCAATTAAATAAATAAATAAATCATAGTTGACATCAAAGAGATGTCAGATAGTCTCGCTTGATGGGCATTCAGTGAATGTAATGCCACAAATGAAGGCTCTGCCTTGAAGCGATCTGCCTAACTTCATTTGGCAGAGGCATCGGAAGAGTACAGGGAGTACAGTATAGAAGTATGCATTTGGGTCAGGGAGAGGCACATTTTTGAGACTTTGCCTTTGCATGTTGGTCACTCCATAATATAACTAGAAAAAACGTTTTAGACACTGTTCTTGACACTACCATCCTTTCCAGGAACAAAGTAGAAACCACTTTATGTTGTATATAGTATGTTTTAAGTGTGTGTTATATATGTGTACACTTGGAGAAGAAGCAACTAAATTTCATTTTTAATGTGTGTCATTGGGCCCACAGGAAAAAATGACAATAAAGGTTATCATCATCATCATCATCTGATAGCTATATTGTAACCCAAAAGAGAAGAATAATGAATTTGAAATTTTAGAAACATTTCAAAGATACTACAAGATACTGAACATGGGTCTAATTAGGTGTGTGCAATCCTAGCCATTTTTCCTTGGGACTGTATCCACCCAGCATTTTCCAGAAGTGATCTTGAGTTGTAGCCCATTTAAAAAGCAATGAAGAATAAATAATGAACAATTAACTATGGTTTATAATTAACTCTCATTTATTAAAACACCATCCTTTTAATGATAAAAGATACAATGTAAAGTTTTGTTCAATTTTTTTGCTGTATTTATCACTAGGTTTTAGTTCTCTTAGATGTTACTCCTGATCAGTCTATGGTTGATGAAGGGGTTGCACGTGAAGTAATAAATCGCATCCAAAAACTTCGAAAGAAGGTAAGTAAATCTGGGGAGGATTACAAATAAAGAAATTTCTCCTAAAAATGTCTCTGGGGTCACATTCCTTGATTCCTTTTATTGTTAATAAAACAATATGCTTTATGATTAAACTAACCTTAATCTCCAAATTTATATCTTAGAGGGGACACTTAGGTTATAGAACCCCAGTTCCTACTTTGTGCAGAGATCCATATTACAGCATCTCTGTCTAGCCTCTGCTTAAACATATCCAGTGTTCTCACCACCCTCTTCTCTGGGTAATTGGTTCCATTATCACATTGCTCTTACCTCTAGGAATTTTTTCTTAACATTCAAACAAATTCTGACTTCTCATATCTTAAATTCATTATTCTTTATTCAGCATTTTGAGGTCATACAGAACAGGTCTAGATCATGCCCATCTGATTTTGTTTCAGGTCCTTGAAAAATGCTATCGTATTCTTCTTATTTTTCCTCAGTTTTAACATTCCCGCTTACTTCAGTGTTTCTTCAGACTATATAGTTTCTAATTGCTCTTTTCTGAAATGATCCAGTTTGTATGAATCTTCTTCTCACAAGATTGTTCAAAATTAGATAATAGTGTTACTGAGGGCCAATAGGTACGCAAATAAATACCACTGTTCATTTTTATGCTTTGAAAATTATACTGATACGAAAACTCGGTAATTCCCCAAAATACCCAAAGCCTGGTTTTCTGGAAGAAATTGTTGTTTTTATTGCTTTCTTTCTCTTTTGCCTGTTGGAACAGTATTCCTCAAGAGCAGATTCAGCCCAACCCCTTGAGCCTTTTGCAAAGCCTTAAAGACTTGGTTTTGATACCAGGATTATGGGTTAGGAGGTTGGGCTGAGCCAGCCCATTTCTTACGTTAATTGTGATTGATGGATCTGTTTTTACTACAACTGTTTTTTCAATGTTCATTTTTTTGAGTGTTGCTTTTTTCTGCTTGTATCTTTTTAACACAGTTAGCTACCCAGAGTTATGAACATGAGATAGTCATATAAATTGAAGTAATAAATAAGACTTTCCTGAACTTTTCTATGGAACTAATTATTGTTTAAGATATTTATCAAAAACTAATTTGTATACATAGATTGATTGTACTATTGTTTGCCTTTATTTTATGTTAGGAGTGATTTTTTTTAAATTAAAAAATAGCAAATAATAAGATAATTGAACTAGAACTCCAGAATCCTAAACCATAGGCCACTAGGAATTTAAGTTTAGCACCTTCTGAGATCTAAAGGTTACTTACTCTGATTTTGATTCTAATCCTGTTTGTAGCAACTAATCTTAAGTACATTTAGTAATACTTACAGTATTACTCAGACCAAAAGTATTAATGAATATTAATGTATAAAACATAAATTATCTGAATGATGAGTTTTTGATTTAGATTAGAGATTGCAATTTTTGAGTTTTTAAACTGAAAACAGTGAATTTGAATGACAAAAGATGAATAAGATACTGTCTGCCACTGGTCACTATGGATTGGGTTGAATTTCCCTGCTGTAAGAAACAAATCCCAGCCCCTTCCATGCCATAGCATGCATGAGTGTCTGTTTAATGTATAAATGCTGTTCATAGCTGAAGATACTCTGTGCAACTGTATTTGATATTACTTGCACCTGAATGGAAAAATGAAGTGTAAATCATGTTAAAAATCAGAAACATTAATTTAAAGAATATTACCTAAAACAATTTGATCCAGATAGCTTGCTGTGCTGATTAATGTTGCTTATGATCAAGTCAGCAACCCTGAAATAAATTGAGAAGTAAAAGGAGCATTAAGCAAAAAAAAAAATAATCCCTTAAACTTCAGAAGCCTGCAGTTTTCTTATCTTATGTGATAATGACTGTTCATTTTGCTGGTTTCCTTGTAAAAACATATATAATTGTTGATAAATCAGCTATAATACTGAAAAAAAAAATCAAACCATTAGTCCAGTCATAACAACAGAAAGCTGTGAAAAGAAAGAAGTCAATATTTTAAATATCAAAAGAATGTGTTGAAGAGAAATAACTTTGTGCTTGATGGGGTTGGAACGCATCATGGAGAACAGATGGCAATAAAAGGAGAGAATAGAAGAGAGGAGAAAAATTGAACATGATGTAGGTAATTGTGCATGAAGGTGACTTCTCTCATTGTTTTAAGATGACAGCTCTATAAATAAGAGTAACCTCTACACACAAAGTAAGTGTAGCACTCCCAAATAACTCATTAATTTTGTTAGTACTTGAATCTGAACTTTGTTTATTAACCATAAATTCATGAAATGCTGTTCCCCGTGAAGGCCAATGATACATGGCAAACCATTTATTTTCATTTTACCCAGCAAAGGATGAGTGAGTTATGTGTATGGTGGACCATGATTAGAAAGAAAACTTGTGACAATTTAGGCATTTAGATATTTTTCTTTGTAAATCACACTGATAGGCACAGTTTTGTTGCTTTTTGGTACTTTTAATACATTAATTTCTTCTGTAAATACTGACAGAGAATTTATTACAAAAATTGGCCATAAGATAATATTTGATAGTCACTAGTGTTATTAATTTTATTTCAGCGCAATCTGGTTCCTACAGATGAGATTACAGTATATTATCAGGCATCTCCAGAAGGTGATTATCTTGATACTGTTATTAAGGAACATACAGATTTTATTTTTGCCACAATAAAAGCTGCTTTGAAGCCATATCCAGTGTCTTCCTTGGAGGAAGTGCTTATTCAAGAAAAAACTCAGGTAAGTACAAATATAACTCCTTATCAAACATTCACCTTCACTATGATCTAAATATTGCACTATTCATATTTAATGTTTGTTGGACTAGACTAGTTTTAAATTCATGAAGTCAGTGAATCTGAATTATTTCAAAATTGTTACACAGCTACAGTTGTAGAAAGCTGTGGTTTCCCCATCTCTGTCTAACAATGTCACATACAGTCTCATGGATGTATTTTTATGTTGCCACTATCACTACCAAAGTGTATATATCTAGGCCACTGACTCTGCCCAAACATAGCATATCCAGTCTGCCTACCACACATCACTGTACAGATAATCAAGTGTCTGATATGCAAGTGCTGTTTCCATGTGTATTTTAAATTTGGGTATAGAATAAATGCATGTGCCTCAGAATCCTACCTGAGTTTGGGGCACTTTGAACAGCTTATTGTATTTATAGGATAAACTCTGCATAGAATGTTTCGCGCATTCTTGTCACAGAATGTGTCAATTTTAAAGGTTGCATGGACTTGTTTTCTATAATTTTTGGCATCGTAGTTCCAGTATAACTTGGAAAACCAGATTATGCAAAGTGAATATGTATATAAAATGAGGAGAAATTGAAAGTTGTTGTTGATGTAACCTTTCATGGATATGAATAAGATTATAATCTTATATGAAAGATTCAAATCCAAGGCAAACCATTCAATATCACAGTAGTCCAAGTCTATGCCCCAATCACCGGTGCTGAAGAGGATGAAATTGACCAGTTCTATGAAGCTCTACAGCACCTTATAAAACTAACACCAAAAATGATGTTCTTATCATCATGGGGGATTGGAATGCTAAAGTAGGAAGCCAAACGATAACCAGAATAACAGGCAAGTTTGGCCATGGAGTACAAAATGAAGCAGGGCACAAGCTGACAGAATTTTGTCAAGAGAATACGATGGTCATAGCAAACACTTTTCCAACAACCCAAGAGACGGCTCTACACATGGACATCACCAGACCGTCAACACAGAAATCAGATTGACTATGTGCTCTGCAGCTAAAGATGGAGAAACTCTATACAGTCAGTAAAAACAAGACCAGGGCTGACTGTGGCTCAGATCATGAGCTTCTCGTTGCAAAATTTAGGTTTAAACTGAAGAAAGTAGGGAAAAGCACCAGGCCACTCAGGTATGAATTAAATCATATCCCTGATGAATACACAGTAGAGGTGACAAATACATTTAAGGAATTAGATCTGATAGACAGAGTGCCTGAAGAATTATGGACGGAGGTTCACAACATTGTACAAGATGTAGCAACTAACACCATCCCAAAGAAAAAGAAATGCAAGAAAGCAAAATGGCTGTCTGAGGAAGCTTTGCAAATAACTGAAGAAAGAAGGGAAGCGAAAGGCAAGGGAGAAAAAGAAAGATAAACCCAATTGAATGCAGAATTCCAGAGAATAGCTAGGAGAGATAAGAATGCCTTCTTAAATGAACAGTGCAAAGAAATAGAAGAAAACAATAGAATAGGGAGGACCAGAGACCTCTTCAAGAAAATTGGAGAGATGAAGGGAACGTTTCATGCAAAGATGGGCATGATAAAGGACCAAAATGGCAGGGACTTAACAGAGGCAGAATCGATTAAGAAGAGGTAGCAAAACTACAGAGAAGAACTATACAAGAATGAGCTTAACATCCCAGATAACCACGATGGGGTGGTTACTGACTCCGAACAAGACATCCTAGAATGTGAAGTGAAGTGGGCCTTAGGAAATCTGAGCAACAACAAAGCTAGTGGAGGTGACAGTATTCCAGCTGACCTATTCAAAATCTTAAAAGACGATGCAGTAAAAGTGCTACACTCAATTTGCCAGAAAATTTGGAAAACTCAACAGTGGCCACAGGATTGGAAAAGATCAGTTTACTGTACATTCCAATTCCAAAGAAAAGCAATTCCAAAGAATGTTCAAACTATCGCACCATTGCACTCCTTTCACATGCTAGTAAAGTTATGCTTAAAATCCTACAAGCTAGACTTCAGCAGTATGTGGATGAGAACTACCAGAACTACAGGCAGGATTTTGAAGAGGCAGAGGAACTAGAGATTAAATTGCCAAAATACGCTGGATCATGGAGAAAGCTAGGGAGTTCCAGAAAAACATCTACTCCTGCTTCATTGTCATGCTAAAGCCTTTGATTGTGTGGATCACAACAAACTGTGGCAAGTTCTTAAAGAGATGGGAGTACCAGACCATCATTTGTCTCTTGAGAAACCAATATGCAGGTGAAGAAGCAACAGTGAGAACTGGACACGGAACCACTGATTGGTTCAAAATTGGGAAAGGAGACTGGCAAGGCTGTATACTGTCGCCCTGCCTATTTAACTTATATGCAGAGCACATCATGAGAAAGGCAGGGCTAGATGAATCAAAAGTTGGAATTAAGATTGCTGGGAGAAATATCAACAACCTAAGATATGCAGATGATACCACTCTAATGGCAGAAAGTGAAGAGGAACTAAAGAGCCTCTTGTTGCAGGTGAAGGAGTGCAAAAGTGGGCTTGAAACTCAACATTAAGACTGCAAGGCGTTCAAACCGGTCAGTTCTAGAGGAGATTAACCCTGACTGCTCTATAGAAGGTCAGATCCTGAAGTTGAAACTCAAATACTTTGGCCACCTAATGAGAAGTAAGGACTCACTGGAGAAGAGCCTAATGCTGGGAAAGATTGAGTGCAATAGAAAAAGGGGACGATAGAGAATGAGGTGGCTGGATGGAGCCACTAAAGCAGTAATCATGAGCTTAAATGGACTCCAGAAGATGGTGGAGGACAGGAAGGCCTGGAGGAACGTTGTCCATGGGGTCACGATGGATTTGACATGACTTTGCAACTAACAACAACAAAAAAAACAAGATAAAATACATTTTATATTACCGTATTTTTCGGACCATAAGACGCACCTGACCATAAGACGCACCCAGTTTTTAGAGCAGGAAAACAAGAAAAAATATTCTGAACCAAATAGTACCGGTATACTAAAACAGGGCTTTTCAACCTTTTCATCCATTGTACCACTTTTAGGACAAGGCAATGTCCGAGTACCACCAGTTGCCCAGCAAGGTGTCAAAAACTTGCCAAAAAAAAATAAAGAAAAAAAAAGATAAACTACAGGTAGTCCTTGACTTACAACGATTCACTTAGTGACTGTTCAAAGTTACGATGGCACTGAAAAAAGTGACTTATGACCATTTTTCACACTTATGACTGTTGCAGCATCCCCAGGGTCATGTGATTTACATTTGGATGCTTGGCAATCGATTCATATTTATGATGGTCACATTGTTCCAGGGTCATGTGATCGCCTTTTGCAACCTTCTGAGAAGCAAAGTTAGTGGGGAAACCAGATTCACTTAACAATCATGTTACTAATTTAATTTCTCTCCTTCTCTTTCTCTCCCTCTCTCCCCTTCCCTCATTCTTTCTCCTCTCTCTCTCCCTTTCTCTCCATCTCCCTTTCTCTCCCTATTTTTCTCTTTCCCTCTATCTCCCTCTTTCTCTCCCTCTTTCCCTCCCTTTCTTTCTCCTCTCTCTCTCCCTCTTTCTCTTCCTCTCTATTTTTCTCTTTCCCTCTATTTCTCCCTTTCTCTCTCTCCCTCTATTTCCCTCCCTTTTTCTTTTTCCTTCTCTCTCTCCCTCTTTCTCTCTCTCTCTTTCTCTCCTCTCTCTTTCCCTCTCCCTCTTTCTCTTCCTCTATTTCTTTCCCTTTCTTTCTCCTCTCTCTCTCCTTTTCTCTCCCTCCCTATTTCTTTCTCCTTCTCTCTCTCTCCCTCTCTTTCTCTCTCTCTCCCTCCCTCTCCCATTGTCCCTTCCTTCCTTCCTTCCTTCCCTCCCTCTTTGTCCTTCCCTCTCTGCATTAGAGCAGTACCCACGGAGGCGACCTTGCGGCCCGGCTTTCTCTTGCAAAAAGCAAGCTGAAACGGAGCGAGGGAGATTGCCAGAAATGCGAATCGGCCAATCTCGCGCTCCTGCAATCTCCCTCACTCGGTTTCAGCTTCCCTTGCTACAAGAGAAAGCAGGCTGAAACGAGGGAGATTGCAGCAGCGTGAGATCAGCCGATTCGCATTCCTGGCAATCTCCCTCAGTCCGTTTCAGCCTGCTTTCTCTTGTAGCAAGGGAAGCTGAAACCAAGCGAGGGAGATTGCAGGAGCGTGAGATCGGCGTTTTTCAGCACGTGCCGATTCGTGCTCCTGGCAATCTCCCTTGCTTTCCACTTGCGGAGGTTGGGGCTGGCCATACGGATCACCTTCGGACCATAAGACGTACCCTGGTTCCCCCCCCCACTTTTGGGGAAAAAAAGTGTGTCTTATGGTCCGAAAAATACGGTAATTTAATAGTTTACATACAGATAGTTGATCTAAATGAGATAAATAAGTTCTTTAGAACATTCAGGAATTACTCTTAATAACTTGGTCATCATTACTATCAAAATTATTATAAACTTTACCTGCCACCCATCTCACAGTTTGAAGTAACTCTGAGTGCTTTGATAAACTTCTGTTTTATCAAAGTAGTCAAACGTTCACCATAACTACGTATGACTGCATTCTAGGGAAAAAAATGATATAGTGGAAGATGAGTTTGTTTCACCCCCTCCAACCACCAGTTTTTTTTACTAGGAAAGTGTAAGATAAGTAGTTGCTGACTGGTAATCTTCCGTTAGTTATTAAGGTTTTTTTTGTTAACGTTAACATTAATTTTTGCCAGTGGCCATAAGAACAATTACCAGTTGAGAATAAATAACAAGAGTAAACAACAAGAAGCTGTATTGACATCATCTTAGTTTTTCATTTAATATACTATTTGTTGTTTTTTCTTTCCTATAGCCACTATTTGGCATATTGTTTGTCAGCTTTCAGGTGGTTGATGGTTGAAACAATTGCCCATTGGGACTCATAATGTCAGGGAGAGATAGAAATTGGATGATATTTGAACAACATGCTATGCCCTAATTAGCTAAAGTATAATTTACTGAATTAACTCTTGTCTGCATTCACAAAACACACTGAACACTATCTAACCACACCAACTAGGCTTGAAAGCACACTGAATGACAAATCAGGCAGCTACATTTTAGCCTGTACGCTGATTCATAGTTTCTATTTTTAATTGCAAATCTTACAGTGATCAACTCATAAAAGTCTCAGGGAGGCTAGTGAGATTTTTAAAAAATATAACAATTAAAATAGAATAGCTGGGGCCATACCAGGGAAGAAAATAAGCCGAACATTTTCGTAACATAATAGTGGATACCCAACATCCTTGCCTGGTCCTAAGGAAAGTGTCTGTGTTGTGAGATCTGTCCTCTGTCTACATGTATAGGCATTACTGCTTTCCATTTATTTCCCGCTGAAAGTGCACTTGATATTTGTACTATAGTTCTAGTTCGTATGCTGGTTTAGAAGGTGCAAATGAGGTGTTTTTAATATGCTACGTGAAGTACTTTGCCCAGTTATTTTTATGAGATTTTAATATGCATCTATTGACACTGTGGGTTCCTGGCAGTATTTCCAAATTGTAACAGCTTGGAGAGGAAAGTGTGTGTAGGTCTTGTCTTAGAAGAATAATTTAGAAAATGTAACTGCTGTTTCTTTAGCTGAAGGGATCAGAACTGGAAATTACAATAGCCAAAGGAGCTGTACATCACAGTACTGAGCCAGCATGCGCTTATGTCACTCTGAACATCTGCATTAATGGTAAAGAACAAGGTATGTCTGTATTAATCTACTTTTTAATTTGTCATTCTCGCCTTTTAACCGCTGCTACAAAACGTGATGGAGGCTCTATGCTGGTGTAGCTAGAACTATTTGTACTACTTGTAAAATTGCTAAGCAAAATGGATGCAGCTAGTAGTTGAACATGATTGTGGAAAATATAATATATGGTCTTTGTAACATCATGTTGATTTGGGAGAATCTTGAAAAACTAAGCAGGATCAGGATTTGCCTGAGAGATTACCGAAGAAATTAGACCGGGAACTTAAAAAAATTAAACATTGTGGAAGAAGGCAATGACAAACTACTTCTATGCTATTAGAAAAAAAAACCCTACACGAATATATTCAAGAAGTAGCCAGATATCAAATTGCATTATCTGAGAGCCTGTTGGAGAAATATGCAATGAGTCTGTGTAACAAATGGGAATGAAAATTACATCATTCTCAATTCCGTATTTTTAGGAATTAGCCACGCAGTATTGCATCTAGTATGGTTTACTTTAGAAGTGATACAGACATGGCATTGTTCCAGTCATTTACTTGGCTACTTGAAATGAGGCTTACAGATCTTTGGAGCCTAATCTACATTTGAAGTGTTTGAACTTTCTTTTTTTAAGATTTACAAATGTACCGTATTTAAGATTTAAATTATTTGAATATTGTGGCTGGTTCCTTATTATAAAATTTTAAAAATAGAGGATTACTTTTTATTTTCGATGGATATAATTAAGATACAGTTACTTAGCTGATTCAGAATAAGAGGAAAGAAATTATGATCTTTGGTTAATATTGAGGATACATTTCAGTATAAATACAGTAAACTTGATAATAGAAGTGTACATCATATTCATTTAAATCCAGAGTTGAACTGGTAATTTAATTGTTTCAAAAAAAACACAACAACTAGAAGGCACATATTTAAAGAATGCTTACTCCCCAAAATTTTACACTTCACCTTCAGTAATTCAAAAGGCTGTTTACTAATAGGTTCCTCTATGCTTATTGTTCCTCGTAAAGTATAGAAAATAAATTGGAACAATTAGAAATCCAACTCAGAAGACAAATGTGATTTGATAGGTGTTACTGAAACCTGATGAGATATTACTCAGATTGTAACACTTTAGGAGGAAACTAGATAGTTTCCAGAAGCTGTAGGAAGTGTCAGAAATTTTGAAGCTTAGAATGAGTTGAAGCTTATGAGAGATACACAGATTTCATTCTGGTTCATTAAGATGTAATAAGGATATAACTGTTTATGGATTTTCCTTGGTGGCTATGGAGAGTTAAATTTCAGTTTCCTGAGCATTATGAGTTTGTGCCAATGTGCTCGGTCAGGTCAAACTAAACTATTTTGATTTTGATTTGATTTATTATATTTATATGCCGCCCTTCTCCCTAAGGACTCAGGGCGGCTTACAACAATAAAAACTAAAAAAGAACATGAAAATACAAAATTTAAAAATTAAACAGTAGATATGTTCAATACATAGTAATTTAACCCCATAAAACCAAATTTAAAACCATAGTCAGTCCAGGCCCGATTGTTGAAACATCCATGTCTTCAGGTCACGGCGAAAGGACCGAAGGTCGGGGGCCATCTGTAGCTCCGGAGGCAGCTCATTCCAGAGGGTTGGCGCGCCCACAGAGAAGGCTCTTCCCCTAGGGGTCGTCAGCCGGCATTGCTTAACTGATGGAACTCTGAGTAGGCCGACCCTGTGGGAGCGAATTTTGTGTCAAATTCATAGAAATACACAGTTGAAGGAGCCCATCAGGGAGAAATTGGTCAGGACAAAAATCAGATGAAGAGATCCATGACTGATGATTAGATAGATGACAAGCTGATGATGTTATCTAGTTGGGTAACAAAACGTCTGCAAGAAACAACTAAGCTCAAAGACCACCAGAGACTCCATAGATGACTTTGAGCTTCTGTTAATTACATCCAGTAAAGGGCAGTCTAACCACTGCCCTTTTTCCTGTAATAATAAATCTGATATTCTGTGTCCTGTACTCTGGAATGATATAGATTTTCTTCTTGGTGACTTCCTTTCATGTATTTGATAAGTATCCTCTCTTCAAGGACATTTATTTGTTCAGTTTTTCCACCTAAGACTTATTTTCTAACCACCTCACCATTCTAGTTTAGTTGAATCATTTTTAAAATGTAATGCCCTAAATGATGCACAATATTGCATAATTCATAATTGGGATTATGATTAAATGGAATGGAATTTAAGGACTATACTTTTGTTGATACACTCTAAAATTTTAATTCCATTTTGTTAAAGCTAGATCAGACTGCTGAAATTATTTTCTATTTGTCATGAACTACTATTCCAAGATCATTTTCATGAAAGTACTTCTGAATTTTTGTACTGCTGCACCTTTGATTTCTTTTCCCTGAGTGAAAAAAATTGCATTTGACTGTTTTCTCTAATATAGCATAACAGTTTTGGATTTTATATCTACCTTCTTTATATTAAGTGGCCTACCCAATTTTATGCCATCTGCAAATTTGATTAAGGTTATTCCAAGTGATGAATAAATTTCTTGAAGAGTGTAGGGTCAAGACCGAGCATTATAAAGTCCCCCTCAATACCTCCTACGATCCCATGAGGAGTCATTAAAGAGCATTCTTTTGCTACAAGTTTCAAGCAGCCACCTAATTCCTAACCACATTAGCTTGCTTATTAATCAGAATATTACAAAGTATTTTACCAAATGCTAGGGTGGAATCAAAGGATCCAAAAGAACTAAACAGTTATATTGCTGCACATACCTATTGTTAACTAATCAAGAAAACAAAATTAAATTATTAGAATTTCTGATATATATTTCTCTCTCTAGATGGTATGGTGTTGCTGGAAAATCCAAAGGGAGACAATAAATTAGACTTCACCAAACTTGTTAATACTATTGCGTGCATTTTTGGTCTTGAAAAATCAAAAGTAGCAATTTATAGTGGAAAACAAGGTAAGTAAGTAAGTAAGTCTTCGGAGAAGGGCGGGATATAAATGGGATTAAAAAAAAAGTAGAATTTCAGAATGATAGATACGTACCCTAAGTGTGTGATTTTTTAAAAAAAAATTGCAAATAGGTCTGTTTCACAATTTGCTTTTTACCAAGTCTGACAAAAAAAAATTGTACACTCTTGAAATAGATATATATGCTATAAAAAACCAATTATGCTAGCTGTTTTAATACATTTTATTGATTTTTTACAATAGCAATCTTTAGTGCTTAGTAAACAGCGTGTTGTCTGGGTTCATATATTTAAAAACAATTTCTATAATTCCATAATCAACATATTAGTTAATGATACATTTCCTTGATCTTCTCTTTTCCCAGTAGTATTCTCCTTTGTCAACATTAAACAAATATAATTCTTAATATTTTTGATACATATAAGGTTGGATATAAACATTTTTCTTGTGTTTGTACAAATAATATCAACATATCTTTTCTGGTTGGCTTATGTTTCAATTGTATTTGTAAAAGTCATTAAGTCACTATGTGTCTTGTTTTCAATATTCTTTTTTAAGCTTATTTTCCCCTTATTCAACCATTCTTATCAGTCATAATTTTCTCAAAATTAATTACCTTTAAATATCCAAACTTTTCGTTCACATACACCATCCCAATATTTTTACATTTCATATATTATAAAAGGTACTATACTACTTATATATCTTATCCTTCTTACTGTAGGGCCCCTTTATATCCAAAATTTATTTATTCTTTTAGCCAAATTCAAACAAGTGTTTAATCATATAGTACTCCATCTGGTAAGTTGAATCAAATCTCTTGAATCTAACTCTGGGCTGCTTCTTTTGCCAGGTAACTTTCCAAGTCAGTATGTTCCACTTGCCAGGGAGTTCTTCCTGTATTTTTGTGAGTGTTGTTGGGAATGGAAAAGACAGGTTAAGTAGGATGTACGTTTTTTGTGTCCCAAACTAATGATTCTTCTGGCAGTTCTGTAATCCATTTTATTAGATCTTCTTTCTTATTCCTCAAGTTTGTTTTGAAGTCCTGAAAGATAAAATATGTTTTTCATTTTCATTGCTGTGGCAAAATCTTGCAGATTTTCTTTTGTTTGTATTAAGCTGTAGTTCTTTTCATTTGTACTTCCCTATTTGGGTCACTTTCCTCTGATTTATGTTCTGTTATCTGATTTGTTTGTTCATTCTTGATCACCATTTTCTGAGTTTTTTAATTGTAAGTTTAGGTCAAAGATGTGCTCGTTTAGGTCATCAAAGTTGTTTTAATCTCATCATGATTTGAAACAATTGTCATTTGAATCTGTCGCAGCATTGCATACATTTCCTCCTGGAAAGTATTTGCCCTATCTTGGAGTGTTGCTCCTGCAGATGTCTGATGTTCCAGGTTGGTGCCTTCAGAAGGGAATATTAGGTTTGGTTTCCTGTCACTTTTAGATAGGTATGCAATATCCATTTTGTCTCCCCCCTCAAGATAGTCTTTCACCATAGTCTCTATGATTAGCCTTGTTAAGTCAGCCAATCTTAAAATCCAAACAACCAAATCTTATATAGTTCTTATCTTTATATATAGGTTTTGTAATCCAATGCGTTTCCAATTTTCAAAGCACCATTGAAAGTATTTTATAACAGTTCTTCTGTTCAGGGGTCTTACAATTATCAACCAGCCAAAACTGCAGTCCAGAATGTTTAGCCACCTAAGAGCTTTCCAGTAACCCCACCCCCCGAAGATTAGCCAAAAGTCAAGTTTTTTTTCTCTGCAAACAATTCTTAAGCTTAGAAATTACAGCTCAGTAAGTATTTATAATCCCAGAAGGTCAGCAGTTTTTAAAACAAATGTGGTTTTTCTTTTTCTTTCCTCTGTTCCCAGCTGTTCTTTATTTGACTAAAAGTCTCTGAGCTTCAAAGGAACAATTTTTTCTCTATTTCTGGGCGTCTTGCCAATTTCTGAGTCAATGCAGCTGTAGTTTTATGCTCTAATCTTCCACTAGATGTCAGTAGCTATTCATTTCCCAACTTTTAAGACAAAGAATTAGTTTCTTATAATTTCATCAATACTCTCAATTGTGGAATCTTAACAGTTTTCATAATTTTCAGATTTATCTAGACTGTAGTATTATTAATTTCATTTCAATATATTTCTATCCCCCATAAACATTAATTCACTGCTTCTGTCTATGGAAGAGTGGGGATATAGTACCCTTCCTTCTCACTTTTGGAGGATTTTTTGCTTCTTGGGGATCTTTTCCAAGAAATCAGTTACAAAATAGGAGAGAGAAGATCGATATTCTCACCCAGTTCCAAGTGCGCTGTTCACAGTTGTTCTGGTTAGTACTTTTATATGCTAGCTGTTTTCATGATAAATTTGTTGTATATTAGATAGAATGCCTCTTAGAGTACCATTTGTTTGTTGCTTCTACCCAGAAATAAGATGACTTTGAATTTAAGGCAGTTCCTCACCACAAAGGAAGATTAAACAGAAAAGCCTATTTTGCTTCCGTTTCTATAAACTGTCAATCTAAGAGAGCTATTTTGTCTTAGAATCAATTCATTTTAAAAGCAAATTATTTTACAATCGCTACAGAAAATAAATTATGAGAGTGTTTCAAATTTTGATAACATTGGGATGCTTATTTATTGCTATAATTTCTAGTGTTGTCTCTTGGGAAGATTTCACTTTGTCCTGGTGACAAAGAACATTTTTTGTTGAGCCTTTTCATTGATTTAATGTTGACACTATTTTTTTTCCCAGATCAGTTGTTTTTCCCAGCAACTGTATCATCACATAGCAAATCAGATTGCCTCTGATGATAGACAAAGCATAAAATGAAAATAGTGCCTAGTTGTCTGGCATAAACATGGCTGCCAACATTTTTGGATTATCTGACTTTTTTTTTCCAAAGCAGTCTGTCTTGCTCATAATTCTTGGTTCATGCAAACAAAAGTAGGGCACAGGAAACATGACAGTTAATAGACACGTAAACTTTTAGGACTTGTGTCAGCTTACCACAATGGTTTGAACAAATTAAAACAAGAATTGAGATGTCAAGTGGGGAAAAGGGACATTACAACTTTTATCAACTTGATATTACTATCCTTGGTTTGCAGGAGAAAAACACAGGTAATCCTTGAGTTAGAACCACAATTGAGTGCAAAATTTATGTTGTTAAGTGAAACATTTGTTAAGAGTGTTTTGTCCCATTTTATGAATTTTCTTGCCGCAGTTCAGTGAATCATAGCATTTGTTAAGTTAATAACATGTTTGTTAAGTGAATCTGGCTTCCCCATTGACTTCGTTTGTCAGAAGGTCACAAAAGGTGATCACATGATCCAGGACACTGCAACTGTCATAACTATGAGTCAGTTGCCAAGCACCTGAATTTTGACCATGTGACCGTAGGGATGCTGCAAGTGTGAAAAAATGATCATAAATCACTTTTTTCAGTGCCGTTGTTACTTGGAACAGTCATTAAATGTAAGATGAGGACTACCTGTGTACAAGTAGTCCTCGTTATGACTGTAATGGAACCTTCTCATTGCAGTTGCAAGTCATGATGTTCATTAAGCGAGGCACCCATGTGATCACCTCACTTAATGACCCCTAGTCTTCTCTCCCCAATGCAGTCTTAACAAGGGATTCCATCCACTGTAACTGAAAGGCTGGGAAAACAGCCAGATCTTTTAGGCTTTCCAGAATACATCAAGATGGGATTTGTCCAAATTTTGGGGGAGGGAGGGATCCTCATTTCAGAGGTTAGGCAGCATGAATAGAGAATATGTGCTTCCTGTGTATCAAAATGTGATATTATTTGATTGAGGGGGGCTGCAGCATGCCCACTTTTTTGACTCTTACTGGGCAGTCCCTCAGATAAGGAGGCCCATGCTGTGCAGGTTTTATAGGTGATCACACCATGCTTGAATCACACTTGGAAGCATATTGTAAGCAGTGTAGCTCATGAAGGAAAGGAATCATGTGGGCAAGCTAAAGCAGGCCCACTATGGCTGGTGCTGCATCATTCTGGATCAAGTTTTGTTTCCAAGTGGTCTTCATGTGAAGTGGATTGCAGGGATTGAGCCTTGAGGTGACAAAAACATGACTGACTATATAGGAAATATTGGAGATTGGATGGAAATCATTCAGGTCTGTTGATCTGCAACAGCTGCTTGAGAAGAAGATGCACCTTTTCTTGTTGGTTGGAGACATTTTGCTGCTTATTACTGTAGATACTGTAGTACGGATTCAGTAGATTCTTCCTCCTGAGAAAACTGAACAAGCCAGGCAGGGCCAGAATCTAATAAAGAAGTGACTGGGTTAGCAATCTCAAGAGTGAGAAAATAAAACCCCTGATGTGGGCTCATGTTCAGCTAGATTCATTCTTTGTCTCCTTCCAATGATGCTCTAGGAGTTTCTTCTGGCCTTTCATCCTGAGTTCCTCTGGGTCAGCACACAATGAGATGCCAGAGAAAAGCAATCCTGTATAAGGTCTCTCCCAACTGCCCATACTAGCAGTGTCTAAGGACTCAGGAAAACCAGTCCTCAGGCCCTTGAGAAGAACTCCATGGTCCCTCTAAAATCGTACTGAATCCCTCAGTTGCCTGGTTTGGACTGATCTAATTCCCCCCAGCAGCTGATCAGATGCCTAGATGAATGAAAGGAATAGACCTTTTCCAGTAATATTCGTGGCTATGATCCTAGAGCAGCATAAACTTACCGTAACTGGAGATCATTGATAATGTTACCATCTGCAGCATCTTATACAAGAAGCAGCACCAGAGATACTTTGAGACAAACAAATACTTTCTAATATAGCCTGTAGTCATAGGCATCAATCTAGAATTGTGTTTCTCAACCTTGGCAATTTTAAGATGCATGGAGTTCAGTAGTCTGTTTATGTCTCATTATAATTTCTGTAGCAATATATTATCCATTGCTGACTTGCTGGGCCTGTCGCAACTTCACCAGAGCCCCTTTGGCCAGGTCATACTGCTAAGCTTGTAAGCCGCCCTGAGTCTTCAGAGAAGGGCGGGATATAAATGGAATTAAAATAAAAAATAAAAAAATTTCAGGGTGACCCAGGATGGCCTTCACAGTTGTCATAGTGGTCCTGTGGCATAAGGCACACCATACTTTGCCCAATTCTAGCAACCCCTTACTTTGTTTCGTTACTACCTTACACAGCATGGATGTGGGGTTGGACTTTGAGAGGTATTGGGATTATTGGGACAGCTGTTGGGACAGCTTTCTCCACGCCTACAACATAAGACAGTACCAATCAGCACAAAGAAGCATCTCATACAAAACATATTTATCCCCACACTATGTTACCAATGCCAATCATGGACACTTACAAGAAAACATAAATGAAACTTAGTTACTATGGGAATGAGATGTTTGAAGAAAGCTGCTAGAGTGACCAGAAGAGATAAAATCAGAAATGAGACCATAAGAGAAAGAATTGGCATAGAACCAATCTTAAAGTACATACCAAAGCAGCATATAAAGTGGTTTGCTCACCTGGAGAGGATGTCGTGGGATTCCATACCGTAAGAGGCATATACAAAATGAGGTCAAAGAACCTGAGGCAGATCCAAAAGAAGATGGAGAGACAACATCAAAGACACACTACAACAACATCAATTAACAATGGTTGAGGCTGCCAGAAGAGTAAGAATCAGAACTTTGTATCTCCCTCAACACTTGAAACGGTAAAACAGGAAGATAACAACAACAACAACAACAATAATATGGACTTCAACCTGCAGAATTCTCCAGCCAGTAGTCCACATATTTTAACGTTGCCAAAGCTGAGAAACACTGATCTGGAAATATTCAGGCCAGTTCAATACTATGCGATACAAATTGTCTCTGTTCGTGTTTCTAGCTTGGATGTAAATCTTCAAGAAATATATTCTAGAAAGGAAAGTTCAATTCATGTGTGCAGCGTAGTGATATTGCTCAAAGTTTCTTTTTAACAACCTTTTTTTGTTTTTGTTTTCAGAAGTAAAAAAACAATCAGATTTGCTGAGTCTTAGTGGAAAGAAGCTTCACGTAACTGCAGGGCCATTGCCAGTTATAAACAATCTTGATGACTTTTTATGTGAATATATCAATTTGCAACTTGTGAATGCAAAACCACAAGGTATGTCACACACAATGCTAATTGTCTTATGGTAGATCATTTTATTAACATTTGAAACTGTGGACCTCTTCTGAAGTGTAGCTTGACTTACCAGATGTAGATATGGGATTGCTTTCGTTGTAAAGAAAGAAAAAAATAAATCCATAAAATAAATTATGTTGTGGAATTGTGAATTGCTAAAAATCAAAACCGTTCATTTTCTCCAGAGTGTCTAAATGGAATGGTGGGAACCCTTCTTATGGAAAATCCTGTTGGTCAAAATGGATTAACATATCAAGGGCTTCTGCATGAAACAGGAAAAATGTTTGGACTCAGAAGCAGGAGGCTAAAATTGTTCTTGGATGAAGCGTTGACAAAAGGTAAGTACATAAATTGAGAAAACAACTATATTGTTAGTGTATTGAATTATAGCCTGCTTAGCTTCTAAGATGAGATCCTAAGTCAGCCTACATTTTCTCTTAGTTACAACAGCTTTTTTTCCTATTTAAAAAATAGGCCAGAAATATTACTTAAAGGAGATTGTATTATGTGATGTAGAGTCTTTTAACTTCATTCTTCAGTGGATCCAATCTAGAGTGAGGATTCCATTTTTTTATTATACCTGAATGGCGCCCTCCCTAGATAAATTTAATTAATTGCTACTTATTACAGATAATATAACTTTTGACTTAGTGTTTGACTTACTGTAATCCTGAAATTCTCAGATTTGTGTGTTTTAACATCATAATATAAAATAAGAAATCTTTAAACTATAAAGGGCAATAATATATACTGCTCAAAAAAATAAAGGGAACAGAAAATAAGACATCCTACTATTAAATACAGTACATTGTGTTGTTTAAGTGTTCTCTTTATTTTTTTGAGCAGTATATATTAACATTTATACTATTAGTATTGTTCTGTGGAGTTCTTAGTGCTCTCTGAGCATGTTTGCTTGCAAATTTTTCATTGCCTGACTAGGTAAGATTATGAGTGCTGGTGAGTGTGGGAGTTTGCTCCTTGTTTAATAGCTTGCCTTGCCAGTCTTACAAGGATGTGGCTTTTTTCTTGGCAGTTCCTTGATTTGATTCTTTGATTTCTGCCTGGTTGTTTGTCTAGAGTTTATGTAGGTGATGACTGCTGGAGAGGATGTGTTCTGGTCTTTTTGTTTCCTTCTTAGCTTTTATCTTGCTCTTTTGAATGGTATGTAAATGTGGTTTATCTTTATGTGTCTATTGAAGGCTGATTTGTCTGAATACCAAACTTCCATGAATTCTACTAATAATCTTCTGTCTGTTGGTCCTATAAGGCATGATGAGAACTCCTTAATCTCACAAAATATGAACAGATGGGAAACTCTGAGCATCTTAGACTAAGCTAAATCCAAAAATGCTAGGAAATTCTTGGAAGCTTGGTGTTCATCCATCACTGGCTCATATTGCTTCATTAGTTCTGTTTCTGTTCTATTAGTATTGTTCTGTATGGTACTGTTGCCAAAATATTAGTAATTAAATTGTAATATTGTCCAGAGAAAAGAAAGAGGATTCATGGAATTTTAAACAGAATTGGCCTTAGAAGTAGATCAGAAAATGCCTCTGTTGCAGATTATTATTAATGCCTTTTATTTTATTATCTTATTATTAAAACATAACTGAAGAAGAAGACATTATAGACTCATGTAAGATTTCATCCAATTCCAATTCTGTAAAGAGATTCTTATCAAGCAAAGCCGTTGCCTAAAGTCTGAAGCAGCATTTTGCCTGCTTCATAAATCTGAAAAAGATAATGTTTTGATTTTATATTAGTTTAATAGCTGTAATTTAGTAGTAATTTTATTATTTACTTGCTATTAAGATTATGTTGCTAATATGGAATGATCAAGTGTTAAATGTTTAATACATGCTGCATTAAATTCTAAAATGCTTTGTTTTGGTATTGCCCTAATTTCTAGGGTTTCTGGGGACATAGTGTTATCGATTTAGCGTGTGTAATCTGGTTTAAGTCAGAAATATTAAAACCCAGCATTAAATTGAAAGAGGTTGAGAACGCTAGCAAGGATAGATATAGCTTGTGATGCATTTTACTTGAATATCTTTTTAAAAGATTCCATAACATTTTTTGAACCATAGCAACCCATATCACAAATGTTCTAATAAATGAGGAAAACATTTACAGTATTGTGGATTGAATGTCATTTATAAAGTGAAGGAATGGCAGATTAGTGATTTGCAGGAATGGTCTCCACTAGCAACTAAATATAGTTTCAGTCCTGACAAATTCTGCTTGCCACTATTTTAGCTAGCAAGCAAAAAGTGAGAGATCACCTCCAGTCTCTTCATGAGTACTTCCTTACTCTGATTGCTCTGTACACCACAGTGCATTTAGAGGGCAGATTGTTCAAGTATGAATAATTAACACAGAATTTTAGGGAGCTTGATGCATGCGTGAAGAGATGGAGCAAGTATTGGGAAAGCTAATTTCAGCACCATAATTGCTATTTATGTCTTTCCCCAAAGCCCAGCCCAAAGGGAGCCTGAGCCTGCCCCTAACCTACTTAAATATTGTTCTAATTTTAGATATTCTTGCATAGACACATGCCATTTAAGTATATTTGTCATATTGACATTTTTGTGACTGGTTTAGACAGGAGATCCATAATAACCATAGCATCATAGATAATGAAAACAGTATCTTCCCAGTAATATGATAGAGGAGACATAATAAGCAGTATTTAGAAAATTGTTAATAATGATAAGAGTTCCACTGATGTTCTCCTCCCCTCTCCTTTCCCTCCCCCCTGCCCCCTCTCCCTTGTTGAGTTTCCAAGAGTTATAACATAATATTCTTGGCACATCTATTCTGGATTGATAGACATTTGCATTGCAAATAAGAGATAAAATGGGAAAGATACAACATTATATCGTGTGTGGGAGGGGAGAGGATCTTAAATATTTAACAGCTCAAGACTTGAATGCTCATATCAATCATGTGATTAAGCATATGTTATTTCAGATTGTGATTTAGAAAGCCAGAAGCAAATTTAACACGTGACATTTGGTTTAACAAAATAAAATGTTGACATGTTTTATGCTGGGCTGACCTTGAGGGTAACTCAAAAGCTGCCCTTAGTTCAAACTTCAGCAGCCCAACTCTGCCAAGAGGAAGCAGGTTTAACAGTGTAACAACCTATGGCACTGAGGTCATGGCATGAATTACCAATCAACTTCCAGAACCAATTTACCTTTATTTTTACCTTTACCTTTTCAATACCTGAGCAAATATTACTACTTCCTACTGTGTCAGTTTTGATTGGAAAATTAGCTTTATGCATGGAAAAATTGGGAGTCTTAGGAAAAATTGGTGATGGTTCCTGGGTCTTTTTTATATTGTAGGATGAAAATAACTGTTCTTCGTAGCAGATAGATTTCTGTATCGTTGCTATCAGAATAAAAGAAGCAGGATGATGTAATTGATCTGTTGTAGATGCTGTGTCTACTCAGTATGACAGAACTCATTAAAGCACAGTGAAGTAAATGTCAAAATGCCCAGCTTTGCTTTATGAAGCAATTGCACTTGTCCTGCAATGCAAATTATTTGTAACCCTGAGTGCTGTAGGTTGTTCCTCCCCCCCCATCTCCAACTTTTCTGCATTCTAACTACAATTTTTGGATATACTTACATAAAAGCTAGTCTTACTTAACTACTGCAGTGCTATTACTGTTACTCAGTCTCAACTAATTTCTTGAGTAAACATTTTAATATCTGCATAGTATAAACACCAAATTAGCTGAATATAATTGACACCAGCACATTTTGTATATTTTTTTTATTTTTTATTTTACTTTTAACTGTCAAGATCTGATCCCTTTGTGAAGAAACTATGTTTTTCCATTAATTGCTTACTTTAAAAGAGAATCCAGTATAAAATTAATCTTGTAATGCTAAAACAGAAAATCTATTAAACACAGTAAGATGGGATAAACATACATATATGAGGTATTTCTCCAGACCCCCACCCGAAATCTATTGATAATCTGCAGTGAATAGTGAGTATATGTACTTATACCTGAAATAATGAAGGTCTAAGGAGCCTTTTAAAGTTCTGTGTTAATTATGATTGGTTATAAAAGAGCAGATTCTTCAGTCTGTGGTCATGCTGCAGTACTTGATTTTCTTCAACTTTTAGTAATTCAACAGAGATTAAGATGAGACTTTCACTATTAGAATTAAGACGAAAGTTTATTGTCTGAGATACGATTAAACAAATTTAGCTGCAATGCAGAGGCACAAGGTATTTGTATAAGCTGTAGGAGCTATCAGTATTTGCTGCAAACCTTTCTTAATGCCTTAACTGTATTTTGAATAGTGCCTGGGAGCCAGCTAGAATTTGCTCCAGGCCTTGCAGGATAGGTGTAACCCTTGAACAAGTTTCCTTGTAGCTGCAGTCTGATGAAGCAGGTTGTCCAAAGAGGCTTCAGAGGAAGCTTTGTTCAGAACTCAGGGCAATAATAACTCCCTGTCCTATTTCATAATTTGTTTAGCAATATAACATAGCCTGCCTGTTATCCAGAGAATTTTTATAGCAGATTAGATCTGTAAAATAAGGAAAGTATAGCCAGGTAACAAATAATAATCTAATTCAGAAATACAGTAATCATTGCTAGCTGACACTTCATTCCTAGACCAGCATTATTCATGTACTTCCCATCCTTAAGGCTATGAAGGGAATGGCCCAAATTCTTGACCCAAAAATGACTATTGTTTAAATCCTGGAGTATATACCTTTACTTTACATTGACTTTGACTGCAGTAGTTAGAATTTCTGTATTAGATGGTTTCATTACTGTCTGCAAACCTTCTATAGTAAAGTAGTTCCTGGTAAGGGGTTAAGAGATCAGTGGAGACCAAGCCTGACAATTGTGGTAACAGTGCCGAAAGATAGGCAGTTAGGGGAGAAATAGTGTGATTCAGTTATGGACACTTAATCCTGAATGCGAGAATGAAAGCTAGGTATCAAGAGTGCAGATAGAAATATCAAAAGCATTTAAACTTATATATACTGCCCCATAGGGCTTTACAGCATTCTCTGAGTGGTTTACATAGTCAGCAAATTGCCCACAACAATCTGGGTCATCATTTTACTGATTCAGAAGGATGGAAGGCTGAGTCACCTTTGAGCTGGTCAGGATCGAGCTGCCTGCTAGCTTGCCTGCAGTACTACATTCTAACCCCTGTGCCACCAGGGCAGAGATTAATGCCATGAGATAGCAAGGGCATTCTAAAACTGGTGTGCATGACACAGAGGGTCCTTTGACTATGTAAGATAGCTTTCCCAACTGTGGAATATTGAAATAATCCCTTGCACATCCTAATTATCCTAATGTAACTAAATCAGGTTACCTAATATAAGGTTAGTTCTTTTGATATAATTAAGCCATGTAATTCAAGTATTAAATAAAACTGAATAAAGCTATGTGCTGCCCACATGTTGGTGACAAAAGCCCTTCAGACGCGTCAGTCTTTCCCAGCAATTACATTTAATCTAATAAACAACATGATGGGAGGGGGAGAGCAGAGTGTTATTTGGAAAAGAATCCCCAATTTATATGTGAGGCATAGTAAAATCGGAAGTGTAGTTGCTAATAATCCTTTTTCTTCTCTTTTTTAGAGGTTACAAAGGAGACTTCCATGAAGGTCTTAAATACAAAGACTCTGTATGTTCATGTTACACCAACAACAGCTGAATGTTAATTGAATTCGTTATCAAGGGCGATGCAGAGTAGACTGATTTCCATGGAGAACCCCAGTTTGAAGCTGAGATACTTTCACCAAGAATCCTCACATTCTGTAATATCAGTGCATGTGTAATATGCTGCTTTAAGTTAAATATAGTTAATTTTCATGGAGTTATGTTATAAAAGCTATGCAGAGTAATAGTCTCAGAAATTTGGAAGGATCTATGCAGTAAGAAACTGAGAATACGTCAGTGTTGCTGTTCTCTACTTGTTCAATATGGAAAGCCCATCTATAGTTTTTTCTCCCAATGTTGATGGTCCTGCATTATTCAGATTTTAGATTGACTTTAAACTGAATGAAATAAGAATAATTTGGCATTTGTTTAGTGTATCTGATGTCCCTAATTTTGAACAATAAATTACTTTATCTAGAAAATTGAATTGGTTTTGCTTTAAGGTGCCAAAAAAGAAACAAGAATGGGAAAAGAGAAAGAGAAAAGAGACGGA
The DNA here is from genome assembly GCF_964194415.1 of Vipera berus. NCBI lineage: Eukaryota > Metazoa > Chordata > Lepidosauria > Squamata > Viperidae > Vipera > Vipera berus. The sequence continues at coordinate 225,608,679 of NC_138203.1, forward strand.
AGAAGAAACCACAAAAGAAATAAAATATATATATATAGGGAATCGTGCAACCTAATTTTTGAAGGTATTGTTAGATCTTTACCACATGAAAAATATTTTCAATTGTTTTCATGACATAAATAGCCAATTCATAAACACAAATCATACAATCTCACATCCAGGATGATAAATCTGGTGTCAATCTGGTGGCTGTCTGGTCATTGTTAAAGAATTTGTGATACCTCTCCATGCTTGAAAAACCTATAAATCTTCATAGTGATAAATTCTAAGCTTTTGATATATAACTAAGCTGTTTACATCTTTAAATCATATTCAAACCATATTGAAATGATTTATAATCATATGCATATTAACAAAAATGGAGCAATAGTGGGAATGCCTCTATCGTGTAAAAATAAATATCTATTATATTCCGACTGGGATTATATTAGAATGCAAATTTATCACTTGAGTAATTATGGCAAAATTATACCCTCATCCTAATACCTTCCAGATATGTCTTGTTTTTTATTTAGGAAATAAGGTGAATATTTACCTAAAAATAGACCCAAGCTTTATCTGATGCCAAAGAGATTTCATATTTTTTTTAATTCTGCATAAAATATTTTTTTGGTTTTATCACTTGAATTCTATTCATGTAAAGTGAAAATATATGCCCACCAGTGGAGCTGAGACTTGGGAAAATTAGAAAAAATTAGGGTTTGTTGTTACCACAAAAAGTCTTAATATCTTAACATTTTTGCTACAGGCAATTTAAAGGAATTAGCATCTTAACATAGAATGCTGCCAAATGTATAAAATAATCATAATTGCAACATTTATCTTTCCCACCAAATCAATGTGATTTTAATCAACTGTCAATTTTCACCGCAATTTAAAATGTGAATATTTATAGCCACAAATACAGTAAAAAAAAGATTCCTTGATGTAACTACACTGAGATATTTAAAATAATTCAAGAAATAATTGGTTTGTTGTGAGGCTAGAAATTGGGAGACCACCTTGGACACGATGTCCTTGGGCCACACCTCTCTCTCAGGCCTAGGAAAAAGGCAGTGGCAAACCATTTCTGAAAATCTTGCAAAGAAAATTGCAGTGACTTGTCTAGATAGCCTCCAAGAGGCAGCACTGACTCCTAGGGATAAATATATTAGTAAGTAAACTTGCACAATATCAATACATTTTGTTGTTTTCGAGGCACATCATGGGGCTATTGTGAGACTGGGGAGGAAGGAGAGGAGGAGCACAATTTAGCTGGGAAAAGGCAATCCAATTCACATGATAGAGCAGTGGCAAGAAATAGACTCCCTTTTAATTAACTTACTACAGGTCTGGCTGGAGATAGAGTTTTTAAGATTATGTTTTTATCTCAGACCATTAAAATGCTTTTCTGAAATCTGTGTGGTGGTTTCTTCTTTGGCTTGCCAGCTTGACAGATATTTTAAGAGTAAATGTTCTTTTTGTGTGATAAAACAGGCCAATTATCCCAAAAGTTAAAAATAAGAGGAGATAAAGGACATTGTTAATGTGTTCCATGAATCATCTTGAAAAATGAAGTAGACTTCACATATTGATACACTTATTAAAAGGATAAGAAATTTGAACTTAAGCAACATTTACAGTGGGGCAAAAAAGTATTTAGTCAGCCACCAATTGTGCAAGTTCTCCCACTTAAAAAGATGAGAGAGGCCTTTAATTTTCATCATAGGTATACCTCAACTATGAGAGACAAAATGGGGGGAAAGAATCCAGGAAATCACATTGTAGGATTTCTAACAAATTTATTTGCAAAATATGGTGGAAAATAAATATTTGGTCAATAACAAAAGTTCATCTCAATACTTTGTTATATACCCTTTGTTGGCAATGACAGAGGTCAAACGTTTTCTGTAAGTCTTCACAAGGTTTGCACACACTGTTGCTGGTATTTTGGCCCATTCCTCCATGCAGATCTCCTCTAGAGCAGTGATGTTTTGGGGCTGTCGCTGGGCAACACGGACTTTCAACTCCCTCCAAAGGTTTTCTATGGGGTTGAGATCTGGAGACTGACTAGGCCACTCCAGGACCTTGAAATGCTTCTTACGAAGCCACTCCTTCATTGCCCAGGCGGTGTGTTTGGGATCATTGTCATGCTGAAAGACCCAGCCACGTTTCATCTTCAATGCCCTTGCTGATGGAAGGAGGTTTTCACTCAAAATCTCACAATACATGGCCCCATTCATTCTTTCCTTTACACGGATCAGTCGTCCTGGTCCCTTTGCAGAAAAACAGCCCCAAAGCATGATGTTTCCACTCCTATGCTTCACAGTAGATGGTGTTCTTTGGATGCAACTCAGCATTCTTTCTCCTCCAAACACGACGAGTTGAGTTTTTACCAAAAAGTTCTACTTTGGTTTCATCTGACCATATGACATTCTCCCAATCCTGTTCTGGATCATCCAAATGCTCTCTAGCAAACTTTAGACGGGCCCGGACATGTACTGGCTTAAGCAGGGGGACACGTCTGGCACTGCAGGATTTGAGTCCCTGGCGGCGTAGTGTGTTACTGATGGTAGCCTTTGTTACTTTGGTCCCAGCTCTCTGCAGGTCATTCACTATGTCCCCCCGTGTGGTTCTGGGATTTTTGCTCACTGTTCTTGTGATCATTTTGACCCCACGGGGTGAGATCTTGTGTGGAGCCCCAGAACGAGGGAGATTATCAGTGGTCTTGTATGTCTTCCATTTTCTAATAATTGCTCCCACAGTTGATTTCTTCACACCAAGCTGCTTGCCTATTGCAAATTCAGTCTTCCCAGCATGGTGCAGGTCTACAATTTTGTTTCTGGTGTCCCTCGACAGCTCTTTGATCTTGGCCATAGTGGAGTTTGGAGTGTGACTGTTTGAGGTTGTGGACTGGTGTCTTTTATACTGATAACAAGTTCAACCAGGTGCCATTCATACAGGTAATGAGTGGAGGACAGAGGAGCCTCTTAACGAAGAAGTTACAGGTCTGTGAGAGCAAGAAATCTTGCTTGTTTGTAGGTGACCAAATACTTATTTTACCGAGGAATGTACTAATTAATTCATTAGAAATCCTACAATGTGATTTCCTGGATTCTTTCCCCCCATTTTGTCTCTCATAGTTGAGGTATACCTATGATGAAAATTACAGGCCTCTCTCATCTTTTTAAGTGGGAGAACTTGTACAAATGGTGGCTGACTACTTTTTTGCCCCACTGTATTTTAAACTTATCATGGAACCATATCAAGGGCCTTTTCTGAACCACCAGAAAACCTCTGAGCTTTTTAAAAAATGCATCAATTAGGTAACAATTAGTATACTAGTAGCCATCTGATTATGAGATTTTATAAAAACATATAAGGGACACGGTGGCTCAGTGGGTTAGGATGCTGAGCTCGTCGATCAGAAGGTCGGCAGTTTGGCGGGTCAAATCCCGAGTGCTGCGTAACAGAGTGAGCGCCTGTTACTCGTCCCAGCTTCTGCCAACCTAGCAGTTTGAAAGCACGTAAAAATGCAAGTAGAAAAATAGGGACCACTACGGTGGGAAGGTAACAGCGTTCTGTGCGCCTTTGGCGTCTAGTCATGCCGGCCACATGACCACGGAGACGTCCTCGGACAAGCGCTGGCTCTTCAGCTTTGAAACGGAGATGAGCACCAGCCCCTAGAGTTGGAAACGACTAGCACGCATGTGCGGGGGAACCTTATAAAAACATATTGTGCAGGACATAGGAGAAGGTAATAAAATGCTGATATTTTTGCACCAACATTTAACAATATTGGATGACAGCTTGGATGTTCAGCAGGATCTTTCTAGCTAATATAGTTACGGGACCTTCATTAAAAGAAGCCAGGAAAACTTTTTTTAAGAAGGCATTGTTAGAATTCCAATAGTCGTAAGATAATACATATCTTACTCCATTAAGTGGGATAAACACAGGAAACAGCTAGAAATAAGAAATGAAAAATAAGCTGAGATTGACTCTTCCCTAATTCACTAAAGCACAGAAGGAAGAAGGGGAAAATTCAGCGAGACTTTTCAAGATTCTCTTACTCTAATGAAAGCAATAAAACATAATTCCAGTCCCAATTGTAGAGTCTGTTTCCTGATCTGACCTACACGGTGTAGCTACACCCATGTATGAGAGTTACTGCTAAAATATTTTGAAGAGTGTCCCATCTGAAGGAAGAATGATTGTTGGACTAAATTAAAATTGGGCTAAAAAGGCTTCATTGGAGGTAATTGCCCCCACTGAGTTGGGACATGTTTATTACTTTTACTTAACTATTTTTAAATCCAGTTTGTCAGGAGGGAACAAAAAAAAATCTTCCCATGGATATCCTGACATGGGATAACAGACAGACATAAAAAAATTATTTAAGTTTTTTGATATCCAAGTCAGCATCCATCCATCCATCCAATCTTTCATTTCTATATATCTATCATCTATATCAACTGTCTCTATGTATCTATTATTTATATCTATCATTTATATCTATGTTATCTATATTTTCTATATCTCTGTCTCAGCCTTTGCAACTTGGAGATGCAGATTGGGGTTTTGGCCAACGAGAAGAACTATTGCATTTTGTGCTTGATAAAATTGCCAAAGGCCATCTGATACCTTGAGTGTTATGGTTACAAAATCATTCTTGAAAAGCACCGAAAAGCACAGTTGTGTTTTCTACCACCTGGGATGGGGTGTCAGCTGTGGATTCAGCTCATCCAAACAACTATCACTGGCAATCCAGTTTGACATTTAGAGTCATGAAGGTTCAATCTCATGTCAGCTTCTGCCATTCCTCTTCCACTCTAAATGTACGAAGAATTTACCTTGGGAGATTGGGAATGACAGATTTCTCCAGGATTTCTCAGTAGTTTTTGATATTGTCAACCTCACAACCTTTCTATATTTTCTGGGGAATGAAAGTGGTAGATGCCATGCTTGAGTGGTGCCAATCCCTGAGCCAGCAGTGTAGAAAATAGCTGTTTTTGGATTAAAGATGCCTTAGAGATGTCAAATTCCCTGTGTCTTTAATATTTACTTGGAAAACATGGCAACCTTGTCAGAAGATTTGGGTTAAATAATTTCTATATGTTGTAGAATGTCTTGGTTCTTATATATCATATAAGATCAGCAAAAGAAACACACGGAAAGGTGCATTGAAGCATTTTCTTACTGCTTATGGATGAATATGTTTATCAAATGTTTATTTGGACCTTGTATTTCAATATTTTTTTAAAAATATGCTTAATGGATAGCAATGTTAATAAAACTGCAGTCTTGTTTAGATAGAATGTTTTCATTACATAAAAATCGGAAGCGTTCCTTTTTCCAATGAAATCTTTTCTTGAGGATCAAGAGAGTTCAGGGTTACATTATTTATTAAGGCAAACCTGCTTCTTAGCACCGTTCATACTGTTCCTCCTATTGAAAGTACATAAAGGTAATGCAACAGGGCTACATGACTTTCTTCGAAATGAGCAGTGGAGCCTATTTTAATGATTTTTAAGGAGATACTAAACTTAAGATTTTAAATTGCTGCATTAACCATACAGTGCTATTAACATGCAGAAGTGTTGTACTTTGAGCAGAAGTTCGGAGTATTGCTATATTGGAATGCCAGGGTTACCAGCAAAAAAAGAGAGAAGATAATCTGAAATGAAAACTGTTTCTGGTTCAAAATATGTGTGATGTTACCATGTTCCAAAAATAACATCATCACAAATCACACATACTCTGCCTGGTAGAATGAATACCTTAAATGGACCAAATCTCATCATCTTCCAATTTATATTCAGTATAAAATATATCTAAACTTGGCTTGCCAGATTTTCACCCTAGATACATAGCTGGATGCTCTGCAAATGAAAAAATAGTACATCTGTTTCATATTGTTCCCATAGCCTTTTTCACTGAAGTGTGAACTGATGAGGATATGATTGTATTTCTAGAACTATAAGAACTCCCAAAAAAAAAGGTAATGGAACACATCTGAAATCAGAATGAACTGAAGGAAACTTTTCTAATATACCACTGAAACTCTTGCATATCAGATACTGGGGGCCTTTCCTGCTCTTTATTTCACAAGTAGAAAAATGCATGATGTTAAATTGTAAAGTTAACAAACAGTAAATTTTCTCAAATGACAAGTTTTATACACACACACTGATGAGGCAAGGACATTTTAGGTGGTTTATTTATTAGATTTCTTTAGATTTCTATTCCATTTTTATTATTTTTATGAAAAACTGAAAGTGGCAAACTTGCATGATATTTCTTCCTCCTTTTCCCCAGAACAACAACCCTGTGAGGTGGATTGGGCCAAGAGAAAACGACTGGCCAAAAGTCACCCAGCCAACTTTCATGCCAAACAACCCACAATCTCCTGGTTTCTAGCCTGGTGCCTTAACCCCTGGACCAAATTGGCTTTAGTTGTAATTGCAGTTGTTAATTTGGATTTTTCAGATACAATTCAAAATATACTTATCTGTTGCACTTTTATAGTACTTGTAAAATTATATATATATATATATATATATATATATATATATATATATATATATATATATATATATATATATATACTGTATGTATATATATATATATATATATATATATATATATATATATATATATATATATATATATATATATATATATGTGTGTGTGTGTGTGTGTGTGTGTAAATTTTTTAGATTACACAAATATGAGCTGTCACTGTTGTGACTACTGCCTGTCGATGGCCTTCGGTTAGGCTGAAACAGGAAATAAAGATTTGTCCCATGTTTGGGGCCTAGCAAATATATACTTCTATATGAATTACAAATGATGAAGCACTTGGACAGAATCAAATTTAGCAACCGAGTAATAGAATTTGACACAGATCAGCAATAAGTGTTTTCTTTTTTGCTTACAACTTGTATCACAGTATTAAGTTATTATAGTTGACATTACAGTATTACAGTCAGCAGTGGTTTCGCACTTACTCAAATTTATAAATCTGTTACACAGTAGTGAGATATACAAGGCAGGAGTAATGATTGTTGAGTTGAGAAATTAGGAGAGAGATTGAAGTCCCACAGCATGAAGAATGTAGTTAAATTGGGGGTTGGAGAAAGGATTGGAAGTTTTTAATAGATCCTGTAACTATATGGACTATGTTTTCTATGGAATGTAATGATGTCTTCCTCTTTCTTCTATTTAGTAAATATTTAAAAATTGCTGTGCTGACAAAACATAACTTATCTTTTAAAAAGTGCAAAGAATAGAATAACACTTATTTAAATTTTATTTAGCTGTTACTTTTTCTTCTTTGACCTTGAGACGGTATTCCTCTTTGAAGCCTGTAGAAATGGCTGCTGGCTGCTTTTTTTTTTAACAGAAAGATATTGCCTTATTGCTTTGAGTTCCGTTAATAACTCTTTGACCCTTTGCTATAGGTAAAAGAAAAGAAATAATAACTGGAAAGAAAGTGATCTCTATCTGCTACGTTTATGTGTGCTGCTGTAGCTATAGTGCAATAGCTACCCACTCTTCCCCCCACCTTGCAGCTCCAGCTCCGTAATAGAATTTAACACTGTCCGGTAATAAAATAGGCTCTGAGGCTGGCATTGCTAGCTAAAGAAAAATGACTTTTCATCAGATGTGAAAATAGAATTTAATTATTCCCCTCCTCCTATTGTGTTTTCTCTGCATGATTTTCTTCACCCTGGGACTAAATAGAGTAGAACCAGTAGATTTGAAAGGGGGTTACAGAAAATAGATACATTATTTATAATGTTCAGGTAGAGATCTATGCAGATTTTGCAAATAGGGAAAATATCCTTAATGCTAGTTGGCATAGCTGCTCCTTTGATAATGAGGTATAAAATTACTCATGATTTGGGTACTTCTTATGTATATAAAATTTTGGATGTTTGGAAATGCTGGATTTTGAGATTTTTCCAATTCTCTTGATTGAAAGAATGGTTAGTTCAAAGCCATGTGCTGTGCTGTGATTTTCTATGCTCTAGGAATAATTCCAGTCATTGGCATATAAGAGCCTGGTATATGATTTGCCAAAATATATTCAAAGAATAGGTTAACCTGATTTTCTTAGGGAGAGAATTTTGTAACATTTCCAGAAGGAGGTGAGGCTCCCCTAGGTCTTGAGTGTATACGTAGTAGTCTAAAGATAGATGAATTGCATCACCTGGGACTAGGCAATACTATTCCATTTCTCCATTAAAAAATGATGGATGGTATTTCCAAGTATGCTCCTCAAGAACTGAACCAGCATTATGAATATTTTTTCAGTGGCAGTTTGAAGTTGGGTTAGGGAAGTGATGAGGTCTACACGGGGTTCATTGAAGCTTCTTCTTCATGCAAAATTCACCTGATGCAGTCTCCAATTAGTGTATAATTATAACAAAGGTACAATAGGAAGAAATAATGCAATTGGGAATATTACTTTAAAATTAATGACTAATCAAGAAAGTACTATATATTAGTCAACCTAAGGACCACATTAAAAATTTGGGGCTCTGCAATTATAGCAAGGAAAATTGAAGAACTTTTATGAACTGAAAGTTTTATGGAGGTAGAAATTCCTCTTCCTTCTATAATAAGGGGATTACTTTACAAGACATTAAGCTACTAGTACAATAATCTAACAATAATTTAATAATTTTCCACAGCAGAAATGGCCTGTAGCTTCCTAAAAATGTAAAAAGCTCACAGTTTTAATACATATCTACAAATCCTTCAGCTCTTAAAGCTGGAGTGGGAAAGAGGCAACTTCAAGACAACGGTCATTTCTTTTGCAGTAGACTAGCAGAATAAATATGGATTCATACAGCTAAGTTATTGTTTGCTTAATATTGGTTTAGTGAAACCACTGGCTGGGATCACACAATCGGCTTTATAACAAGCCAAGTTAAAAATTGAATGTATGAGGATGAATCAGATGACATCACAAACACACACACACACACACACAAACACACAAAACACAAAAACAGCCTGTTGCTTTACAGAAGTACCTTGGCAGCAGCAGTCCTAAACCGGATCCTTGATTTACAAGAAATTGTGAATTAATCCTTTATCCCTGGATAAGCCCAGGTTACACCATTGTGTAAAAACCACTGGCCTAAGCTAATGCTATAGCAAAGGTTTCTTTCTGAATGATCCCAAAGAAATCAGGTGGGGCAACTAAAAATGAACACTTATTTGCTCCACCTTTGAAAGGAGTTTCCCAAAGTGTTTTATAGTCTCAGAAGAGCCATGCCTGACCTCTTCTTTGAAGCAGCTGAACTTTCTCAGAAAGAGTCTTGGGGTACTTGCATATTTTTTTTACAGAAACAGTCCTCCTATTATACAAGATCAACATTCTCTGAGATGAAATAAAATCTTTTCCGTGGATGACATGCTATAAATGTCCTTCTCTTTTTAAAAATGAGGTGGGGAACCATTGTCATACTGGATCTAAAACATTCCAGAGAAATTCATTGGATACTATAATTGTTGGAATGGGTGATTAAAACTTTGCATATCTCTATGTGGTTTGTTACGCTGATTCTTTCTGCATGGCCCATTCCCAGTTACTCATTCCTGCAGAGATTAGGGGTTTGGATTGTTGGTCTATATCAGGGGTGTCAAATTGCCGGTCCGTTGGCCGGATGCATCATAGCAAAACCGTGCCCACCCCATTGCTGTCAATGGCAAAAAAGTGACATTGTGAGTTTGAAACCCCTGATCTATATGGTCTCTTCCAATTTAATTATTCTATGGTAAATGGTAGGTTTTCCTGTTTTAAAACAGAAGTTAGCTGGTTAAGGCAGAATATTGGGCCTCTCTCAGCCCGTAACAAAACACTGCAGAAATAGATTTGTAAATAAGTAGTTTTAGGTGTAGCAAAATTATGAAGTTATTATAAAAGATTTCCAGTGTCCACTGCTTATCAATTGCAAGCTTTAGTTAAAAGAAACATTGTGCAAATTACCTGGTCCTCATTGTCCTGCCCACTATATTTAAAGAGCTAGAAGCATTTCTGTTTTGGGCAGGACAGTTTCCATCTGTTTCTATTTTGATAACAGCTTGATCTAGTATCAAGCTGTTTACTTTTGAGAGTGTGATTACTAATTTTCACACTGAGTAGCAGAATCCATGGGGAAATTCCAGATTCAGTCCCAAACATCTGCAGCCTGTGGTATATTGTGGATAGTCTCCACCACTCAGGATTGACAGCACTGGGCAGGATAGTTTAATAGTCTAATCTGCAATAATGTAGTCATCTATATCCCAAATTGATCCCATGAGGGGTTGTTGTGAATATGTAATACCATCACTACTAGATTTGGCAAGAAAAGTGGATAACTTGCTAGTTGGTTTCTCTCTTCCCTTCTTGAATGTCTCCTAATTTTTACGGTGATGGAAATATTTTATGTCCTGCTATAATATTTTGATTGATTTATTAGATTTTTATCCTGTGCTTATTTGTATAAGCAACATGGTGAACGTAAATAATACTTCCTTTCTTCCTCAAATTTTCCATACATCAATCCTGCAAGGTGGATTGGGCTGAAAGAGAATTATTGGTCCAAGGTCACACAGCCTAAGGCATGACTGGGACTTTCAATTTCCTGTTTTCTAGGCCAGCACCTTAACACTACACCCGACTAAATAAAAGTTATCTTATACAGTCCATCATTTTAAATGGGACATAATCTTATGCAGAATTGACTTGGGAGACCGGTGTGTGGTGTAGTTGGTTCACATGGTGTGGTGGGATGGAGGGTTTGTTGTCACTGTGTGTTGGGGGGAGAGAGCACGGGGGGGGGAGGCTCAGTTAATCTCAATGTACACATGTTGTACTTTGACAATAAAGGTTTATATATTTAATGACTACAATTGGGACCAGCAATTCCATTACTAAGCGGTATGGTCATTAAGCAAGGCATCATGAGACCACAATGGACTTACAACCTCACTTCTGCAAAAGTCACTAAGTGAACCACCATGGGTCATTTAGTGAGACATCTTATGACTGCGATTTGTGATTCACTGATAGCTTCTCCATTGACTTTGCTTGCTGGAAGCCGGCTGTGAAGCCCAGCTATGTGACTGTGGGATGCTGTGATGGTCATAAACCCTTGCTGGTTGTAAGTGTTTGAATCATGTGACCACAGGGATGCTGTGATAGTCATAATGCAAGGACCAGGTCTAGAGTTATTTTTCAGCACTTTCATGTTAAGCAAGGACTATCTGTTGCTAACAGTTTCAAGGGCAACAACAGAAGAGAAAATTTTAAAGAGATTTATTTAAGACAATTGTAAAAATCAAGAGGAGCTTTAATGCAGGGATTTTCAAACTTGGCCCTTTTATTACTTGTGGACTTCAACTCTCAGAATTCCTGGCTGAGAAATTCTGGGAGTTGAAGTCCACAAATCATAAAAGGGCCAAGTTTGAAGACCCCTGTTTTAATGCAAGGTAGGCATGATTAAAAACAAAGCAAAGATTGGCTATTGAAGATATCACAAAGAGATGGATATAGGATATATGAACTGCAAAAAAAATAAAAGATCCTAAAAATGATATGTATAAATGTTTGATTACTAAGCCAGGTATTTTGGAAAGTAATTGTCAATGCTCCTAACATCGAATGTTATTGCTTGACAAGAGATGAAGAAGTAGCTATTTCATATGTTAAACTTGTGTATTGCTTTAAGACTTATGTATAGCTTTAGTTTAAATTTGGGAGGAGGGAAGAGTAGGAATGCACTTTCAAGGCCATTTGTCTCTCTAAAGAAGATAAGGCTTTGCCTTCTTCTTAGGGAAGGGAAACTGATTCTTTAAATTAATTGGAGAATATGATTAATGACAAAATTAGAAAGGTGGAGAAATGTGTTTTAATATATTGTGCAAGGGGCGGAGATTTCAGATTCCAGCTTCTTTCCGGTGTATTAGGCTAATAAAGGACTTTTAAGGTAAACTGCCTCAGAGTCACTTGAAAAGCCCATAGGTCGGAAACTTGACAGTAATGTTAAATGAACCTTAGAAAAGATTGCTACAACAAAGTGTAAGAAATGATGAAATTTCAACCTGTTGAATTACTAGAAGATGATGAGGTTAAAGTGCTACTTGCAGATTCTACACAGTATGAATATACAATGTGGCCAAGGAAATACAGTATCAATTCATATTTCAATAACATATAAAGGCATATAAATAATGGTTAAATTAATGAACTATTTCATTTATCTCGTATGCTACCATGATAATGCTTGAGTTTTTGCAGTCTAGAATAAATGGAGGATAAATGACTAATGTAAAGTTGTATTCAGAAGAGACAGGGAGACCTCAGATCACACTGCTAACAAATTTGGGATAATGAGAAAGGCCCTGAGGCAGCACTCTGAATCACTGGGCCACCATAGAACATTTTAATTTTTGAGGGAAAGACAGCAATACTCAACATCTGATGGACTCCATGCAAACTAGATTGTCATGAAAAAAAAATACTGAAACACTAAGGGCACCAGGAACTGAAATTTTGTGTACTTTTCCCAGAACAGTTATGCAGTTGGGCCACCTTACCAATTAAATATTATGGCATCTAAGTATACACCTTAAAGGTGTTCAGCTCTTGATGTTGTTGTTGTTAGCTGTGAAGTCGTGTCTGACCCATTGCGACCCTATGGACAACATTCCTCCAGGCTTTCCTGTCCTCTACCATCTTCTGGAGTCCATTTAAGCTCATGCCTACTGCTTCAGTAACTCCATCCAGCCACCTCATTCTCTGTCGTCCCCTTCTTCTATTGCCCTCAATCTTTCCCAGCATTAGGCTCTTCTCCAGTGAGTCCTTCCTTCTCATTAGGTGGCCAAAGAATTTGAGTTTTAGCTTCAGGATCTGGCCTTCTAAAGAGCAGTCAGGGTTGATCTCCTCTAGGACTGACCGGTTTGATCGCCTTGCAGTCCAAGGGACTCGCAGGAGTCTTCTCCAGCACCAGAGTTCAAAGGCCTCAATTCTTTGGTGCTCAGCCTTTCTTATGGTCCAACTTTCACTGCCATACATTGCAACTGGGAAGACCATAGCCTTGACTATACGCACTTTTGTTGACAGGGTGATGTCTCTGCTTTTTAGTGTGCTGTCTAGATTTGCCATGGCTTTCCTCCCGAGGAGCAAGCATCTTTTAATTTCTTGACTACAGTCCCCATCTGCAGTGATCTTGGAGCCCAGGAAAATAAAATCTGTCACTACCTCTATTTCTTCCCCTTAGCTTAGATACCTATGCACAATTGTAGAACTTCTACTGCTACAGAGCTTGAACCTCCAAAGAATATCATGGAAGGTAAAGATAATAAACTGATGGATTATTGAACAAATAAACTCAGAGTTCTTACTTGAGCACAAATGTCCAGGCTCAAATTATCATACTTTGAACACATTACACAAAGACCCAGCTCTGGAAAAGGTGGAAGGAAAGAGAAGAAGGTGACCACCAGCAAGATGGATGGACTCAGTTACAGTGGCAATGAATGCATCATTAGGAGATCTGAAGAAAGAGTGGATAGATCATTATGCAATTTGTTTTAATTGAATAATGCACTAAATTATTATAGATCTACTTCTTACAGCTAGTCCTTGTTTAGCTATAACAATTAGGATCAGCAATGGTCATTAAGCAAAGCAGTCACTAACTGTAGCTCTGACTGGGCTTACGACCTTGCTTCAGCTTTCCTTTGTTTAAAGACCTGCAAAACTCATAGAAGTGAGGATTAGTCACAAAATTTCTTTTTCAGCATTATTATAACTGCAAATGGTTGCTAAGGGAGGCAGTTATTAAATTAGGACTCCCTGTATTTGATTGCTTTGTGTTAGCTAAGTTTGTTCTTTGTACCACATTATCAGTCTTAAATGTTAGTTAATAAATTAATTATGAAACAGATTCATTTTTGGATTTCTGGGATGCACAAACCTGTTTAATAATCTGCAGTTTAAAGATGCCAACAGAATGGGTCCCATGGCAAACTGCAGTGTGTAATACAAGCCAATGAGTGGAACTGATGAAAAGTATTTGGTCCTATGGTGACAGGAAGAGCCCGATGTATAAACCTATTGAACTGTAATTCCTTCCACCTTGGAGAATTTTTGAGGAAAGAGTTTATCCTTATCTAAAGCTTTTCCAATTAGGAGCTTGGCAGATGAGTAACCACAGCAGTCGTTAAGTTACACTGCTAGGAAGAAGTGCATTATTAACTACATGTGGTGCCTCTTCTGAAGCAAAATGTAGAATGTCACATAGATTTTGCGAGCTAAAGCTCTAAATATAGTAGCATGCCTCCCAAAGTTTTACTAGATGAAATGGAAGAGGAGTCCTTCAGAACAAACATGACCCTAGTTGGGAATAAGCATATTCCAATCAACATGGTCTATGTTATGTTTTTATTCAAAGATAACCATCTTCTCTCCTGGTTAGCCGAAGTATTCCTATCCTTGACTCTGGGAGGGGCAGAGGGTTGTCTGAGAAACATTTTTCTAAAAGTAGTTCTGCAACATATGAAAACTCCTTTATGGAAATTCAGATCAAGATATAAGGAAAACTCAGCCATGGGCCATGACAAGATCTATTACAATTCCCGGCTGCATATATGAATTCAGGAACATATAGGTTTGATGCACATCCATACCATCTTGTTTGCCTTGATTTGGCAATCAGTGCCTTAGATTTGATGATACTGGGATAAAGGTGATGCTATTCAGTGTAGGGATTATACACAGACAAAACAACATCTAGCCTGCAGATAAAAACCAACAATGCAACATAACAATAATAAGGTTACTAAAGTGCTTTTGCAGCTGTGATGAAAAATAGAATAATTACTGAGAAACTTTCCTGAATCTTTTTTTTTTGTTAAAACCATCACTTTTTGCAAAAGGTTAAGAAAGTGACATGGATAAATAAGAAACTTAATATGATGTTTCTAATTTTATTCTTCACCTGTTCTGTTCTTGAAGATGTGTCTCTAGTTATCTTAGGATTTGTCCTCTATCAAAAATGCTTACATAATGAATATAATTATAGTGTTTATGTAATTGGTGAAAGCTGTCTTATTTTAGTGTTCTTTGGTTGCAATTAATTCCCATATTTCTCTGCTAATCAGAGGCCATGAATGTCCACAGAAGTTGAGAATAAAATTGCTTGCAAATGAATTAATATTCAAAATAGTATCTACATAGACCCAGTAAGTTTTTTTGACAGTTCCCAATATAACCATTAAGAACAAATTAGCAAAGTCTAATACAATTAAATTACAGAATAATAAAAAGAACAACATGCTCTCCACAGACCCCTAAACTCATGGTGTCATTTCATCTTTAAAGCTTCTTTAAAAATGTTTTTAATTAGATATTTCAAAATCTCAATCTGCTATTTTTTTAGAGTGATAGTTGTTCATTTTTCACAGAAAAATGTTCTGGCATCTGCTATTGCATTCAAGGCCAATTTGTATATTTGTGAAAATAAAGAGTTTCAGAAACATTTAACAAAAACGAAAATGCAGGTTGAAAGAATTCAATTTGTTTCATTCTATTTGTAAATCATTTCCCCAAATTGGAATTAGGCTTTACAGAACAGCATTACCACCAAAATGAAAAGTGATTCAATCTGATTAACATAATTCCAGCAATTTTTAGCAACAGTCTCTAAATGCTTCATTGGGACATTGATAGCAAGCATCTCCTATACTAATGATGTACAATTGAGTATTGGTGGATGAACTCTGCAGCTTAGGTGTACAACATAAGAATGTTGTTGTTGCTCTTTTTTTTAACATACGCAACCAGTGTTGAAAAACTCAGTTTTTCTGTGATATTTTCTCTGAGAGAGATCTGTTGCTTTGTTCGTTTGTGTGTGTGTGTGTCTCTGTGTTTGAATATAATTTATATTTTTTGGTTGATCCCATGAACTAGAAAAAAATGCCGTGACTACTCTGAGGTAGAATTCCAGATGATGAAAGGACTTTGTGAGAGAAATTAAGAGGCTGCTCCTGTTTTCTTCTCTGCACTTTTGCAGAATGAAATAAAGCGTCTGTGTTCCTTCTGTGTTCCTTGCTTTGGATGATCAGCACTGCAGAAGCTCATTATTGTGGGAAGATAATTTCTATTGTTCACTGGTAGATTTTCTTTCACCAACTGCATAATGCTGAGGATCTCGTTACTATTGCCATAGCAGGCAATTGTATCTCTTCAGCAGATGAACTTAATAAAGCTTTTTCTGTAGGATCTGATTTTTTTTCATCGTTCAAATAAAGACCATGTTGGACAGAAATTGTACTTCTTTAAGTTAGCATAATGTGCAGATGCATGATTCCCACAGACCAACTGACTTATGTAAAAGGATATTTTGACACTTTTTTCTTTTCTTATCTGATTTCTCTTTATATACCCTGTTTCCCTGAGAAAATAAGACCGGGTCTTATGTCTTTTTTTGGATCAAAACACCCATTCGGTCTTATTTCCGGGGGATGTTTTACAGCAGGCAGCAAGTGCACAGGGGCTGATGGGGCCTGTGCATGGGGTGGAGATGCAGAGCTTCAAAGTGCGGCGGTGATTGGGCCAACCTCAGAGCTTGAGGGCGGACCAACTAAAGTTATGAGAGAGGTCAGGAGGGGGGGGCAAGCAAGCCTTTCCCATGCCAGCCCAGCCCCTGCAGCCCTGAATTGTCCATGCTGGGCAGCAGCGGGAAGGGTGCTGAGGTGGGGGCAGCCAGGCCGAATGCTCCTCCTGGCACAGTGGGGGGCCTTTGCCCAGGGATGCTGGGGGCCTGCTTTCCTGGCCTGGCCCAGCCCACCCAAGAGGTGAGCGGGAAGGTGGCAACCCAGGGCCAAAGCGCTGGCAGAGCCCCGGAGGGTTGGGGAGGGTGCTGAAGTCAGCAGGTGTTCTGCCTGCAGCACCCATGCCGGTTGCCCCTTCCTTGCCAGAGCTGGAATGCTGCTGCATTTCAGTAAATGCTGGCCTTCCCTCTGGCGGGCCTGGGCAGCTGCTGGAGAGCGATGGGCCCATTTCAGCGTCTGGCCCCCTTGGGGGGTTTGCCTTGCCACCTGCTTTCTAGCTCTGTCACATTTCTCTGCTGCTGAGGACTAGAGAACTTGCCCACTACCGCCCAGATGCCCAAGCACTTCTTCGCTAGCCTGCTTTTCAGATCTCGTGAAGTTGGAAGGTCTGATTGAAGGTCTGATTTTTTTTTAGTCCCACAAAGTTCTTTTCTGGCAGAGAAAGGCAATAGAGAAACACGATGGAGAAACCTGATGGAAAAACATGACGGAGGGAAGGCCGGCATCTACTGAAATGCGGCAGCATTCCAGCTCTAGTGGGGAAGGGGCAGCTGGCATGGGCACTGCAGGCAGGACGCCTGCTTGCCTACCCAACCCTCCGGGGCTCTGCCTGCTGCTATGGTGGCTGTGTGGTGAGAGCTGCAAAGGGGGCCAGGGGGCTGAAAGTGCCAGCAGTCTGGCTCAGAAGGAGAGTGAAAGGGAAGAGATGGGAAGGACTTTAACTAGGGCTTTATTTTTTGGGTAGGGCTTATATTATGCCCGCCCCCCAAAATCAAGCTAGGGCTTATTTTTGGGATAGGTCTTATTTTCAGGGAAACACGGTAGTAATCTTGCCCCTGCATTTGGAAATCTTCAGGAACTAAGATCTAAAAGATGAATTTAGAAAAGTCAATATAATGAAGCTGAACTATCATGTACCTGAATCTTTAAATTTTCCACACTACAGAATCCACGTTCTATTTAAATTCTAATCCTTCTTACTAGTATTTCAACTATTATTACATACCATTACACATTTTTTTTACCCCAGGACTTTTTGGGTTACAAAAATAATGTGTGGCAGATATACATTCTACTATATTTTATTTTCATTAAAAATGGATCTAGATCTTATGATTGGTTCCAGTTGTTCTTCAGACCAGATCGTTGAGCTTTCCAAATGGCCCAAGTTAGCTGGTTTGTTTGATTTAGAAGAGCTTCTCTGAGTGTAAGTTGCCCAGAATCACTTTATATAGTGAGATGGGAAGTATATAAATTAAACAAACCAACTCTTCTTAAATGCCTACTGGAAAAATGGTTTGAAAGGGTATGGACTATAACTGGGAAAATCCTAGGAACCTCAGAATAAACAGAATAAAAGAGTTGGAAGGGACCTTGGAGGTCATCTAGTCCACCCCCTGCTCAAGCAGGAGACCCTATACCATTTCAGAGAAATGATTGTCCAATCCCTTCTTAAAATTCTCCAGTGATGGAGCATCCACACTTCTGAAGGCAAGCCATCCCACTGATTAATTGTTCTCACTGTTGGGAAATTTCTCCTTAGTTCTAGGTTGCTTCTCTCCCTGATTAGTTCCCATCCATTGCTTCCTGTCCTGATATCAGGTGCTTTGGAGAATAGGTTGACCCCCTCTTCCTTGACATCCCCTCAAATATTGGAACACTGCTATCATGTCATCCCTAGTCCTTCTTTTCACTAGACTAGACATACCCAGTTCCAAATATATAGCCTCCAAATATAGTCATTACTTAATATACTAACAGGACCTTTTCTGCGATTTCTTAAATAAGTGTGAGTTATGTAGACAGAAATAAAATGCGCACAGTTGTATATTGGTATGACATACAATCTGTAAATCTGGAAGCCAAATAGAAAAGAACCAACTTGTTAATTTTGTCCCATTTTATGACTTTCTTATCACAGTTATTAAGTGAACCACTGCAGTTTTTAAATTACTAACATAGTTGTTAAGTGAATCTAGCATCCCCTTTGTCTTGGTTTGTCAGAAAGTCGCAAAAGGTGATCATATGACCCCTAGGACACTGCACTATAAAAAATGTGAGCCAAGCATCTGAATTTTGATCACATGCCCATGGGGATGCTGCAACAGTCGTAAGCGTGAAAAATGGTCACTTTTTCAGTGCTGTTGTAACTTTGAATGGTAACTAAATGAATGGTTGTTAGCTGAGGACTACCTGTAACTAAATAAATAATCAAGTTTTCACTACTTACTCTGCCTTTTTAAAAAAAAAATAGTTGCAGTTTCTTTTTTTGGCCAGTTTTTTCCCTTCTTTTCAAATTGTGTTCTTCTCACCTTCTGATAGATTTCTTTGTGACCCATCAAAAAAGGAATTTATGAGAAGTTTTTCTAAATGTATGGTGACTGCTAGATATGGATATGAAGCTATGCAGCTACACTATGGTTCCCTCTGCCATTTTGTGGAAAATGTGCATCTATACTTCATCTTTTTTTAAAAAAAATCTTACAGTACTGATGACCTCAAAGATTTATTGTGGAGGCTATATTCCTTTTTGTTCCTCCTCAGGAAGCCTTATTCTTTCATATGTTTGATCATTCTAATTTTGATAATTTTTAGTTTGATAGGCTTCTAATGATTGTGCTCCAGATTTTTTAAAAATCACATAATTAGTCTTGCAAATTAAATGTAATCTTTTTAACATATTACTTAGAGTTATGTAAATATGGTTTAAAATAAAGCAATTACTTAACAGTAAACTGGAAAAAAAGAAAGAAAATATTCCTATCACTGCATGGGAATAATTTTCAGGATTTTCTTAAAATCTATATTTAAAGTTGATGCTAATTTCACTAGTTATTTTTTGAGGCTAAATGGTTGTGTACTTTTAAAAAATGGAGGAAAACCCCTATTATTTAATCAGTAATTATGTTTATTCCATTACTGATCATGATGTTTTATCTTTTGTAATATTTGAAATTGCTTATGTATGTTGACATAGTCTGAACTGAGAAGGAGGTACATTTTAAGCAGATGAAATTCATCTCATTGCTGGCACATTAGAATTCTTGCGTAACTCAAAGGTTTTGTGACTTTATGATATCCCAGATTGAGCATGTGTCTGAGGTTGCTGCAAGCTTGTTTAAGTGGTAAGTTATGAGCATTATGTTGGGAAAAGGTAGTGTCAAATTATATTTTGTATAATTATATTTCCCTTCTCTCACTTTTAATTTCATTTCAGTATATTTTAATCCTTTTACTTTACTATAGTGTTGTTTGCTATTTATTACTGTTTCATTTTGCAATATTGCTTCAGAATACTGTACATCTACACTTAGATGACACATCTGTACCACCTAAAAGTGGAGGTGTCCTTTACTTAAATATTTGCTTTTTTTGCTGCATATAATCTACTTTGGGGATTTGAAATAAGGTAGAATACCAGTTAGAATGAATCAAACGAGAACAAAGGATGGATCATCTGCCTGCAAGTGACTCTCCTCGGGGGGGGGCTGCTGGTGACGAGGGGGCTATGGGGGGAGATGGGGCTGGGGCTATGGCAGCGTTCCCACAGAGAGGGTTCTGCGTGCTGCCTCTGGCATGCATGCCATAGGTTTGCCACCACTGCCCTACCCTATGGAAAGTTGTACAGGCCCTATTTGGCAACTGCTAACAGGGACTAAAGCTGTGTAACCAATGAATTTAATAAGAATGCCACCAAATTGCAATATATATATATATATATATATATATATATATATATATATATATATATATATATATATATATATATATATATGTATATGTATATATATATGTATATATATATATATATATATATGTATATGTATATATATATATGTATATATATATATATATATATATGTATGTATGTATCTATGTATGTGTATGTGTATATGTATGTGTGTGTGTATATATATATATGTATGTATGTATGTGTGTGTGTGTGTATGTATGTATGTATGTGTGTGTGTGTGTGTGTATGTATATATTATAGTTGCCAAGTTTGAAAAAAACTGTTCTGGAAGATAATCTCTTTAATTTTCCTTTTTAACTATTTCCCCTTCTCTTAGTTCATTTGTTTTTGGAAAACATTTTTTCTTTTCAAAGTCAAATGGAGCTTGATAGATTTCCCTGACAATTTTCCAATTATATAAAATTAAATTAAATTTCCCTTGGGTCAGTGTTTCCTATCAATTTAATAACAATCAAATATTGTGCTAGATCTTAAGTGCCACTGAGAATTAAGAAACAGGTGCAGTGAAATGTGATCCTAATCAGTGATTAGGAGGAGGAAGAGCCAATTCTATTTGGCAATAAAGAATTCAGAAAGAACAGAAGTTTACATCTTCTCTTTGTACCTCTTTCAGCCTATTTTGACTGTTGCTGTGTCTTGCCTCGCCTGACCTACTGTTAATAAAATGTGTCTGTATTTAACAGCAAAAGAAATTATTGTCTTTCTTTTGCATTTTCCTCTTCTCAACATAGATAGGCATGAAGCTGCTCTGTTTTATATTTACTAATACATTTACGCTTCCTTCATATATAATTAATGTTAGTAAGTCTTTACTGCTATCTAGGTCAACATACAGAACAGGTCAACAATATTATGAACATTTTGCCTTTTCAGGAGGATCTCTGCAAATTAATTCTTCAGTATTCTTTTAGTAGGATCCTCATCCTCTAAGAAGGTCTCCTTATGTACTCAGTTCTCCTTTTTTATGAGAGAAAGTGAAGGGCTTTGGACTCTGCATATACTGTTTTTACTGTTAAATTGTCTCCATTAATGCTGCTAGTGCAGAGGTCACCAACCTTTGTCAGTTGGCGGACCAGAGGGAAAGGGAGGGGGAAGCATTTTATATGTGTGTGCGCACGTGTGAGCACGGGGCTGCGAACACGTGTGCGATACAAATGGGGCAGGGCTAGTGTGTGATACTCACTAATCCTGCCTTATTCCTGTGTGGGGCCTATTTTCACGCCCTGAGGTCCGACGGCATCCCGTTTTCATGCTCCAAGGCATGGTGGCATCCCACTTTTGTGCCACATGGTGCCGTGGCAGCCCAGTTTGCAGTGCGGCAGCATCCTGTTTTCATGCTCTGAGGCACAGTGGCATCCTGTTTTTGTGCCCCAAGGTGCGCCAGCAGCCCATTTTCACAGCACAAGGCATGGCGGCATCCCATTTTCACACCCCAAGGCACATTATCGTCCCATTTTCACGCCCTGAGGCAACAGTACTAGCATGAGTGGGGGTGTGAGCATGCATACATGCCTGCACTAGCCAGCCTGTGGAGAGTCTTAGGTTACGTACGGTAGCTTATAAAGAACAAATATCTGATTTCCTTTTCATTTAGGCAGCTCCATACCAAATATTTTTGTGGCCCAGTCATTCTGAGAATTTAGTCCTTTGAACTCTTCTTAAGACAGAAACACATATTGAATAATTCTAATTTATATGAACCTATCAATTCTCAAACTACTTCTGATGCCTTTCTGATTTCATTTGTCATTTCTACAACACTCTGAACTTTTAATCTAAGTAACAATACATATCTTCTAGCTTTTCCTTTTCCTGTCCTTGGCTAGTATTAAGAGCAGGGTTGGAACAGGAATAGTAGTATCTCTGCTGAATTTTTGAGTAATTGTGTCAATTGAGGAAATGATAAATTCATAGATATAAGGAAATCAAATAATGTCCCTGACTGTATTTTGAAAAACATGTTTTATAGTTTAGCATTCTATGAACTCAGTCTATGTGATTTATTCAATAAAGCTTTGTTAAATCATGATTTAAGGTTACATTCTAGATATACTAGACACAGATTAGATCTCTGAAGGAAGCAAACTGAGCTCTGGAGCAATCATGCCATACTTTCCATTCTATCGTGGTTTAGGTTTCTGCAATGATGTTGTCTCTGATCCAGGCCCCCATTAAAGAACCTTTGTACGAATGAGATAGGAACATTAGTATTCCAACTCTCTGTCCATTACTTCACACAGGAATCTATGTTCTCTACAACCAGAGGGTGTGTAGTTCAGCTGTGAAAAAAGCACCATGAGTATTGTTGAATGGAGTAAATCAGGAAAGTTTTGTTGTACTTGAAATAACTGAATTAGAGAAATGAGACTTGGAGACTTTTTTTAAATATAAATATTGATCCTTGAGAAAGGATTGTGGATAAACAATTGGGAATGAAATGAAGGACTGTTTATCTACTTATATAAAATTGTTACGTTCTGTAAACTATGTCATTTTCTCCTTTCTCTACTCTCATTCTTGAATTGTTTCTCTTGAATGCCTAGCTTCTTACAAGTAACACCTTTGAAAGAGTAAAAAAATTGTTATAGTTTTGAGTTTAAATGGTACTTCCTATTCAGGTCATATCTTCCTAAGATATTTAAAGTGTTAACCAACTATCCCAATTAGTTTTGCACCATATACTGTTGCATTTACATTTGTATTGAGTTAGTTGTATGAAATGAGAATTCTTCTTTCCGTATTGATTTCTAAAAGAGGTAACAAAGAAAGTATGCAATGATATTCTGACATGTTTCCCACTACTGAGGTATTTATAAGTTTTCTAGTTTTGACAGTGAGGTAGGAGATCAGTTGATTATTTTAAATTTATATTCCATCACAACTGTAATTAAAAAGAAAATCTGCCAAAAAATTCATGTACTGTAAAGAGAGTGATCCTTATACAGTAGCTGCAGGACATTACATAATTATGTGATAATTTTAATCAGATGTTTAACGAGAAGTTAATCCATATTGATATAGGCCATTAAAATGCTGTAATGTGAATGTGACAACTTTGAAAAGTTTTAACAGATCAGTTGATATGTATGTTGCTTTATTCTGTTGCTAAGTGAAGCTGTTTTACTACTATATGGGTAGAATGTTCTCCTCTGCAATAAATCAATCTTTTTCCTAATATGGTATCTGACACAAGTGCTACCCAGCTGGGGTTTCGTTCCTTTCTTTTCTTGTCTTTTGGCAGGGAACGTGTGCAGCCATATCCAGTCCTGCAGTTTGTTTTTAACCTCTCAATGTTCCTAAATGTTTTCACTGCCTCATCTTTCAAAAAGATCACATAGAATTCCTGTAAATGATACTCTTTCAAAACTATAAACCATTCACTAAAATAATCTACGCCACTGGAAATTCTTCACAGGAGAAATTGGTTGTTTTTTTTTTCTTTTTGCAGGACCTCAGTAATGGTTTATTGATTATTTGTTATAGAAATATGCTGCACAGCTAATTGATACACTGAAGCTGCAGACATGTTCCTTGTTTATGGGTCCTTAAAAACAGAACACTTCCATTGTTCTTGGGAGATTGGCCAAGGTGGACTGTATTTGCTTCCTACATCAACTGCTATTCTTTATCTTCCTGGTTTTTTTAAAAAATCTTTTTTGAATGGTACAAAATTGGAAAATAAACAGAATAAGATAATTTGAAAAGGAAAAAAAATCACAGGAAGGAGAAAGAGTAAAAGTGCAGAAAAGAAAAAAAGTAAGAGAGAGAGAAAAAGAATGACTTCCAATTTTCTTTAGTACAGAGATAGATAAAACACACACGAGATCTAGGGTTAAAATATGTCTAGATTATTTCCATAGTTCTATATAATGCTAATCATCAAATCCCCAATTCAACTTTTCATTTCTTTCAGTTTCACACAAAAAATATCAAAAAGTGATTTCCAAACATAAATAAAATTTATCAACTTTGCCTTGTCCATCAATTCTACCAGCTTCACCATCCATTCTTCAGTTGTGAAGCCAAAGATATTTCAGAATTCCTGATAATCATAAAGTAATTTCTCAAGCCCAATGGGCACCAAAAATACTAAATACTATTTACTTATTTATATCATATTTGATCTCGTTGCAATCAAAATAGCTCACAGCACCTTAGTCTATATAACCAATAAAATTAACTGAGATTAAAAATAATCCCAAACATAATAAAAATCACTGTGACTGTATCAGCCCCTCCAAACAAACAAAATCACTAGAGACAGTAAAAACAAAAAAGATAAAACCAGCCTCACCTTATCATACTGTATTTGTTTTTTTTGCTTAGTTATTGGTTTAACTAAGGATCAAAGGCAGAAAGATGTGTGAGATTGCAATTACTATTGCAATTTGTATTTGTATATCCTGGTTTTCTTTCAGGAGCTCAAATCAGTGCACAGTATGCTCCCAACTCTTCTTTTTCTACCCATAGCACCAGCCCTGTAAAATAGGCTGGCTAAGAGAAGACCCATTAGCTCAGGAGTGGCCAACTATGGCCTCTTTATGATCTGTAGACTTCAACTCCCAGAATTCCTGAGCCAGCTATTGAATGCTGGGAGTTGAAGTTCACAGATCACAAAGCGGCTCGCACCTGCATTAGCTCAAAGTCACCCAGGGAATTCCCATGGCTAGAAATCTTGATCTCCCACTGTGTCCAACATTTAATTATTACACTATAGTGGCTTTTATTTAAAATATTTTAGAGAATCAAAATAAACAAAGATAAAATGAATTTAAACATTGCCAGGCTTATATTTGGGAGAGATTCTAAAGATAATTTCAGAAAATTGCATACAAAAGCAAAGTAAAGCATTTTTATGTACCTGTAAAGTACAGCAGAAAAAATGCTGATAGAAATAAAACTACAGAGTAAAACCACATAAAATGCCATAGAGAACAAGCATGGTATATGTTGGATATTATCTTAGTTAGGCAATAACTGGTTCTATCCATCTATTCTTTTCCTGCTGTCACTGATTTGCAGTGGAGACTTAATCATTTATCCAAATATTCGTATATGCTCCATTAAGCAAAATTAATCTGCTTCTGTTCTCCAGCTTCCTCGCCCTTGCCAAGCATAGAAGATCTATCATAGTGCGTATTTCTTCTCAATTCCCTTTGATCCCACACTTAATTGTAAGGGGACAGATTGTTTTTTTGCAATCAGTAAAAGTGCTTTTATTCCAAGCTGCATCGCTGGTTTCTCATCACAATGGGTCCTCTTGCAAGAATAGAAGGTATTTGAGAAGCGCAGACTTGGTCCTGATCCAGAGGGAATGCATAGGCTTAGCACTAAGAGCCAGCATGGCACCCAAGGAAGACATGAAGGCTGAGTACAACAAAATAACTGGTCATCAGGAACTAGACCAAACCAGCTAGATCACAATCCATGCATACTGTATAAGCTTTCATGGACCACAGTCCCTTCATCACATGCATGGAATATTGCCTTGATTCTTGATAAATATTTGTTCATTTTTCATTTGAAAATAAAATTTGAATGAATGTAAATGTATTTGAATGGGGACTGATCACAATTTTATCATTTGATCAATTAAATTTCCTCAATAAAAATGGGTTGCTGTCATAAGAGTGGTTAGTTCATTTTCATTATTTTAGTAAATTCTTTTAAAGTAAGGAAGCTACTTATTCAGGCATTGGTCATTGCTGCCTACCAGGACAAGAATATTATAAAAAAGTACTACAGTAGAAAATAGATTCATCTTTCAACCTAGCGAATGGAAAGTAGGAATAAAGAAATAGGATGTGGAAGCAGCCTGTTAGAGGATGGCCAGAATTATGTTACAAAATACCACAGAAGTATATGGAATCATGTTAGTGGGAAATATGAAATATGAAAAGGGTGGTATGATGAAGTGAAAGAGGCTGTGAGAGGAAAAAAACAGAGAATGATTGCTGCAAAATGAAGATAAAATTATTACAGTATATAGTGGATATTTACAGAAAAAAAGGTTACAAAGCACATTGTCTAAAAAGAGCAAAGAAATGTTAAGATTTAAAGAAACAGAAAAAATATGGAGATATTTTGATAAAAATAAAAGCTGATTTAGAAGTGAGGATAAATAAGAAGCATCTAGTAAAATGAAAAGAATTAAAAATAAAAGTGATGAATTTTTTTGGAAACAGACTGAACTAAGAGAAGGCTGAAAGGACTATTTTAGGGATCTGAGAATGAGAGAGGAACTGAAACGAATATTTACATTGGTCAGAGTCCAAGAAAAAAAATGGAAAGGAAGCTACATGCTGTGAATTCACAAAATTGTATTATTGGATAAATGTTAAAATATGAATGAGATGTATTCCAAACAGCAGTGATCTCTTTACACTTTTGTACCAGCTTATAAGTCACCCGCCCCAAACCCTAAGGTCTAACTTGGTCAATTTATGGATCTTTCACAGGTGTTCTTAAAAAGTTCAGAAATGAGGGGCAAGACACCATTGAATGGTGATTTAATTGAAAGCCTGGTAATCACTGCAGGGCATTCTACTTTTTCTTTTAAAAAGTGCAGAACTACTGATGGCTATGTGGAAGGACGGATTAACCCTCTTTAGGTTTTTTGTGGGGGGTTTTTTGAGATAAATTTCCTCAGGGGTAATGATGTTGCCTTTAAAAGGGAGTGGACGGAATCACTAGGAATTTCCATCACGTTGATAGGGTAATCATAACGATGGAGTACCAAACACTGGACCACCTCTTGTTCTCTGAACACATCTATGAAAACAGTATGTTTTGGGGTTAAGCCATATATTATGTCTTATACTATGCTAGTGATGACATACAAAGCCCTACATGGCATGGGTCCGGATTACCTACGGGAGCACCTGCTGCCAGCGTCAACATCCCTCCGTCCTGTGTGCTCCCACAGAGAGGGCCTCCTCAGGGTGCCACCGGTCAGAGAATGTCGGCTGGTGACCCCCAGGGGGAGAGCATTCTCGGTGGGTGCGCCAATCCTTTGGAACCGCTTACCAGCTGAAATCCGGATGGCCCCCGACCTTCGCTCCTTCCGGCGTGATCTAAAAACTTATCTATTCCAACAAGCCGGCCTGGCCTGATGGATTTGGGTTTTACAATTTTCTCACTCTGTTACTTTATTGTATTCCCACTTTATTGCTCTATACACCGCCCTGAGTCCTCAGGGAGAAGGGCGGTATATAAAACAAATAAATAAAATAAATAAATAAATACCCCCTGGATGCCTGGAATAGAAACTGGAATGCATTCTTTGCAGGGAAGAGATTTGACACTCATTGGACTATTTAACAAATCATTTAAGGTGCTGAGTTCCATGCCATACAATGCCCAGATAGGTTATGAGGAAGGGAGAAACTTAATAAAACTTTTCCACTGTTATATCTACTAACAGACAGAGATAAGTCAGGTCATGTAATATGAATAGGCTCTTCGATTTGTTAATTTGCCAGGATTTTATCTGCTAGACCTTTCTGGAACTGATCTATTAAAGCAACTGCATTTCCGCTTAAGTCTTGGGTCTTATCTAAAAGTAATTTATATAGTTTGCCACTGAGCTATGTCCTTGATGTAACTTTCTGAGATGGCATTAGGTGTTTTTTTCGGAAGGCTTTGTTGCAGCAACGGAACAGTTCTTTTTGCAGATGGTCCAGATAGACTAATAATGAAGCTATTTTTGATCTGATCAGTGGAAACATCTTCAGGACAAAGGCTCATATATAGGTTGTCGTGTTCCGGGAATGATAGAAACTGGTCAAAGGATCTATCCCTGTTTTAGAAACAGTGATTGGATACTTATGAGGAGGAGGAGATATTTGGAGCAGTTGGCTGGTTTTGGTGTAATTGCAAGGCATCGATTTTTGTGTGGACTTGGAGAGCTGATTTGTCCATTTTGTATTTTCAGTTTGCAGTCCTTCATCTTGACCAATGAGGCCAAAAAAGCAGTTTTTTAATTGAGGACAGGGATCGGAAAGAACCTATCTTCCACAAACACATAGTAAGGCAGTTACAATTCTGAGAGCTTTTATTAGCCTGTTGTAAATCTTTCACTGGTAGTTGCACAGAACTAAGAGCCAGTAATTTAAACAAAAACTTGGAGAGTTTAAAGAGAAATTTCTTGCCTTATAAATTATGGTTGGGCCACAAACTGCTAGCTTGGATAGTTCAGAGGCAGGAATGCTGATGAGAATCTAAGGCAATTTGTAGGCCAAACAAGAGAGCCAGTCCACAGAAGCCAGTCTCAGAGCCAAAGTGAAAGTCTGCTCACAAGTCAGAAGAGGAGGATTTTGAACGCTAGAGAAATACAACTCAGAAGTAGGAATCTGCTTCTAACAAGAGAAGGGGCTGAACCATGAACTTATATCACTTCAGTTACTGATTGCACTTAATACTGGGAGCATTCTCTTATTTGAGACCCATGCCAGCCTCTCCTGCTTGGCCCTCTTTAGTTGGCAGTCTGATTTAGGACTTGGTACTTTCCCAAACCCAGCCTCTGACTCTTGATCATTGAACTGGTGACAGCTGGAGTGAATCAAACCCATCATTTGCAGGTGGCTGAGGGCTTGCTGCTTTTTGACCTGCAAGCTGGGAGTCTGATTCTCTTCAGACTCAAAGTCAGAAGAGTTAAAAAAACAAACAAACACTGCCTCTTAAATACCGAGACTCATTTAACTAATGAAAGGCCAGTAGGAAACAGGTCCAGAGACAGTTGTGATTATCTAGTTCCTCATTTGCTTTTTATCATTTGTTCTGATGTTTAGAGGTACAAAGAGGTCTCCACCATACATATTAGTGCTGACAAAATATTTCGGATTTTTAACCAACTATTAGATGTAAATGACCTAGAGGCCTTCCAAAGATGACCCTATGTTTTACTTCCCTTCTGTGCAAAGGGAATGTAAAACAGTTCAAGCAAGTACATTGGCAGATGAATGGCAGTGAAGGCATTCATAGATTGTCTTCAAACTGCTATTTGGAAATTCGGGAATTGGAAATGGTGCCATTCTAGAAGTGTCTGCCCTTCTTGGGGCCAATATGTTCCTTTCAGAAATTCAACAGATGATTAAGAAAATTTTTGAACTGGTATTAGAAGAGAAGAATTATGAGACTATTGCAGAAGAAATATTATTGCATTCATACAAGGCTTTTCTGGATCCATTATCCAAGATAATTAATAGTTGCAAATTTAATGCAAAGTATAAAGCTAAACTACCTTAATTAAGGAGCCAACTTTATTCTCAGCTCCCAGAACAATGAATGTGCATTCTTTTTGCTTGTGACTGACAGTAGTTGTATTTTCTCAGGCTAGAACCATGATTTCTAGGTAATTCATGATGCTTGTGGGATTTTTCTGAGCCAGTGGTAATAATATTGAGCTAAATTAGAAAACAAATGTTGTCTTGTTTCCTCTCTTAGGATACAACTGGTGTCATATGATGACAGAAAGAACTAATATTTCACATTGCTACCCTTCTCTGTTGGGTACAGTTGATTTAAAACTATCAGCACACTGAAAGTTAACTTAAAAAATCACTTTGTAGGTATTATTTCTATATCACTTTTATTAGGGTAAATTATTATTTTGTCTTCACTGTTAAACTTCAGCTGCAAATGTCTGTCAAACTGGATTACAACTGTTTTCTTAATTATAATGCTTTCTAAGAGAACATTATAGGAACCACAAATGACTACCAGTCATTTAAAGTGTAAGCATTTTCCCTTTTAACCTTTGAATGTATTCCAATAATCACACAATTTACAGCTGTCACAAATGAGCTTCTCCAGATGTTTCCACAAGAAAGACACTCTTAGAATAACCTATCTAACTAGTAAATAATTTGGAAGAGGAATAGGCTGGCTTTTTTAATGTATAAAATATTCATATCTATGCTTTTTAAATGTAAAGATGCAACAGTATGAATTAACAGTCTATTATAAAACAGTTGATTTGTCATGGTTTTGAGTATATTTCTTAAATTTTGCCTGGATTTCATTCCTCTTTCTAATATTTTTTAGTTCTGAGAAGGAAACAAGAGGGTGAAAAGAGCCAATAAAAGTTTAGCCTTTGCATAGATCTTCAACAATGTCAAGCAGACACATATTAGTAGTGTACAGTGAATTTGGGAGCATCTCATTTGAAAAAAATTAAAATCTTCCAAAATGAATTGCAGAGCTCCAAAGCAAATTTGGATCCTCCGGAGGGATAAAGAGGGAATTCAGGAGAGGCACAGGTGCAATGTATCTTGTGCGAATGTATACATTTTTCTCAATTTTTTCCATAAATGAAAAATCACAGGAGGAAATGAAATGAAGATAGAAGAAAGTAGTTAAATATAAATGATTTGTGTAGTTTCTAAGGCAGGGAACAACATATTCAGAAGATTCCTTTTAGCTTCCAATATATCCTTTTGGGATGAATACAGAAAGAAAAGAACAGAAGAGGAAAGGAAAAAAATATCCACATTTTCATTGCATTTTGTGACTGTGGCAACTGTGTCCATGAGGATTTCAGAAATAGCCTGAGAATGACTATTAAACATAGATGATTTTTTTTGGTGCTGTTTTCATCAACCTCCAAACTTTCTCTCTCTGGAATTTCATTAAGTCTCCAGACTTTTCTCTTTGGGGGCTGAAACAGAATTAGAGAATAAAGAACAATATTTCTGCTGTAGATTAAGCATGCTGCCAACATATAATAGGAAGCTTTTTTTTTCCTTCTGTTCGATTCTGTCTGATTCTTGGAAACAACTAACCAAATCCCTATAGTTTTCTTGGCAAAGTTTTTCAGAAGTGGTTTGCCCTTGCCTCCTTCCTAGGCTGAGAGAAAGTGACTGGCCTAGGCTGGCTTTGTGCCTAGGGCAGAACTCGAACTCACAATCTCCCTTTTTCTAGCCTGGTGCCTTGACCACTATACCAAACTGCTTCTCAACAGGAAGTTAAGAATAAGTTAAAAGAAATTGGTTCTTTAACTGGATGATTCATTATTCATTTTCTATAGTGAGGCCAAGAACCATTATTGCAATCTCTGTTACATCTTCTTTAACTATTTATGGCCTAGTAATGAGCTAGGCTTTGTATCTGAAATGTAAAAGTACTAAGAATGTTTCCTCAGTGGCAATTTACTGGAAGTAAGTACTAGTTGGGTTTCTCTAATGATCAAGAGCTATTTTTATTACATAATCAGGTAAGATGTTGCTAAAAATATGGGTCAAGGATAGCCTCCAAAGGATGGATTCTTGCATAAATGAGTTTTCTGATGGATTTACAAGGTAGACTTCTAGAGTTGCACCAAATACTAGCCTGATACTCTCTGTGTCCATCAGACATCAGGAAAGGGAGAAAAAAAAAGGTCTCCAGGAGGATGCAAATAGGATTTTGAAGTTCATAGACAATTAGAGCACATGAATTAACCATCCTATTTATTTTCAGATAAATTACCATAAGAAAATAAACAAAAATCCACATGGATTAAAACTGTGAAATCATCAAGACAAACTCAACAAATGGAATTTTCTATAAAACAGGTTTTTCTATTTGTAAACCAATTCCCATATTTGCTAAAATGTATATTTCCTCATTTTTATTATTTATTTTTCATACCACAGAGTTTAGATTTTTCACTATAATAAAATTAAAATCCTTAAAATAATATGGTTTTTAACAATTACCATATAAATGTTTGGAAAATTACATGTATATGTTCCAGCTTAAAAATCTACAATTGTTTATAAAACAACCAAGGGATTTGTTTACGAACCATTTCCTACACAGTCATAAATTATTTACCTTGTTTATTTCCTCTAGGGTTATGAATCATTTCATACTTCTGAAAAGTATCAACCTCTTTTTCTAATGTGGACTTCTTTTTTCATATCCACAAAATTGGGTAAAGGAAAAAAAACTATATATGAATCAATACATTTATTTAAAAACAAGGGGAAATGACTGCCTCTTTCCAAGGTTTTAAGCTGTTTTATACCAGTTTTCTACCATCTTTTCATATAGACATTGGGCTGGACAATACTAATCCTCCTAGTATACTATTTAACTGAAACTTTGCATATTTCCCGAATCAGTGATTTTTGATGCAAAGTCATCAACCTTTACACCAGTTTTAACAAATTGTCTCAATTTGAAGCTGCTTGCCCAGGAGACGCCAGATTTATTTTAGAAAGAAATCAATCAGTATTTTAAAATCCCTTTTCACTCTCTCTTTCTCTCTCACACACAAACATATACTCCACTTGTAAATAATTTCTCTAGCAGGTCACCATTTAAATTGTGTGGATCTCCATTATGCCAGAAGGTAGAGAAAGTAGTAAATTAGACTGATCATCATCTGTGGTGAAAATTGGCTCCAGATCGATCTCCTTTGCTTTGTCTTGATGCTGATTCAGAGGTGATAAAGAATGGAAAGGGAGATATATCAAATACAGGATTCCAGCAGAAGTAAATCTAAGAGCACCTTTCTTTATTAGTGAAAGATATTTCCTTCATGGAACTATGACCTCCTTATATGCTGATCAAATTTGCAGATGATACTAAATTTGCAGGAATAGCCAGCAGCCCAGAAGACAGGCTCAGGATCCAAAAAGATGTTGACAAACTTGAACAATGGGCCCAATCCAGAGCCTTGGTGGAGCAGTGGGCTAATGCCTCCTTAAGTAACACCAGCTGCCTGCAATTAGTGCAGGTTCGAGTCCCACCAGGCTCAAGGTTGACTCAGCCTTCCATCCTTCCGAGGTAGGTAAAATGAGGACCCAGACTGTTGGGGGCAATAAGCTGACTTTGTAATAATGCCGCTTGGGGGGGACGAAAGCCCTAATAAGCAGGCATATACATAGAATGAAGGCTATTGCTAAGCACATTGGTTTATGCTTAAATTGTAAGCCGCCCTGAGTCTTCAGAGAAGGGCGGGATATAAATGGGATTAAAAATAAATAAAAAAATAAAAAATTCCAACAAAACGAATTTTAATGTGGAGAAAAGCAAAGTTTTACATTTAGGCGAGACCTGACTCAAAAACAGTAACTGTGAGAGGGACATTGGAGTCCTAGTGGACGATCACTTGACTATGAGCCAGCACTATGCAGTAGCAGGCAAAAAAGCTAATACAATCCTGGGTTGTATAAACAAAGGCATAGAATCAAGATCATGTGAAGTATTAGTACCGCTTTATAAAACCCTAGTAAGACCACACATGGAATACTGTAACCAGTTTTGGTCACCACACTATAAAAAATTGTTGAGACTTTGGAAAAAGTTCAGAGAAGAGCAGCTAAAATGATCAAATGCCTGGAGAGTAAAACACATGAAGAACAGCTGAAGGACTTGGGTTTGGCTAGTCCAGGGGTAGGCAACCTTGGCTCTTTTATGACTCGTGGATTTCAATTGCTGGCTCAGGAATTCTGGGAGTTGAAGTCCACAAGTCATAAAAGAGCCAAGGTTGCTTACCCCTGGGCTAGTCTAAAGAAAAGAAGAAATAGGAGTGACAAGATAGCAGTATTCCAGTATTTGAGGGGCTGCCACAAAGAAGAGGGCTTCAGGCTATTCTCCAAAGCACATGATAAGAAACAATGGTTGGAAACTGACCAAAGAGAGAAGCAACCTGGAATTAAAGAGAAACTTCATAATGGTGAGGACAATTAACCAGTGGAACAGCTTGCCTTCAGAAATCGTGGGTGCTCCATCACTGAAGGTTTTTAAGAAGAGACTAGACAGTTTCTTGTCTGAAATGGTATAGGTTCGTTCTCCTGCTTGAGCAAGGGACTGGACTAGAAGACCTATTCTATTCTATTCTATTCTATTCTATTCTATTCTATTCTATTCTATTCTATTCTATTCTATTCTATTCTATTCTATTCTATTCTATTCTATTCTAGTCTAGTCTAGTCTAGTCTAGTCTAGTCTAGTCTAGTCTAGTCTAATTTTCATTGGCTCAAATACAGACTTACGACTGTAGTTGAGCTTGGCAATTACAGTCATAAGTTGTAATGGCCATAAAGTGAGTTGTGACATGACTTAATCTGATTTTACAAACTTTTTCTTTTGTTAAGCGAACATGGAAATTGTAAAGCAACTGCTGTGGTTGTAAAGCAAGCAGTTTCCATGTATTTTGTTTGGGGGGGGACCCTGTTGTAACTTTGAATGGTTGCTAAGTGAGGAGTACCTGTAGGAGGTTAAATGGGCATAATAAATCCAAATAAAAGCTGTAATCAATAACCATGAAAACAATATATTAAAAATATTTGATAATAATGGCATTTGTTGTTGTTAGTTGCGAAGTCGTGTCCGACCCATCGCGACCCTATGGACAATGTTCCTCCAGGCCTTCCTGTCCTCTACCATCTTCTGGAGTCCATCTAAGCTCACGCCTACTGCTTCAGTGACTCCATCCAACCACCTCATTCTCTGTCGTCCCCTTCTTCTATTGCCCTCAATCTTTCCCAGCATTAGGCTCTTCTCCAGTGAGTCCTTCCTTCTCATTAGGTGGCCAAAGTATTTGAGTTTTAGCTTCAGGATCTGGCCTTCTAAAGAGCAGTCAGGGTTGATCTCCTCTAGGACTGACCGGTTTGATCGCCTTGCAGTCCAAGGGACTCGCAGGAGTCTTCTCCAGCACCATAGCTCAAAGGCTTCAATTCTTTGGCGCTCAGCCTTTCTTATGGTCCAGCTTTCACTGCCATACATTGCAACTGGGAAGACCATAGCCTTGACTATACGCACTTTTGTTGACAGGGTGATGTCTCTGCTTTTTAGTGTGCTGTCTAGATTTGCCATAGCTTTCCTCCCCAGGAGCAAGCGTCTTTTAATTTCTTGGCTACAGTCCCCATCTGCAGTGATCTTGGAGCCCAGGAAAACAAAATCTGTCACTACCTCCATTTCTTCCCCATCTATTTGCCAGGAATTGAGAGGGCCAGAGGCCATGATCTTGGTTTTCTTAATGTTAAGTTTCAACCCAAGTTTTGCACTCTCCTTCTTCACCCGCAACAAGAGGCTCTTTAGTTCTTCTTCACTTTCTGCCATTAGAGTGGTATCATCTGCGTATCTTAGGTTGTTGATATTTCTTCCAGCAATCTTAATTCCAACTTTTGATTCATCTAGCCCTGCCTTTCTCATGATGTGCTCTGCATATAAGTTAAATAGGCAGGGTGACAGTATACAGCCTTGCCGGACTCCTTTCCCAATTTTGAACCAATCAGTGGTTCCGTGTCCAGTTCTCACTGTTGCTTCTTGACCCGCATATAGGTTTCTCAAGAGACAAATAAGATGGTCTGGTACTCCCATCTGTTTAAGAACTTGCCACAGTTTGTTATGATCCACACAATCAAAGGCTTTAGCATAGTCAATGAAGCAGAAGTAGATGTTTTTCTGGAACTCCCTAGCTTTCTCCATGATCCAGCGTATGTTAGCAATTTGATCTCTAGTTCCTCTGCCTCTTCGAAATCCTGCCTGTACTTCTGGTAGTTCTCGATCCACATACTGCTGAAGTCTAGCTTGTAGGATTTTAAGCATGACTTTACTAGCATGAGAAATGAGTGCAATGGTGCGATAGTTTGAACATTCTTTGGCACTGCCTTTCTTTGGAATTGGAATGTAAACTGATCTTTTCCAATCCTGTGGCCACTGTTGAGTTTTCCAAATTTGCTGGCAAATTGAGTGTAGCACTTTTACTGCACTGTCTTTTAAGATTTTGAATAGCTCAGCTGGAATACTGTCACCTCCACTAGCTTTGTTGTTGCTCAGCTTTTCTAAGGCCCACTTCACTTCACATTCTAGGATGTCTGGCTCGAGGTCAGTGACCACCTCATTGTGATTATCTGGGACATTAAGCTCATTCTTGTATAGTTCTTCTGTGTAATTTTGCCACCTCTTCTTAATCTCTTCTGCCTCTGTTAGGTCCCTACCATTTTGGTCCTTTATCATGCCCATTTTTGCATGGAATGTTCCCTTCATCTCTCCAATTTTCTTGAAAAGATCTCTGGTCCTCCCTATTCTATTGTTTTCTTCTATTTCTTTGCACTGTTCATTTAAGAAGGCATTCTTATCTCTTCTAGCTATTCTCTGGAATTCTGCATTCAATTGGGCATATCTATGTTTTTCTCCCTTGCCTTTCGCTTTCCTCCTTTCCTCAGCTATTTGCAAAGCTTCCTCAGACAGCCATTTTGCTTTCTTGCACTTCTTTTTCTTTGGGATGGTTTTGGTTGCTACCTGTTGTACAATGTCGCGAACCTCTGTCCATAGTTCTTCAGGCACTCTGTCTATCAGATCTAATTCCTTAAATCTATTTGTCACCTCTACTGTATATTCAACAGGGATATGATTTAATTCGTACCTGAGTGGCCTAGTGCTTTTCCCTACTTTCTTCAGTTTAAGCCTAAACTTTGCAAGGAGAAGCTCATGGTCTGAGCCACAGTCAGCTCCTGGTCTTGTTTTTACCGACTGTATAGAGCTTCTCCATCTTTGGCTGCAGAGCATATAGTCAATCTGATTTCTGTGTTGACCATCTGGTGATGTCCATGTGTAGAGCCGTCTCTTGGGTTGTTGGAAAAGAGTGTTTGCTATGACCATCGTATTCTCTTGACAAAATTCTATCAGCCTGTGCCCTGCTTCATTTTGTACTCCAAGGCCAAACTTGCCTGTTATTCCAGTTATCTTTTGGCTTCCTACTTTAGCATTCCAATCCCCCATGATGATAAGGACATCATTTTTTGGTGTTACTTCTATAAGGTGCTGTAGGGCTTCATAGAACCGGTCAATTTCATCCTCTTCAGCACTGGTGGTTGGGGCATAGACTTGGACTACTGTGATATTGAATGGTTTCCCTTGGATTCGAACTGAGATCATTCTGTCATTTTGAGGATTGTATCCCAGTATTGATTTTCCTACTCTTTTATTAACTATGAAGGCTACTCCATTTCTTCTGAGGGATTCTTGCCCGCAGTAGTATACCTGATGGTCATCTGAATTAAATTCACCCATTCCTGTCCATTTTAGTTCGCTGATACCTAAGATGTCGATGTTCAGTCTTGTCATCTCTTGTTTGACCACGTCCAGCTTTCCTTGATTCATGGATCTTACATTCCAGGTTCCTATGGAGAAAAAATCTTTACAGCATCGGACTTTCCTTTCACCACCAGACATATCCACAGCTGAGCGTCCTTTCGGCTTTGGCCCAGTCGCTTCATTCTTTCTGGCGCTACTAGTACTAGCCCTCTGCTCTTCCCCAGTAGCATATTGGACGCCTTCCGACCTGAGGGGCTCATCTTCCAGCGTCATATCGTTTTGCCTTTTGGTACTGTCCATAGGGTTTTCATGGCAAAGATACTGGAGTGGGTTGCCATTTCCTTCTCCAGTGGATCACGTTTTGTCAGAACTCTCAGCTATGACCTGTCCGTCTTGGGTGGCCCTGCACGGCATAGCTCATAGCTTCATTGAATTACGCAAGCCCCTTCGCCACGACAAGGCAGTAATCCATGAAGGGGAATAATGGCATACAAGGCAGTAAAATAATCATTTAGTTTTCAATGCAAGTGGCAAGCTAACAGAGAGCACATAAAGAGTTAACAGTCTAGACGTAAACTCAGAGGCTTGAAGTTGTTAACAATGTAAAGGCTTACACAGAGACCTTGGGCTACAATGGTCAAAGATTGTAGGAAAAGTTGGAAAGCAAATGGATAAAGTAAAGTTATTTGGAGTGGTTTTGCAGGGATTAAATCTGTGAGGAAATCTTAGGAGTTCATGGATCAGTTGTAAGAAATCAACGTTTACCTGTCCTTGTCTGCTGGTTTGGGGTTTGAAGAAAGCTAGTTTAGCTCCTTTGGGGTAACAGAGGTGGGAACAGGGTTGCTCAAGTAAACTGGAACCTAATTCTGTTCTTTCAGATAAAGAGGAAGAGAGAGAGAGAGAGAGCCATCGAGGACTCCACAATAACTTACTGCTTTGAGAGACAATATGTTTCCTGAGGTATAAGCATTGCTAATTGAGGTATGTCCACTCCAAGCTTCTGATTTGATTAATGCATTTTCTTCCAGGTATGAACAAAGGGGACTCCCAGTCCCATTCTTTGTTTTCCAAAAACATCCAGGAAAGGCCAAAGAATAATTACATAGCTACTTCTACAGATATCATTACTTTACC
Source organism: Vipera berus (assembly GCF_964194415.1). Lineage (NCBI taxonomy): Eukaryota > Metazoa > Chordata > Lepidosauria > Squamata > Viperidae > Vipera > Vipera berus. Next base: position 225,647,413 of record NC_138203.1, read on the forward strand.
AAACTGACAGTGTGAATGAAGCATCAAGAGAGATGTTTGTACAGCCTTTCATAGTCATGCAGTTATGCTGGGGTCTCCAATATTCTTTGATATATTGTTTTCATTGGTTATTAATTATAGATTTATTTGGATTTATTAAGTGTTTAATCATCTATAGTATTTGGTCACAATAGAACTGGAGTAGAGGGAGGCCCTCCCTTACTGGATTCCAAAGAGAAAACAATATAGTTGCTGTTACTGTATATCTATAGCCTTATCTTCTTTCAACAAAACTTGTAAAAATAGCCTATCTTCTTTCAACAAAACTCTGAAAAAGTCTTGCGTTCAATGGAAGTGTGGTGGTTAATAATTTGATTCAGTCCTTCTGGGCTTTATAAAGACATTAAAGCTGAGCCAAATTAGGAGGTACAATTTAAGAAAGGGGAAAGCAACTCTCGTAACAATAAAATAGAACTTACTCTAGTTTACTATCCTTAATTATCCTTTCTTACATTCTGCTAAAAAGGATTTCATCTTGGAGATGTTCTGTGCGTAAGTGTAAACTAGGCTATTTAGATCCCAATTCTGTTTGCTAAAAAGTCTGTTAGCATTAGCAAACCCAATCTTAATGATTCATTAGAATTTCCAATGGTTAAGCCTGGACTTGGAGGGTCATTTATATCTTCAATCTCCTCACCTCCCAGCATAATCTATTTCTTTTCTATTGGAGTGTCATTTATTGTCAATAGGTAAGATTATTGATCTATGAAGGCAAATTCTTTAGTTGGGTTTACTCCAGTTTCCACCAGCTCTGTTGTAAACATACAGGGAGGCCCTAATAACCAGTCATGAGATGACTTCACCTTATAGGGTCTTCCTTTGTGCAATTGAGCCATGGTCTCAACAAGACAAATGAGAAGATAGGTGATGGTTTTTGTTGGAGGGCTAAATGTCTGTGACTTTGGCTTGGCTTCCTCCCTCTTTATAATTTTCTCCTACTCCAGTCTCTGGCCCTGATCCTAGGCAACAGAAGCAATCTCTTGTGACAACCATTTTAACTATTTAAATAATGACAACCCTCCTTCTCATTATATTCTTATTCTTTCATCCTCCTGCAATAAGTTCTCTCAGCTTTACTAACTAGCTGCCTAATTTATTATAGTTGGGAGAGCAACACTAAGTTTTGTGAAACAGGCCACATGGAAGTTCAATTATCCTATTTATTTCAGCTGTAATTTAAACAGTATTTTTTTAATCCACGGACTTGCATTTGCTTTTAAGTGTGTATGTTTGTGTGCATGCGCACACACTCCCTCACTCCCACACACCATAACACAATAGATTTAGATCTTATAGAATCAGAAATTTTTCAGATGCAGCTCTGAGAACAATGGTGCTCCCCTCGTTCCCTTAGACTGGTTCTGCTCCCAAATCATATCACTTCTACACAATACTCTTTCAAAGCAGTCTGGGGCTAGCCAGTGATCATCTTTTTCTCTGCAGACCTCAGAATCCTGAGAATTTGCAGAGAATATTTCCTCCAGCTTTTCAATAGAAGACAGCCAAAATGCCATTCAGATAAAGACTCTGCTGGCCCTGCAGTCATACGTAATCGCTCACTTCATGGAAACAGAAAAATAAATTGTTAGCGATAGGAAACTATTTGCAGTAATACATATACAAAAGCATGAAGTCACAGTTCCCAAATCTTTGGCTGTCCTGCCTTTCATTTTATAGGGTTCTTCTAAACAACGTAGAATTATTTATAACTCTATTATGGTTTGTTACACAATCAGCCAGAATGTAGACTGGATTTGGCATTTTTATCAATCTATCAAGTCCTTCGCTAGGGCCTAGGGTAGACAGATGTTGATGTTTGATGGTGTTAGAGGTATTTTTGCAGGATGTAAGCTGTTCTGAGTAAAGCTGTCTTTTGCAATTGACTAATGGTGAATTTGTCAATGCCAATGCTGTTCCATTTGCTTTGGGATTACACCCAAGGTACCTATTACTATTGGTATTACCTTTGCTTTCTTTTGCCATAGTCATTCTATTTCTATTTGCAGTTCTTTGTATTTAGTGATATTTTTCCAGTACTTCCTCTTCTATTCTGTTGTCTCTAGATTCTGCAACATTCACTAACCAGACTTTTTTGTTTTTCTTACTGACAATTGTTAAATCTGGGATGTTATGTGTCAGGTGCTTCTCTGTTTGAATTCCAAAGTCTCAGAGCACTTTAGTTCTTCATTTTCTATTCCATACCTAATACTCATTCCTCCTCCTATTTTTTCCACAACAACAACCCTGTGAGGTGAGTTGGGCTGAGAAAGGCATGAAGCTGGTCTTTGTGTCTAAGAGAAGCCTAGAACTTCTTGGTTCTTATCCTTGGAACTTACAGCATCCTTGATTTAATCACTATCCTGAGCTGGGTCTTTATGTGATAAGAAGTCATTCATTAAACAATTGGGAATTTTCAAGCTGCTTTACCACTTCCTGCTGTGCCCTATATAGGCTCTAATGGTGAAAAGATTGTATTTCAATAGTTTTGCCATCAGAAGGAATTGTTGTGATTCCTCACCAGCCAGTGGATCCAGCAGCTGAGTCTGAGGAATCAGATGAGGAGGAGGGGCCTGGAGTGACATTAGAGTCAGAGGAAGGCTCTGAGGAGCTCCAAGACTTAAAGTTGGATGAGGGGCCTGGTCCCTCTACTTGCGTTCAGGCTGAGACACAGCTGTGCTGGGAGCCTGAGTTGGACAGTGATGAAGAACAGTTGGGACAAATCCAGGATGCATGAAAGCCCAGGCAAGAGAAGTGAGTAGGACAGAGGAAGGCAAAGGAGAAGGCATTAGGAAGCCATGCCTTGGCTCGATTATAAAAGGGAAGGTGTGGGAGGTGCTGGTTGCCAAAGGCAACCATTTGTGTTGAGGATCAAGGTTTTGTGGACTGTGTTTGTTTGCCTTGGACATTGACTCAGGTCTGTGAGAATAAAAGAGGTTGTTGTTTTTCTTGCGGTTCCTTCCTGTTTCTTGGAAGAGGGGTTTCTCCTTGTGAGCATAATAAGGACTCACGTAGGCTGGGACAGAACAGGAATGGAGCAAAGGGGAGATATCCTAAATAATACAGAAATAGGACACTGAGATTCAGTGGCAGCAGGGAGAGAGCTCAGGAGCCAGGAATCAGAGTAAAGCAAGAATTTAGAACAAAGACCAGCCACAGTCCCTACAAAGGTACATTTTTAAAAAAGAAAATACACCTTGCTTTCACTACAAAATGCACAAATACAGTCAACCTCTACTCCCATTCTCACCCTGCACTCATTGCCTGGATTTCAAAAAAACAGCAGATATTGTGTGTTCAGACAGAACCAGAGGTGATCCTGATGCAGAGGCACCGGCTGTTGTTCTGAGAAGCAAGGCACCCACATATTGACCTGGATAGGCTTGTTCCTCTTTTTCCTTGGATTCTGAGAATTTCCTCACAAGATATGCCCATTATTTGTCTTTTAGTCCTAGGATTAAAATATTTTACACAAACGTCAGTTTGGGATTTCTAATGCTATGCTTCATGTTAAAGTTAACACTGATAAAGAAAACAAACATCCTCTGGCTCAAAACAGATAAATCCCAATTTGTGGATTTCAGAAGGTCCAGATTTGCTGCCCCAAATGCAGCGCAATGTGCAATCTTATTCGTATTATTCAGAAGCAAATGTTATTGTGCTCCCTGAAGCCATTCACTCTTACTTGTAGAGGAGTTTAGTTTAGCTTAGCTTAGTTTTTCAATTTATAAGGTCACTCATCCCAACAAGGGACTCCGGGTGGTGAACAGAATTAAAACAGAATGAAAACAATAAGAAACACTATAAAAATTAAAAATACAGGCAGCTGAGAAGCAACAGCAAATTCACGGTTAATTTCCCCAAATTCTTTATGAGTAGACATGGAAAGCAGTCAATAGCACTGCATTCTATCTTTCCGCAAGATGAGAAACAGACTATCATTTCCCGCAGAGTTGGAAAATGAGGGAAGGTAAGAATTCTTTGCTTGACCTTGAAGCCCCAGCACAGAGCAAAATGTCTGTTCCAAACTAGATGCTGGGGCTTATTTTGATTCCAGATGGACTGGAAATTTCAACAGCAAAGTGCCAAAATGATATCTGCTAGTTTTCCTCTTCACCTAGAAGCCTAAAGGGTCAGGTTTTTCCTATGTTTGCATTCTGTCCTCCAAAGCTAAATACAAAATAATCCTATTCCTCTTTCATTATTAAACTTTGCTCACTGCCTTCACCAAAGGACATTGCAACACTCATTCTCTCAAGGATAGAGAGCTAGATATCTTAGATGTGCAGCAGATATATTTTCTGTTTTGCAATTCATTTGCTTATTTATTTATTCATTACGTTTACATCCTCTATTTCCTCTAGGCACTGAAGGTGACCTACATACTGGTACTCCCAGTTTTGATTGAATCTCCACCGCAATCCTGTGGAGATACTCTAGTCTAAGAAAGTATGCCTGGCTTAAATTTACCACATGAACTTACACAATTGAAGGTGGATTTGAACCTCAGTCTTTCTGCTCAGTCTCCCTGCACTTTCTCCATTACCCCATACAGGTTAATTAGCTGCTCTTAGTAATTTGGGCTTAAATAGATGTTTGCATCTATCCTTGTATGATTTAAGAGCAAGTTTTGTTTTCTGTTTCCTTTATGGTTTAGTTTTAGTCAACAATGATCTTCATCGAATCATTACAACAAATGAATGATTTTAGAAACCAAAAGATGAGAAGAAAGACTAGAATTTATGAAGTGTCAATAAGAATTCAGTTATCTCTGTAGCATGACTTGTGTATATTTTTCCTAGCATGTTTGCATGACCTAATTTTATGGTTTTATTACTCAAGAAGATGTTTTATTTGTTACATGAAATGTGACATGTTATGCATATTGAATATTGCCTTCATGGAATATCTTTTGGTATTTCTCAGTTGAACTGTATAGATAATCCAATTGAGGAATTCTAGCTGTGTTACCATTCCCTTTTTAGAAAAATCAACATTAATTCCTGTGAAATATCTGCCCCATGTGTTAATCTGCTGCATGTATTAATCTTCTCCCTTCTCTATTGCTCAGCATCTGCCACTACCAAATTACTTAGATGTCTGTCACAAAACTAAGCCTAAACTATGAGGAAGAATTATTTGAAGGCTTGACATTTTTTTTTGCATCCAGACAGTACAAAGGCCTCCTCAGAGAGCAAAACTGGTGGAAGGAAGCTCAGGAGATAGATGTGAGATGAACTACTAGTTAGTCATGATTGCTGCTAGCACTGAAATAAAAAATTCAATTGCCCTTTCAATAAGCTTTTGTAGCTGGAAAGGAAGGGATGCCCTTTTATCATTCATCTTAGGTTGTAATATATATGGGGCTAAATGGGTACAACCTTGTTACCTTGTATTCAATTTTTCTGGGAGTAAACATTTAAATATGTGTGTTTTTTCTATGTATAGTGCAGATTTATATTCTGCCTATTCACCACATATTGGCAATAAGGTAAGGAATTAAAACAAAAACTATTTTTATGGTGATTCAATTTTTGTTGCTCCACTCACAGTACCAACCTATGCACAGCTGATCAGAAGCAACCCCCTGTTCGGCTTAATAGGATTTCCTCCCAGGTAAATGAGTATAGGGTTATAGTTTACTGAACTCAAGTGATAAGAGATAACAGCTTAAGTCTCTTTCTCTCTCTGAATTACAGAGAATAACTAACTATTTCATCAACCATAAGGACACCATCCAACTCGGGCCAAGCTCAAACAGCTGACATGAGGAATGATTAGTGATGTGAATTTTATAAATAAGTGAGATTTATTTATCAGAAACACTGATTATAGGGATAGGCTCCTTTAGCACTAGGAGTAGAATCCAACAGCATTGAATTTGTATGTGATGAAAAGAAGAAAAATAACTTCAGATGAGAAATCTCTTAGACAAAAGAGGGTCACAAAGCAAATTCTTAGCTTTCTATCAGCATCTACTTCCCCTTTATGGTCAGGTGACACTGAAGAGTTTGGATTTGTACTTCCAGTTGTAAGAATATAAATAATACAATATTTTTTAAAAGGCAGTCAAGATGACGACAGAGAAGCCAATCAAAATGCTTGTGGGAAAACAATTTTCAAGTGTGTGGTACTGCTGATGCACCATATCAAAAATGTCTTTCTCAATTACTGGCACATGTCATTTAGCAGGAACTTTGAGAAGGACATTAAAGCACTTCAGTTGAGAGGATACTAGAGTATCAATCACTCACAGCTCTCCTATCCTATCAATAGCATCCTATTAGGTATAGATATAACCAAAGTGCTCCTATCTCTTCATATACTGTATGATATTCACTACTATTAAGCACCAATTTGAAAATGGTGAAAGGTGCCATGAACACGTATGCTAAATTATCCATAATATTGCTGATGCCTGAAATAGAAAAGCAACTTGCTCTGAAAATTCTGGCACAAATTAATCTGTCTGGTTTGATGATTATTAATATAGCAATTAATATATGCCTGTCAGAACTCACTATTTTTATTAATTTTGGAATAGAACTTTCCTCTTTTAATTACCTCCATTATAAGAAATTAATTGTCACAGTTAATGTATCTCCAATGTCCTGAATTTTATTCATCCTCCTGAGTCTTAGGAGCTCAAGTTGTTATATCTTAGTTCAATACATATCAACTTACTCTGATATTGTTAGTAGTTTGTGTCTAAGGGAGTGGTGTGAATACCGCTGGTAAAACTTGGAACCTTACTTTTTTCACCATTGAATTTCATTTTGTTAGATAGCGCCCAGTGTTTAAGTCTGTCCAGATCCTCCTGTATCTTAAGCCTGTCTTCTGGAGTGCTGGCTATTCCTGCCACCTTGGTGTCGTCTGCAAATTTGATGAGTTCCCCATTTATCCCTTTGTCCAAATCATTGATGAAGATGTTGAAGAGCACTGGGCCCAGAACAGAGCCCTGGGGCACCCCACTACATACTTCCCTCCATGTAGATGCAGTTCCATTGAGGACCACATGCTGAGTACGACCTGTCAGCCAGCTATGAATCCATCTGGTAGTGATTCTGTCTAACCCGCATTTTTCTATCTTATCAAGTAGAAGGTTGTGATCTACTTTATCAAATGCCTTACTGAAGTCCAAGTAAATTATATCCACAGCATTCTCTGATCCACTAATTATGTCACTTGGTCAAAGAATGCAACAAGATTTGTCTGGCATGATCTGTTTTTGACTTTGTTTTCCTCTAGGTGCTCGCTGATTTGTTGTTTGATTATTTTTTCCAGAATTTTCCCAGGTATTGAGGTCAAGTTCCTGGATCCATTTTTCCCCTTTTTTGAAGATGGGAACTATATCAGCTCTTTTCCAATTCTCTGGTAGTTCCCCAGTGCTCCAGGATCTTTGAAAAATATAGTTCAGTGGTTCTGAGATCACATCTGCCAGTTCCTTGAGAACCTTGGGGTGTAATTCATCTGGTCCTGGTGATTTGAACTCGTCTAGACTAGATAGGTGCTCACTTACCATTTTCTTGCCTATCTTAACTTGTGTTTCTATTCTGTTTTTTATGGCACTATTTTTGATAGGTTGGTCTGTTTTGTGTAGGAGTCTTGTGTTGGAGACTTTGTGACCCTCCATATTCTTCCTTATTTTTCTCACAATGGGTAATGAAAACAGAGCTATAACAAGTGAACTGCAGGCATCAGAGGTAGATGTTACTAATTCTCATAACAATGGATGAATATCATGATGAGAATCAATGTCCTCATTCTAAAATAGTAGTAAGTTTCTTTCAGAGACAATTTAGTGGATAGTTCAGTGATTTTAGCCCTCTCAAGTGGATGGATGGATGGTTGGGGGAGACATTTGAGATCTCACAATCCTGGTTTTCGTTCCCACATTGATAATTACAGAGGAACTAGTTAATGTGGACATGCTCAATGTCCGCTGGTAAAAAAAACAAAACAAGTTTTCTCTTATTTTCTCAGTTCCTTTGATTTGCCATGGCAGAGACCGTGCCCATAGTGCTCTCTATCTAGCCCCAAAAGAAATATTTGGCATTACTAATGTTTCAGCAGCTTTTACTTGACACCCAAGTCTTGCTTTTCACCAGCGTTACCCCTTCTCCCTTGGTGGGAGACGAAACTGCATTCGGTCCCCTTAGTTGTTTAAAGTTAGCGGTGTTTGAAATGATATATAAAACGTTCGTAAGGACCCTTTGCAGCTTCTCGGGGGCATAATGTTAATGTTTGACCTCCGGCCCGGCATTAACAGAAAAGGCTGAGCCCCGGTTATTCGCTTCTTCAAATGCCCGGTCCGTCTGTGATTTTTCTCTCTCAGCTTTCTCTGGCGGGGCTGGCAAGAGCAGGCATCTCCGTGAGAAAGCTCTCGGTTTCGTGTCGCCGCCGCCGCCGCCGCCGCTGCAGCACGATTCCCTCCCTTCTCTCTCCCCCCCCCTCCCCCCCAGTCTCCCTCCGGCTTTTGCACATTCCCAGATCGCCCGGGGAATGCCAGGGCGCAGGAAGAGAGGTACAGCAGCAGGGGGAGAGCTTGGAACAGCTGCCCAAAGGTTCCGCGCGCGCTGGTGGAATCCCCGGGTGCTGCCGGTGCCGCCGCCGCCGCCCCCTGCGAAGCCCAGAGCGGCTCTTCTTATCCTGCGAGGCTGCTGGCTAACCAGCTGCCGCCACTACCGCGCGCTTTCCCTGCCTCAGCCAGTCCGCGCTTCGAAGGACGGCCATCAGCGGCGAGTGCTGGACTTCTGAGGCGCTCTACTTCCCCCAGTCGTCAGCCCAGGTAAGAGAAGGGGAACTTCCCGCCTGGCTTCCAGCCCGCCACGGTTAAGGGGGCCGTTGGGTTGGGGAGCTCGGAGGGAACGCGCGTCAGCGTGTGCGTCCGCCTCCTCGGGGGCCACTTTGGCCAAAGCGCCCAGGCAGCCAGTCACTGGTATAGCAGGTGGTGGGACTTGGCGCCTTGGCTGCAGGTTTTTTTTTCCCTTTTCCTGGAAGGTGCCACTACCGCTGTCCGGAGGTGACCTTGAGCTGCTCCGTGCGGAGCCGGTGGGGCTGTGACGCTGGGATGGGGCGCGTGCGGGAGTGAGAGGCGCGGGGACTGCTCTCGGGACTGGCTTTCTCCGTGGGGGGAGGAACGAGGCAAAAGAGATCAGAGGCTGGAAGAAGAGAAGGACCAGGCATTGTGGGGGGGACTGGGGAAGGTGGTCTGGAGGACCGGCCGAAGCTGCCCTCTAAATGGGCTGGCCCGGAGGGTCTGCGGAACGAGCCGGTTTAGGCATAGGGGATGCGTCCAATCTTCCCCTCAGTTCCTGTATTCCAAACATACAAACACATTCGACCATCCTGTGCTAGGAACAGACGGCAGAGGTCTGTCATATCATTCAGTGGGGGGGAAACCCCCCCCCCCCACCGCTCTCCGTTTTTGCCCATCAAAGTCTGGAGAATACGGATGAGGGGAAAAATAAACACAAAACCGTCTTGGGACTGCACCATGGAGCCTACCATCAGCACAGTTGCGGCTAAGTCAAGGCTGACCTTAATTTTAAGGATGCTCTGAACAAAATGTCCGTATGTAACATCTTTCCTCATGGTTTTGTAGCTGATTGGGTAAACTTTAACATTATGTGTCAGTTCAACAAAAAGACATTTTAGAAGATTAACTCCAAGAGAGGATTAAGCAGAGGTAAAGTAATGTGCGCTCGTACACACACACACACACACACACACACACACACACAGAGAGAGAGAGAGAGAGAGAGAGAGAGAGAGAGAGAGAGAGAGAGAGAACGAAAACACATTTTTTAAAACAGTAATTGAAAAACTATTTCAATCTGACATTTTTTGGTTCTTATAAGCAAATCAAGAACTGTAATTGTTACAAGCTTATAAGGTCAAGGACAAAGGAAAACTTTTTGTAATGTATGAGAATCTGTTCTTTATTTCATAACAGAATTCTACGGAACATATTAAAGAACACAAACAGTAAAGAAGCATCTATTTTTAAAGTAGCAAAGTAGGCAATAATCTGTTACTGTAATAAAGTTACACCATTCAACTGGCTGCCTGCAAATGTGATTTGTAGACAAACCTTTCTCAAAGTATCTAGAATATGGAATCTTTCTGGAGTGAGGAGCATGTTGGGTGACCACTTTTAAATCTCTCTTCAGAAGATATAAAATTAATCAGAAAGCCTCACCACTTCTATGTCACCTCTCTCACAAGGACTTATGTGGATGTGGGAATACAGTAATATACTGCTCAAAAAATAAAGGGAACAGAAGATAAGACATCCTACTATTAAATACAGTACATTGTGTTGTTTAAGTGTTCACTTTATTTTTTGAGCAGTATATTTAAGATACTTTATTGCCTCAAGATAAACTATATGTCACTGAACTACACATGAAATTCATATATTATCTCTCAGCCTATGTATTTTATGCAGTTTTTTTAAAGTATGGTCCAACATTTAAACTATTGCTGAGTTTATAAATAAACAATTTTAACATTTACAGAAGCTGCACAAGAGATCGAATATTTCTCTTGGAAAACCACTGTGATTATTGTAGTTCCATGCTGTAGAAAATTTATAATATAGGGATGTGAGAGTGATAGATACACAAATAAATTATAAAAAAGATTACTTACAATAATTTCAAAACCAGAGCCATTATTTTATCTTTATATGCATCATTTTTCTGAAAAACAGGTTTAGGCAAATATTTTCATTTTTCAGCACAATATTAATATAGCAATCTTGAAACAGCATTAAGATTAGCAATCTATTAAGAATTAAGTCTTATTTGATTCAATGAGACTTACTTCAAGGTAAGGGCACCTTGGATTACTGCCCAGAATTAGATTTATAAAATGGTACATTTATTGACATTCATTTTCAGTTGCAACATTTCTCAAGCATAATTTCCCTTTGTATGGTTGGGGCTGGTCATTCTCTCTCAGCCCTGGGCAGGAAATAATGACAAACTTCTGAAAAAATGTTCCTAATGAAACAGCAGGGATTTGTCCAAACAGTTGTCAGGAATAAAAAAAACTGACGCAAAAAATGCCTCCCCCCCCACAAGCTATCAAAACAGAGAAACAGTTTGGTGTACTGGTTAACGCATCAAGCTTACAAATAGGAAACCATGAATTCTAGTCCTGCCTGAAGCCAGCTGGGTAGCTTTGGCCCAGTCATTCTCTCTCTCTCTCTCTCTCTCTCTCTCTCTCTCTCTCTCTCTCTCTCTCTCTCTCTCTCTCTCTCTCTCTCTCTCTCTCTCTCTCTCTCTCTCTCTCTCTCCCCCTCCCTCCCTCCCTCCCTCCCTCCCTCCCTCCCTCCCTCCCTCCCTCTCTCTCTCTCTCTCTCTCTCTCTCTCTCTCTCTCTCTCTCTCTCTCTCTCTCTCTCTCTCTCTCCCTCTCTCTTTTGTCTTAGGAAGGAGCCAATAGCAAAGCACTTCTGAAATCTTGCTGAGAAAACTGCAGGGACTTGTCCAGGCACTCACCAGGAGTTAAATATTGACTCAAAGGCATGCATAGATACATGGTATGAAAATTTGTTCTCCAGGCTTGTGGGTTGGTTTCTGAACGTTTCTCCATTGAACATGTTACCTAGCAAAAATGTTCGGAAACCAACCCACAAGCTCAGAGAACGAAACTTCACTCTCATCCTACACTTGAGCTACAGATATTCGCCATTATTGCAAAAACAATCATCTTCTTTAGGCTGTATCCAACAGAGACACAGAATTACAGGTTTACCGTCAACCATATTGTAAAGTTCGCAGATGATACAACAGTAGTGGGCCTTATTCATGATGGCAATGTGGAAACTTACCGCAAGGAGGTTGACGGGTTGGTGAATTGGTGTAAAGAAAACACCCTAGTTTTAAATACCGGTAAAACCAAAGAAATCATTGTCGATTTCAGAAAAGGCAGGCACAGCCACACTTCTCTGTGCATTAATGATTCACCTGTGGAGATGGTTACCAGCATCAAATTCCTGGGTGTGCAGCTAACAAGTAGGCTGGCTTGGTCGCTCAACAGTGAGAAACTGGTGAAGCGGGCACAGCAGCACCTGCACTTTCTGCGTCGCATGAGAAAAGCTCATCTTCCTTCCCCTGTTCTGACCACTTTCTACAGGGGGAGGATTGAGAGCATCCTGTCATACAGCATCACAGTCTGGTCTGGAAGCATCACTGCTTCAGACAGGAAGGCGGTGCAGAGAGTGGTGAGGATGGCCGAAAAGATCATTGGCAGTTCCCTCCCCTCCATCCAGGACATAGCACAGAAGTGTTGCTTGAGCAGGGTCCGTAAGATTATCTGGGACACTACTCATCCTCTTCACCACTTGTTTTCCTTGTTACCTTCTGGGAAGAGGCTTCGTGGTATCTGTAGCAGAACATCCAGATTCAACCATAGTTTCATTCATACAGCATTAACCTTGTGAACTCTTGGGTTTCCTCCTTCCATTATATATTCAATTTGGACAGTATTTAATATTTTATTGTTATGTATATGTAGGGGTTTGGGTCTATACATATGTTGTATGTAGTAAATTTCATTTTTTGATGTGTGCCATTGTGCCTACAGTAAAAAAAATGACAATAAAGTTTATCTTATCTAATTATATAGAATTACTACCATTTTTGTTTCTTTTTTTAGATTTAGAACAATTAGTCTTTTTGAATGCAGAACACATGAGATTTTCTCCAGTTTCAGAATGTTCTCAATTAAGATAGTCTACATTGATGACTAGAAACCATTCTTTTCCCATGAAAGGAAATAAAAGCTAAGTATAGATAATCAATCTACCACTTGGGTAGTGTGGAAATGTTTTCTCATTTCTTCACTGTGCTACATTGGTATATAAAGAACTCTGACTTGTTTTGAACTATTCTGTGGTTGCTGTGTCCACTCCTAACTACTGTCTAAATTTGTTGCTATGTTACACAAGAATTAGTTTGTATTATCCATCCATGCATGGCTGCCTCATCTATTAACCTTACTATTTGTTTAGAGAATAATGTGGCTTATTTTACTCTCACAGTGTTAAAATTAAATAATACAATAACAAGTATTAAAAAGAATTTTTAGGGGTACTGTTATATTGCACATGTAATCATTCACCTATTTGGAATTCTTAAATATAAAAGAAAAAGGTGTATCTCTAAAGCTCACTCTAATCATGAATATGAGCTTTTCTTACATAACACATGAATTAATATTATACCAGATATATTACAATATCATTTCTGGAAAGGAATTAAAAAGCAAATTATAATATGAATTAAATACCTGTTGTTTTTTTAAAAAACCCTATACATGAAAAACCAAGCATCTTTGACATAGTATTTAAAATTTAAATAAGAAATTCATAAGGAAAAAAGCACAGGAAAAGTCTGTCCTTAAAAGATTACTTTTGTCATGAAATTTCATAGCCTGAAGAAAAATTACTTCCAACAATAGCATCAGGAATGGATCATTAATTCAAATATTCATACAGATTTTTAATATGTGGCAAAATCCATGACTACATTTCAAAATTTTTGCCATTTAACACAGTATTAAATGGTCATGTGTTCTTCTTAAAGGCTTAGAAATATGGTGATCTATTAACATTTATAATTGATATTTTGATTTTGTAGTTTTAGAGTTTTTAATAAAGCCAAGCTTCTTGATGCTTGGAAATTTACAAGAATGCTGGACTGTATCCAAATAGAATGAGAACAATCAAGATCTAAATAATTTTTTTAGAGATTTAGAAATTTATTCTTAACAAAATTATTATTTTGAAATAACTGATGCTTTTGGAAGAAAAGCATAATCTGATGATCTAGCAATTAGTTTCACCCTTGCTTAATTAGTTTCTACTCTTTGAGAGACTTTGGACAATTTTGAAATTTCAGCTTTTTTTATAGAGAAGAGCCTCCAAAAGTGATAACACTTTTATAATTATTTTCAATTACATAGGAAGTGATAGGACTATTTATTAAGCAATATTAAATATTCTCCCCATTATGTAGGTTTCTTTGGAGTCTGATATTCCAAAACATTGCTCAGTTCTTGCCTACTGAAAATATGGCAAAAGTCACCAAATTCAGTAATTAAATAACAGAATTACAGAATTAATATTGAAATCTAAGTTCAAACTCTATCTGTATTTAACATGTAATTAATCCAATTGATTATGTTTTCTTTGAAATGGCCAAATAGTGTTTGCCATCTCATATCATTAGTCAGAGTTATAAAGTGTTGACTACTCTATGATAGATAGTAGCTTCAGGTCAGTTGTCAAAGATTGTTAAAATAATCTGATATATTTCTCCCCCCAAAATGTTGATGCTTTATCCCTGCCAGCTAAAAAAGATTGCAGAATTTCTTACAAAAATATAATAGCTATTAACGTCTGTTTGAAAAAATGGAAAACATAACATGCGCAATTAATTTTCTCAGCCATTTTTATCCCTGAGTATTTTAGGAATTTCAAATTTATTCAGCTTGGATCAAATTTATCAAGTTTGATTCTTCTTTAATATAATTAACTTAAAATTAAAATGCATATATGAAAATAATTATGGTATGTTCCTGGACCTGAATTTTAGCTAATGAATAAGTATCAACGTATATTTTATCTTTTGTTTTAATTACACATTGCTCATCCAGATTAGGTTAAAGTATAGCTTAATTTAATTACTTTGAAGATTTATTATAGCAACATTATGTTAAAATGAAAGAAAGTTTGTTAGCATTATCCGTAGAAAGGTAAAGTATTAATCACAATCACGTTTCTCTTCTTTTTATTACCCTGCAAGTAAATGCTTATTTTGCACTGACTTTTATATGAAGTGTGAATCATATACCTTTAAATTCTAGAAATGGTGACTAAAAGATTTTGAAGATTAGAGCATGTTACAGGTTGAAGGAGCTATGATCAGTAAGTACATGTTAGCTCACTCACATGGTATTTAAATATATATTCATATTGCTATAGCAAAATACTGCCAATTTTACAGCTATTGTGAGCTAGTATTAGTTTCTATTCAGAATCTCAAAATGCAGCTGAATAGCATGTACTTGTAAAGGAAATAAGGTGAGAGCTGATTAAACTAGCATCATAGCCATATTTAATTTTATGTTTAAAGCTTTTAACATCAACCTCTTGTGTTTATTCATAGTTTGCTTATTAGTTTATAAACTACATAGCTTTAACTAACTTAAAATCAAACTGATCGCATTAGAGCTTAGGATAATGTGTAAATTCACTTTACACCAGTCTTGTTTCAAAACGTAAACAAACTACAATTATATTGTGTCCAGCCCAATTAACATGATTTAACATGTTAACATGAACCATGATTTATGGCTTAGAACAGGGCTTTTCAACCTTTTCAGCCATTTAACCACTTTTAGGATATGGCAACATCTGAGTACCACCAGTCGCCTAGCAACGTATCAAAAACTTGATGACCAAAAAAAAGGAAAAAAGTGATGAGGTACAGGTAGTCCTGTCGCTTAGTGACTGTTCAAAGTTACAATGGCACTGAAAAAGTGCCCCCCAAGCCACAGCCGAGCAAGACACCTGCCTGCCCACCTGGTGGTGCTCTTCCTCCTGTTCGAGGTTTTCATTGTTGTGAGCATTTCTGTTGAAGATTGGCAGCAGGTGTGGGGTGGGTGTCTGGTTTTTATTTCCCCCCCTCTGCTGGGTGGTTGCAGCAGGTTTTGGTCACTTCACATGACCCTGGGACACTGTGACCATCATAAATATGAATCAGTTGCCAAGCATCTGAATGTAAATCACAAGACCCTGGAGATGCTGCAACATTCCAGCTGATCGGTGCTTCTTCTGGGCTCATCAGAAGTGCCAGGATCAGCGCTGAGCTCCAGCTGGAGCCCGTCACTGATCCTGGCGCTTCCACTGAGTCCTGACAGCCCTGAAGAAGCACTGATCCCGGCGCTTCCACTGAGCCCTGACAGCCCTGCAGCTCCAGCCATCTCTCGCTCAGGCTTGTGCGGTGCTGCCACCGGTTCCACTCATTCCCCTCCCCAGCTACCACTTTTCTAGGATGGTCGTGTACCACCTGCCAGGTGCCAATGTACCACAGGTGGTACCCATACCACTGGTTGAAAAGCCCTGGCTTAGAAGACTATATGAATTGCATCAAAAGTGCAAAGATAGGGGTTTTTTTTAAATAGAAAACATTGCATTACTGATGGGAATCCCACTACAGCTAAATATATTTTGCACATATATGCATATTGTGGATTGGTTACAAATTCCTACTTGGTTTCACATGAATTAGATTTAGTAATTTTTTCATATGGATCTCATTACTATTAACACTATTTAGAAAGCCAGGAAATCATATCATTATGTCCAATGGGTTTTCACTCATCAATATTAAAAAAATATCTCTGGGAAGATAGGAGAGTTGTATTCTGTGAATCTGTTTGGAATATTTGGTGGAAAAGAATTCATTTTAAATCTTTTTTAGAACTGTCCACAAAGGCATTTCCTAAGGTGACAAAGCTAAAATTACACTATCTTTGTAATTTCCTAGATTTTATTGGTAGGGTTAAAGCGAGTTGGTACACTTTTCATAGTAATTAAACAGATTCACAATAATTCTTGCAGCCAGTTCCCCCCCCCCATATTTCTACAGTTATATAAAAATGAATTTGATATAATGCTTCTTAATTGGTACATGAAAGTCTTGTGTCTTAAAATACTTCATTTAAAATAGCATTAAAATATTAAATTCTTTTAAATCTGATTATTATTTATTATCTTTTTAAGTTTTACGTTTTTAAGAAGAGACTGGACAGCCATTTGCCTGAAATGGTATAGGGTTTCCTCCCTGAGCAGGGGGTTGGACTAGATGACCTCCAAGGTCCCTTCCAACTTATTATTATTATTATCTAAATTTACAACATTTTCTCAAGAGATTACCTTAGGAAAAAGAGTACTATCTAAGTACAGTTGGCAGATGGGAATCTTATTCTGGAAAAACAACAACAACAAAAAACAGATTTAAAAGCTTCAAAGAGACTACAGTTGAATGAACACACTAATAAAGGATGCTGGAGAATTACCATTTCAGTTCTAAGGATTCTGCACCCTAAATTCTAATCCTTGGCATTAAAACTCATTAAAGAGATCAGTGTAAACCTTGCTTCCTTAAACATGTTCTGCAGTCAAAGGGTATGGCAAATGTAAATGATTTAAAACCATGTAGTTCTCCTTGAGGTTACACATGTGTTTGTGCATGCATCATATGTGATCCATCCTGTCATTTCAATACATTTTAATTGAATCAATTGTAATTTACTTAATTTCATATTATTACTATGATATATAACAATAATGGAATATGTGTGTCTCTGTATTTTTGTGCATACACATGGGCATGGCAATAAATGAATTCGTTATTCAGTTCAGTCTTTAGCTTGGGATACAATTACAGAGAATATAAAATATAGGTTCTTATTGTTTTTAGGATGTCACAACTTTAAGAAGCTAATACTTTATATTACATATAAAAAGAGTCTCATGCTTTTGCCTTTCAGGATAAGCGGTGTTATGCAAAGTTCAGAAAGAGAATAGTAAGCAAAAGAAATGGAAGGTAATACGAGAAATGGAAATATAGTAAAATCTAGTTTTACCAAAAACTAAATTTATATGCCTTTCAGTACATAGTTTTACCAAAAACTAGTTTTATATGCCTTTCAGTACATTTCTATCTGAGCAAACCATCCTTGTTTTTATCACATCTGTACAATAATTTATACATTGCTTTTTGTTCTTTCAACTTATTGGACCATTTCCTTTTTCTCAATACATTCACACTTCTTTTGTACATTTGTTTTGTATTGGAATCAATCTTCCTTCCTTCCTTCCTTCCTTGAAGCCTCCAGAAGAGGGAATTGAATTAAAAATAAAACTGATGAAATGATTTCAAAAGAAGGTGAAACGAGGGAATATTTTAGAGATTTGTATTGGAACAACAGCAATATGGCAAAAGTAACACTGAAATGTTCTTGTGCAACTCCCAAACCCAGAAATGAGCAGAAGGTGTGAAGAACAGATTTTATTTTTGAGCAGGTCAGTGAGAAACAGGTGTAAATGGAATTCTTAATTCTTCAACATCCTTAGGTATTAAGATTAGGACAATGTGATGTTCTCTTAGTTACTTAATATATTAATAAATGTATACAGAATGTTTACAGATGTTTGGTTGAAGATGTGAATATAAGTTGAGAATCTTAGGTGGACAGTATGATGCAATAAGTATGAATCTGAAAATTCAAAAACCAAGTTACTTCATTGGTTACCTATTTTTAACAGGGTAAAAGAGTAAACGATTGCAAATGAAATATAAATAGAAAAAGATATAATAAGCTGATCGTAAGTATACATTAGAAAAAGTTCATTTTCCTGAAGATAGAAAATCAGTGAAGAAAATGTCAAGATTTAATATTTCAAGCTGTACTCTATATATATTTTTGTGTTAGATCGATACTAAATTATGCAATCTTTTGATTGATTTTGGTTTAATATATATGAACTTAGCAACTCTGATTTGTAAATGACAGTTTATGATTTATTATTATGAGTAAATAATATGATGTTTGTTTAAATAGATCACAGTTCATCTAAATCTCGAGGAAAGAAGGAGTTGAAAGTTGTGGGTCACTCTGCTGGGGGGGTTAAACTGCTGGCCAGCAGGCTGGTTGTATCATGCAGAGGCTGTGCATACCCCAGCTCCGGCAATGTGAAAAAAGTTGCGATAAGTTGCAACATGTCACATGATGCAGCGAGTTTGACACCCATGCTCTATAGAGATGATGAACCTTCTAACATATCCTTGGCCCCAAAGTTACTAATATCTTTCCAATGTATTTAAGTACCAGAACACCAGATAGTATTGTATAATGATTTGCAAAGGCTTCTTACAGTAATCCCCCCCCCCCAGTTCTTGTAGATTTAGCATTGTAATGAATATTTTGTTAAACCAGCTCTGTATAGAAACACAAAATAGCTTGGAGATGTATTATGCTGAGGCCAGGCCTTAATTATGAAATTAATAGGTTGTTCTTGATAAACTGGATGACAGAAATATCTCTCACTTAGTAAGCTAGCACTAACTAAAACTATTTCAGTAATGCTAAAAGATTAATTTTGACTAATGTTTGCACAGTACAACCTGTGAGAACACAGGTTATTATATTGATTCCTTGTCTTTGGCCTTCTTCTTCCAAACTGTTATTTTCCTTCTGAAGATACATTATACATTTCTAAATTTATATGAGGAAACAAATAAGCTTTTACAAATGTTTTAACAATATTTATTTAAATTGAGACTTTCTTTTTTCCTGAGTCTGATAATAATAAATAGAAAAATGTTGTTTATGTATGGTATTAGCCAGCTAGGGATAAATACTTTTAATCCTGTAGTTTAGAACAAATAAGTAGATGTTAATAAACACATTTTGTTTAACAAGTTTAAACTTTTAATTATGTTCTGATTTTGTTTTTCATTTGTTTTATTTTACTTTTACTGTTAATATTTTTCAATACCATTTTTAGTGAAATATAAGAGAATAAACATTAACATTTATATTACTTTATTGTTAAACTCTTTTTAATGTAACTTATTTAACTTAATTCCTATTAATAAACAGGAGACTATTTTCAAAGATTTGGTATAACATTAGTGATTTTATTCATCTAAGACAAGTATCTGAGCCAAATGTATAAATGGATCTTTCCCAAAATGGGGCATGTGTTCATGTATATTTGTATTTAGTGTATGTCTGTGTGTATGAAATGTATATATGAAATGCAAAATATATATGTAGGAGAACTTTTTATGGAATAGAAAATACCTTAGATTTTTTAAAAATATAATCTACAGTTTTCATATAATAATCGTAGGTTTCTCTTTCCTGATTTTTGGTTCATTGGTCACATGTTTTGATTTCAATTCACATAAGAATGTGAATGATCAAATCAATGAATGATTTTGTGTACAATTATGAAGTTATTATGTGATCTTCTGACATCATGACAGAGGCTTAGCTCAGTTTTTAATGACAGTTATATTGTGTTTCTTTCGTTAAAGACTGAAAGGCACATTTGAATTATGTTATAACTGTGGCCCTCATTCACAATCCCAGTTTGAAAATTGCACGTAATTTTGTTTTGCTTTTTAAGTTATGGGAAAGTAAAATTGGAGTAAAGAGGACACAAATACAGTGCAAGGAAGATATAGTTGCTTTTTCTCTAGGGTTGTACTTAGAGGCAGTCCTTTAACTTACAGCTGTACTTGAGCCTGGTCATAAATCATAGTGTTGTTAAGATGGAAATGAATATTGTAAACTGGCAAAAACATCAAACATTGTGGTGACATCACCCTGGGATGCGGCAAACATCTAGAAAAGTGAGCTGGTTGCCAAGCATCCAAAATACAATCACATGACTGTGGGGGAGGTGTGGCTGTTGTAATTTGAAAATCTGGTTGTAAATAACTTTTGGAATTTGTCACAATATCCAGAAATTTCAACTGATGCAGAGTGTAGTTGTCCATGTGATAATGCACCACTCATTATTGCCATATTATGCTAATATCATAGGAACTGTAGTGACTATAGTATACATGTGCAGTTCTAGAAGTTGTTCATCACTGTAAAGACTTATATGATATGATGTCTAGATACCTTCAAGATCATCAGGTAGAATCTACTCTCCTAATGGATGTGATGGAAAGGTCCTTTTGAGAGTTTTCTCCAGTTGAGATACTGAAGGAGACATAGAAACTGGGATTTCTTATAAGAGCTCCATTTTTCTGGAATCACTTGATTCTGAAAACAAGAGTGACTACACTTGACTTTCTAGAAGTTCATTAAAATATGACTTTTCTACAAGACCACCAGAGAACAAAATAATTTGTGGGACAGATATAATATCATCTATTACATTTATAATATTTGGCTAATTGTTTTATAGTTCTTGACTACTGCAATGTACTCTATATGGAGCTTCCTTTGAAAAGTGTCCGGAATCTTCAGGTAGAATAAATAAACACAAATGCAATGCAAGAAAGAAACAGTGACTTTTTCTTAAGAGGTTTTGCATTGGTGGCCCACATAGTCTAGATTTGCATACATGTCACATGTCACCCCTCTTGCAGGAGCTGTATTGGTTGTGGATTTGCTTCTGGATTGAAAGCATGGTGCTGGTTATCACCTTAATGTCCCACATGACTTAGGCCTAAATTCAATATAAAAGGAAAAAAGAATGACGTTGCTATATGTGTATATTACAGGCCACCCACCGAAGCAGATGAAATAGATGAACTTTTTGCTAAACAACTAACAAATATATGTAGGAAATATACCACAGTAGTAATGGGAGGCTTTAACTACCCTGATATCAACTGGGAGACAAACTCTGCAGCAAGTGGGAAATTGAACAAATTCCTAACCAACCTAGCTGGCAACTTTGACATCCAAAAGGTAGAGGAGGGAACTAGAGGAAAAGCTATACTAGACCTAATTCTTTCTAATAGAGAAGAAATGATAGAGGGAGTTTAAATTGCCGGAACTTTGGGCAAGAGTGACCATGTCATACTGGAATTCAATATAATGCAAACACAAGCAATAGATTATAATACAGACAGTGTCTTAAACTTTAAAAGAGCTAATTTTAACAAACTCAGAACCTAGGAAAGATTCCATGGATGAAAATCCTAAAGTGGAAAACAACTCAAGAAACTTGGGAAACTGAAAAATATGATCATAAAAGCCCAATCCAGCACAATACTACTGAAAAAGAAAAACAAGAAATCCAAGAAGAAACCAGCATGGTTGCACAAAGATCTCACTGATAAACTGAAAGACAAAAAGGGCAAGTACAAAAAATGGAAAGAGGGACTGATAACTAAGGTAGAATACCAGCATATAGTCTGAATCTGCAAAGATGAAATCAGGAAAGCTAAGGCCAGAATGAACAAAGACTTGCAACAAAAGTCAAAGATAATAAAAAAAAGTTTCTTTCAACATATAAATAACAAGAAAAAAGTCAATAGTCGGTCCACTAAAGAGAGAAGATGGAAAGGAAGTTACAGACAGTAGAGAAAAAACAGAACTGCTTAACTCATTCCTTGCATTAGTCTTCATACAAAAAGAAACTGTAGCCTAGGGACTTCCGGTTTTGCACTGTAGTGCACGACCGAGGGATTGCGGAGCTCCTTAAATGGGTCTAAGTTGCCCGGGAGAAGTGAAGAAAGAGGGCCCCACTGCGGATTATAGAATGATGGTGGTCAATTCATTTGATCTGAGTAAAGCCCTCCAACCCGACAGGAGAAAAAACAATTGTGAACAGCATGCTTGGAACTGGGTAGGAATATCGATCTTTTTCTATTTTGTAACTGATTTCCTGGAAAAGATCCCTAAGAAGCAAAAAATCCTCCAAAAGTGAGAAAGGAGGGGACTACACCCCCACCCTTCCATAGACGGAAGTGGCGACTTAATTTTTATGGGAGACACAAAAATATTGAAATGAACTTAATAATACTACAGACTGGATAAATCTGAAAATCATGAAAACTGTTTACATCTGAAAGAGTATTGATAAAACTATAAGAAAATAACTTTTTACATGAAAAATGGCAACTCAACACATTCCTTGAGTTTCTCTGTTTTTCATAAAAATATATAAACAGTGTATATATTTTAGCTGTAATCACCTGGTCCATTTGCAACAAATCAGCAAGTATTCCTTTGTAAAAAAAATAATAATCAGATTTTTCAGTTCTAAATTAGATAGTCTGAATAGGTCATTCTTAAATGTAGATTGGAAAAGAGGCTTGGAGGACAGAACAAATTTATCTATTTGGTCTTTAATCTCAAATTATCATTTCTCAATTTATTTCACTAATAGAGTTCAATATTTTATTTATTTCATTGTCTTAAATCTGCATCTATACACCAGTCTGAAATAATCACCAATATCTTTTTTTAGACAAACCAACGTGAAGTCTTTCAATAGCTAAATTAGAATGTGTATGTTTCCACTGTGTAACATTTCTTTTTATAGAAAGCAATAGGAGCTATTAGAACCTCATCTCTACCAAGCTGTACCAATGCAATATATTTATTAATGTAATGCAGTGCCTTTTCTTCGTAGAAAAATATAAATCCAGGTATTATTTTTCATTATTTGAAAAGTTATTTCATCAAATATCCCTAATTGTCTGGTTTAATACTTCCAGAACCTTTTAATTAGATCTTAGTACGGGGAAAAAATCTTCATGTATATGTTTTTTTTCTTCTTGATGCTGGT
Organism: Vipera berus; assembly: GCF_964194415.1. NCBI lineage: Eukaryota > Metazoa > Chordata > Lepidosauria > Squamata > Viperidae > Vipera > Vipera berus. Next base: position 225,670,791 of record NC_138203.1, read on the forward strand.
CTTCAGAGTGACTAAAAGAATTTCAGTGCTATTTCTTGCCAATACGTTCATAAAGAAAGAGGGGGAGAACCTCAGTTAAGTTTTGAAGCAAGCAAAAAAATGTTTGGTGAAATAGGATTAGTTTTTAAATCTCAATAGAGCTTGTGGAGTCATGCAAAATAGAAAAGCAAGGTTTATCCTGAATAGAAACATAATCACATGAGTGAAATATTCAGACTTTCATTCATGTGATGCTTAGTTGTTGTTGGCAACAAATCTTTAATAGGGAAAAAGTGCAGCAAATTTTGTAGCTAATAGTTTGACTTGCTTAGCACTTTATAGTGCATAATTATTGAAAGTGACTGCATAAACTTATAGTTACATGATACCAATGAATTTCCTTTACCTTTTCTTTTTAGAAATTATTGTCAAAAAGATTAAAAAGTATAGTATTAGGTCATAACTATGTCAGATATACAATATAGTAAAGTAAGAAATATTTATGTGATGAAAGGATGTTGCTGTGGAACAATTAGAGATAAATAAAATGGCTACAGCTGAAAAAAAGAGAGTAATTTTCCATTTAATTTTATTTCCCGATTCTGTTGTAAATAATTATATGCTACCTGTATCTTAGTTAACATGGGCCTGTGGCACTTTTATTAGGTATTGAATAATCTTTGGATGGTAATTTTAGATTTTCCAAACAGCCAAAGTAGTAATAATAATCTACTGTAGCACTAAGTGAATACTGACATTATCAATCCTTAGATTTATCTTTATGTATATATCTACACTTACTGGCACTGAGGATTTATATAGCTGTCCATAATTTTGAGTGGCTTACAATAAAAAAGAACAAAATAGCAATATAAAAATGATAAACAATTAATCATTAATATATGAAGTGAAAGATACTATTCAATAATTATATTTTATCTAATTATTTAATAATATTTTAAAAAGATTAATAAGGAGACTGTGCTGAGCTATTTTAAAAAAGAAAGAATGCATCTAAATATAATAGTGCATATGTAGGACATGAAATACTGTTTGTTTAAATGTGAAAGTATGAATTTTGTATTTTGTGAGGATTTAATATGCATGAAATGATTAACTACTACCAGAACATCATCATGACTGTAAATTGTAACTACATTCTCTGTCTTACAAAACCCTGAGACTGAGGCAGGCAAAAAGCTATGCAGTTACAAGTTTGTGAAATTTAATTGGCCTGTCATAAATCTTTTGGTGGATGTGGGTCACAAGCTTGAGAAATACCCCAAAGTCAATCAAAAGTCGAGCTGAAATTTTATTTATGGAGCAGGGGTGGAAGCTAGAGGAACATTAGTCAGGATGCAGAGAATTATTTCCAGCAAGGGGATGAATGTCACTTTCATATTGTCTGAGATATGCCTGGCTTTGCATAATAAGAGAAGTGATGCTTCACTTCTCAAGATCCTTGTTCCTCAGTCCCTTTTTAACTGGTGCCATGATTTCAGGCTTGGCACCTCTCCAAGGTCATGTTCTGATTCCACTATCTGAATCCACAGTAACTCATGCTGAGTCTGACTCATCGTTTAAAAGGACTGACAATCTATAAAAACTCATTAATTACAGACAGAATTTAGTTTCTCAGAATCAGAAGAGTTCACGTTATTCTCAAAGATACACTTATTTTGCTTTCATCTAATGGTCCTTGCATTGTTGCAGCCCAAATCTAGTAACCCTAATGGTGACTGATGCAACGTTTAACATATTCAACAGACTAGTTCTATCATTAACTATGACCATGTATCTATCAATTTCTTCTTAAAATATTTGCAATTATTGCAAAATACATGGAATGCAACAATAGATTAACTGTATGTTTTAAATAGTCAGACTATTTACGTGTACAAGATAGTACACAACATCTAGGAGAGGTTCACATTATAATTGTCACCTAAAGTCACTCTGATTAACAAATAAAGTAGATTACAAGTTTATTTATTGATTTAATTACATTTATTGTACATTTATTTTTAGCATCTCAACTAGTACAAATAAGAGCACTTGGGCTTTTATAAGTAGTTTCTAAATGTTTGTGTGCTGTCTTATTTGTGATTTGGCATCTTATCAATCATTATTAATAATGATGTTAATAATTATTATTATAATGCAAAACAATTAATTGGAAAGCTTTCTTTCCAATAATATATATTTCAGGGATGATAATGCCCTTTTGCTTTCAGCACAATAGTGAAATGATATGATTCTATGTCTGTCAGCAATAAATTTAAAATATCTTCAAAATAATACAAATGGCATGGCAGAATTTTTAAAAAATAAAACTTGGAATGTGGAAATCAACTGTTAAAAAAGCCTTTGCTATTAATAGTAACCTATGGTGTAATCATAATGTCAAGGAAAGTCTCTCAAGATCGGTTGTGAAGGAGAAAAATCAGAATTTTTCAAACCAATGGATTGCTAAACAGAAAATACCCCAATACTGAAATAAGGCTGCACTTAATTTATCTACATTTTTTTTCCTGTTCTCACAGCACATTCAGTTGCAAATGCCAGTTAAGATTACGATTACAATGCTAGTTAAAAATGCTAAAGTTTCAGTTGTGAGATGGTAGCTAAATAAATAAATAAACTAGTAGTTTACCATGTTAATTGATAAATTCATTATAGAATAAGTGGCCTACCAGATATCCAGTCCTAAGCCAAAAGTATATTGCTTTTTCTAAAAAAAAATAAACTCTAAAGATGCTCACTGAATACTTATGATATAAAGTGGTAAGGCTTTTATTTTCTTAACTATGTGGCATTGCAAAATTATGATACAAAATTTATATCATGAAATTATTTATAAAAATCAGAAGATGAGGAGGTCCTGTGTAGGTTAAGGGTCTAGGACTCGTTTATTCATCTGGGGAGAATTTGATCCTGTTGAACCTCAGGAAGTGGACAGGGTTCTTGTTCCAATAGAAGAGCATCTCTGTAGTTTAGGGTTGAACTGTGAAGTCCTTGGTGTGCTCTAAGCTCGTTTGTTTGCTTGCTGACATCCAGAGTTCAGATCTCTGGTCCTGACCCTGCTGGCCTTCTGCAAGGCCCTGATAACTTGGGAGCCTGGATGTGTGTCAGGGCCCAACTCCTTATGTTGATGATTCTTCTATGATTTCAGTGGCTTGGTAGTTTTATGTTTTGCACTTTATGTGTTTTATCTACCTCTTATCTATTTTTATTCTAGCTCGTCCAAAGTTATATGTGTGAGATGAGCAGCAATATAAGCAAATCGATTAAATACATAAATGAATAAACTAAATAAACAAATAAGTAAAATACAAAAATAACCATATCAAGAGGCCTGTGCTAGCACAGTGGTCAAGGGATTTAGGCATTGGAGTTAAGCCAAGGAAACCCAGATTCAGCTTGGTTCTCAGCCATGGAAACTCTCTAGGGACTTTGGGTGACTTGTGCACTCTAGGATTGCTGTGGGGGAAAATTGGAGGAGGGAGCGCTGTATAGACCTTATAAGAGGAAAGGTGAAATCTAAAAGTAAAAAATGAGTAAATAAAAAATGCAGCTATTTAAATTATTTAGGAGTAATTTTAACTAACGACTGTGAATTTTTTGTGGCTAGAAATTATTGAATAAATTAATGGCTTCAGTAGTATTAGATCAAGAATGTGTAATGCAAACACCGGAGGTGCCTCATGGTGTTTAGCTATAAAATATGTATGGCTGTTGATTAAGTATTATAGATCCAGAAAATAGTCTGGTTGCACTATATCATAAGAACTGTCATACAGTAAAAACATATTTGTAGATTTGGGGACCTTAAATATGTGCAAACCTGTGAAACCCACATTGTTGTTGCTTTCTGAATTCAGATAATTGAAGAATATTATTTCATGGTGTTCCCACTGATTTTGATTTGATTTCCCTAATAATCCCCTATCTATACAATAATATATGCTATATATATTCTCCCTCTCTCCCCCTCTATATTAGTATAGTCACATACTGGTCTAAAACCCTGCTTTGCTTAATTCCAAATATTTACCTCACTATGATTCATATATTAATTTCTTCTTTCTTCTGTAGCAAATAGTTCTATTTTTTAAAATAACAACAGAACACCCAAAAGATATTTAACTGATCTGTTTTTCAGAAGGTCTGTTTTATGGTTTATAGTTTAGCTAAGTGATATTGTTAGAACATTGAGGTTAGCCATAAACAGGTGCATTAGAATTACTGACCTTTATTTGATTATAATTTAAATCTGTCCAGATATAGGAGTAGTAGATTCATTACTGCTTACTGATCTTAGCCTTCAGCTTATTAATATATGAAGTTCCAAGATGCTCCAGGGAAAATTTGTGATTCGTATCTTATATTTAAAGCACATGCCAGCAAAAATGAAATGAAACTCTCATAAGCAAATGTTTCAGTGGGTGTTATTCATCTGCATATAGCATAATATCTCTAAGTGTTTGGACAAAGTTTCTGGGAATGCAGAGGTAATTTGTCATGCAAATGAACTTATTAGGGAGGCCATATTTTTAGAATGTTAAAAAAGGCAAACATTTTCATTTTTTTGTTTAAATATTCATGTGCATGTTTAATCATTTGCCCTAAGGAATATTGGAAATAGTTGAATTTCTTAGTGTTTCAGTATCCTTTGAACTTTTATTGTAAAGAGATTGAACAATTCAGTCCAAATTTTGTAAAACACAGGCTTAAGATTCTACCTTTATATGCTAGTGTTATTTTCTCCCCCCCTCAAGCCTTTTCTGTGACTGTGCCTGCATTACAACACAAAATCTAAAAGTCCTTATTAACTGCTTTCAAATTACTTATAAAGCAGTGTTTCCCTTGTTAGTGAAGAGTAGAGATTCACTGTCCACATTATTGTAAAGCTGCTACTGAGAAAACAATATATTCAGTGTTGAATGGGAACCTTTGAGATAGTGGTTCAAGAATGTGCTCAATCTGTGCTTAAATGAGACTATATCAATAAAAGAATGAATAAATGTTAGCCCCAGTAGTCACCTACATCAGAAAATAAGCTCCACAGGAAGGCTAAAGATATTTTTATTGAGATTGGGTACAATAACAGAATCTTGCACGTCTAATTGTGTGTACCTCCTCCTCCTGGTGCTTATAGTTCAGAGAATTAGGGAATAATCTAACTCAGGGGTGTCAAACTCAATTTCATTGAGAAAAAGTTGGAAGGGACCTTGGAGATCATCTAGTCCGACCCCCTGCTCAGGCAGGAAACCCTATACCAGTTCAGGCAAATGGCTGTGCAGTCTCTTCTTAAAATCTTCCCGTCTTGGAGCATTCACCACTTCTGGAGGCAGGTTGTTCCACTGGTTAATTGTTCTAACTGTCAGGAAGTTTCTCATTAGTTCTAGGTTGCTTCTCTCCTTGACTAGTTTCCATTCGTTGCTTCTTGTCCTGCTTTCAGGTGCTTTGGAGATTAGTTTGACTCCCTCTTCTTTGTGGCAGCCCCTGAGATATTGGAACACTGCTATCATCTCACCCCTCACCCTTCTCTTCGTTAAACTACACATACCCAATTCCAGCAACCGTTCCCTATATGTTTTAGCCTTCAGTCCCCCAATCATCTTTGTTGCTCTTCTCTGTACTCTTTCTAGAGTCTCAACATCTTTTTTACATCGTGGTGACCAAAACTGGATGCAGTATTCCAGGTGTGGCCTTACCAAGGTATTGTAAAGTGGTATTAGTACTTCACGTGATCTTAATTCTATCCCTCTGTTAATGCAGCCTAGCACTGTGTTGGCTTTTTTGGCAGCTGCAGCACACTTCTGGCTCATACTGAAGTGATTGTCTACTAGGACTTCGAGATCCCTCTCACAGTTACTACTATTGAGCAAGGTACCACCTATACTATACCTGTGCATTTGATTTTTCCTGCCTAAATGTAGAACCTTACTTTTTTCACCATTGAATTTCATTTTGTTAGATAATAATAATAATAATAATAATAATAATAATAATAATAATAATAATAATAATAATAATAATAATAATAATAATAATAATTTTATTTATATACCGCCCTTCTCCCGAAGGACTCAGGGCGGTGAACAGGGCAATACATGCTAAAAGACAAGAATACAAAAATTAAAAGAGATTAAACAAGATGCCCAAGAACTATAACAATAAGTTCATAGATAAAAAGCAATAAAAACCCAAACCCATCGCCCATCAGGCCAGGCCGGCTTGTTCGAACAGGTAAGTCTTTAGGTCGCACCGGAAGGAGTGAAGGTCGGGCGCCATCCGGAGCTCAACCGGAAGATGGTTCCATAAATCCAGCACGCCCACAGAGAACGCCCTCCCCCTGGGGGCCACCAGTCGACATTCTTTGACTGGTGGCACCCTGAGGAGGCCCTCTCTGTGGGAGCGCACTGGGTGGAGGGAAGTTGATGCTGGCCGCAGGTGCTCCCTGAGGTATTCTGGACCCATGCCATGAAGGGCTTTGTAGGTCATTACCAGCACCTTGAATCTCACCCGGAAGACAACTGGGAGCCAATGCAGCTCGCGGAGCAGGGGTGTAACATGGGAGTATCGGGAAACTCCCAACACAACTCTCGCGGCTGCATTCTGTACCAGTTGGAGCCTCCGAGTGGTCTTCAAGGGCAGCCCCATGTAGAGAGCGTTGCAGTAGTCCAAACGAGAGGTCACGAGCGCATGGGTGACCGTTCGCAAGGCATCCCGGTCTAGATAGGGCCGCAACTGGTGCACCAGGTGAACCTGGGCAAAGGCCCCCCTAGTCACATTTAATATATGATCTTCTAAAGAAAGCTGTGAATCTAGGAGGACTCCCAAGTTGTGAGCCCTATCTACAGGGGGTAATAACTCACCCCCCATAGAAAGAGATGGAATATTCTGACTATCCCGAGATGCCGGTACGCACAGCCACTCAGTCTTGTCAGGGTTGAGTCGAAGCCTGTTCCTCCCCATCCAGACCCGAACCTCCTCCAGGCAATGGGACATCACGTCGAGGGCATCACTGGGGTGGTTTGGGGTCGAAATGAAAAGCATACTGATGATACCCAACTCCAAAACCACGAATGATCTCACCCAGCGGCTTCATATAGATGTTGAACAGGAGAGGTGAGAGAGGACCAACCCCTGAGGAACTCCACAAGCGAGAGGCCTTGAGGTCGACCTCTGTCCCCCTGCCAACACCGACTGCGAACATCCCAGGAGATAGGAGGAGAACCACTGAAGAACTGTGCCTCCCACTCCCAATCCCCTGAGACGCCGCAGCAGGACACCATGGTCGATGGTATTGAAGGCCGCTGAGAGGTCTAATAGGACTAGGACAGAGGAATATCCCCTGTCCCGAGCCCTCCAGAGATCATTCACCAGAGCGACCAATGCCGTCTCCGTGCTGTACCCGGGCCTGAAGCCCGATTGGTACGGGTCTAGCGCCCTGTGTTTGAGTCTGTCCAGATCCTCCTGTATTTTAAGCCTATCTTCTGGAGTGTTGGCTATTCCTGCCAGCTTGGTGTCATCTGCAAATTTGATGAGTTCACCATCTATCCCCTCATCCAAATCGTTGATGAAGATGTTGAAGAGCACTGGGCCCAGAACAGAGCCCTGGGGCACCCCACTACACACTTCCTTTCATGTAGACACAGTTCCATTGAGGAGCACATGTTGAGTACGGCCTGTCAGCCAGCTACGAATCCATCTGGTGGTGATGCTGTCTAACCCATGTTAGACAGCAACATTCTGGACTTTAAAAATGCTTCAGCCTCTTTTGCCTAGGTAATTGTTCCTACATATCCCGATCAAGATTATCTTCTGTACTTTCAAAAATATATAACAATATCAGTATTAAGCAAACTATTACACAAATGGATTATACTGGTGCAATATAAAAAAAATTGTCTATCCGCTTAGCTTTCTTACCAAGTCAACTTTTAAAAATTAAAACTTGTTTAATCTCCACTTTATTTGCTACTGATTGGGATAAACTTTAGGAATATTGATTTTCAACTTTACATAAGCGTGCCATTTTCAGGTAGAAATAAGACATTGTATGCACTCTAAATGTTAATGAAAGCCAGTTTAATTTGCAAGAAAAAGAAGTACATTTTAAAGTAGTATCCTGCTACATTAAATGCGAGCTCTTCATGTCAATCTCATCCAAAGGTACAAAAACAACAAAGTCAAAGCAATAAAATCCTTGATTTCAAAAGGATTTATTTTCTAGTTAATGTGCTTAGAGTATCAGCTTTTTATACCTCTGTTCAGCACTTTGGTGCAAACAGCCTTCAACAATCTCATATCTCCAACTGAGGATGTTGCATCATCACCTAGGCTTTACAGCTCTCACTAGTTCATTTTAAGTTTTCGGTATTGTTGTCTCAGCAAGAATTCAGGGCTTTCTGATGCATTGCAGTGATGTATTATTCGAAGATAGCCTGCAACTTGGTTTCTTTCTATTTAGAGAAGTTGCTTTTCCACAGTACTTTGTTCAAGATTCAATTTAAGCTACAAAGCTCCCAGGCAGTTACAACAATTTCACAGAAATGGCAATGTCTATCAGAATTTATGTCTAGTATAGTAAGACTTTTCAGTATCAACAAGACAATGGAAAAAGCCTGATTTAAACTAGGTAGTTTCAATAAAAATCCAACAATAAATAATTCATCCAAGCAGTATATATACAAAAATGTTAATCTAGTATAGCATTAATTTCAATAATGTCAAGTATAGAAAGCATTAGAAGATCTAACTCACCGTACCATGGAGCATCTTTTGAGCTGAGAATAAATCCTGTTGACCATAACGGGCTGCCTTTTGGACAGACAAGTACAAACAGCAATTCAAAAGTACTTTCAATTCTCCTGTCACAATGCTTGTTTTAGGTCTGAGCTTTTCTTTTCTTTTCTTTTCTTTTCTTTTTACCTAGCAAGTCTTACAAAATGATTGTGTGAACTTCATGACATCTAGAATCCCTTTTATCATTTATCAGTATTTGTTAAGTAACTCTTTTATTTCTATGAAAATTAAACAAAAGTTACTTCAATATGTTCAGAGTCATGATTTTCTCTTTTCAATTTTATGTCTTGCTGTGCATTTCATATTTGAACAGTCCTTATTATCTGTTGAATTAAAATTATATTGTACACAGGGGACCCTGGTTATTGGAGTAAGTGGTGTGTGTAACACTAAAATAGCTAAGATTTAATATTTCTTAGTAATTTTTTTTAATTATAGAGCATATTTATCAAATCTACCAAAACTGGCATATTTTTGGCTAAAGTTACCATACTTTTCATACTACGTTCCTGCTGTACTTATATACACAGCTTGGTATGTATGTATATATTTATGTGTGTGTGGTACATATGTTTGTTTTTTTGTATGTATGTATGTATGTATGCATAGATAGATAGATAGATAGATAGATAGATAGATAGATAGATAGATAGACAGACATTAATACACATGTTCATTCATACATACATATGCTGTAGATAGAGCCAGTTTGGTCTAATGGCTAAGGCACCAAGACTGGAAACCAGGAGTCCATATGTTCCAGTCCTGCCTTAGGCATGAAAGCTGGCTGGGTGACTTTCGGCCAGTCACTTTCTCTCAGTTCAACTCACATCATGATCATGATTCATTTTAACATGGTTTGTTGAACATAGCTTCTTCAACAAACAATAGTCACATAATATTCTAAGCTGAATTCAAACAAGCAGCAACATGGAATGTGAAACACCTACAGCATTTATAATACTAGTCTGCTATGATTTTATCATATGAAACAATTTATTATGCATGTCTGATATTTATTTCAATAGCATGCTTCATACAGTAGCATTGGTGATTACAATTAGATATAGTAACAAACAACACAATGTTCTTTTTATTGGATATTTGTTAATGGACATCAATTCCAATGTCTTAGAAAGTTATAAAATGTTACCAGTTGACAGGTCAATCCAAAATTATATGTATCTCTTTTTAAAATATATATTCATTATGTTTTATCAATGGGAATAGAATATAAAACAATCCCAGAGAAAACATACATTAGTTACAAAAAAATGGGTACAAAAAGGGGGAAAAATGACCCTAACATCAAATAAGTCCAATATTAATCATAGCTGGCTGGATGCTGAAAAAAAACCCCTCTCTGATAAATTCTCCTCCCCTTACACAATGGTCTGCAAATAGTTATAAACTTTCTTATTCTTATTTAACAAGAAAAATATATAAACAAATATTTCAGATGAGGAGGTCTCTGTCTAATAATCAAATCGACCCAGCATCTAATATATATAAAAAGTGAAAGAAAAAATAAATAAAAAAACAAGTCAACAGGTTAACCCAAATATTACACTAGTCTTCAAATCTCTCTGTTAACCATTTGTTATTGTAGAAAGTCCACAAATGACATCCAGTCTCTTATAAATCTAACTAACTGCCTTGATTAAACAGCTTTATAAGACAGCTTAGTAATGTGTATCTCCATACTACAAAAATAACAGTACACAAAAATCTGTAATATTAACATGTTTCATTTTAATTTGAATTAAACCTTTTGGTCTTTGCATTTAAGATTAAAGAATATTTCAAATCCCATTATCTTGTAAGAGAGAAAGAAGTTAAACATAATGAAAAACATAATGAGTTTTGCATGCATTTAGGTTTGTTAAAATGTTTCAGTAGGTGGCAGCACCCAGCTGACCTTTAGTGATCACAGAAGTGAATACAAGTAGGGACAATCTGGGAATTTGAAGGCTGAAAGCTAGACTGGAAAAATTGAAACAAAAAATCCAGAAAAAGGCAATGACAATCCACTTCCATAAGATTGACAGGAAAATTATATAGTTGTGTTCAGGAAGGCACCAGGAATTACGCTTGATTCAAAGAAAAGAGTTTAATATAAGAATACATTAAAAGACAGGGGAAAAGCAAAAGACAATAGAAGATAATTGTAAGTTTCACACAAAAGATGACAGAGAATAAATGAAAGAGAAATAGTCTAGAAATTTCTGGGGTTTATTGGTATCTGTTTTGTTAAGTGCTTTGTTCCATGAATATAGTAATAAAAATAATAAATTATAATATTATAATTACACATTATAATAACATAAAACATTAAGATTGATGATATGGTATTATTTATTAATTTAAAATGTTAAAATTGCCACCATCGAGGAATCTCATGGAAGCTTACAACCCATGAAAGCAAGACAAAAATAGGAAACAGTAGCAAAATAAAAATAAATTAGTTGAAACATATACTATAATTTGGAATACACAATAATAAAGATCTTTAACAAAACTATAAGAAACAAACAGTCCCTTCTCAAATCTGAACTTGAGAAGAAAATGCCAAATATTCACTTGATGCCAAAATTCGTGGTAATCTTGGCATCAGTTTGATCGCCCATGGCAAAGGCCTTAAACCAGGGCTGTCAAACTGGCAGCCTGTGGGCCGGATGCGTCATGAGCAGGCCATGTCCACCCTGCCTCCACAAAGGCAAAAAAAGTCACGATACATCACGATACGTCATGTGACACGATCGAGTTCGACACCCATGCCTTAAACCTTTAAGAGTCTTGAACATTATTGCATCATTAATCATAGGAATCAGTAACAAACAGCCAACCAGTACAGTTCTTTTTGCTCCAGTGTTGTAAAATTTCTGTTGCATTCTCTGTTACAATTTCTGAGTTCTCCTCAAGGGCAGACCCACGTGAGTCATGTTACCAATAGTTAGGTGCCATCCAGTTGACTTCTGATGATTCTATACACAAATGCTCTCCTTTATTGATAACCTAGGCATTCCAGTAATCTTTTTGATCTGTTCATCCACCATATTTTTACTTCCCTCATCCAACATCTCTGTATGTGAATTTATGTTTGTTGATTGACATCTCATCAGAGCAATCAATCTTTATTTGCAGAGGAACAATTGATTTGTTTTTGCAGTCCATGGTACTCTTGCTAATCATTTCTAAATTCGTAAACTAAAAGTACCTATTTTCTTTCCATATTTTTTTTTTGCGGAAACTGGCTTTCACAGTCATATATTAGCATGAAAAGACCATCACTTCAACTTTTCTCATCTTCATTATTACAGAAATATCCTTATTCACCTTCATTTCTTCAGCACTGACTTTTAAATTACATAGTATATTTTTACTCTTATGAATATTTATAATTAATATGGATTATTATATTATATATAGAAATTAAACAGATATGGGGAGTTTATGGATCACTGCCTCACTCTCTTTTTTAGTTCAAACCACTGTTTACTTGTTCATGATAAAAATTCCTCTGGCATACTAATTAGCTTTGCTGTAGCAAATAAAGCAAAACTAAGCCTCAAACTTTTTACCTATCTCTCCATTTCCCCCCTCCCCCTCCCATTCAATCATGTTTGATTCTCAGAGATTGCTAGAGTTCCAGTCCTGCCTTGCATGAAGTCAGTTCATTGATCTTACGCCAATCGCCTTCTCTTACTCCTAGGAGGGAGGCAATGGCAAACCACTTCTGAAAAACTTTGCCAAAAAACTGCAGGGACTTGTCCAGGCAGCCTCTGAGAACAGGGCACAATTGAACAGGAAGAATAAGAATAATTGAAGAAGCTTTCTTTTTTCTTTGGTTCTTACTATTCAGTTATTATAGAATGTGCCCTTGTTGCCCAAAGCTTTTATCTTTAATTATGCTGAAAATTTGTCTAAAAGCTATGTTGATTTTTTTTCTTTGAAATTCTGGGAATATGTTTTCTTGCTTCCTGCTTAATGTGTTCCCATCCTTGAATTCACTTTCAGATTAAGTGTACTGATTCTATTCCTGTTGTAATGAAATTATACTTTGATTGTATGTTCTCCAGACTAAATTTTGTTGACATACCTACTTTCTTTGGTTTCTCCCATATATTTGTCCCAATAATTCACTATCTATTTCACAGTGTAGAACTGAAAGTATTCTGATTGTATTGTATCTGTCCATCTTCTGTATACAACTGTGTAATCATTATTAATTTTGATGTTATGCAAATGGTGTTGCCATGCATACACCCTGTGTTTATGTTGCTTGAAGTACATGTTTGCAATAAAAATATTTTTGCAAAATGTTATTATTGCATTACTACCTTCTCAGTCTAAATCTTTCTATAATTTCAGATTACTGTATTTTTCTTCAACCCTTGTATTCCAATAGACAATCAGTAGTACTTCTCACATTTATCTTGATGTTCCATTTAATACTTGCAATTTACTAGAGAATTCTTCAGTATCACGCATCATTGTGGCTGTAGTAAGAGCATATACTTGAATAGCACTGATAGTTACTGGATGGCTTCAAATGGAGAAGTTTATAAGCCTGGAAAGAAATAACATATAAATGTGTAAAGAAAGATTATATCAGGTTTATATTTGCCTGCATTAGTCATCGGTTATTCTGGGTTCAATACAAGGCACTTCAAAAAACAACAATAATAAATCTGAGATGTACCCTACCTATATAAACCCACTCTAGGTTTACCATTTTTTAAAGAGCATTTTTAAAGTGTGATTTTATTTCAGTAATGAAGGGTTCTCCAAAGGAGACAGTATGTGATCTCAGTATTATATACCATGACTAGTAAACCCCTATAAAAAAAGTCTTAATAACAACTACTATTAGTTTATTAAAGGTAAAGGTAAAGGTTCCCCTGCACATGCGTGCTAGTCGTTTCCAACTCTAGAGGCCGGTGCTCATCTCTGTTTCAAAGCCGAAGAGCCAGCGCATTGTCCGAGGACGTCTCCGTGGTCATGTGGCCGGCATGACTAGACGCCAAAGGCGCACGGAACGCTGTTACCTTCCCACTGTAGTGGTCGCTATTTTTTTACTTGCATTCTTACGTGCTTTCGAACTGCTAGGTTGGCAGAAGCTGGGACGAGTAACAGGCGCTCACTCTGTTACGCGGCACTCGGGATTCGACCGGCCAAACTGCCAACCTTCTGATCGACAAGCTCAGTGTCCTAACCCACTGAGCCACCGCATTTATTACTTTTGCTCAATTGCTAAGTTGTGTCTGACTCTTTGCAACGCCAGGGAACATAGCATGCCAGGCCTTCCTGTCCTCCACTGTCTCCCAGAGTTTGCCCAAACCCATGCCCATTGCGTTGATGAAACTAACTATCTCATCCTCTGCTGTCCCCTTCTCCATTTGCCTTCAGTCTTGCCCAACATCAGGGTCTTTTCCAATGAGTCCCTTCTTCTCATTTGGTGGCCATAATATTTGAACTTCAGCTTCAGTATATTTATTTTATTACCATGTATACAGTAAAGGTTAGGTGGGAAATATTTTGGTTTTGTTTTTATAGTTCTTTATCAAGCTGATATGTGAGTTTCTATCCAAGAAGTTTAAACACATAGAAATGTACACTAAGCTTTGGCTAAGGAAAACGAACTCTATCGTGTTTTTTTCTGTTAAAGAATACAATTTTTTTTATTGTATTCCCATAATGTTAAAATTTTAAGCTGCTTCAGTTAGTGAATAAAATATATTGACAACTTGAAATTTATATCAATGCTTTCTAATATAAAATGTAATAAAAATCAAACCTGAGGAGATGAAAATTAAGGCAGAATTTACAACAAAGTTAAAAACAACAGTATCTTGCAGTAAAAAGTATATTATAGAAAAGTGTATCAGTAACTTCAAATGAGGTGTTGAACTAAATAAGTAAGCTGCTTAATAAAAAAAACATTTTATTTGTTCTTTGAAGCTGCTAAATGGTTTCAGGCTCAAATTGTATTTGCCCATCTGACATCAAAGCTGTTTAAAGACTTTTGAGGTATCAGCCTAAATTGATGACTTCATAAAATTTTAACAAATGTGATACATGAGATACTTTCTAGTCGAGGGTGATCATTTACCAGGCAATACTTCTAGGCATGTGTTAAATATTTTAGAATAGAATTGAGCTGTAATGGACCATGGAGGTCCAGCCCCCTGCTCAAGCAGGAGAACCTTTATCATCTCAAACAAGTGACTGTCCAGTCTCTTCTTAAAAACCTCCAGTGATGGAGCGCCCATGACTTCTGAAAGCAAGCTGTTCCACTGGTTAATTGTCCTCACTGTTAGGAAGTTTCTCCTTAATTTCAGCTTGCCTCTCTCGATATTGTCAAGTACAAAGGATCAGAACCCATATTTTAAGTTGCAATTCAGGAAGGATTTATTGCTCAAGCCTATAATCTAGTCAACTAACGGCCAACACTAAATTGATGCCAGATAAGGGCCAACAGAATTGATGTGACAACTTTAAACTAATGAAAAGGTGTATTCACAGACCTGAAAAGATATCTTGCAAAGTTTTAATTTTTATTTTTACCTAGAAAGGATTTAAAGACATTAATAGATTTTTAAAAATTACAATAGTAGTCCAGTTTTTCTTAGAAAATGTTTATTTTCAGCATTTTTAAAATATTCAGCTTTTATTATATTTTCAATGATCGTAGATACAATATAATTTATGACTTTGTTTCAAAATGTAACGATTGCTTATACAAGGGTTTTAGACAACACAGATGATTTTTTAAATAAAAAATAAGTCTTACTAACTCTAAAGGCACTTGTCAACCAGTTTTAAACAATTGTAATGCCATTTTGTACTTTTGTGAAATGAATCCTTCAGTTTTTGTTTATATCAGCAAGAGGAAAGTACGATTACAGTATACTAATTTAGTGCCTTGCAGAGGAAACAATATTGTAGGACTTTGTAATGTTATTATATTGAGGTCTGAAAGCTCAGATAATTTCCTGTTGTTGGATTGAGTAACCTTGGGTACACTCACCTTGCCACTTTCTGTAGAAAATACACTCATTTTGGATTTATTGCAAATCCCCTGCTTTTGATTTATTTTATACTAGTGCAACCAGTTTAAAATGTGAATAAATCCAAAAACAAATTATTTTTCACAATTAATGTTTACACTAATATATTTGCTAGTACGACAATGAGAATCTTCCAAAGAATTCCAGAGCATAAATAGAACTATAACAAACTTCAGTGTAAATAATTAAATAAAAGAATCACAAGTAAAGACATCTTTTCTAAAATAAATAGATAAGAACAAAGTTTATTTTAAACTGAAAGGCACAACATCGTATTGCAAATACCTGGATAAATGTACTACCAATGCATATCTTCATAGTCAGAAGAAAATAAACCATTGATTAATGTAGCCTTGGTGGAGCAGTGGACTAATGCATCCTTAAGTAACACCAGCTGCCTGCAATTAGTGCAGGTTCGCATCCCACCAGGCTCAAGGTTGACTCAGCCTTCCATCCTTCCGAGGTAGGTAAAATGAGGACCCAGATTGTTTGGGGCAATTAAGCTGACTTTGTAATAATGCCGCTTGGGGTGTGTGTGTGAAAGCCCTAATAAGCAGGCATATACATAGAATGAAGGCTACTGCTAAGCTTGTAAGCCGCCCTGAGTCTTCGGAGAAGGGCGGGATATAAATGGAATTAAAATAAAATAAATAAAATAAATTCTCATGGTGACTGTCTCAAGTCATCTTGCAGTTTTCCCTTGCTGAAGTTTATATTGAATACAAACCCATATTACAGAATTTAAATATGTGCCTTGGATTTAAAAAAATTTCATGACTTATAGTCAAAAGATTTAAAAGGTCATATTGAGTATAGCCTATAAATCTACAGATGTACTTTGTAAGGAATCCTAACCCAAGGGTGTCAAAATGGCAGCCCACGGGCTGGATGCGTCTCACACGCAGGCCATGCCAAGCCTGGCTTTGCAAAAGCAAAAAAGTCACGATATATCACGATACGTCATGTGATGTGATCGAGTTTGACACCTATGAGCTAACCTTTTATAAGTTTTTTTATAAAAAAAGAAATAATGAAGTTGAACCTTAAGTGAATTTGTGGTTTTGAATATTACCCCCATAAACAACCCCAGATTAGCACTGCAGATAAAAACGTTAAACAATATATTCAAAATTGAATAGTGACATGCATAGAGTCAAGAACACATCCTTGACACAATTTTCTAAAACTTTTTTGTAAACAAAAAAGACAGAAGTACTCTTTAAACCCTGTTAAGAAGAAAATCAGACTGGTTTCTCCCTGAGACACCTGGGTATAAAAGGGAGGGGAGGAAAAGCGTAATTAGATTTGCAAGATTCTGTTACTGTAGCTTGTCTTAATAAAGTAGAGTTCTAGTCCTCCTGTACAGTTGGTTTCCAGATCTGTTTTAGGACTGACACACAGAAACTGAACCAGTGGCGTAGCGTGGGGGGTGCAGGGGGGGCCGGCCGCACCGGGCGCAACATCGGGGGGGGGGCGCATTAGATGCATTTTACTTTAATTACATCAGTATTTTCACGGGTTAGGGGGCACAAATTATTTGCCTTGCCCCGGGTGCTGACAACCCACGCTACGCCACTGAACTGAACTAAAAGTTACAGACCTATCTATAAGATCCGTATATTAGATATACAGTAAAATCTATATTGGATTTAAAATATTTGTATTCTAAAAGAAAATTTTTCTCTTTTTAGCAGGCATATTTCCATTAGCATTGCAGAAGGAGAGCTGTGCTGGTCTATGATAGTTAAAAAATCAGAACGAATCTGATAACATCTTTTCTGATTAATCAGCTGTGTTAAAAGGTATATGGTAGTTCCCATCATCAGATGGATGGCATGGTTAAACTAATGGAGTGTTTGAAAAAAAGGATGTGACAAGGGAAAGGAAAAATGGTAATTATGCAGATACAGGTTACAGGTGAGACAGATTACAAGTAACTCATCAATTCAGAATCCTTATTTGTTAAAAACCCATTGTGTTGATTAAAAGCTTCTGAGGTAGCCTGAAATCTTTTGATACATATGAATTCAGCAGTCTCTTGTTCTATGATGCTGGAGCAGTTTCATTATTCTAAAATGGCAACTTGAAATCTGTAATGGAGTGTTCTGGGAGATTAGAATACTCTATTATTACTTTTCCTTGATTTGAGTTGTGGTGTCAAATTGTATCCATTCATTCTTTTCTGCAAAAGAAAAGAATGAATTTTCTGTCCTGTTTGTCCAATGTAGAATCCCGAGAGAGGAATTGCAGGCAGATAATGGCAAATATCACATTGAATAAGGAACATATCAATGCACTTTGAATTTTTTTGGGACCATATATTTTAGTGTTTGGCATAAATGTGAAGGCAAATTAGACTGTCAAGGTTCCGACAGAGACAAATAAAGCAGAATTCCGAGGCTTGCAAAGTCCTCAAAGAACATGTTTATTAGTTACAAGGTATCGGCACGTCAAAAGTGAAACTAAGTCTGAAGACACACGTAACAATTCCCCAATGCAAAGTTAAGAAATCCTACCTCTACAGCTATGCAAGCAACTATATTACCCAATACATCTTCTGGGTGGGCTTTTCACGAAATGCCCAGCCTGCAGTCTCGGGAACAGCCAATGACCTTGGTTCCCATGTTTCTTTAGACTAGCAAAGCACCTTGCAAAACCCCCTCCCTCCATTCTATGTGTCAACCGAAAATGAGTAGGAAAAATGGCTATAGCCGTGCTCATTTGTAGAGTTGACATAGACATCTGGGCTTGTTGCAAGCTCTTCATCCCATGTTAGCATTAATATCCTGCTGTTTCTTATTGCTTGTGAGAATCTGCTTTAGGATGGGTGGTTGTCTTTATCTAAGTTTGGATAAAGTGTTTGAGAAAGTACATTGTCCTTGTTCAGAATGGCCTGTAGCTTATTAATATGTTTCAATGGCTGGGGCTATAAACTATAGGTGACCAGAACAACCTATGTTCTTTTGTTTTGTTTCTGTGCTCTGTACTTTTACAGGTCCTCCCTGGGAATTTATATGGTTCTGTCTATTAATCTCACAGGGTGTGTATGTCAACTCCTGAATGCTGGTTTATTTCCATCAACTGAGCATCTGCATCAAGTAGGTCATAATAAATACAGCTGTGGTATAGCACCTGGCTATACAGTAGATGACAGATTTGGTGGTGTATTCTGCTTTGCAGGGAGGACCTGTAAGAGAAAAACAAAAGACCCCCCCAAAAAAAACCCTCACTATTTTCCTTGCATCCTGTCCTTTATAGTTCTGCAGAATTGCTGTAGCAATTGCCTCCATTTCAGCTACTCAATGAATCGGCAGAAATCAAGAGAGATAGGTTGGCTGTGTTGGGCATGATTCAGTGTACTCATGTGACACCTGTCCTCTACAAGCTATGCTGTTCACCAATGGGCTTCCAGATGCAGTTCAAAGTGCTAGTTATTACCTAAAAAGCCCTTCTTGGCATAAGGCAAATTATCCATGGGGCTGTATATCTTCCATTATTTCTCTCCATCCACTAAGAATGGGCAGAGCTGGTGCACTTGGTTCTCAAACAATCCCATCAATCAGGACTTGAGAAGTATGCCTTACCTGTTGTGGCACCTACTCTTTGGAACGATTTCCTCCTAAAGATCCAGGTTACTCTCACTTTGAAGTTTGGAAGACTTTTAAAAACTTAGCTATTTTTCTAGAGGTTGGGTTAGAGGTTTGTAGAGCTCCATGTGACTTATTTGTTAGAAGAGTTTGTTGGTCCAAAGGCACAGGATTTCCTTGTTTTTTTAAAAAAAATTCTGATGTGTCTTATTGGACTCACTTCTAAGTTTCAGAAATAAAATAAATATGCTTTCAGGAAAAGTACAAATATTCTCTTTGCTTGCTTTCTTATCGATATACAAGCCAGTTCCCACTGCTGCTTTCAACTGTCCTTACAACTGGCCCATTTTATCACTTGCACATTCTCTTCATGAGCATCCTGTTAGAACTGTAAGGAGGTCAGACATAACACAGACACATTTGAAATGGCCGACGGAAGACAAATGGCTCCATCATTGAAATGAAGGAACCTTTATTGTCAAAGTACAACCATGTATACACTGAGATTGGCTGAGTCTCCCTTCGTGCCCCCACCCCCAACTCACAGTGACACAAACCCTCCATCTTATTACACCATGTGAGCTAATTGCACAACGCACCGGCCTTGCAAGTCAATTATGCATAAAGTTTATAAAATTATTTCCCATTCAAAAGCCTAACAGCCCATGGATAGAAGCTGTTTTTCAGCCTGTTGGCGCGGTTGGCTATACTCATATCTTCTACCCGATGGTAGGAGAGTAAAGAGATACCGTCCAGGGTGTGAGTCATCCCTGAGAATTTTCCTCACTCTTCCAAGGCAGCGAGCCTTGGCGATGTCATCCAGTGGTGTCAGAGGAAAGCCCACAATGTAGTTATGGCATCGTCTGTCGACCTGTTCCCCCTGTAGGCAAATTGATGTTTATAGAAATCCAGTGGGAGGCATGTCCTGAGATGTTGGAGAACCAGTCTTTCGAAGCATTTCATGACTACAGACGTTAATGCAACAGGTCTGTAGTCATTCAGGCATTCAACTGCAGTTTTCTTGGGGACTGGGACAATGGTAGCTGCTTTCAAGCACGATGGTACACATGCCGTTTTGGAAGGAGATGTTAAAAATTCTTGTCAGGACCCCTGCTAATTGGTCAGCACAATTCCTAACGACTATCCCCAGCACCCCATCTGGGCCTGTGGCTTTGCTGGGATTCACAGCCTTCAATACAGTTCTCACTTGGTCTTCAGATAGGGTGAGTTGCTGAAAATCAGAAGGCCGGCCAGCAGAGGCTACGGGATCTGGTCTTTTTACCTCGTAGCAAGCGAAAAAGATATTCAGCTCCTCAGCCAATGAGGCATCGGTGTTAACCATGCTCCTTGTACTGCCCTTGTAGTTGGTTAATTGCTGTTGTCCCTGCCACACTTGCCTCGGATTGTTGTCTGCTAAGTGGTTCTCCACCTTATGTTTATATTGCTGTTTCGCCATCCTAATGCCTCTTCTAAGATTTGCCTTGGCCTCTCTGTATGTGTCCCTGTCCCCTGCCTTAAAGGCAGAATCCTAGGCTCTCAAGAGTGTTTGTATCTCTGCAGTCATCCAGGGTTTACAGTTCCTGTAAACTCTAATGCACTTTTCTGTTGTTAAACTATCAGTGCATGTTCTAATATAAGAGAGTACGGCATCTGTGTATGCATTCTGGTCTTCATCTTCGAATACACTCCAGTCAGTGGTTTCAAAGCAGTCCTGCAACTGGCTGAGAGCACCCACTGGCCAGGTTTTGACCCTTTTCGTGACTGCCTGAGTTCTTTCCCTGAGAGGGAAATACTTTGGGCACAACAGGAGTGAAAGATGGTCAGATGTACCCAGGTGGGGGAGAGGCAATGCTCTGTATGCCCGTTTCAGATTAGAGTACACGTGGTCCAAAGTGTTCTTCCCTCTGGTGGGAACTTGCACATACTGTACAAACCTGGGGAGAACTGTCTTCAGACAAGCTGCATTGAAGTCCCCAGCCACGACAAGAGCACCCTCTGGGTGAGTTTGCTGCTGCCTGGTGATGACGTCATACAGCTTGGAAAGTGCCGTGCTGACATTGGCATCAGGTGGAACATAAACAGCTGTAATAATTACCACAGTAATTTCTCTAGGCAAGTAAAAAGGCCTACGTATGACAGTCATCAGTTCCACATCTGGGGAGCAATATGTGTAAACTAATCTGCTGTTGGCACACCAGTCACAATGTTGTTTAGTTCAAGGTACAGGATGGGTGGTTTATGTAAGAGTAGTTGGGATAATAGGCAGAAACCTCATCCAGCAGTTTCTTAGACAAAGAACAGATACCAAAAGGGTAAAACTAAGGGTAAATTTATAATTGCTGTAAACCACCTAGCATCATTTAGGTGAGATGGGTGGTATAGAAACTTAATAATAAATAAATAAAAATATCTACCTCCTATGCCCTTGTGGTCATGAGATGCTGAAGTGTGAGGGAAACTAGATTTGGATCTCCAACAGGAGGACAGGATCATGTGCTTCCTCCCCAACCTTTGCCAAAAGCTGCCAGAGCAGAGCGCTTTTCTGTTGCACTGTTCTATCTCTGCAACAGTTACAAATATTGCTTGCCAAGTGATGTTCTGTTCTTCCCATTGTTGGCCAAGAAAACTAACAACTCTATCCACAATGCCATTCTATACCTACTGTATGTCCATATACATTTCTTTCAATAAATTGCAAGCCCGTATTTCATTAAAACATTCTTCAAAAGAGCCAGCACCTGCCACAGCCTGTTTGGACACTTGGCAGTGAAATCTGCTTTCAGAAAATTACATCTATTGCTGTGGTATTTCTTGGGATTTTTAAATAAAACTATAAAGTCACCTTCAATTTCTTTGCAAATGCTTGTTGCAAACCTATAAAAATGGTGCACAGCTTTTCTTTCAAGTTCCCTGTAGCTCATGAGATCATGCATTGACATGATGCTAAATAACTTAGCTTTCAGTATTTTAGTAGAGTCTGAAATAATTTCACAATTTAGCTAAGGAAAACATTCTAATATACTGCATACATTTTTTGTCATGGCTAAAACTTCTTAGCAGTATGCATGGACATCTGCCCTTACCTAAACACTAAAAATAGCTTATCTCAAGGCTTGCCAGCATTTCAACAATCTGTCAGTGCTAGAATCGGAGCCAGTAATCTTGTCACAATGGGCTGTAATAGTTCACAATAAACTACTTCAAAACAATCACAGAAGTCCTTCAGTTGCTCCTTCTGCTAGCAGAAATGCTGTAATGGGCACATACCTAGAGAACCACATCAGAATGAAGCTTTCCTGCACATAACTGGTTGCACTGTACAAGCCATAAGCTAGACAATTTGCAGCAAACAAGCTTTGAGGGGCGTTTTAAAGTTTTTTTTTAAAAAAAGATAGATAATGTGCTTTTCACAAATAGCACAGCAATGCCTGCTGTGTATGACGTTGGTTTCAGGCTTGCACTATAGCTGCTTTTCAATTGCAACAGAGGACTTCTGCCTGTTACTGTAAAAATATAAAAGCATATGCTAGTCTCCCTTCTCAAAATAAACATCTCCAACGCATGGGAAATGTTTTATTGCACTATTATAGAAGACAGCCGTTGCATGAGAAAAACAACAGCAGGCTATTAGTTGGTATAACCCAAATGTTTGGGGATGAATATGGTGCTAGAATATTCTTAGATTTCTGAATGTGTGACAGTGTATTTAATAAACCACTTGATTGATAGGATGCAGGCAACAATATGCTGGACTTTAAGACTGACAAGACATCTCATCTTGCACAGAATAATGTAAAATTGAGTTTTGATTGTATTTGGTCCATAATGGCCAAAATAAATCAAAGCATTGTCCTTACCACTAGCAGGAAATGATGCATGTGGCACAGATAAGACTAAAAGTTAGCAACCTAATTTAGCCTTTGTTTTCTACCTAGAAAACATTATAACTTGATTGATCAAAACCACGATGGATGGTGGAGGGCAATATCTATGGGCTCATTTGCTGATCATATGCAAGACTGCATTTTGATATATAAGAGGAGCAAACGCTCAAGACCACAATTTTACTAATAAAGTTAGAGAATACAGATACCCTTGTGTTTGTAAAAGTACAAGAGAAGGAAGTAATACATGTCAATAAAAGTGGTCTAACACTGTTAAATTAGTGAATAAACACAAATAAATGCACAGGTATATGCTAAGTTATAAATGATGAGGCTGAAACAAATGCCAGAAAGTATTAACTAATGTCATATAGAATGTATATGAAAATAGAAATCCACAGGTAATGATAGTTGCATATTATCTTGTGGTGTGTTGTGATATGAAAGAACCACAGAAGACTGCTTGATTTTTGATTATGTGTCATCAAGTCAGTGTCATCTCTTAGTGACCACATAGATAGATTTTTCTCCCTGGTGATCTGTCCCTAACCTAGTATTTCAGATCTTCCAATAGTGCACCTATTGCCATTTTAAGTAAGTCCATCTACCTTGCCGCTGTTCTCTTTCCTTCTACCTTTCCTAGCATTAAAGCCTTCAACAAAGAACTGAGTTTTTGCATAATGTGTCCAAAGTAGGATCATTTGAGCCTGGTTTTGTGTGCCTCAAGTAAGAACTCTGGGTTGATTTGTTTGTTTATCCTTTCCCCCCTTCCTTAGCTGACCACAGTATTCTCAGGGATCTCCTCCAACACCAGAGTTCACAAGTATCAATACTTTTTCTAACCTGCTTGTAGTGAATTGTGATAATGGGAGAATAAGAGATGAGTTTGGGGGGAAAAATCCGAATATAAATTTTTTGTTCAGTGGCATGTATAACTGCATAAGGTACAAATAATGTGACTGGACCATTCAGTCAAGAACAAATGAGAATGGTGACAGCTTGGTGAATATCTGCTTAGAAAATGTTTTATGTTTTATATTAGAAATCTTTCACATTTGACTGTGAGCTCAGCTACCTGCCCCTCAAGGCTGCCTGAGAAGGGAACGATCGTGTGTTTGGACCCCAGAAGAGTTTAATTCTTCACTGAGAGAGATATTTGTTCTTCCCATTCTCAGGAAGCTATTGCTGAATCCCAACATTCTGGATAATTTTCATCAGTATTGAACTTCCCTTTTTAGGGAAGGTCTTGGAGAAAGTGTTTGTGCAGCAACTTCAGTGGGCCCAGGTAAAAAAGATTATTTGGACGCTTTCAGATGGGATTTGGGCCAATTTGTCACACTTTTAGATGATCTTTGGCAGGAGCTGGATGGGGTAGTGTATCTGTCTTTCATCTTTTTGACTACTCAGTTGCCTTTGATACTAAGGGCCTTGCACGTCAGACCAAGGAGACACAACCAGATGAACTAATTCTATTTTATTATAAAGGCATGTTGATAGAATCTTGCAAGTCTGAACATACTTTTTTCCTCCCATTTCCTTTATAGCCTGAGAATCCAGAGAGAGTCCCTTCTGAGTTTGTTGCCCTTCCCATTATCCAGCTTTGGACTATGCTGTCTCTTATCTGGCCATTCCCCAGACAATATTTTCTCTTCCTACTCTTCCAAGATTATTCCCACATAACATTACACCATCAACTATGATATCCTTCTGGCTCAGCTCCATGGGCTGTGAGTGGATAGCACAGTATTGCATTGGTTTTCTTCCTTTCTTTGGGGTCATTATCAGTGACATTAATTGGGAGTGACAAGCCCCTCCCTCAACCCTTATTACAAGGAGTTCCTCAGAGTTTGGTACTCTCTCCGCTACTATATAACTTCTACATGAAGCCATGTGTGACATCATCTGCCGCCTTTAGGTGACATATCATCGGTACGCTGATGATACTCAGTTACATAGCTCCATCTGTGATTAAATAAATGATTGTGCTGTCCCGCTCACACACACATACACACATAACTGTGATTTAGTGGGTTTATTAATATTCCCCAACAACTCCCTTCACCAAAAACCCGATTAAGTCCAGCCACAAGCAGACCAATGCTACTTCACACATCAGTGACTAATGCGTCCACAAGGCACTTGAAAGTTTCCCAATCAAAATAAACCCACCAGGCAAAATTAAATCCACAACACAAGAGGGTTCACAAAGCAAGAAAAGTCCAAAGTTTGCAAGGTACGATCCAAGTCAAGGCACAGTGTCATTTCAAAGCAAGGCAAGAATCACAATGACCAGCAAACACACAGCTAGGAAATGAACATGTTGTTCCCAGCGTCACCTCTATCTGTCTGCTGTGCTAAATAGCCAGCTTCTGGTGCAGCCCATCAAGAAGGGCGAGGCTTTCTCCTTATAAATAATTTGACCTTCTCTGCTCCTACCTTTTCTCTGTCCTATGTATTCTTGGATCAGTTGCAGAAGGCAGTTCCTCTTCCTCTTCCTCATCACTGACTGGCTTCATGCTTTCCCCACCTGAAGCCTCAGGGCTGTCCTGCTGCAGCTGTCCAGACATGCCTGGTACTGGTCCATGTGAAATGAACCTTTATTGTCAAAGTACAACTATGTGTACATTGAGATTAGCTGAGCCTCCCTTTGTGCTCCCACCCCCCAACACACAGTGACAACAAACCCTCCATCTTACTACACCATGTGAACCAACTACACCACACACCGGCCTCCCAAGTCAATTCTGCATAAAATTCACAAAAGTTCACAAAAGTTATTTCTCATTCAGAAGCCTAATAGCCCACGGATAAAAGCTGTTTTTCAGCCTGTTGGTGCAGCTGGCTATACTCCTATATCTCCTACCTGATGGTAGGAGAGTAAAGAGTCATCCCTGAGAATTTTCCTCACTCTTCCAAGGCAGCGAGCCTTGGCGATGTCATCCAGTGGTGTCAGGGGACAGCCCACAATGTCTTGTGCTGTGCTCACCACCCTCTGTAATGCTTTCCTATCCGCGGCTGTCAGACCAGCATACCAAACCACAATACCATACGAGAGGACGCTTTTTATAGTAGACCGGTAAAAGAGGATCATTAGCCGTTGTTCTACCCTGTTCTTCCACAAGACCCTGAGAAAGTGAAGCCTCTGTTGGGCCTTTCTAGCCATCTGGGTTGTATTAACTTTTCAGGTCAGATATTCACAGAGGTAGATTCCCAGAAATTTAAAGGAGGAAACTCTCTCCACACAGTCCTCCCCAATGTAAAGTGGGGCAGGTTCCTCCTTTTTTCTCCGGAAGTCTAGCACCATCTGTTTCATCCTCTTCTAAGGTGACATCTAGAGAGGTACTGTATATGGGGAAGCATCTGGGGGAGTCATCACATTGATGCAGTGAACATCTTGTCATGATGCCCAGAGGCTGTAGGGGGGTGTATGAGGAACAACAGGCTTCAGGTGAACCCTAAAAAGACTGAGTGGCACAGGATTTGGTGGTCTTTTGGTTCTGGGACTTTTACTATCTTTCATACTGGATGGAGTGGTGCTGTCCCAGACCAGGAAATCCTTCTAGAGAAGAAGGTGACAGTTGTGGTTAGGAGGGCCTTTGAATAGCTTCATATTGTGAGCCTGTTGTGCCCCCTTCCTGGACTATGACACTCTACTCACAGTCACTCAGGCCCTGGTAACCTCCAGAAACTATTATTTTCTTATTTACTTATTTATTTATTTATCACATTTATAAACTGCCCATCCCCCTCACAGAATTATATATATGGGGCTGCCCTGGAAGAGCAACTGGAAGCTCCAGCTAATGTGGCTACACAGACAGTTATGTATGGCCTAGGAGTGGGCGCTCCATCTCTGTCAGTCTTCTGGATGCTCCTTAAAATGTGACTTTTTCACCAGCTTTGGGAATTCCAGGGAGAGCCAGCAAGATGGCTGTATGAGATTAAGGGATGTTTGCTCTTTGGCTTCTTGTTTTTGTTTAGTTTATGTGTTTACTTTATATGCTTATTTTATTTATTTTTACCCTTGTTAGATTGTTATGTATGGAGACTTTAATTGTTGTTGCATTGTACGCTGTCCAGAGTCAATGTGTTTTGAGATGGCTGGCTATGTAAATATGCTTAAAAGTGTAATTTATATCAATATACCGATATATGTACAAGGCAAAGGAATGAATATAAATATAATAGTGTGATTGCTAAGAGAATTTCTGTCATCCAAATTCGATAATTTGGAGTGAGGATAAATTGAAGGAATGTTACAATAGCATTTGATATGGAAATGACAGAGAGCCAGTTTGGTGTAGTGGCTAAGGCACCTGGATAGAAACTGGGAGATTTCTGAATTTTACATAATGTTGGTTAACTAAAAGTGAATAATCTGATGGTTTATACTTATTATGTTCTTACATAGAGCTTTTGCTTTTGTATTACCACATGGCAATAGTTTAATAAGATCAGAATCACTGAACATTTTATATCACGGTTATATAGTGTATACTTCCAGAGGACTTTCTGTCATGCTGTGACAATGTTTTTATTTTGAGGCATTGCAGAGAAAAAATGATGAAAGTGACGTACCTGGACTTCAAATGTTCAGTTTGTGTTGCTCAGATAAATTGTCATTGAGTAGAGTCCTTTTTCTTGCAACTCATATCCAGAGGCTGCAGAATTCATGACGGTTGCTCCAAATGTGTTTTTTTTCAAGCAACGTTTTTTATTTCAGCTTTTAGGAAAAGCTAGCTAACAAGGGTCATCACTAGCAAAAATTGCCTTTGAGTCTCCAGGCAAAAACCTACAATGCACTTCTCACTTTACATTCAATTTAATATGCAGCACACTTTTCTCTGACACACGTAGCTTTTCCTGTTTCTTTCCCTGTCCACCCTTCCATTTTCCTGCATACTTTTCTTTCTTATGTAATGTTTTGCTTTCTTCCTTTTCCTTCCTCACTCCTTCCCCCACATGTGGTATTTGGAACCCTTTCCTTTCCTTTCCTTTCCTTTCCTTTCCTTTCCTTTCCTTTCCTTTCCTTTCCTTTCCTTTCCTTTCCTTTCCTTTCCTTTCCTTTCCTCTCCTCTCCTCTCCTCTCCTCTCCTCTCCTCTCCTCTCCTCTCCTCTCCTTTCCTTTCCTTTCCTTTCCTTTCCTTTCCTTTCCTTTCCTTTCCTTTCCTTTCCTTTCCTTTCCTTTCCTTTCCTTTCCTCTCCTCTCCTCTCCTCTCCTCTCCTCTCCTCTCCTCTCCTCTCCTCTCCTCTCCTCTCCTCTCCTCTCCTTTCCTTTCCTTTCCTTTCCTTTCCTTTCCTTTCCTTTCCTTTCCTTTCCTTTCCTTTCCTTTCCTTTCCTTTCCTTTCCTTTCCTTTCCTTTCCTTTCCTTTCCTTTCCTTTCCTTTCCTTTCCTTTCCACTAGCAGCCCATCATCAGCTATTCTGATAAAGTAATATATTTCTTCTCCTTCCATTCCAATGAAATAGTAATAAAGAAATTATGTAAACTGATTGGGTATTCTATCTTCCATCAGAAAATACATCTCTGGAAACTGAACAGAGTAAACCAGTTGTGGTGTTGGTAGAAAAGCCAGAAAAAAAGGGCGGATCTGATGATACAATAAAGGAAAAAAATATTCCAGAAAAAAAACTTTCCCCAATAGATCCCTATATCAGTGGTTCTGATGGATGCTGGCTCTTCCTCCTTCTCCTTCCTGGTCACGTGACCTAGAATGAAGTGTATGTAGTTCACTTTTTTTCTCCTTGCACATAAAGGTGCAATGTGACAAATAAGTGGGATCCAGGCACAAATGCAGCCCATATGAATGTAATCATATGAAACTTTCACTCATTAATAAACATTTCCACCCCTGATTAGACTTTCACAGAAACATGCATACAGACGCATAAGTAACAAGTACCATGTATCTCTGAAAATAAGACCAGGACTTATATTAATTTTTCCTCCAAAAGATGCATTAGGGCTTATTTTATGGTTAGGTCTTATTTTCAGGGAAATATGGTACTAAATGCATCTGTATGTCTGACAATCTTAACTGGGGCCTATTTTTAGGATAGGGCTTATATTACGAGCATCCTGAAAAATCATGCTAGGGCTTATTTTCGGGGAAACACAGTATATGCCTGGGGCTTATACCCTGATTAGTGTAGACAGGCAGGCAGACAGACAGAGAGAGAGACAGCAGACAAATGCAACACATCATACAGAAGAAAACACAGGCTGTCACTGTTAAAGCAGATTAAAAAACACTTTAGAATATTTGCAGGGTAGGCTTTCCTTGGACACTTGCCTCATGACTCAGCCATTTGTTTCATCTCAC
Source organism: Vipera berus (assembly GCF_964194415.1). Classification (NCBI taxonomy): domain Eukaryota; kingdom Metazoa; phylum Chordata; class Lepidosauria; order Squamata; family Viperidae; genus Vipera; species Vipera berus. The sequence goes on from NC_138203.1 coordinate 225,700,448, forward strand.
TCACTTCTTTCTTACTCTGACTATTCCAGTTTGTTACCATGAGGAGTGCTTGGAATTTAAGATTACTATGTCAGGACTGCAGAAGTCCAGATGATCTCTAGGTGGGAACAAAAAAAGTTTTTTCTGCAGAGCAGAAGAAAAATTGGACAAACCATTAATCTACTAGAGAGTTGAGGTGAACAGAAAGCAAACTCCAGAGTGCCCAGCATAATTTAGGGTATCTACCAGCACGGGACTGTTGCAAAGGGCAGAGTATAGGAAGGGAGAGAGCTGGTTAGTGGCCAATGCAGCTACAGATTCTGTCACCACCTTAAACAGGTCCTACCACAGCGATATTGCTTAGATTTCTCAAGTGCAATTATTCCCATCACAAACAAGAGTATATTTCCCATTAATAAGTCATTCAAACTAGTTTTCAAAATCCTGCAACCAGGATTCTTCCCTTTGCCAGCTATTTTCTAGACTGAATTGCTCCATTAGTTAAAGCACCCTATTTTTTGTCTCCAGATTCTAGAAGGATTCCTGTATCAGAATTGGCATTTCCTCACATTTATATCCCAATTCCCTTGAAGTATATATTTGCTTGTTGTTTGTTGTTGTTTGTATGTCATGTTTTTGCTGGTTATGCTTAACGATTTCCAAAAATTGTCAGATCTGGGCTGCAAAATTCAGAACAAGCACTAGAGGGAAGCAAAGAAAATTGTTTTCACTGTAATCTAGAAATTATCTGGATTTTCGCAGCCCAGCTTTGGTATCTTTATCATAACCTATTTTTTCCCAAGTGTTTCATTTTTTCCAAGTCTCTGTTCTGAAGTTTCTTTTCCTATTTTGCTTTGGTTTTTAAATTTTCTATACTCCCCTTTCAATTTTGCTTAAAATATTTTCCCCCAAAGGAGCCCTTATCCCCATTCTTGGTTATTCCGAAAAAACTAAAGCAATCAGAAGCTTGATGTCATACCCAAAATTTCTCCCTCTAGCCTCCATTCGAAGATGCTCTCTGTTCTGTTTCTGTTGTGTACTATTATCACTTTTTTGGTCTTCGTTCAATTTTAATTTTAGTTTTGATGTCCTATTTTAATTAGACTGCTAATCTCCCAAACTAATCATTAGAACCTACTGTAGTTTTGTTACTGCCCAAAGGAATTTCTTCAGTACTTCAATATTGTGTATGTAGTATGTATGTTGATAAAAATCTTAAATGGAAGAGATTGTTGTATGTGTAATGACTAGGTTTAATTCAGCAATCTATCCTTTCAGCAACAGTTTAAAGATCCTTTAGTGAAACATATTAGGAGGCCTTTAAAGCTTGCTATTGTTTCTAAACATATCCGATATTAAAGGAAAAAGAAGGGGTCAGTGGCTTTTGTCTGGAAAATGCTCTCTAGAGAAGGATCTAATGCTGAGAAAGGAAGGGAAAGGAAGAAGAGGCTGATCAACAGCAAGACCCAGTCACATTGGTCATAAGTGCATTTTTGGAAGTACTAAAAGGCCAGGTTAGAAGAAATTGCCATGGAGAAAATAGCAATAGAAATAGCAATAGCATTTAGACTTATATATTGCTTCACAGTGTTTAACAGCCCTCTCTAAACGGTTTACAGAGTCAGCATATCGCCCCCCAACAATCTGGGTCCTCGGAAGGATGGAAGGCTAAGTCAACCTTGAGCTGGTCAGAATCAAACTGCTGGCAGTTGGCTGGTGGTTGGCAGAGTTAGTCTGCAATACCGCATTCTAGCCACTGTACCACTATGGCTCACACTGAAAATCTGTCAGTGTGTTTGCTGGAATTGAAGAGGATTTGATTATATGTCAGTCAATCACTCAACCAATCAGAGGCTCCTGCCCCACTATTATTGCTAAATAAGGCTGGTCTGGCTGTCCTCTGAGTCTTTTTGCGGAAGGAAGCAATCATCAGAAAAGTTTTTGTGCTGTTTTGTCCTCTTATGACATGAAAAAGATATTGTTGTTTCATAAAGCTGCTCTCCATGGGTATCCAGGTTACTTTTTGCCAACATTTAATACAATATTTGTGTGCTGCTAGCGTTATCTTCCCTTCTGTTTTCTTCCCATGGAAGCTACTTGCCTTTTTGCTTGGTTCTTCTAGCACAGCATCAGCCACAGTGGCTTTTTAAGTATGCAGGCAGTTGGCAGCTATTGAAAAGTGGCAATTTATCATTTGCATCAGACAGACTGTGCTCATCCAGATTAGACTGTGCATTTAAATTGACAAGTGCTGATTGTTGAATTAATATTCTTTTTTTTGTAAGTGGAGGATGTTTTTGATTGGAATTTATTCTGCAAAGTGAAACCTTTTTTTCATTGTGCACTTTCATTTGACCTTGTAATATTCTGAAAGCTAATTATAATATATCTCTTATATAGGCCATTGCTTTTTCTTTTTAACTTAAGGAAAGTTCTTAAATATGATTTTAGGAAAGACTGAAAAGATTTTCCCCCCATTGAAAATATTTAATTTTAAATTTGCATTATAGCTGTGATTCTGTGCATAGTCTACAATTATCCAGCTGTAAAGCATATGGTTTTATCATTTGGAATTGTTATTTTTCATTCTGAATTATGTTTTGCTTGGACAGTGTCCATTGCTATAAGGACACTGTCAATGAAAAATATTACCAAGCTATTTTTTCTTCATATTTGTATTGATACTTCTTTGGCTGCTGCTAATGTTGTCTGATAATGTGGTGACTGCAAAAGCATCTGTATATGTTATTATGCATAATTAACTGACACATTTCCTAAACTGCACATGTTAGAAATAGTTATGGATGCTATATAACTTTAAAGGTTTTTACTACAATATGAATGGAGACATGAATTATAATTAATAACTACAACTGGCAATCAGAAAACATCATTTTAAGTTTATATTAACAAATTCAGGGCAATTATATGATTATTCCAGTTCAGGCTACAATAAGCTTCAGTTGTGTGGTGGCCTTCCCACTGCACAGGTTGGGTCACCCTTGAGGTTATTTGGAAAAACAAACCTGGGAGGTGGTAACTGTGGGTAGACATCAAAAGCCACTGAAACCTAAATTCCCTTAAACAAAGATACTTTGTGAAGAGTGCTCTGGATGTAGAAAAAAAACGGAGCACATTTATTGCATCTTGTATTGGAGCTATCTATCGTTTGTCCAACCATCCATTCATGCATTCATCCCCAGTGTTCAATTAGGTCTTGGTTTGAAATACAAATTAGAAAAAGAATATGGCAAGGTTGGGCATTTTCTCTAGGTTAGCAAGAGAATGTACTAGAAACCAAATTAAATTATGTGTTTTTGTACAGCATTATCAAAATTATGAATATTACATTTTCAAAAAGACATAAAGATTTTTGCTTATCAAGAATGTTCATAAAAATTGAGCTGCTTCATAGCTGAAGATTGAAGAGCATATCATTATTAAAAATGGTTTTCACATCTATATCCATATTGCTGTAAGTCATAGTACTTTTTGTTGAATTTTGGCTCAGCAACATACAGTAGCCATTAGATTCACCAAACCATGGTTATATTTTTGAGCTCATGCATATTAATCAAGTGGCGAACATATCACGTTCCAAACCTGGCATTAAAACCACTTAACAATCTTTCTATTATCTCTTTTTTGTGTGTAATTTCCATAGAAATAACTATAATTATTATACTTAAAGTTTGGAAATTAGAATTAATGACACTTTAATAATGAATGCCATATTCTTTAGTCTTCTATGACTGTTTATGATCAGTAAATATGATGGCTGGCCCTGCTCATGCTTTTTTGCAGACTTCCCCATCATACGCTGGTACTGAAAAGTTTTGGAACATATGATTTTGAAGAAAATATAAGAACTGTTTATGATATAGTAATTCTGCTTTGATACCAAGATATGTGACTTAACAATGATATTCCTATATTACTCAAGCTATATAATTTTAAATAGCAATAAATAGTACATGTTGATTGTTGTTAAGATTTTACTCATATGGGTACAGAATGGTTTAGGAATTAATATTAAAAAAAAATTCTTGCTATGTGAGTTTAAAAAAATAATAGTATTTTAGAAACAGAGTTAATAGGTTATAGAAGAGTTAGTGAAATGATATATTAAGCATTAAACAATAGTCTTATTGTTTGAGGTAGCAAACATCATATTTTGGACAGAAACTTCCAGACCAAGAAGATTCAAGGAGAGCTGGACTTGTATATTTTTATTTATTTATGTGTGACTTATCTGAACAGTTTTTTTAAGTACTTTGTTAAAAAAACCCTGAAGAATACTCTGTCATCAACTAATTGTCATCAACTAATTAAAAAATAGAACAGATTGACTGAAAATTATTTTTCTTTCCCCTCAGTCAATATAACACTAATGCAAATATTGATGGTCATCAGTACGTTTACAAATCGTGTATAGATTTGTCCTTTCAATCTTTCATTATAAGTAATTTGACTGACTTCCATGCATGAAGAGTCCATGTCTTGATAAATTCTGAATACTGTGTGGAACAGTCTTTGCCAGTGTACATAGCCAAAAAAACATGTGCACTGATAAGCATTGATTGCTTTAAACATATGATGATAATTGTTTGAATTTCATTCCATAATATAGTAATATTTAGGTACCAAACATATGGATTAGATTCAACTTTCTCTGATGACTGACTTGGATCATCTAATATAGAATTTTTAGTGCAGATCAGAATGAAGTTATACACAGTTGATTAATCCTGCTAATGTAAAGATATAAAACAGTTTAATATTTTTACATATTTAAACTCAAGGCTTCTTCTTTACATCCTTCTGACTTAATGGATAACTTATTTTTTTGTAATTTTTTAAGATAACTCAATGAGGTTTTTTCCCCTAGTACAGTATAAAAAACTTGTCGTAGATATTTTTGCCGTAGATATTTTTAATTCACAGTGCAGCTATCTTGCACTAACTTGCTCTGTGCTATGTAAAGTATTGTTTATATACATTCTTATTTATTTAGCAGTCACAATTATTCACTCATAACAACTCTGGATTGCACACAGCTAAAAACTATATACAATGCCATGTGATGCAATATGATACAGTACAATACAATAGAAAACTTAAAGAAAATGAAAACCTATGGATTGAAACACTGAAGAATTCCTCCCAGGGCATATGCCATCTATCCCAGTGCCAGACAAAGGTCTTCAAAGCCTGTTTAAAAGTCATTAGGGTGGGGGTGACTTGAGCCTCTGGCAACATGCAGGTGCAGAGTAGACATGCAACCTGGTTCCATAAATTCATACTATTTTAAAGATGGGACCTGCAGCATACCCACTCTGGGAGATCTTATTTGACACACAGAAAGACAATCCTCAGATAGCCTAAGCTGAAAAGGGATTTATGAATCAAAACTTGTAATTTGTATTGCTGGCTATCAGCATAGTGGTACATGGTACATGGCTGTCCTGCTGTATTTTGCATTAATTGAAACTTCTGCATGGTCTTTGAAAACAGCCTTATGTAGAGTGTTATGTTTATAACAACCCAACTACAGACAGCAATGTCTCTTGCCCCAGTGACAGAGCATTAGCGTAGAAGAAAATAGCAGGGGGCAATAGAGCTTTACCTGATTTTTTTTTAAAAGACACTTACTGTAACCATTCAACAATCATCATAGTAGACCAATTCCCTCAATCCTGTAGCCAACAAAATACTACCTTAAAACCCACATATTCAAAAATTCCTATTCTTGGCATACAGTAGAAAGCCTGGCACATAACTTACTGAAGAGTCTGAAAAACAGACTGGGAAATACAGTAGTTGGCTGGCAAACCCAAAAGCTTTGGAAATCTTTCATAACAATCACAGCAGAGAAGTACCTGGCTGCAAATGTAGAAAATATGAGAAATCTGTGCCTAGATAGTTATAGGGTTTAGACGGGGTTCAGCTCTTCTAGCCAGACCTGTTTCTGCTGTCCTGGTTTCTCATGCCAGGCTACCAGACACCATCTTTTGTTTCTTCTAACTTTGAGGGGCTGTTCTCTGAAGGTTTCAAGCTAACCATCTTTCTATCAGGGCTCCTCTTCTGCTGAAGCAGAATGGAAAACCCCATCCCAGAACATTGTCTGATGTGAGAGTCCATCTCTGTGTGACAAATAGGCTGCAATCTTCCTTCAGGCATCTTCCTCCAGCACTTTGACTAACTCTACCTTGCACTGGACTGCAGTTACCAATCAAAATACAATTTGTTCCCAAAGTCTTCTTGAACATTTGAAAATATTGTTCCACTGTCTTTATTTGTCTAGCTGGACAAATAAAAATATTTATTGTGCCCACCAATAAAACAGAATAGAATAGAATAGAATAGAATAGAATAGAATAGAATAGAATAGAATAGAATAGAATAGAATAGAATAGAATAGAATAGAATAGAATAGAATAGAATAATAACTTTATTGTCACTTTGAATGTACACTAATTGGCATATATTAAAATGAAATTTCATTGCATACAGCTCTCAAAGGGTCACCACCTTCGATATACACTATGCAAATATGGCAAAAATAAATAAATAAATACAGAATTATACATATACTCACATAATTTTTTGTATTCATGGTTTTAACTGCCCTGTAAACCGCCCTGAGTCCTATGGGAATAGGGCGGTATACAAATCCAATAAAATAAATAAATAAATAAATATATGACACAGAGAAACAGTCTAGTTTGGGTTATGTATACATGTGCATGGCAAGAAAAATGAATCTTGCGAGTTTACCAGATGGATGGCATAGGGAACAAGGCTATGATAGAATTGGGTAGTCCTCCTAGAAATACTTTGAAACCTCCTCCCAGAGGGGAGCAACAGAAACAGACCGTAAAGTGCATGTGTGGGGTCTCTAACAGTGCTTTGAGCTCTAAGCACATAGTGCTTATAAGCAGCATTCTAGATACCAGAGAACGAGCTTCTTATGATCTTGTCAGTTGTCTTTACCATTCTCTATATGGACTTTCTATCTGAGGCACTGCTGCCACCAAACCAGACAGGGATGCAGTTTGTTAAAATGCTTTCAATCGTGCCTCTGTAAAAAGTGGCCAGGACAGAAGGAGAAAGATGTGCTGTCCTCATCCGACACAGGAAATGCAGACACTGGTTTGCACACTTCACTAAGGATGACGTGTGGAGAGACCAATTCAGATTGTTAGTTATCTGCACCCCCAGATACTTAATATTGTTGACCACCTCTACAGCTGCATCCTTGATACTGAGTGGAGTATGATTATGCCAGCTCTTTCTAAAGCTACAATGATCTCCTTTGTTTTATCAACATTTAGAACCAGGATACTTTTATTGCACCAGTGCACTAGAGCCTTCATCTCTTCCCTATAAGCATCTTTATTGTCATCCTGGATAAGACCCACCACTGCCATGTCATCTGCATACTTCACAATATGGTTCATAGCAGATTTGGCACAGCAGTTGTCAGTCATCAAGGTGAACAGTAGCGGATTCAGGACATAGCCCTGTGGAGAACCTGTACTCAAGGAGATGGAATTGGAAACTTTATTTCCAACTCACATAACCTTGTTTACTATCTAAAGAAAAGAGGACAATAATAGTTAAATGTCTAGGTTGTGGAGCTACTTGTATCAGTGGACTAACACTATATTCAGTTTGCAAAATAAATAATAATTTTGAAGAGTGTAATCAGTAGTCAGCGTATGAAGACATACATACTAATTATCCAATTGTGATATTAGGGAATTGTTCAGGAAATTTCTGCTAGTCAGTTGGGTGTCTTTATAAGTACAATATTAAGCTGACAGCTCAACTAATTGTGGATCTTATTAGTTGTTGGGCTCTGATTTTTGTGGTGTGGAACAATCATTGCTAATGTTCTTGGAATTCACAGCTTCTTAAATCCTTCCTTTCTCCTCATAATTTATAAACACCCATCTCCAAAGTTTATTGGAGAAGTGTACATTCTGCAGTTAACAATACATTTGGTCTGCTTACTGAGCCAGAGAGAGTGCTCAAACAGCACTTTAACCATAAATTACATACTGCTCAAAAAAATAAAGGGAACACAAGATAAGACATCCTACTATTAAATACAGTACATTATGTTGTTTAAGTGTTCCCTTTATTTTTTTTGAGCAGTATAGAAACCTTAGGACAAAGCAACCTTAAAGGAAATTCGAAAGCTTCATCCAAAAAGAAAGCAGAGCTAGAAAGGTTTAAATACTCTACAGTTTGTTTTTTTAATCGACTGGCATTTCTTTAACATGATTCTCCCTGCAGTAAGTGTAACTGATAGGTTTTAAAGGTATTAAGCAGAAACTTTTAAAATATTTAATAGAGTAGAATACAATACCAATTAATTAATGACATGGGCATATATAATTCTGTAAAAGTAACTGAAAGATATTGTTGACAGGAATGTCCTTATACTGTATCGTGATTTTACCCTTAGTTGTCTTTCCTGAATAGCAACAACTCTTCTTTAAAGTTGTCTTCTTAACTACCAGTTCTGATCAAATTTGGACCTTTTTCATCAAAATATTGAGCTTTGCTATTGAGAGATGGCTCCTTCTCTACAAAGGTGGGAGAAAGTGTTGCCTTATGAACATTCAAGAATGACTCCGTTTTTTTCACTACTTGTTCCTTTACTGTTGATAGTTGACCGAAGCTACAATATCTACAATTTCAGTATCTTCATTATCAATTTTAAGATTGGTGGTTGTACCAATTGTCATTAGTTTGGACTTCATTATATTTAATTTTATTTCCATTTTCATAAAGCTCTTTGCCTTTTAATGCTATATCATGCAGATACTTTGAATTTTTAGTTATTAGGGTAGAGCAGGGGTCAGCAACCTCAAACAGTGAAAGAGCCACTCGGAACTGGTTCCCTCACAAAAGGAAAAACTGGGAGCCGCAAATAATATGTGTGCATGCGCGTACATGCGCAGAACAGGGTTTGACTGAAGAGTAGAGCCAAGGCGAGATATGCACCTACCCTGCATATTTGAATTGATTGGTTGAACTTTTTTAGTCCCACTTTTTTTTTTTTTGGACTGCACATGGCAGAGGACCAGGAGCCGCAGGAGACGGCTGAAAGAGCCGCATGCGGCTCTGGAGCCACGGGTTGCAGACCTGTGGGGTAGAGTCATCAATATAGAACAAGTTATTGCTTCCTGACTCTTCTAACAGCTCTGTGAAACTCTTTGTTAAGTACCTTTCTGAGATTTTTGGTTTTTTTTGGTCTTTCTTAGATAAGATAACCTTTATTGTCATTTTTTTTTACTGTGGGCACAACAACACACATCAAAAATGAAATTTAGTTGCCCTCTCTCAAAGTGAAACGCATACACAACACACACCTAAACATACTATATACAACATATGTATAGACCCACAGCCCTACATATACATAGCAAATAAATATTAAATACTGTCCATCTTGAATATATAACGGAAGGAGGAAGTTTGAGAGTTCACAAGGTTAATGCTGTATGGAATGAAACTATGGCTGAATCTGGATGTTCTGCTACGGATATCATGAAGCCTCCTCCCAGAAGGTAACAAGGAAAACAGGTCGTGACGAGGATGTGTAGTGTCCCAGATAATCTTATGGATCCTGCTCAAGCAACGCTTCTGTCCTGGATGGGAGGGAGGGACCTGCCAATGATTTTTTTGGCCATCCTCACCACTCTCTGCACCGCCTTCCTGTCTGAAGCAGTGATGCTTCCAGACCAGACTGTGATGCTGTATGACAGGATGCTCTCGATCGCCCCCCTGTAGAAAGTGGTTAGGATAGGAGAAGGAAGATGTGCTTTTCTCATGCGATGGAGAAAATGCAGACGCTGCTGTGCCTGCTTCACCAGATTCTCACTGTTGAGTGACCAAACCATCCAACTCGTTAGCCAAACACCCAGGAATTTGATGCTGGTAACCATCTCCACAGGTGAATCATTAATGCACAGAGAAGTGTGGCTGTGCCTACTTTTTCTGAAATTGACAATGATCTCTTTGGTTTTCCCGGTATTTAAAACTAGGCTGCTTTCCTTACACCAGTTCACCAACCCCTCAACCTCCTTGCGGTAAGCTTCCACCTTGTCACCATGAATAAGGCCCACTACTGTTGTACCATCCGTGAACTTCACAATATGGTTGGTGGCAAATCTAGCACAACAGTCATGGGTTAACAGGGTGAACAGCAGCAGACTTAGGACGCAGTCCTGAGGAGAACCTGTGCTAAAGAAAATGGTATTAGAGGTATTTGTTCCAACTCACACATATTGGGGCCTGTTGGTAAGAAAATCAAGAATCCAGTTGCACAAAGGAGTGTTTAAGCCTAAAAGACCCAGTTTGTCTAGTAGATGCTGGGGAATGATTGTGTTAAAACGCCGAACTGAAGTTGACAAACAACAAACGCACATGAGTATTTTTTCCCCTCTAAGTGCTTCAAGCTCAGATGGAGAACGGAAGAAATAGCATCCTCCGTAGTGCGATTTGGTCAGTAGGCAAACTGAAGCAGGTCAAATGCAGTTGGGAGGCTAGATAGAATAATGTCCTTTATCAGCTTCTCAAAGCATTTCATAATGGTGGATGTCAGTGCACCCAGATGGTAATCATTGAGGCCCATAATTGTGGACTTTTTTGGCACTGGCAAGATGATGGCTGTCTTAAAACATGATGGGACCACTGTCTGCTGCAATAAGAGATTAAAAATATCTGTGAGAACACAAGCCAGCTCATCTGCACATTCCCTGATGACACGTCCAGGGATGTTATCTGGGCCTGCTGCTTTCTGAATGTTAACTTTCTGCAGTGTTTTCAGGACAGAGGTGACATCAAAGCTTAGCACTTGCTCATCAGGATGAGGCACAGCTTTCCTGGCAGAAGTACTATTTGATGCCTCAAATCTACGAAAAATGTATTCAGTTTGTTTAGGAAGTCTGTGTCATTCTTGCATCTCGATGGAGTCACCTTATAATCTGTAATGGCCTGGATCCCTTGCCACATTCACCTGGTGTTTGTTGGGTCCTGAAAAAAGTTCTCAATTTTCTGGCAATGGGCTTATTTGCACGTTTTATGGCACTTTTCAGATTTGCTCTGGCTGTTCTAAGTGCCAGCATGTCACCAGATTTGAAAGCCATATTCTGTGCTTGCAGAATCTTGCGGACCTCATAAGTCAGCCACGGTTTTTCATTTGCCCTCACAACAATGCTTTGCAGGACACAGACATCTTCTGTGCACTTTTGTATATATGCAACTACCGTGGTGGCATATTCCTCAACATTTGTACCGTATTTTCCGGCGTATAAGACGACTCGGCGTATAAGACGACCCCCGACTTTTGAGAAGATTTTCAAGATTTTTTGTCTTATACACAGGAAAATACTTACATGCCAGTGTCCGACACAAGCCCGATTCAGCCCCGTCTGATGCAGATGGTGCAAAGCCTCCCTTTTGAAGTCCAAAGGGGCTTTTCCTTCCACCCACCCTTTGGAATAAACGCAAGAGCTGCGTTCACACGACGCGCTCTTCCAGGCCAGACTCTGCAAACGGCATGCCAGAAGCCGCAGTCCGAGTCCGAATTCCAAGTCCCCGCCTTTTGGCAGCCTGCAGCTTAGCGCAATCCGGCTTTGTGAGCACATTTGCAGACGGAGCAACCGCGCGTCTGGAGCCAAGCATGCCCAGGAGGCGGTCAGCCAGGCGGGCCCGGAAGACGTGCTGGAGAGCCGGGCTTGGGGCGGCCATGCCGAGGCCGGCTGGCGAGGGCCGCTGCATGGTCTGCGGGTGAGAGGGGCGCCAGGCTGCCAAGTATCGCTGTCCAGACTGCCGGGAGAGATAGCAGGTAGCAGGGCGTGCTCTGCTTATGCTCAGATGCCGCTTGGGTGAGGGGGAGGGGCTTCCTGCCGCTCCCGGGGTCTGGCGTTTGCAAGGGGGAGGGGAAGGGGCTTAGAGGCTCTTGGGGGTGGGAAGGGAGAGTCACGTTGGAGGGGGGACTGGACTAAGGAGGCTTGAAGTTGCTTTGCAAGAACAGGGACGCTCGATTGATTTATGTTTTTTTTCCGGCGTATAAGATGACTGGGCATATAAGACGATCCCCCAACTTTTGAGAAGATTTTCATGGGTTAAAAAATCATCTTATATGCTGGAAAATATGGTATGTTGGTTATCAGTAGCTACTTCCTTAAACATGCTCCAATCTGTGCACTCAAAGCAGTCTTGTAATGCTTCTATAGCTCCCTCTGTCCAAACCCTCACCTGCTTTACTGTAAGTTTCACTCTGACTAATAAAGGTTTATATGCTGGAATAAGCAGCAATAAGAGATGGTCAGAGGAGCCCAGGTGAGGGCGGGGGATAGCTTTGAAAGCCTTCTTGATGTTGGAATAAGCAAGATCCAGTGTATTGTCCCCTCTGGTTGCAAAGTCCACATATGGATGGAAATGTGGCAGGGTAGCTTTCAAATTCACTTGGTTAAAGTCTCCCACTGCAATAAATGCACCCTCTGAGTGAGTAGTTTGTAAGTCACTGATGGTATGACAGAGAACCTTCAGGTCCTCTTCTCTGTTTGCATCAGAGGGGATATACATAACTGTGATAATGGTAACAGAGAATTATCTAGGCAGATAGAAGGGTCTGCATTTGATGGTCAGAAGCTCCACATCTGGGGAGCACAGACTTGAAACCAACTTGGCGTTATTTACACCATCTGTCATTTATATAAAAACAGACACCCCCTCCCCAGGATTTGCCACTAAGAGTAAAACTCCGGTCTAGCCAAAATGTTGAAAATTCCATCAAGCTAACAGCACTATCTGGGACAGAGGGTTTTAACCAAGTTTCTGTTGCAATGATGACACAGCAATTTCTCACCTCCTGGTTTGTTGTTAAATCCAACCTCAAGTAATCCATTTTTGGTTCTAAGGAGCGAGCATTTGCAAACAAAATAGATGGAAGAGACACTTTGTATGGTCTAGCTTTTAGCCTAGATGTTAGGCCTCCACGTTTGCCATGTTTCTCTTATGGCCACACCTCCTTCTTTTCTTCCAAAGATGGTCAGCAACAGAGGGAAACTTACCAGCTGCAATGGCCGCTCCTCCACTCTGCTCCTGCAGCTCAAAACACTGAGCACGATGCTGTTTCCACCTCCAGCAATTTCCTTTCTTCCTCCCCGCTCCTCCAGGCATTGCAGCTGATCTCTCACCTTCCTTGTCAACCGCCGGCATCTCCGTCATGCAGACTCTCCTGAACAGTTGTCTCCACCATTCCTTTCACACTGAATTTCTTCATCTCCAATATGGACTGACATTCATGTGAAAGTTTAGCAGCCCAACTCTGCTTAGTTGTCCCTATTTCTGAAAAGTGTTTCAGTCCGGATCGTTCATTTCCCTCCTTAACCCCACACTTTTGAAAGCTGAAGCAGCCACAGCCAAGCAAGGCGCCGCCATTTTCTCCTTGGCTTTGGTTTCTCTTCTTGGCAATTTTTGGTGATCTCTTTTCACATTCATTTTTAATGACTTCTTTAAGTTCATTCCACAGTTCGTCTTTTTCTCTATCAATGAGGATTAAAACTTCAACATGATTCATATATTGGGTTACTCTGATGGGAATATATATTCTTGGCATATATTTTTGATATGCTTCACTTATGTCTTCCAGGAAAATCCCCTCCCCCCAGTGATATGGCAGCACAGCAGGACTTGTGGGGGGCTTTTATCATTTTATAATAATTGAATACACCACCTCTTGAAGAAGACTGAAAATATAAAACATATATTTATGTATTTACAGTATGCATATGTATTTAACATATAAATAGTTTTGTTTAATTATTTTGGAATTTCATTGAATTGGGGTACATAGATTTCATTTATTTAGTTATAAGAGCACATTCTGCACTAATGTAAAATGATGCCTTTTACATTCTTTTTCTTATAAAAAAAGTGCACCTAGAATTAAGAATGAAATTCAGAGTCCTGCGAAATAAGTTTTCTTTTTTTCTCTTTTATCCTTTGTACCCTTTATAATCCTAAAAATGGCTGTAACTTTAGTAACTTTTTATATATAAAAGATAATTTGATTTCTCTAGCCTATATAACAGACATTTATTCAGAAGATCTGAATCTCATCTAAGACAATAACATTAGTTTCACTATGGACTTAAGGATTACACTGTTAACTATAATAATTTTGTTAGAAAGATCATATACAACCAGAACATGAATTTATACTGAGCTTTCTCAGACCAGATGCAGACACAATAAAAACTTGAATTATGTATTTTTCCCTACAATATCTGTGATATACTATTTTATTGACTAAGATGGTAACAAGCATATTAAATAACTGTGAAAATTGTTGTCTTTTGTTAAAAATTAAAGATGGAACTCTTTTTAAATTCATGAAGTGAATAGTTGGAATCTTCTATTTTACTGAGTTTGCCAATTCTTCCTTGTTATACACTCAACAAGAATGCAATTTCTTTTTAGCCCGCTTAATTCTACAGTAATAAAAGAATGATGCATGTATTGAAATATATATATATATGGAAGAATTACAGATGCCCATACATATCTGTTCAGAAATAATTTTCTTCAGGTTTAGTAAGACTTACTCCAAAATAAATAGACTTCTATCACTGATGCAAACGGGGATTAACTCCTCATCTTCTGTAACTCAGAACTTGGACATTTGAGGGATCCTTTGGATCAATTTTTGTTGAGGATGAAGTGTTTATAAGCTGAAGAGAGAAAGCCTTTTTTGCAGACTGTTTACATATATACATATTTCTGTCTTAGTTCTTACTGAGGGGCTTCTGAATTAATGTGTACAGGATTATATGAAATTTCTTTTTTTATTAATTGAATTTCAAATACAATCATAGAATCAATCAAATAAGATAAATACAACCCATCATCAACTTTTTCCTCAATTATTAATCACAAATTAAATAAATGAACCAGAAAAATACTATTCACAAATAGTATTCAAAAATAATTAAAAAAGATTTTAACTGTTCTAATAAATTAGAAACCCAATAAAAAGACTTATGTTTATTAAAATGACAATATTACTATTCAGTAAATACATAATTTTTGCTAATTAAACCTTCACTAGTTTTTATCCTGCTATGTTCATTTCTTGATTAATGTGATAAATAAATCTTCTCTCTCCAACATGTAAGGAACATTGGAATGTTTCAGTATTGTCAGCTTGCTGTCATTAATCAATATCCTCTTGCACTTTCTCCTTTCTCTTCCCTTTTGATTCTAAAGGCTCACAAGCAGCAACATACAGTACGTAAATATATAATTGTAAAGTATCAAATATATCAAAAATCAAAAGGCAATCAACAATATTCTAAACATAAAAACACAGCACAATATTTAATCACACAACAACAAAATTATCATTCCCACCTCAGTGCTCACTACATGTTAAAAAGCCATGTTTTTAAACTACTTTTCATATTACTAAATTTGCAAAGTGAGGGTGAAGATTTTGTGTCTGATATGAGGGCGTTCCAGAGAAGGAAAGCTCTTGCAAGTAATGCTCACTTCTGACTTTATTTATTTGTCTGTCTGTGTTTGCAAATAACTGAGAGCAGCAAACATATCCAACACACTTTGCCCCTTCATATTTTCCCCACAACAACTATCCTGTGAAATGAGGTTTGGCTGAGAGAGAGAGAGTGACTGACCAAAGTCAACCATCTGGTTTTCATGGCTAAGGCAGGACTTGAACTCATAATCTCCTGCTTTCTAGCTTGGTGCTGGCTCTCAGTTCTTCTTGTTGTACCTCATGTGGTGTGTGGACTGTTAGTATTTTCTATAAGAATGATTTGATTTAGTTAGTTTAAGTGGTCTGAAAGATAGCCATGCCTCAACAAGCATCTTGAATTGCATCTGGAAAGAAACCAGCAGCAATGCAAGTCCTTCCACATTGGTATGATATGATTTTACAGGATTGTCCTAGTTAACGTGTATATCAATGCACTACACTAGTTGCTCTTTCCAGATGATCTTTAAGGGCAGACCCATGTATAGTGAATTACACTAGTCCACCTGTGTAAAGGCAGGGACAAGAGTTACTAGTCACTCCACCTCAGTAGTTTTAACCTGTTTCTCTCCATCAAGACTTTTACAGTAGATGCAATCTCTTGATGATCTGACATTTTGAATTATTGTATAAATAAAATTAATGAAGTCAATGAGTTTACAGCTATTTGTACTACAATAATTTCCTAAAAATACATCCTAAATGGTGACACTTTATCACACCACTGACAAATTTGCAAGAGTGATATGAAATCCTTTTATCATGTGACTGGAAAAATATTAAAATGGTGAAACCCTGATTTTTTTTAAAAAGCCACTAGCCAACTAGGGAAAACTGCAAAATAGTAATTGAACAGAAAGTTTCCGGTGGGTTTCAAATTCTCTAGATAAGACTTTACAAAAGAGAGGAATATAATCATTAGTGTTATCCAATTTGTGTATTTCTCTGTGTGTAAGTTTGTGTGTGTGCCTTCAAGTTGGTCTTGACTCCTGGCAACCATATGGACAGTTCCATACATTTTTCCTGGCAACATTTTCAGAAATCATTTGCCATTGCCTCCGTAGATAATTACAGGCCCAAAGTCATCCAGCTGTGTTAATTTATTCATTTTGCTCTATTTGGATGTTACCCAGCTCCAATCAACTTTGAAAACTCAACAGAATTTGTATCTAAACCAGGATAAAAACTTACTACCTATACAACCTACTAACTTTTTAGCCAGTGCCCTTAAACACAACAGCAAACTAGCATGTTGTATCATCCTTAGTGCCTTGTACATCAACTCCAAAGTTTGTTGAAACATCATAAACTGTTCTGGCTATTTGTCAGGAAAACAATTTCAAATATTTTTTCCATTTAAGATGACAGTAAACTAAATCTGTGCTAGATAAAGGCTTTCATTTTCCATGGATTAATTATTTTCATCCCTGGAGGGAAGCAACCCAACCCATTAATTATTCCAATTTCTTATGTCAGTGAAAGAATGTAGTACTGCAGGGAAAATCAATTTTTAATACTATCTTTATACTTATTATTTAGAAATATGCAGAAGTCTATCTCATTTTATTTATTTCTATTTCATTTAATTTACACCACACTGGAAAATAGTGCTCACTTATAATTTTAACACATTTTTTGAATATAATCCTGAGTGCAAGTCAATGGGATTTACTTTTGAGTAAATAAATACTGAAAGGCTTAAACTATATGAGGATTATTCTTGCAGGTTGTGAAATTTGCCTGTGAACCCTCCCCCTAAAACTGGAAATGCTGAGTCAAAAATCACTAGATGCAAATCACTAGATCATTCTATTTATTTAGGATGCTGAGTTAATAAAAGGTAAAGGTAATGGTTCCCCCTCACATGCGTGCTAGTTGTTTCTGACTCTAGGGGCCGGTGCTCATCTCCATTTCAAAGCCGAAGAGCCAGCACTTGTCCGAGGATGTCTCTGTGGTCATGTGGCTGGCATGACTAGACGCCAAAGGCGCACAGAACGCTGTTACCTTCTCACCGTAGTGGTCCCTATTTTTCTACTTGCATTTTTACATGCTTTCGAACTGCTAGGTTGGCAGAAGCTGGGACGAGTAACAGGCGCTCACCCTGTTACACGGCACTTGGGATTTGACCCGCCAAACTTGTGAAATTTGCCTGTGAACCCTCCCCCTAAAACTGGAAATCAAAAATCACTAGATGCAAATCACTAGATCATTCTATTTATTTAGGATGCTGAGTTAATGCCACACTTTAAATCTTTGCAGAGCAAACCTAATCATTATACTGTTTCACATATATAGAATTTACACACGATTGATTGGTGTGATTATTTTTTTACATTGAGGGAGAAGTCAAATGATCTTTCTTGTGGAACTAAGAATGCCTGTGTACTTTTTCAAAAAGTATCACCATTTAAGACTACTAAGAAGATAGTTGCTTTCTCTTCCTATTAAACATTCAGTTGGAATTCTATGTGATTTTCTGGTGGACTATAGGTTTCAGATACACTATTAGTCTTTTCTGTAAGAATCGTCTTGTGGCAAGATCAGTAGCAAACAAATTTAATAAATACTACTAACAAAATTTCCATGCTGTTTAAAAAATACAATAATTTATGGTCAATTAGTATATGGCTTTAAAGGAATAGCACATGCAATAATAATTTATTAGGATATCAACACTGAACTTATAGCATTAAACTAAATGCCTTTTATTACTGTACAAAACATATCCTTTAGTGGTAGAATATAATGAAAACATATACATTATTTTTTTAAAAAAATAATATAAATGTAATAAATGGCAAAGCTAGTATTGTGGATTCCTCAGCATTACACATTTCAAAATGAAATGTATTTATATTAACAAATAAATTTTATGTGTTAGCTCAAATTATTTCTTTCCTGAAGATGGAGGCAATGAAAATTTGTGTTAATTATATAACCCAGGTTAGGTACTATAGTATGTATACAGTAACTTATACCTTTTTATAATTTAATTTAATAATTTTATTTTATTTTATTTTAATTTATTATTTTGAAAATGTGTATGCTCCTCCATCTAACATATCTAACATAAAATATCTACATTGAGCAGATATGACTACTTTATCCCAGGTTGACTCTTCAAAGTTAAGAAATGCTGAGTAGAGACTGAGATGTGATTCTGTAGGATTGCAATTTA
This sequence comes from Vipera berus, assembly GCF_964194415.1. Lineage (NCBI taxonomy): Eukaryota > Metazoa > Chordata > Lepidosauria > Squamata > Viperidae > Vipera > Vipera berus. Next base: position 225,719,179 of record NC_138203.1, read on the forward strand.
TCCTCAAAATCTTATTTGTTACGTTATCTCTACAGTTAGAAAAGAAAGAAAGAGCAGTTCCCAAAAGCTTATTCCTGGACTCTCTTTGACTGGATATATTGGAAATTATAGGTTCTTTCTTCCTCTAAAAAGATGTCAATTTTTCTATTCAGAAATCCTGGATGGAAATGTATATTTTCAATATTGTCATTTATTCCATTTACATTATAAAACATAATAACTATGCAACTGAAATTTAAATTTCAAAAGCCTTTCATGAAAATGATCTGTAAGAAAAATCTAACTACTCAAGTGACTGTTTTATAGACACAAGTTACATGCACCAGTTCTACACAAAGAATGAGAACGAAAAAATGACCCTAAAGATGGTAATGGAACTATATGATGGGTTGTGTAAGCCATGATATTGTTGTTTGTTATTTAAATTTCACATTAATAAATACTGAAATCATGAGATTAAATATATCTGACTATTCTAAAGCAAAACTGGAAAAATGAATATGATTATCGTTTTTAATGTTACCCTGAAGTAAATCTGCCTGGCTTCTCTTTATAGATGTTTGTAGTCTTCTTGTGGCAAGACCGGCAAACAAATAAATTTAATAAATAAAAATAAATAAATAAAATGGCTTGGGGGAAAAAAAGAACAAAATCAGAAAAAAATTGAACAGCCAGGATCAAAATTCTCAGTATGCAGCTAGAAACAGTCAGCATGTGATAACTACCCTATTTCTCTTTGCAACTATTTTATTTTTGAGAATACTGGATACATACTTGAAGTAAGATAAAATGCAATGACAGACTTAAAGTGCAAGTATCTTTTAAGGAATGGAATGAAACGTGAATCAGTTCATTTTCCTACCAATATTTCCAATATTCTGTAGAGACAACCAAAGAAGAGGCAACTGATATTTTTTATCTAACAATCAACTTTTCATACATCAAAATAATCAATGTCAAAGCATCGAATCACCCATTCAAGAAACATACATTTGCTGATGATACTTTAAGAAAATCATACCAATCAGTGCAAGTCATGTAAATATTTAGATCCAGACGTTATTGAAATCGTCTTTGAATTTTGAACAATGGTAGTTTTTTTCTGCTGCTATAAAAATAGTGTTTATACCTTTACAGAAAACTGAAAAACTATTTTGGAACTGAAAATCAGCAAAGCTGGTTTTTCTTTTTCAAATTTGAATAAATAGGAAGCATAGATGAAGACCAAATGTACATTTACCCAATATTTTAAGTTTCTTGAACTAACTTGGATGAAATATCCCTTTTGCATCTAAAACTTTATTTATAAATTAAATAGGCAATTCAATGTTTTTGTTACATTTTTAAAATGTTTGATGAAGGAAACTAGTCTGGAACAAACAAGCTTATTAATCTAATTTAAAAGTTGATGGTGGTTTTTTTTGCATATAATAACAAGCACATCCTGAAACATCCACAAAAATAAATTGAATTGGAGCTTGTTCAGTTTTATTGAACTAACAAGTATGTACCTACTTGCTTAATAATATCATTCCATTAAAAATAATTTAATATGATGACAAAATATGAATATCTATTCCTTATATCAGAAAATTAGAATAAATTTTGCTGGAAATAAAGTTTAACTATAATTAATAAGTATTTCAGCATAACACAGGAACCAAGGATGTGGGACCTTGGGTAGAAGCAATAGGGTCTGAGTACAACCACAGAAGTTGTACTGAAAATTTTGCGGATTGGGAACCAGTATTCAGTATTGACTTATGCACGTGAGTGGAACCAAGCCATCAAAATAAGAGAACCATAATCAACAGTATACCTGAAGGCAGCTGCCCAATACTAGCAAAGAAAATATAACTAATTAGAGATTTCAGAAAGAGGATAAAGACAGCTTTGGCAATTGACCAGTCAACAAGGAAAAATGTAAGAGAAATATACCTGTAGGCATTGTGAAAAAAAAATTATATTCAAAGGGAGCCCAACCCACAAAAGTATAATAAGAAACCACAGAGCTTGAACAATTGAATGAAGAAGTAAGAGGCTGGTAAAAAAATAATATACTTGGAAGAATATATGAAAAGGCTAGACTTCTGTGATAGCTTCTGTCAGTAGATTAAATTATTGTTTAAATTGTTGAAATAAAATCCATAATAATGCAATTTGGATGACAGAAAGCAGATTTACAACCAAGACCTTACTCACTGTCCATGTGCATTATGGCAGCCACTTTGGAATTGGCCCACCATCTGGTTTTCAAGCTCCAAAGTAATCTGTAACTCAGAAAGATTGCCTGTTTCTGATTTATTATAAAAGCAGAAATTTCTCCATTCCAGATAGTGTTCATATGTGAGATTGATTGTTAATATGGCCGATATTGAGAGTTCTGGAAATTGAATTGGTGTTGTACATTTCAACAATACTAGTTTATGTACAGTCAAATAAATTAACAAATATTCCCGAGTTTCCTTTTTTGTTTGTCATATTTCTTCTTGAATTGTTAATCTTTATTAACTCAGGGTAGGGGTGGGGGAGTGGCTGTTGTTATGAGGGAGACCTTAGGTCCGCGGGAGGCCACCGTTCCCCAGATAGTCGGATGTGAGTCTCTCTTTTTGAGATGCGGCCCTGGTGCGCAGTTGGCCTTGCTGCTGGTGTACCTTTCGCCTAGTCACACAGCAGCAGCCCTGCCTGAGCTCCTCGATGTCCTCTCTGGGTTGGTGGTTGAGTTCCCGAAACTTATAGTTTTGGGGGACTTCAATCTACCATCTCTGGGAGGATCATCTGAGTTGGCTCGGGAGTTCATGGCTTCCATGACGGCCATGGACCTGACGCAAGTAATTTCAGGACCAACTCATGAGGGAGGCCACATCCTTGACCTAGTTTTCTTATCTGGTCGGTGGTTAGATGATCTTGGTGGGGGCTTTCCAATTATTATGCCCCTGTCATGGACCGATCATCATCTCCTGCGGCTGGTCTTCCGTTTTGCTACCCCTCGCCGTGGGTGTGTGGAACCAGTTAGATGGTACCGCCCCAGACGCTTAATGGATCCCGAGAGGTTCCAGGCAGCGCTGGGGTCCCCACCTGCCTCTCCCACTCACAGCTCGGCAGATGCCTTAGTGGAAGCCTGGGAAAGGGCAGCCACTGAGGCTCTTGACCGAGTTGTACCCTTGCGGCCCCTGACCCGATGCAGATCCCGTCGAGCTCCATGGTTCTCCGCAGAGCTCCGGGAGATGAAGCGTCGGAGACGGGGCCTAGAGAGCGGTTGGAGGTCCAGCCGATCCGAATCCGACCGATTGCGACTAAGAACCTACATTAGGTCTTATCTCGCTGCGATAAGGGTGGCGAGGTCTAATCACTTCGCTACCCTTATCGCGTCCGCAGATAATCGCCCGGCCGCTCTGTTTAGGGTGACTCGCTCCCTCCTTAATCAGGAGGTGAGGGAGGAACCCTTGCAGGGTCGTGCCAAGGAGTTTAACAATTATCTGTCGGACAAAATCGCTCGGATTCGGACCGGTCTGGACTCTGACTGGGCAGAGTCTGGAGATCAGGACACGGGCGGTCTTGTCGATATCACCTGGGAGGAGTTTGATTCTGTGACTCCGGAGGAAGTGGACAGGATTATGGGGAGACTGAGCTCCACCACATGTTTATTGGACCCGTGCCCTTCCTGGCTGGTTTATGCAGCCCGGGAGAGGACACGCAGCTGGTTCCAAGCAGTTATATCAGCTTCTTTGAGTGAGGGTAGCTTCCCTGCCGTCTTGAAAGAGGCGGTGGTGAGGCCTCTCCTCAAGAAGCCTGCCTTGGACCCAGCTGTATTGAACAACTTTCGTCCGGTCTCCAACCTTCGCTTTCTTGCGAAGGTTGTTGAGAGTGTGGTGGCGCATCAGCTCCCTTTGGTCCTGGATGAAGCGGATTATCTAGACCCGTACCAATTGGGTTTCAGGCCCGGGCACAGCACGGAGACGGCATTGGTCGCGCTGGTGAATGATCTCTGGAGGGCTCGGGACAGGGGTCATTCCTCTGTTCTAGTCCTATTAGACCTCTCAGCGGCTTTCGATACCATCGACCATGGTATCCTGCTGCGGCGTCTCAGGGGATTGGGAGTGGGAGGCACGGTCTTACAGTGGTTCTCCTCCTATCTCCAGGGACGCTCGCAGTCGGTGTTGACAGGAGGGCAGAGGTCGACCGCGAGGTCTCTCATTTGTGGAGTTCCTCAGGGGTCGGTCCTCTCGCCTCTCCTGTTCAACATCTACATGAAACCGCTGGGTGAGATCATTCGTGGCTTTGGAGTTGGGTATCATCAGTATGCTGATGATACCCAGCTTTTTCTTTCGACCCCAAACCACCCCAGTGATGCCCTCAACGTGATGTCCCGTTGCCTGGAGGCGGTTCGGGTCTGGATGGGGAGGAACAGACTTCAACTCAACCCCGACAAGACCGAGTGGCTTTGCATACCTTCATCCCGGGTCTATTCGGATATTCCATCTCTTTCTATGGGGGGTGAATTATTACCCCCCGTAGATAGGGCTCGCAACTTGGGAGTCCTCCTAGATTCACGGCTCACCTTGGAAGATCACATGGTGGCTGTGACTAGGGGGGCTTTCGCCCAGGTTCGCCTGGTGCGCCAGTTGTGGCCCTATCTAAGCCGGGATGATTTATGCACGGTCACTCACGCGCTCGTGACCTCTCGTCTAGATTACTGCAACGCTCTCTACATGGGGCTTCCCTTGAGGACCACCCGGAGGCTCCAACTGGTACAGAATGCAGCCGCGAGAGTTGTGTTGGGAGTCTCCCGATACTCCCATGTCACACCTCTGCTCCGTGAGCTGCATTGGTTACCAGTTGTCTTCCGGGTGAGATTCAAGGTGCTAGTAATGGTGTTTAAAGCCCTACATGGCAGGGGTCCGGAGTACCTTAGGGAACACCTGCTGCCGGCGTCTACTTCCCTCCGCCCTGTGCGTTCCCACAGAGAGGGTCTCCTCAGGGTGCCACCGGTCAGAGAATGTCGACTGGTGGCCCCCAGGGGGAGATCCTTCTCTGTGGGCGCCCCGGAGTTATGGAACCAATTACCGGTTGAGCTCCGGACGGCGCCCGATCTTCGCTCCTTTCGCCGCGATCTGAAAACATACTTGTTCGAGCAAGCCGGCCTGGCCTGAGGGGGGATTGGTGGGGTCTTTTTACTATTTTTATTGGGGGTTTTACCATGTATTAACTGTATTTTTTTTTAATCGGGCATGTATTTAATTATCTTTTATTTTTTGTAAATCTCTGTGTTTTATTCTTGCCCTGTACACCGCCCTGAGTCCTCCGGGAGAAGGGCGGTATAGAAATATTAATAAATTAAAATTAAATTAAATTTATGTTGGGACTGCTTACATTTAATCATTTCCCTTTTGGAAATCATAAGGTGTTCTCTGCAGCATTCTGACTCTCAGTTGGAGCCTTTATTTGATTTACTAAATAGAAAACCAAATCACAGACTGTGGATAATTTAAAGATCCCCGGGCTGGATTAGCCCAACAGTCTGAAAATGCAGAACTCCCTATCCTTACCCAAGTTACTTGCTTTTAATTCTTAATTTTCCACAAAACCAGAAAAGTGTAGCAGTTAGCTATGTATTTAAGAAATATTTAATTTATTCTTAGTTTGGGAATGTGAGCTTGGATTTGGATGTTATGCAGAAGTCTAGGGTGTGAGCTTGTGGATATACAGTACCTTTAAGCAATTTGAACTTTGTTTTTGTTTTGGCTTGTGAAAGATTTTTTTCCAAAAAATACCATGTATTTTCTTTATTCCCTTTATTTTCAGGTTTTGTTTGTTTTGCATAAGTCTTGTTCCCATTTTTTTTTACTTCAAGAGGATTTTTTAAATTTTAGTTTGAATCTGAATGATTAGTTGGTTTTCATGTAAAGTATTAATTTTGAAAACATAGCAATAGCAATAGCAGTCCCACTTAGACCTATATACCACCTCTATAGTACTTTACAGCACTATCTGGGCAGCTTACAATGTCAGGATATTGCCCCCAACAGTCTGAGTCCTCATTTTACTGAACTTTGAAGGATGGAAGGCTGAGTCAATCTTGAGCCGGTCAGGACTGAACTCCAAGCTGTGGGCAGAGTTTGCCTGCAGTACTGCATTCTAACCACTGCACCATCAGGGCTCTTCTATGAAAGCTGTATATGAGAGCTAGTAGGTTGAGTAATTAAGGTGCCAAGTTAGAAAGGTGCCAAGCTGTGAGTTCTACTCCAGCCTCAACCATGAGGTCAGTGGGGTGACTTTGTGCCAAAGTCTTAGGAAGAAGGCAATGGCAAACTACTTCGGAAATGTTGCCATGAACTTGTCCGGGCAATTGCCAATTGTTAAGTCTGACTTAAAGGCACTTATGCATATAAACAAGCTTCATTAATCAAATGGTAAGTTTGCCCTTGATATAATAAGGAAGTAGATTTTATTCTGTCTCTCTTGTTTCTTTAAGTGAAAAATAATTTTAGTTTCTGGGAGGGAATGGAAAGGTACATCGTGTACTGATTTCTATGCTCAGAAGGGGAAAAAAAAAGAAAGCATTTTACCTCCTCCTGCCCACACAACTTTTCATTTTTATTAAAATTCACTCAACCTTCTGTGCTTTCTCTATGATTTGTATAAATGAGTGACTTTAATTTGGCCACCTGGAATGTGAAGCAAATTCAGAGATCAGTTATATGTGAAAGATTTATTGTTCCTGAAGTGTATGGGGAGAGGGAATTGACAAAGCATCACAGTGGACAATCACCTGCATATGCTCAAGCACAGCAAACTAAGGTAGTCGTGGGAATGACACTGCTGCTGACATTTAACTGCAGTGTTAAATAAAAATAACTATAGTTATGAAGAGCTATGTAGAATGAAGACATACTTTTATTACTCCCCAAGTAATTATAAATCACCCGGCAGATATAATTTAATCACAGTAAATTTAGGATAAAGATTTAAAACATTTTTGCATGAAATTCACTTTCTCCAGATTTTTTCACAAATACTGTTTGCCTCTGAATTGTTGGTCTTCAAGTATTTATTTATTTATATTCAACCTTGGTCTACTGCAAGCAGTTGACTTTTGCAAGTAGTGAGGGCAGATATGATATTGTTGCCATTATGGAAACTTGGTGGGATGAAACCCACAAATGGAACCCACAGCTAGAGGGATTTAAATTATTTAAAAGAAACAGACCAAATAAAAGAGGAGGTGGAGTTGCTTTCTATATAAGAAAAAAAATACATTTCTACAGAAATAGAGCACAACAATGAAAACTGTCTTGAATGCATTTGAGTCAATATAAAAGGGGAAAAAATGACATTGCCATAGATGTATACTATAGGCCACCCAACCAAACAGAGGAAATAGATGAACTTTTTGCTAGTCAGTTAACTAAGGTATATAGGAAGCACATCACAATAGTAATGGGGGACTTTAATTACCCTGGCATCAACTGGAGACAAAGTGCACCAACCTAGCAGACACCTTTGTCTCCCAAAAAGTAGAAAAGGGAACTAGGGGATCAGCCATATTGGACTTAATTCTTACTAACAGAGATTAAATGATAGAAGGTGTTGAAGCCAGAGGAACTTTGGGGGGAACTGATCAAGCAAAATTGGAATTCAACATTGTGCAAGCACAAGCAATAGAACTGTCAGAATCAATTTATATTGCATTTCTAACTGTGCAAATCTAAATCTCACCCACTTACTGGATTCTGCCATTTCCAAGGAGGGGAAGAGAAGGCAGGGTTGTTAAGAGCCATCTCTATCCCTTAGATGCAAGATTTGTGTATTCAGCCTGCCTGGAGGCCATCACAAAAGACCAGGGAAGAAACCCTTTGAACTAAGAAGAACAAAGAAAGAGGGACAGGGGGGAATTCTGGTTTGTATCTCTGACTGTAATGTGAAGGGGAGGAAGTAACAATGTTGTAAATGTACTGGGGCTCTCCTTTCCCACGAGGAGTTTGACATCTGAAAATTGACTGATCCGGTACTGACCAAATGGACTGAGGGGAGGGGCTTTACTTGGGGACACTTTAAAAGTATCGACCTGCAAGACAGTTTCCAGATCCTGTCTAGATTATCCACTGTCAACCATGTTTTAGTAAAAGTTCCTGTTTGGACAATCTCGACTCCAAGAGTTCTTCTTTCCTAAGATGTGGATTGGGGTGGGTTCTGACAAGAACACAGTTAAACTAGACTCTTAGACTTTAAGAGAGCTAATTTCAATAAACTTAGAGCTTGGGAAGGATGCCATGGCTGAGAATCCTCAAGGGGAAAACAACTGAAGAAGCTTGGGAAATTTTGAAAAGTGAGATTATAAAAGCCCAGTCTAACACAATGCCAAAGAAGAACAAAAATAACAGCTCTCAAAAGAAACCAGCATGGCTGATAAATTGAAAGACGAAAAGGTCAAGAGGGGGACATAACTAAGGTAGATTATCAGGAAATAGCCCGAGCCTTCAAAAATGAAGTGAGGAAATCTAAGGCCCAAAATGAACTAAGGCTTGCGACAAAAGTGAAAAATAACAAAAAAAGCTTTTTTTAACATGTAAAAAATAAGAAAAAGTTAAGGAAATGATTGGTCCATTAGTGGAAGAAAGTGGCAAGAAGGTGACAAGCAACAGGGAGAAAGCAGAACTACATAACTCATTTTTTGCATCCGTCTTTACACAAAGGGAAAAAACAATCCAACCTATCAAAAATAGTGCCATAAAAAACAGAATAGAAACACAAGTTAAGATAGGCAAGAAAATGGTAAGTGAGCACCTATCTAGTCTAGACGAGTTCAAATCACCAGGACCAGATGGATTACACCCCAAGGTTCTCAAGGAACTGGCAGATGTGATCTCAGAACCACTGAACTATATCTTTGAAAGATCCTGGAGCATTGGGAAACTACCAGAGGACTGGAAAAGAGCTGATGTAGATCCCATCTTTAAAAAAGGAAAAAAAATGATCCAGAAAATTACAGACCTATCAGTCTGACGTTAATACCTGGGAAGATTCTGGAAAAGATAATCAAGCAATGAATCAGCGAACACCTAGAGGCAAACAAAGTCGTTACCAAAAGCCAACATGGGTTTGTCAAAAACAGATCATGCCAGACAAATCTTATCATATTCTTTGACCAGGTGACAAAATTAGTGGACCAGAGGAATGCTGTGGCTATAATTTACTTGGACTTCAGTAAGGCATTTGATAAAGTAGACCACAACCTACTACTTGATAAGATAGAAAAATGTGGATTAGACAGTATCACTACCTGATGGATTCGTAGCTGGCTGACTGGTGGTACTCAGCGTGTGGTCCTCAATGGAATTGCATCTACATGGAGGGAAGTGTGTAGTGTAGTGGGGTGCCCCAGGGCTCTGTTCTGGGCCCAGTGTTCTTCAACATCTTCATGAATGATTTTGATGAGGGGATACTCCAGAAGATAGGCTTAAGATACAGAAGGATCTTGACAGACTTGAACATTGGGCACTATCTAACAAAATGAAATTCAATAGTGAAAAAAGTAAGGTTGTACATTTAGGCAAGAAAAACCAAATGCACAGGTACAGTATAGGTGGTACCTTCTTCAATAGTAGTAACTGTGAGAGGGATCTTGGAGTCCTAGTGGCCAATCACTTAAATTTGAGCCAGCAGTGTGCTGCAGCTGCCAAAAAAGCCAATACAATGCTAGGCTGCATTAACAGAGGGATAGAATCAAGATCACGTGAAGTGTTAATAACACTTTACAATACCTTGGTAAGGCCACACTTGGAATACTGCATCCAGTTTTGGTCACCACGATGTAAAAAAGATGTTGAGAATCTAGAAAGAGTACAGAGAAGAGCAACAAAAATGATCAGGGGACTGGAGGCTAAAACATTTAAGGAACGGTTGCTGGAATTGGGTATGTCTAGTTTAATGAAGAGAAGGACGAGGTGTGACATGGTGGGGTTTTTTATTGTCATTTTACTGGGGTTTTAATATGTATTGTTTGTTTTTAGTGGGCATGTATTTAATCCTTTTTTAATTTTTGTAATTCGGTATTTTATTCTTGCCCTGTTCACCGCCCTGAGTCCTTCGGGAGAAGGGCGGTATAGAAATATTAATAAACTAAACTAAACTAAACATGATAACAGTGTTCCAATATCTCAGGGGCTGCCACAAAGAATGCTCCAACACTGGAAGTTTTTAAGAAGAGACTGGACAGTCATTTGTCTGAAATGGTATAGGTTTCCTGCCTGAGCAGGGGGTGTGGACTAGATGACCTTCAGGGTCCCTTCCAACTTTATTATTATTGTTGTTATTGTTATCATCATTATTATAAATGTCAAAAGCTATCTTGAACAGTTTTGTTTTTAATTTTTTTCTAAAATCTAATAAGGTGGGAGACTACTCAAATTTTTATGGGAGTATTTCAAAATTGTTGGTGCTGCAACAGAAAAAAAAATGTCTGTGGGGCTCCATCTCCCTTATCCTTGACAATGGGAAATTCCTAACAGATTGTCACAAGAACTTTGCAATAGATGGATTGAAAGCAAATGGAGTAGTCAGTAGAATTATTTAAAAATGCAGAGAAGAAGATTGTATTCCTTGCAACTTTTTACCACTATCTTTTCCAATTCTAAAAACCAAGTACTCCAATTTGCCACAGGTATTCTTCAACATAATCTTGATGGGAAATTCTATTATGTACTGTTACAAAAGAAAAATGGTTTATAAAAGATATGTGATTCAATGGCTCCTTTTCTATAACAAATTTGCATGCTTCCTTAAGTTATAATGTTACAAATGTCAGCTTGTTCTGATGAACAATAAAGTTATAATTATTTAGTTACGTTCCCCCATAAACACAATAAGAGGTGAGAGGCCAATAAAATTCCAGAATTCAGACTAATTCATACAAGCTACTCCCCTGAGGCAACAGAAAATGGGATTTGGACTTTCTGAGCTGAAAGCCTCGCAGTACAACAAGGTACCTTTGCATGTACAGTATACTGTACACTGAACAGATAATTTGTGAAAAACAAGTGTGATCTAGGTTGAAAATCTCAGTCTAGTGAAACCAGGGCTGGCCCTGGGGTGACATGATAACAGTGTTCTAATATTTGAGGGGTCAACCTATTTTCCAAAGTACCAGAAGGCAAGACAAGAAACGATGAATGCAGACTTGTCAAGGAGATAGCCAATATAGAACTAAGGAGAATTTTCCAGTTTTGGTCCCAACTATAAGGTTGATGAAAATGTGCCAGAAACAGCTATGACAATGAGAGTGATTAACCAGTGGAACAGTTTGCTTTCAGAGGTTGTGGGTGCTCCATCACTGGAGGCTTTTAAGAAGAGACTGGACAGCCATTTGTCTGGAATGTCATAGGGTCTCCTGCTTGTGCAGTGGGGTGGACTAGAAGACCTTCAAGGTCCCTTCCAACTCTGTTATTCTGTTAACATTTGATAATTTAAAAACAACACGTCTTGATAAACTCCACAATAATAATCTATAAAATCAAAATGGCTGTCTTCCTCGTCCGTGTATTAGAGAACTAGAAAGTAGGAGGTATTGAGAAGTTTCTAGGCTAATCAGCTCAATGTCTATCTTAAGTTATTGGCGGACAGGAAGATTTTTCACACATAATTTAAAAAGACAATGAAAAGACTTCTGGTCCTGTGCAGCAGCGCAGCAGTCGAGGGGTTTGGGGCTCCTTTTATATCTACAGTAACACCTACAAGAATATGGAAAGATTCTTTGATTCAGCAGAACATTTTGATTAAGAAAGATACTGGGCAAAAGAAAAAGGCTAAAGTGAAAATTAAGGAAATAGATGATGGGACTTATCAGAGAGAATATTTAAAAAAGAAACACCTGTGCGAATATTTTTAAAGAAATAAAAAGATTTTGGATATGAATTTTATTTTAAGAGGAAAGAACCCCTCACGTAACATAGTGCTTTCTTTTTCTTCTTTCTTTTGATTTTATTTCTTGATATGAGTAATATAAGAGTTGGAATGGCTTATATAAAGGGGATGTTTTAGACATTTAAAGGTGATTGATTTTAAGACAATTACAATGGATTGAAAAATATGTTTTGAATAAAAGTTAAAAACTAGAGGACTAGATTTATTAAATGAAATATTTAAAGATTAAATATATTTTTAATTATGGTAAAAAAGAATGATTTTTTTTGGAAATAAATATGTATTAGCTTATAGGAAATAGGGATTTTAAATAGCATACTATCCTTTTATTTCTCTTCTTATTCTTATTTCTTTTTTTTAGTCTTATTTATTCATTAAGAAAGGTAAAAGTATCGGGTTGGCTTACATGAGAAAAAATAGACTTAAATATTCAAATGTAATTAAGTCTGAGAAAATCTTAACCAGTAAGAATGTTTTGAACATTGTGGGAAAAACAAATGTAAACAAGAACTGTAAACAGGATCTATGATGAGACAACCAGAATGACTAGATAGAAAAGAAATATTATATTGATGTGATTATTATCTGTAGAAATATTAGAAAAATTTTTATACTCAATCATCATTCACTAAAATAACAAGAATTGTATTAACTTAAAGTTGGTTAAAGAGAATATTATGGGAAAAAGAGGAAATCAAGTAAAGTTATTATGTGAATTATAGATTATAGAAATCAATTGTTAGTGAATGTTTCTTAAATGTAAACTGAGACAACACACTGTTTACCAAATATTAAGGTGATTATGTTAAAAAAATAACAAAACATTTTTTTAAAAAATAAAAAGAATGAAAAATCAAATTAGTAATTTAGAAGTCTTTGAAAAAAATCAGAACATAGGTACAGTATGTGTACAGATGTGATTCATAGTTGTAGTTGTTTATTTTGACTTTCAAAAGACTTTTTCCATCAAAGACCCTGAGCAATTTAGCAGTAATGGAATACAGGAAAAAGGTATTTTTATGAATTTGAATCTGTCAAAAAAACAGGAAGCACAGTTCAGGAATAAATGGGCAATTCTCATAAATGTAAAAGTGCTGTACTTTGGAGCATCTTCTTCTGCCAAATTCTGTTTATGTATTGATGGAGTATGACCCCTAAGTGATAGGGGATTGTTTAATTGAATGGATGTTGTGAAAAAAACAACAAATTTCATATTGCTTTGACAAGAAAAGGGGGCTAAGGAAACTGTTTCTTTCAACAGAAAACCATGGTTAAGTCCTGAGCCAGAACAGGAATGTCTTTTGAAGTGAGAGATACAACTGTCACTACTTGTTCCCAAATAAAAATAGTCATTTAAACATGTCACATACAGTTTGGTAGTGTGTGTGTGCCTGCGTGCGCGTGCAGGTGTGCTTAGTGTGGTTAGCACCTCTTGAACTGTAAAAGCACGGACCTTTACTTTTATGTGTGGGAGGAAAGTAAGAACATAGGGCTTATTTTTGCTAGCTTGCTGCAAGAGACCTCTCCTGTGCACAGTCTTAAAAGAAAGGAAGAGAAATTACAAAGGAACAGATTCACAGTGGAGAATATTGCCCAAACTGATCGATCAAGAACATTTTCCTCTAATATGTGCACACACAAACAGAGTTAGTTTCTCTGATGGCTTTCCACCTCACAGCACACAGTCTTTTGTCCATCCTTTCTGAGACTTGAAATCCTCCAGCAGTGTTTCTCAAGCCTGGCAACTTTAAGATGTGTGGGCTTCAACTTCCAGAATTCTGGGAGTTGCTTCGGGAATTGTGGGAGTTGAAGCTTAAACATCTTAAAGTTGCCAAGCTTGAGAAACATGATCCTAGCGAGACACTGTAGCAATCTTTAGAAGAAAGTACAAATGTGTCAGCAACAGCTATGTAATTTTATCTTAAAGGGTTTCTTCCTGCTGGGAAGGAAAGATATTTTTTACCCTAACACAGAAAAAACATGAACTCCAATCTGTCCAGTACTGTTTGGTTGTGTCAAATATAGTTCATCTAGAGATGACATTGCTAGGGAAGATTGCTCACAGTCTTTTAATGTTTCTGTTCAAACTTGCAATATCAGACCTCCTAACCATTTGGGGACTCTCTTCCTCTTCCCCTTCCTCTCTCTGGCAGATTAATGAGATTCTGATCAATATAGCTGTTTCCCTAATCATTCTTATGGTCAGCAGTGATCAATTCTCAAAGTAAGCAGGAATTCCTAGTGCTTTATATGCAATAAAGGAACAGAAAGAAATTTTATTAGATCCAGAAGCTTCTATTGATCATATGTATAGTGATATCTGACTTAGACACTTAATATTTTCTGTTGGAAGGAGCAAATTTATTTTTATTTGCCTGTCCAGCTCTCTTTCACTATCAGTGTCAAGTGAGATGTAAATTTATATCTATCCCAGTGAAAAACTTACTAAAAATATCCAGTAGTAACAAAAACTAGGCATGTGTATGGTTTTCATTGGGAGTACAGGAACTTTTGTCCCAGCCATGATGTCGATGAAAATCCTCACTTAAAATATTATAATGTCCACTGGCAGATATGACAATATCTTTCTTAAGAGAAGCATTGGGTTTTATCTTTATCCATCTCGTATGGAACAAACTAATTTCCTTCAGCAACGACTGTTTAATGAGGGAAAACAAGTTTAAAGGGTGGTGAAATCAAGTCGAATCAAGAGGTACTATAGCAAAAGATCTTCACTTTCTTCTGCATTGTTGAAGGGTATGATTTTACGTGTGGAAGTCCTGCAAATTCATTTAGAATTACACCGCAGAGCAAGATTGTCTCACAGGCTTGCATAATATGTAATTTGTAAAATGCAATGTTGCCATGATTTGTTTCTATGGTAATCAATGCCATACAGAAAAATAAATGTATGTGTAAATATTATCACAAATGAAGGTGAATATGCGTGTCTCTGGATAATGTTGCAGGATCCAATCTGGGTCTGTCACCATGACCAGAGTTTTAGTCTACCACTCACAGAACAGCACACACTCGCTGAAGATGGGCTCCAGCAAGAGTCAAAAAGCTTGGAAGACAAAACCTCTGGGCCTGGTGACTGGCCCAGATTGGTTCCTGTAAATATTATGTATGCCTTTATTATATATTGAGCAATTTTTCTATCAAAAATGATAAAACTGTAATCACTGTGTACCAATAATCTGCTATCAACAATATCTTAAAAATAAAGTAGTGATTACTCATGTATAGAATAACTGTTCCATACACCATAATTGTGCTTATTCCATAAAGTAGTTTTCCTACAGTATGCTATTGTTTCAAGAGAATATCTATAGGTAGCCCTTGACTTATGACCACAATGGAGCCCAAAATTTATGTTGTTAAGTGAGACATTTGTTAAGTGAGCTTTCCCCCTTTTTATGACCTTTCTTACCACAGTTGTTAAATGAATCATTGCAGTTGTTAGGTTAGTAACACAGTTGTTAAATGAAACTGGTTTCCCTGTTGATTTTACTGGTCAGAAGGTCACAAAAGATGGTCACATGACCCAGGGACACCGCAACCATCATATATATGAACCAGCTGCCAAGCGTCTGAATTTTGGTCACATAATCATGGAGATGCTGCAACAGTCATAAGTGTGAGAAATAGTCATGTCACTTTTTTTAGTGCTTTTGTAACTTTGAACAGTCACTGAATGAACTGTTGTTAAGTCGAGAACTGCCACAGACAAACCATCTTGGCTCATGTGGAGATAATGAAGCTAATGAAAATGATTCAAATGAGACAGGAATGCATTTCTCCAGTTGAGTATAATCTGATTTCTCAGATGTGGATCTTTAACTGTAGCTCCCTGCAATAGGCGATTACTTTGCACTTAATCCAAATGTTAACAAATGAGATTTTCATAGCTCATGATTCTGTCCAGGGGCATTGTCAGGAGGTCAAGACTGTCAAATTGATGGATGCAACATGGCAATTGCTGGCCAGGCCTTGCCTCTTTTAACATGTGTTACGTGTAGTACATGGATGTAAAAAGGAACAGGGCTTCTATAGTCAGGGTGGCATCTGTCAGTTTGACCTGTTGACCTTCTTACCCCTGACTCTATCAGCTCCTAGTCTCCTTCATAAATGTTGTCCTGGAACATGATACCTTGTAGGTTACAATGGCAGTGACACAAGTAATTGAGAATGAAATGGGGAAAAAATGAAGAAAATTAGATAAAAAAAACTTTTAAGGTGTTTGCCATGTACAACCTTAGAGGCTTTGCCACTTTTTATCAACTCCCCAAATAATAACCATTTCACCCAGGAACGTCTGATTTTCTGGGCAGCATTCTCAGGGTGGGAAGTGTATATGAGTTGTTTGGACCTAAAAATACAAAAGCCAGCTTCCCTCTACTTCGATTTGTGGTTGGGCATCTGGATTCAACCTTTTGACAAGGGAATCATATTCTGTGTTTTTGTTCCTATTTTCATAGCTGAAATTAAAATATATTATAAAACATATCTGTAAAGAAAAATGCAATGTGATGCTAATATTAGGAATAGTTCAGAACAGTGTTGAGTCCTGCTGTGATTATATTCTAGGATATAAAGTTTTCAACAGATCAAATTTGTCTTTGCATCTGAACTTCCTCCCTCCCTCCCTCCTTCCCTCCCTCCCATTTCTTGTTTTCTCTTTCTCCTGATTGCAATACAATAAATAAAACAAAACAAAATAAAATAATGTTTTCCTCTTTAGCTTGCTTGCTTGCTTGCTTAGGAACTAGGCAGTTTCAAAGAGGGACAATAAGAAAAATAGCTTTAGATTGCTTGCAGTGGGCCAATTGTTGGGACCTCTGTGAGTTCACTGGTAGTCGTTCCTGTCACCGGTCTTAATTTAGTCCATGTAAAGAACATCCACTAAGCACAGTAAGCCTGGGAGCAGTTTCTTCCATATTACTGATTTTTGTAAGCCACTCTGGGAGCCTTATTTTAAAAGGGCAGAATAAAGGTCAGTCAGTGTGAGGTATCCTGTTTGGCATTGCTGTTAAGTCCAGAAGTTAATTCTGGTGTCCAGTCACTTGGTCTATTAATTTTTAAACTCAAGGGAGATCTTATAAACCTTTATTTATTGTGAAGTATGTTCACATATACTTTGAGTCAAAAATTCCTTGACTCCTGTTAGAATGATGATCCTCACATTTGGATCAAGAGAACCACAGCTAGGCCTCATGGGAGTTTTCCTTGGCCTGCCCACCAACTTTTCATAAGACTCGGGGCTACTTTTTGTGGATTGTAGATGGACAGTAAAGTAGTGGCTGATGGTCAGGGAGGACAGAATACTTCCTTCTATACAATTACTGGTTGAAGCATTTATAAGAGGAAGCTTGAGAGACAGTTTTTAAATGACCTCATCTTCTTAACTAGTATAACACAAGAATATATATTTCTGTTTCTTGCTTTATTGAAGCTCCCAGAAAATTACAGTGAGTCTGCAGGAATGATTATATGTACAGGTAACAGGAGGTATATGATCAACATTACAAGAACCCAGGCATACTTATTAAAAGAGTTAGAGAAATAAATCAGTGCAGTTCAAAGAGTAGCCTGATAATACAGTTGGATGCAATTTTCTATATTATATATAACACAAGTGTACACTAGTTTTTATTAAAATTGATTTTAGATTCCTCTAGGTGTTCATGATGATGATGATAATGATAACAATAACAACAATAACAAAAAATCTATGTCCTCTAACACGTCTCTAGTGGAAATATGAATTAATGTATCAAATCTGGAAAAGGCTGTGTGTTAACAGAGACAATAAAAGTATTATCACTTTGTGAAATGTTGACAGAAGGAGTCATAAGAAAAGCTAAAGAGACTGATTGTTGATGATTGTTCTGTGCAGAGATTGCTGCATTTGATCTTAAAAGAAATTGAATTAAAGGATCTCTGCCCTGTCTATTAATTTGGCAAAAAATAAAACAAAATAAATGAAAAGGGAGAACAAACAAGATACTTTGTGGGTTACTTTGCACATTTTATGTATTCCTGTTAATAATTTAAGTATACATTTAAAAAGGATGTAAAATAAATATGACTCTATTTATATTTTTGCTATTTTACTCTTAAAATGCAATATATATAATATCTTTTCATTACTTGCTTGATGTGATTGATGTTTTACGAGTCTAACAGAAAATAATGTACATTTAATTTCTTGTCAGATTATACATCTTAGTTTCCCCCCCACTTTCCTTTATTTCTTTGAGATTTTTGTTGAATGAATTCCTCTGTTATTTTTTGCTTTCATCTCTAGTAGCTCTTGGGGTATAAATAAATTAGATTTGTAAGGATCCAAGGACCATATTCCAACAACACAACAACTTATTTAAGAATATATTAGTTTGTGTCTCTGTCCCCACATTTATTCTTTATCACGTCTAAATTATTCAGGAAGATGAAAACCTAAATAATCTGTAAGGAAATCTTATAAACAAGACGAATGGACATTCAATGATAAATACAATTTAGTAAAAATAACAAAATTCTGTTTGTGCAATTGATAAGACTTATCACCAACTTGATGGGATACAATCAAAATCAATCTATGATCAAATATCTGCGCAAGATTCCAGAATCAACATTCTATTCCCCATTCTGTGACACTGAACATAATCTATCCTCCTTTTTTTCTTTGACTGGACAGTGTTTTTTTGATTAAGACACTTGGAGATTTGTGATTGCTCAGTAAATGTAGTAATGTTGGGGGTTAATGTATTTGTGTTTAATTACTTTTGATAGAATTTTATAACTTAAAACCATGGGCACAAGAGTATGTGCTCTCACTGTTGCAACCGTTATCACTGGAAGTCTCAGTGAACTTCTAATATTCCTGCCAATTGGCCACTGAGAGGTCACATCAATTAGCAGTGAGACCTCTACTTGTGATAGACTGCAGTGAAGCAGCAGTTTCCAAGAAGGGAGGGGGGTGAGACAAAGGCAACCCACCCCAGAACTGGATAGGAGAAGAGAGAGTTAGGTTAGCCACTCCCTAAAACAGGGGTCTCCAACCTTGGCAACTTTAAGCAAAGCTGGCTGAGGAATTCTGGGAGTTGAAGTCCACAAGTCTTAAAGTTGCCAAAGTTGAGGTCCCCAACTTTGGCAACTTTAAGACTTGTGGACTTCAACTCCCAGAATTCCTCAGCCAGCTTCATTTACTCTTCTCTGTAGAAATTAAACTGAACCTTTTCACTATTGCCCCAGGAATCTTTATAGGAAAAACAGTGACTCTTCTACACCTCTCCTACAGTGGGATTTTCTTCTTCTTCTCTAAATGTGAATCATTGTCAGGTCCAGCCCCAAAACAGCATAGAACAATCCAGTCAAAGTTCAGCTACTTAATTGTGTACATCCAATTGTCAGAATCTTGCTAGACTACACCTTCACTACTCTCACACTAATAGATATACCCTGGGACTGCTTCACTGCAGTCTGTCACAAGTAAAGGTCTCACTGCTAATTGATGTGACCTCTCATTGGCCAATTGGCAGGAATATTAGAAGTTGACTGAGACTTCCATAGGTGATAACAGTTGCAACAGTGTTCCCAGCAGTGGGAAACAACAATACTATTTTCCCAGAGTTTCTGCAGGAACAGCAGCTAAAGGGGAAGTTAATCAACTCAGCTAGGAAGGTACTTTCTAAGACCAATGGCATCATAGGGACCCAGGAGACTGCACTGATTTCAGATTAATTCTCTGTGTATAGGAGGAGCCTCATATAGTCAAACTGTTGAAAAAAATCTAGACTATTTTCTGAAGCATAAAGAACCAAACAGCTATGTTAATTTACCCTCATGTTGCTTCAAGAACAGTAATTTGTTCATGCCCATCACACTATTTCCATCTGAGATTAGCGAAGTTATGTTAAGTGCAGACAAGGAATAAAAATATAATTGTCATTATTTTTTCTGTTTTTCTGTCCTTTCTACAATGTTTACCCTGATAAGTAAACATTTTCTTATAAGCTAAGAAAAGAAAGTTTACATAAATGTGATTTACTATACCTTTTATGCCTTTCTGTCTTTTACAAACTATTTATTTTCATCATTTCCATGCACATCTCCATATATTGCATTTTGCTATTTAATCATCTCACTTCTCTCTTTTCAAGAATCTCATCGGTCTTCCTCTTATATTAGAGGACACATCTGTTATCATAGCAAGATACTGTAGATTTTCTGCTGAGGGGGGCGTTGGAAACACAGTTGAATTTTGTTGACTGGAAGGATTAAATATTATAGCCAAAATTTATTTATTAAATACTTAACACCCAAAACTCTGCTTCATTTGTGTTATGTAAAGCATTTCTGGAAATATTTTAATAACGAGGCGTTTATGTTATATTTCAACATTCAACTATATAGATTCTTTCTCTTTTGCACTCCTTTGATATTAAGAATATATTTTGACATTGAGAGGTCCTGGAACCATTTATTTTCTGTATGTGAGCATGAGGAGGAATGGAAATATTGTACATACAGAATAAATGTTATAAAAAATGAGACTGCTTGAATCCATACAAGAATAAGTTGCCATATTTATTTTTTCAACCATATTTTAGCCTCAAAAATCTCCTGTAGTTTGAAAATCTTATAACTCCATGTAAATACTAAAAAGAAGTACATATTTCAAAATCCAGTTTTATTCCAGGTTACTTAAATAAATTATTTGAAGTTTTCAGGAAAATGATTGGTTTATGCCATGAAGAAAGAGTAATGTAACTTATGATCCACTTAATAATGCTAGGGGAAAGAAATATTTCCATAGCATCAGAGAAAATTGCAGCATATATAATTCAATTATCTTTATTTGTAATAAAGATACTTAGCTACAAAAGCAAATTAAGGAGTTATTTTAATGCAAGCCAAGTTTTTTAGAGCTCAAGAGAGCAACATTAAAGGCTTCTAAAGAAAATTATAATTATAGCTATATTTACCAAGGGTTGAAGACACTCACCACACTAACTGAGTAATATCAGCAGTCTTTAAAAATTTGCATTGACAGTTTGCTGGTTTAAAATAGAAAAATATTTTTATCATGTTATGGAATGAAAAACACACTGGAAATATTCAAATATTTGTGTACTATTCATTTATTTTTTCCTACTGAAATGATATATAAAATAGTTTCTTTATTATACGTAATGGAGAAATTCTATGTATTTTAAGGTATTTGTGACATTTTATATTATATCTCACCCAAACCTTATAGTAAACAGTATCAGAGATAAAATATTGCCAATTATTGTAATCTCAGTTTTTTTATAGCAATGAAGTATATCCATTTATTATGTTAAATTCAAATGTAAAATCTTAAGAAAAGGAAACACAATTTGGCAAGATGGGACTAGAAATACTTTAAAATATTGTAAGTTTTAGAGCATTTAGACATCTATAATAAGCTGCCTTCAAGCTGACTTGATCATACAATATTTATGTGACATTAAGATAATAAATCTAGGAGTCTTACACAAATGTATCAGCTGCACAAGCTGCTGCTGATTTTTACAATCATGTAAAAATAAATAAAGGGAAGGCAAAGTAAACATAAATTTATTCCTACGAAGAGCAAGAGACTCTGTGTATGAATTTATTCTCAAGATTTATCCTTAATGTAGGGAAAACAGATTCACTGAAGATCATCTATCTTTTACTTGAGTTGCTATAGCCATGTATCTTCTACTGTGTATTAGTAGATTGTTTCTCCTATATTTAGCAGGACTTTGCTGAAGTGTCAGTAACCCATTTTCCCCAGTGAGTATTGTCTACTCTATCAAAAGTTTTCTAAGAAGAAATGGGTAGTATATATTCAAGTATATTTCTGGGTCATACATTGTGAGAACATTGTTGAGATTGCATTTTAGGGATTGTGAGAAATTACAGTGGAGTCTAGATAACTTGGAGAAAGGATAACTTTATGAATATAATGGAAGGGGACAATTCAGGTACAAAAGCTGCTAGACTGAGGTATAATTTTTCAAGCCTCCCTTAGGAAAATTCTGTTTGTTCATTTTATAATGTTTTTTTTCTTTTCTACATGATCTACACAATCTATTTACACAGCAAATTATTAGATATCATATTTTCCATTTTTACA
This sequence comes from Vipera berus, assembly GCF_964194415.1. NCBI lineage: Eukaryota > Metazoa > Chordata > Lepidosauria > Squamata > Viperidae > Vipera > Vipera berus. The sequence goes on from NC_138203.1 coordinate 225,741,251, forward strand.
CTATGATTCCTTTTGCTACTAGTTATGTGTGAAAGGTATCACACAGATATATTCTCCAGAAATTATGATAATTTATAATAATTATTTAATTCAGTTGTAGAACTTTTACACTAAGCCATGTTGTGGACCCCTTATAAAGGACAAGCTGAATAAAATTAATACAAAATAAAGATTATTGTAGTTATCAGTGCATACACAGATTTGCTTTTCTAAAGTAATTGAATACTTTAGAATAATTGTAAGTATTTTTTCTGGTTAGGTTAAATATTTAACATTTTGAATTCATTTCAATTAAGTTTCTTTAGAAGTATTTATTTTCAAGAAAAAAGCAATAATTTAAAGAAAGCAATAATTCCATTATTTAGAATCTTGAAATCCAGAAAGAGGGTGAGGCAGAAAATTATACTCATAACTCAAACAAATTAATCATTCAGTATTTATTTTATAACTTAGAAGGAAATGAGTCCAAATTTGGACCATAAAAACTTAAGTATTTTATGAATTTTGGAAAGTTGTGGATTTCTGAAGGACAGAAGATTCATACTTCCTGTTTTAAGAAAGCTTTCATATGAGGAAGTCAATACACAATAGATAAGCTAATATATACAAATGAAGTAAGTTAAACATTATTAGTGATTTCTATTTATATTCTTGGAAATGGGCATATCTGGGAATTGGATTTGGAATCAACTGAAAGCCATCATAGATATGGCAATTGGTTGTAAAAGTATGCCTTGGACATTAAGTCTCTTTATTTCTATTTCTATTTTTGCTTTTTTGTATAATGTTGTTTTGTAATTGTTGTCTATAGAGATTTTGTAATTGTTGTGAGCCACCCAGGGTTGTGATTCTAAGATGGACAGCCATAGAAGTCTTGTAAATAAATAGTCACATGGGAATCTCTGCAGGTCACTAGAGTCACTATTCCTCAGCTAGCCACATGGCAAGTCTTATTTGTGAAATTGAATTCCAGGGTCAAGCTAGAAATGCTCTTGCACAGCTCTGCCCGAATGTTGGACCTTATCTTAGGGCTTGAGATAGAATGTCCTGGGTGAAAGACACCCCTTAACATGCCTTTCCTGGACAGAGATAAAGGTGGAACACAAATTCATGCCTCCGGGACAACAGTGGGCTTCTACATTATCTGAGGCTGAATTCATGTAGAAGGCAACACAAAAGATCTGATTTTCATCTCAGAGTAGATGTGATGTCAGCTGTAATCGGGATATTAATGTAATGGTAATGGTCTTAAGGAATCACAGTCCTTAAGACTATGTTGTAGGGTGCCTCAGGGACTGACACATTCTACCCTTTTCTTTTGCATCTATAGGAAACTCAATTCTAGGCTGAACATGAGATGCAGGTTCTGTCATAATGCCTGGAGGCTATGAATGAATGAATGAACCTTTATTGTCAAAGTACAACCATGTATACATTGAGATTGGCTGAGCCTTCCTTCGTGTCCCCACCCCACAACATGCAGTGACACAAACCCTCCATCTTATTACACCATGTGAACTAATTGCACAACACACCGGCCTCACAAGTCAATTATGCATAAAGTTTATAAAATTATTTCCCATTTAAAAGCCTAACAGCCCATGGATAAAAGCTGTTCTTCAGCCTGTTGGTATGGCTGGCTATACTCCTATATCTCCTACCTGATGGTAGGAGAGTAAAGAGATACCATCCAGGCTGTGAGTCATCCCTGAGAATTTTCCTCACTCTTCCAAGGCAGCGAGCCCTGGCGATGTCATCCAGTGGTGTCAGGGGACAGCCCACAATGTCTTGTGCTGTGCTCACCACCCTCTGTAATGCCTTCCTATCCACGGCTGTCAGACCAGCATATCAAACCACAATACCATACGAGAGGACGCTCTCTATAGTAGACCGGTAAAAGAGGGTCATAAGCCATTGTTCTACCCTGTTCTTCTGCAAGACCCTGAGAAAGTGAAGCCTCTGTTGGGCCTTTTTGGCCACCTGGGTTGTATTAACTTTCCAGGTCAGATCTTCACAGAGGTAGACTCCCGGAAATTTAAAGGAGGAAACTCTCTCCACCCAGTCCTCCCCGATGTAAAGTGGGGCAGGTTCCTCCTTTTTCCTCTGGAAGTCTAGCACCATCTCTTTCATCTTGCCAATGTTCAGGTGCAAGTTGTTGTTACAACACCATATGGATAGTTTTTGTACCTCCGCCCTGTATGCTGTCTCATCCCCACCTGTAATAAGACCCACCACGGTCATATCATCTGCGAACTTAATTATCGCAGTAGATGGGTCGGATGATACACAGTCATATGTGTACAAAGAGTGCAGGTAGAGGCTAAGCACGCAGCCCTGTGGTGAGCCAGTGCAAAGCTTCAGGGGGGGTGGACAAAGCAGACCTGACCCTCACTGTTTGTAACCAGTCCCTAAGAAAGTCTTGAATCCAATCACAGATGGAGGGGGAGAATTTCAAGTCAGTCAGCTTCTTGATGAGAATGCTCAGCAAAATGGTCTTGAAAGCTGAGCTATAATCAACAAAAAGCATCCTGACATAACTTCCAGGTTTCTCGAGATGACTTGCTACAGAGTGTAAAGCAGTAGCTATGGCATCGTCTGTCGACCTGTTCCCCCTATAGGCAAATTGATGTTTATCAAAATCCAGTGGGAGGCATGTCCTGAGATGTTGGAGAACCAATCTTTCGAAGCATTTCATGACTACAGACGTTAATGCAACAGGTCTGTAGTCATTCAGGCATTCAACTGCAGTTTTCTTGGGGACTGGGACAATAGTAGCTGCACGATGGTACACATGCTGTTTGGAAGGAGATGTTAAAAATCCTTTTCAGGACCCCTGCTAATTGGTCAGCACAATTCCTAACCATTATCCCCAGCACCCCATCTGGGCCTGTGGCTTTGTTGGGATTCACAGCCTTCAATACAGTTCTCACTTGGTCTTCAGATAGGGTGAGTTGTTGAAAATCAGAAGGCTGGCCAGCAGAGGCTACGCGGTCTAGTCTTTTTATCTCGTAGCGAGTGAAGAAGATATTCAGCTCCTCAGCCAACAAGGCATCAGTGTTAACCATGCTCCTCGTACTGCCCTTGTAGTTGGTTAATTGCTGCAGTCCCTGCCACACTTGCCTCGGATTGTTGTCCACTAAGTGGTTCTCCACCTTATGTTTATATTGCTGTTTCACCATCCTAATGCCTCTTTTAAGATTTGCCCTGGCCTCTCTGTATGTGTCCCTGTCCCCTGCCTTAAAGGCAGAATCCCAGGCTCTCAGGAGCGTTCGTATCTCTGCAGTCATCCAGGGTTTACAGTTCCCATAAATTCTAATGCACTTTTCTGTTGTTACACTATCAGTGCATGTTCTAATATAAGAGAGTACGGCATCTGCATATGCATTCAGGTCTTCATCTTTGAATACACTCCAGTCAGTGGTTTCAAAGCAGTCCTGCAACTGGCTGAGAGCACCCACTGGCCAGGTTTTGACCCTTTTCATGACTGCCTGAGTTCAACAGGAGTGAAAGATGGTCGGATGTACCCAGGTGGGGGAGAGGGAAAGCTCTGTATGCTTGTTTCAGATTAGAACACACGTGGTCTAAAGTGTTCTTCCCTCTGGTGGGAACTTGCACATACTGTACAAACTTGGGGAGAACTGTCTTCAGACAAGCTTGATAGTCTCGGTGGGGATGAACTTCATTCAACTCAATCCCAGCAAGATGGAATGTCTTTGGTTATGGAAGCCCTCTGATTCCAGAAGCTTTCCATTCCTGGCTCTGGGTGGAGTCACATTTTATTGTGCAGAGCTAACTCATAATCTGGACTCATAGCTTCTATTTGAAGAACAAATGGCAGCTGTATGAATTTGTTGTTGTTTTTCTGATTTAGGAGGTTTTGCTCAGGGTCACTCATGCTTCCATATGGATTAGTGTAACATGCTCTGACACTCTAAAACTGCTGCATCTTGAATAGTTCTATAACAGTGATAATGCCTCTGATTTGAGAAGTGCCTTAGCTACCAGTTGGACACAATCCAAAGTATTGTATATTATCTTTAAAACCTTTTATGACTCATGTATCTCCCAGTAGTCTCTGCCTGTCTGTTGGGATATGAAAGAGGCAGATCTTTCTGGGTGCCAACTTTCAGAAAAATATTATCTGGAAGCCACTGCCATCTGGAACAGCATTACCCAATATAAGATGAGCTGCAACACTCTTAGTTTGTTATAAAGCTATTAAAAAGCTGGCACTTTCCATCAGCTTTTGTTCAACAAAAGGGATTGTTTTAATCTCCCATGGAAAGTGATCTGATACATGAGATATCATTGTTTCTCAAATCATATTCTTTTGTTCACCTTGTTATAATGCGTTTAGTTCTGAATTGAAAGTTTGTAAGCTACTGAGGTCAGATATGACTGGAAGAGCATATTAAACCTTGTAAAATAAGTAAACTTGCTTTCATCCCTTGCCAAGATGAAACTAATAGTTATATGCACTAGACACAATATTCTGTTTGTAATTTTTCAGCAGAATTACATTTGATCATTCTCAGCAATAACAACGTGAGATAGGTTGGGCTGAGAGAGACTTAACTTGTTCATAGTTTTTATTTGTACCTTTGAATCAGTGTTGCTTGGCCTATACCCTGCAGTTTTCTTGGCAAGATGTTCAGAAATGATTGATTTTTGCCTTCTTCCTAGGATTCAGAGAGTGACTGGCTCAAAGTCACTCAGCTGCCTTCCCTATCTAAGGCATAATCAGAACAGAACAAGTCTTCTGATGCCTCACCTGCTACATCATATTGGCTTTTCCAAAGTTAATTATTCATTAAGTTTTCATCGTTCAAGATGACTTGAATCCTTAAAAGGTAAAGGTTCCCCCGCACATGTGTGCTATCATTTCCAACTCTAGGAGGCCAGTGCTCATCTCCGTTTCAAAGCTGAAGAGCCAGCACTTGTCCAAGGAGGTCTCCGTGGTCATGTGGTCGGCATGACTAGATGCCAAAGGTGCACAGAGCACTGTTACCTTCCCATCGTAGTGGTCCCTATTTTTCTACTTGCATTTTTACGTGCTTTCGAACTGCTAGGTTGGCAGAAGCTGGGACGAGTAACAGGCGCTCACTCTGTTACGCGGCACTTGGGATTCAACCCGCCAAACTGCTGACCTTCTGATCGAAAAACTCAGCATCCTAACCCAGTGAGCCACCGCGTCCCTTGAATCCTTAGCTACTACAAAAATGTCTTTTAAAAACATGTGACTACTTATTTACTTGGTTATGCAAGTATGTTAGGTGCTTTTATTTGTACATAGTCCAGTTTGACTCTTTCAAATGTGATTTATAAAGTGATAAAGAACACACTGCTAAATAGTACATAAATGTGGCAGTCCCTCATAGAAGCAGGGCTTTTTTTCTCATAGAACGCTCAGAACAGAGTTCCGGCACCTTTTTTTGATGGAACCTTGTAGGGTAGGCAAGGCGGGTTGTATGACATGTGTGAGTTCCGGCACCTTTTTCTTTTACAAAAAAAGCACTGCATAGAAGTGTAATGCTTTACTGATATAAATTATTATAATCAAGCTAATTAAACTCTATTGGTGATTTGTTAAGGAGAAAGATAAGATGGCCTTACAATTGGTCTGAAACATGTCTCAATGAATATTTGCATGGCTAATGCTTCCTTTTCTCTCGTGTTTACAAGATTTTACAAAAATGTGTCTAAAATAGTCAAATTTGTGATTATGAGAGCAAAACACTTTATTTGTATGTTTTCAGGGAAGAAAGGGAACATTTAGTAGACTGTTGCTTGTGCACACAGTAGCTAGTTTCTTTTGAGAGAGAGAGAGAGTGAAGTTGTCTATCTGTGTGAGATTTTTAATCTTATATAAAAGGGTATGATAAAATTTCAGTTCTATTTAGACTTACGGAGAGAAAGAGAATGCTTTTATAATGAGGAACAGCAGGCAGCTTTCAGTTCCTGTATTCATTATTTTAAAATGCCATAGGAACACAAGAAAAGGTAACCAAAGTTAGCTACATGGTTGTTCTCTTGAGTATTCCAATTCAGAATTAATTGTTCTATACAAATACATCTTCAGCACAAAATCAACAATCTGGTCCATAGCCTACATGCATCATTCATTTTAACTGAGGGAACAGATATGCAGAATAAGAGTGGACTGTCCTTTTACTTAAGGACCCTTCTTCCAATTGCAGATACTGCCAGCTTCCATTTTCCTTTCTGAGGCCAAGGACAATCTGTTGCTCATGTCAGAGAATAGGCTAAAGGCATCTTAGACTCAAATTTCTGACACTTTATGATTACTTATTCTGCCTGGAGATGACTTGCTGCATTGATGACCATCTTTTGACTTGCACCAAAATACAGCAGAGGTCCCCAACCTTTTGGGCACCAGGGACCAGTTCTGTGGAGAGAGGTTTTTTTGTGGACCGGAGAGTGCGTGGTTTTGTGTGCTGCCTGTATCCTGCGGATGGGGCTTTGCTTGTTGTGTGGACCGGTTGCTGGCATGCCGTGGCTCGGTATCAGTCCATGGACCAGGGGTTGGGGACCCTTGAAGTACAGCATGGAGGCAGAACAAGGCATGTGCACCTCGGAGGCTTACCAGAGTGCATGACTAGAGCTCTGATAGATGCCTTTCCCATTTAAAAACATGATATACATTGCTGCTTATGACTGTTTGAAGTAATTAGCAGTAACATTTGAAAACAATATAAATCATAAAGTAGTGTTTTGGCAGTACATATTAACCTTAATTCTTTTTTTATGAGAGCTAAATCTGAGTTTCCAAGGCCAGCAAAAACATATTGGCTGAATCAAAGATTATATTTCATCTTCCCTTTCACACACAGATATAGAGTAAGTTGCCAGTTGAATGTTACCTTAATATCACTTCTAAACTAACATTTCCTTTCATATCTGAGGGCAGAGAGCCAGATTAGGGGATGTAGGACAGCACAGATGGCAAATGCAATTTCTCTCCTCCAGCAGAGGGGAAAGGCCAAGGAGGCTCTGGGGGAACAACAGCATGAGCAGAACCTCCTCATTTGTCACCTGAATATTAGCAGTTTTGTTAGTCTTGAAATTCGCTTTTTTAAAAAACTGCTTTTAAGAGCCAAGTTTTAGTTTCCATTTGTATACTAAACACTAGTCAGATTGTCATTAGTAATGAAGGATTTGTTTACTGGGCTTTTTGATGGCTCGCAATAGCCAAAACCCCAAAGCCTTTAAATAAATATTAATTGGTTCAGTTGCCATGCTGTATTTGACTCACTTGATACTAATGGTACAATATTGCAGCAAACTGGGGAAATATTTTTTTTATAAAGCATTAGAAATGGATTTCCTCCATTACAAATGGCATTCACTACTTTGGTAAAAATGGTTTATATCATGCTGTCTGATAAACGCATATTTATTTCTTATATGTATAAATGCTGTTGAGCATATAAGAAACAAACGAAGTGAATTCTGGTCAGACATAAAAGTAGTCAGATTCCTACATGACACTTAACTTAACTTAAGCGTCAAGCCCTGACATGGAGTTTTGCCTATAACAAAATGCTGTCAGAAATACATTTTATTTTATGAGGTAATTTAATATTTATACTGTTGGGTGATATGACGTAATGACTTTTCAGGTTACATTTTTTATTTGGAAATGTCTTTCCAGATGCTAGAAAAATTATTACAGATTTAAATTAGGCAGTTTAAATCAGAAGTGTGCAAGCAGTGTTTTATATGTAATCTTTCCCAGTGTGAAAAAAGAAAACTGTCCCGTTGAAATGTGCTGTTTTTCACATTAGGATCTCAGTACAAAAGGTCCTAATATATGCTTATGTGGGTGTAAAATAGAGGGCTTAATTTAGCTATTTTGTGGCATGATGCAAGGATTTCTTCTGCACTGGCTTCAAAATGGTGGCACAGCAAGGCAATCGTTGTTTGTGTGCATACAATACTGGCAACACAAATTAAAAGGGGGTGAGGATCAGGTTGCCCACTATTTTGAAGGCACTGACTGTCACTTAGATCATCCCTGCATGATTCCTGAAGACTGGTTTTTAATAATGGTATTTCATCAATACTAAAATATAAAACAGTTATAATTAACTTATGTTTTAAAAGTATAAAGTATAGGAATCAT